>NC_040077.1:84354829-84968606 GCF_003369695.1 Bos indicus x Bos taurus | reverse complement strand
AACACACACACAGAGAAGTACATACACATATATGCTATATGTGTGTGTATATAAAATATATATGAAGGATATATGTATGCATATCCACATATATACACATGTTCAGAAACATATATATACATATATAATTAAATATATATATATAATATATATATATTTAAGGAACACATAATGTACATTTTATATAAAATATACACTTTTAAAGAAATATATATATACATATGTATATACATATAGTAGTCATTGGAGGTTAAAATCAAAGCACCCATAAAAAATCCTTTGACTCAAGCATAAAGAAGAGTGTAGAAGAGTTTTGTGTGTTACATGGGGCAGAGGTTTTTATGTAGATGAAATCTGGAGAACGACTGAGCTGGATGAAAGGAAAATATGTATCTGCTGTGGCATCAGGTGCTCTTGTGTGGAGAATTTTAAAATGTTCTAGTTGACCTCCAAGATTCACTCATTTTTGTTTTACTATCAATATTGTGTTGCTTTTGTATATTTTAACAGATTTATTGTGTGTAATTTCATCTTAAGAAAAAATTGAATTCTAAAATCAGGACATAAATAAATTCATATGTAGTGCATACCCAAAATCAATGTGGTATAGTTGAAAACTCTGGGGTCATGGTATAGCACTGTTTTGCACAGTTTAAAAATTTTAAACTCAATTATAGTTGAAACATTTTCCATATCCATAAATATTTTTAGTAGGCATTTTTAGTATTCTGTCTTTTGAATGTTCCATAATTTCTTTACTTTAAGTGTTAAGGTTGTTTCCAGATTTTGATGCTATATATCATGTAATGAATATAAAGGCACTCACATTTTAATGCACATCTTTGGGGAAATTTTCTATTTATGGAATTATGGGTCAAAAATATGTAATTTTAAAGCAAAGAATTTGACATTTATTTCTAAATTCCCCTTCAGAAATGGTGTATTGTTATCCTGCCCTTCATTCCTGCTGTTACTGATACTTTAAAACTACTTAACTCATTGTTTTCATGGAGTTAATTTAAGCTCTGGCCTGAAATAAGTTATTTTTTTTCTATTCTGATCCTGCAATTAATACAACTCATGCTCCAAAATGGAGGAACCAAAGAAATGATGAAGATTAAGGCTTTGGACTGCAAGTCTGGGAGGATAACTGGAAGCTACCTAACATGACTTTTATGATCTGGACAGACTGGTAATGTGGTGATTACTGACATGACTCTTCCTGGATCCTGGAAATCTCTACTTGGTAAAGATAGTTGCAGGACCAAGCAGTTAAAGGGAGGGAAGCAGCAATATTATAGTATGGAATATTAAGTACGGAAAGCCTGCTTGGATTGATTTAAATTGTATGTGTTGAGTGCTGTTCAACAACATTACTGCAGTTGAAGCACATGAGCTTCTGGGTGGGCACCTGGGAACCTGTAGGCACTGTGACTGGAATGAAGGTCACCCGCTCTCTGTGCTGTACGAAAGCTCCAGCATTGAGTCATGCAAAGTAGCTCATTCCTTTTCCTGTACCTCTCATTTCATTCCTGTTTGCTTCTCTTTCTTTCGGTATGGTTGCATGATTTATCAGTTGTAGTCCATGGTTCATTAGGTTTGATGCCTGTTAATTATCGGTCCTTAAATTACTACATATGTGTAACTAACATGTGAAAGATACTAATGAAAAATTAAGTACCATCAAGATGGGGTGAAACACTGATGTTCTGCTCTTGTTTGTTTGTTTTTTTTTTTCCAATATGAATCGGCCATAGATATACATATGTTCCCCTTATCCTGAAACCCCCCATCCCAAATCCCTCCCCACCCTATCCCTCTATGTTGTCCCAAAGCACCGACTTCGGGTGCCCTGCTTCATGCATCGAACTTGCACTGGTCCTCTGTTTTACATATGGTAACATACATGTTTCAATGCTGTTCTCTTAGGCACAGATTAGGTATGTTATGGACTGAATTATGCCCCCTCAAAATTTACAGGTGAAGTTCTGACCTTCATTACCTCAGAATGGAATGTATTCGGACATAGGGTTTTAAAAGAGATAATTAAATTCAAATAAGGTTATTAAGGTGGGCCTTGACCCATATGACTAGTGTCCTTATAAGAAGAGGAGATTAGGATGCAGACACACAAAAAGGAAAGACCGTGTGAAGACGAAGCAGGTGACCATCTATAAGCCAAGGAGACTGGCCTGGAAGAGCCAGTGCTGCTGCTTTTGACCTCGGTTTTCTGCCCTCCAAAACTGTGGGAAGATAAATTTCTGTTGTTTAAGCTACTTCGTCTGTGGTATTTTGTTGTGGTAGCCAAGCAAACTAGTACTGTGTATCATAAACATTTGTTGAATTAATGATAGTCTTTTGAATTTCTCTGCTGACTTAAAAATTATAATTGTTAATGAATGACTTCAACTGGGTTGTGACATTTTCTTGATAAAACTTTTCAATATGGTAAGGCAGTGACCTTGCTTATTCTATCTATAGAAGTTTAAATAAACCTTTCAAGTGGGGATCCAATACAGCGGCAGATAAACCGATGCTTTGTCACAGAAGGGCCCTACGTAGCTTTAGGTTGCTGAACTTTGTGCTTCAAAGACCCTCCCCTCTGTTCAAGTTCAATATATGTTTCGTTAATATGTTTGTACTTTCCCCCCACCCCCACTGAATTCTTCTGGCTACTAGCCTGCTTTTATTTACATATCTGTTTTCCTAAGGTTAGTGGCTTCAACTGGGAAACCTTAAATTGAAGTGTAATGAGAATTAATTTTATTCTTAAAGGCATTGATACATCTTCAGTTCAGTTCAGTCACTCAGTCATGTCTGACTCTTTGCGACCCTATGAACTGCAGCATGCCAGGCCTCCCTGTCCATCACCAACTCCCGGAGTTCACTCAAACACGTCCATTGAGTCGGTGATGCCATCCAGCCATCTCATCCTCTTTCGTCCCCTTTTCCTCTTGCCCCCAATCCCTCCCAGCATCAGAGTGTTTTCCAGTGAGTCAACTTTTTGCATGTCTTAGGTCATTTAAAATATGCATTAATGCAACTCTGAAATAGGTAACTAGACAAAGGAAATGATAGACATTTGAAATAATATGTAAAAGCACTGATTTCTTTTCCTGACTTTGTTTATGAATTTTTTATATCTTCATTTCCAAAAGATGAGAGTGATATGAGAGTGTTTTGCATATCCTCAGGTTTCCAGTGTGTTTGAATGTTTTTTCAGTTGGTGTTGGGCCCTGAGACTGTGCTGTCCTCTTCTGCTTCAGGGAGCATCTCCAAGTTAGGTACTTACCTGATGTGCTTATGTGTCTGATACACTGGCCTGTGGACTCTGATGGTGAGGATGTTGTCCTATTGAAATTGCAGATCTCCCTTGACTCTGCTAAGTGCCCTTGCATCTAATAGGTGCTTGCTGTGCACTTGAATGAGTGAATGATATACTTGCCAGATGTGAAAACACTTCTGGGTCACCAAAGTGAGTCACTTTGTAAATTGCTTCTTAAAGATTCTATAGACTAGCCAAGTTGCCTGAAATTGTTTAGAAGTGTTATACAACTGCAGATGCTCAGAATAATTTCAGGTTAAGATAAAAATGAGGTGCTTTAAACTTGGAAGATTTAGGGCTTCCCTGGTAGCTCAACTGGTGGAGAATCCGCCTGCAATGCACGAGACCCTGGTTTGATTCCTGGATCAGGAATATCCCCTGGAGGAAGGATAGGCTGCCCACTCCAGTATTCTTGGCTTCCCTGGTGGCTCAAATGGTAAAGAATCTGTCTGCAGTGTGGGAGACCTGGGTTTGATCCCTGGATAGGGAAGATCCCCTAGAAGAGAGCATGGTAACTCACTCCAGTAGTTTTGCCTGGAGAATCCCCATGGACAGAGGAGCCTGGTGGGTACAGTCCATGGGGTTGCAAAGAGTCGGACATGACTGAGCAACCAAGCACAGCACACAAACTTGGAAGGTTAAGCAACCAACCTAAAGACATTTTGTAAACTTACCTGGATTGGGATTTATGAAGAACATGCAAGGTAATGCTATACTTACAATGAGATATTTTAAGAATAAAAAGAATTTAGCTTAGTGCTCATAAGATTATCTTTCATGTTCTCTAATAGCAGCTATACTTTCTGTCAATTTTGATACTCCTTTTAGGGGTTGGTTGGCTCTTGTGGCTGGCTCTTGCACCCAAGTGTCTAGATTTCTTTTCTGCTTCATCATTCAGTAGCAAAAACTTTAAGAAAGACTGAAATGATGATTTGACCTCCATCACTAAAATACTTCTTTAAGTTACACCTATCCCCTTCTTTCTAATATAATGTTTCGATAGCCAGTGAGGAAAATGATGACATGATTATGTTGATATTCTTTTGAGACCACCCTTTTGCCCATAATACAGTTGGGGCAGTTTTTTGCTATGGCTGCTAACAAACCTTTGCCTTTATGTACTGTGGCTGTTAGATTCATTTTAATAGAGTTTCCAGGACAGGTAAAAATATGGGCCCCAAACAGATTCCAGCTGGTAGGATACTTAGCTGAAATCCTACTTCTGTGCCGACTGTGAGTCTGTGATTTTATTTACAAACGTTTATTTCAGTCTTGTTCAATTTCCTGGAAATATGTCTGTCTCTAGATATATTTTTATAGCATTGGCTGCATTTAAACATGGTGGTTAAGGTGGGTCAGCCTTGAACAAAAGTGGTTGATAGCTCAATTTTATACCTAAATTCCAGAGAACAAAGGGGAGCAAGGAAGAGAAACCAAAGAATTATTCTAGCTCAGCCTGGGCAATCTCACCTTAGCATGATGCAGTCTCTAAAGCTTGAACAGAACATCATCTAGGGCAAAATTCCTAATTAAATGAATGAACTCAGCAGCTGTCAGACTGGCTACCATGTATCGATAGCATTTGAAAATACACTGGACTCTGTGTCAGTAAGTTATTAATATTAACATTATGATTCTATTTCCCAAGGTGTTAGACTAATGCCGTGTGACTCTAGTAATGCAACTTAAGGCAACTGATATATGTTATACTATTATTAGAATTTATAATGCTGTTAATAGTTTTTTTAGTGTTCATTTTAGTCATCATGAAGCATTTTTGGTTAATAGTTATTGAGAAAATAGTGTCAGTGACTAAGGGTCCACCTGCTTCCACTATGGATCAACATTTGCATCTGGGACTTTTATTTCTAATATTTAAAATCATACCTTTAGAGCTGAGAGAGTTTTCAGAGCTCCTATAATCCAACACCCTCATGTTATAGATGAAAAAGCTGGAGCCTAGAGAAGTTAAATCATCTACCAGGAGTCCTGAACAGCTAATTAGCAGTGTAACTATGATAGACAGCCCAGGTTTATTTCTAAGAAGTCAGGAAGAATTAGAGTTTTTTTTTTTCCTTTTAGAATGGGAGATTCTAAGAACACTATCACTTTCTCTACACTGGTTTCCCAATAGCATCCCATCTTTGTATGCTATTTTCTCCAGACTCTGACATGTAAACTAGCTTTATTTCCTTCTTCTAAGTATTACAAAATACTATTATAAAATAGGAAAGTTCAGTTCAGTTCAGTTGCTCAGTCATGTCCAACTCTTGGCGGCCCCATGAACTGTAGCATGCCAGGCCTCCCTGTCCATCACCATCTCCCAGAGTTCACTCAAACTCACGTCCATCGAGTCAGTGATGCCATCCAGCCATCTCATCCTCTGTTGTCCTCTTTTCCTCCTGCCCCCAATCCCTCCCAGCATCAGAGTCTTTTCCAATGAGTCAACTCTTCTCATGAGGTGGCCAGAGTACTAGAGTTTCAGCTTTAGCATCATTCCTTCCAAAGAACACCCAGGGCTGATCTCCTTTAGAATGGACTGGTTGGATCTCCTTGCAGTCCAAGGGACTCTCAAGAGTCTTCTCCAACACCACAGTTCAAAAGCGTTAATTCTTCGGCGCTCAGCTTTCTTCACAGTCCAACTCTCACATCCATACATGACCACTGGAAAAAGCAGATGGTGATTGCAGCCATGAAATTAAAAGATGCTTACTCCTTGGAAGGAAAGTTATGACCAACCTAGATAGCATATTGAAAAGCAGAGATATTACTTTGCCAACAAAGGTCCATCTAGTCAAGGCTATGGTTTTTCCAGTGGTCATGTATGGATGTGAGAGTTGGACTATAAAGAAAGCTGAGTGCCGAAGAATTGATGCTTTTGAACTGTGGTGTTGGAGAAGAGTCTTGAGAGTCCCTTGGACTGCAAGGAGATCCAGTCAGTCCATCCTAAAGGAGATCAGCCCTGGGTGTTCATTGGAAGGAGTGATGCTGAAGCTGAAACTCCCAATACTTTGGCCACCTCATGAGAAGAGTTGACTGATTAGAAAAGACTCTGATGCTGGGAAAGATTGAGGGCAGGAGGAGAAGGGGACGACAGAGGATGAGATGGCTGGATGGCATCACCGACTTGGACATGAGTTTGGGTGAACTCCGGGAGTTGGTGATGGACAGGGAGGCCTGGTGTTCTATGATCGTGGGGTTGCAAAGAGTCAGACACGACTGAGTGACTGAACTGAAGTATTGTAAAAAACAGGAAGGAAGTTTGGGGCGTCTACATGTGCAAAGCACCAAGTAAGTAGCCTTGGAGGAATGAATTAGGTGTAAGGCAATCCTGGTCTTAATGATTTACCAGGAGGCTTGCCCTTCTCTGCTCTGAAGTGGAGAAAGGGTCAAAATTACAGCAAAGGGTGAAAACCTTCAGACTTGGTTCTGTAGCCTAAAGGCAGTGATAAGCAGCAAACAGTGAAATTGTTTGTTGAATACAGGACACACAACATAAGCCTGGAGTGGAGGAAGAAGCATGAGATTGCCATTGCCAGGGATGGGAGGACCCTGCCTGGGTCCCATTGGGTAATTAGGGCATGAATGGATGAATTGAAAGAGATTTTATCCAAAGAGATTTAACCAAGGAGATGAACCAGAGCCATTTGCAGGAGAATCCTTGATTCCTGGGACTATACTTTTCAAGCCCATTGGGCAGTAAAGAAAAGGAATATGGGTTTGTGAGTTTGGCAGCTGGGAGGGAAGGCGTAGAATAGAGAGGAGCACAGATGTGAATGGTGAACTCCCTTTAAGTGATGTCCTGCAGGCATCTGGTTGGGCAGAAGAAGGAATCTAGTCCAGAGTAACTGAGCTGAGGGCAATCAATAGCAAGGTTTTAAAAAGGTTGCTCATCACCTCAGTGGTAATAAAAACAGTGTGGATGATTATTGTGAACCAGACACTGTACTCGGAGAAGGCAATGGCACCCCACTCCAGTACTCTTGCCTGGAAAATCCCATGGGCGGAGGAGCCTGGTAGGCTGAAGTCCATGGGGTGGCTAGAGTCGGACACGACTGAGCGACTTCACTTTCACTTTTCACTTTCATGCACTGGAGAAGGAAATGGCAACCCACTCCAGTGTTCTTGCCTGGAGAATCCCAGGGATGGGGAAGCCTGGTGGGCTGCCGTCTATGGGGTCACACAGAGTCGGACACGACTGAAGCGACTTAGCAGCAGCAGCAGCAGACACTGTACTGAATGCTTTTTCATGGTACATCTCATAATCCTCCAACAACTTAATGAAGCAACTGCCATTATTATTTCCTGTGTTAGAGAGGAGGACATGCCACCATTGAGTAAGCCATCTTACTCAAAGTTTTATTGCCCTGTCTCCGAAGAGATGTCTGAAACGAGGAAATGTGATCCCAAAGCTTGGAGCCCTAACCATTATACTTTCTTGCCTCTTTAACTGTAACTACAGTGTTATGATCACATCTGGACAATGAACAGATCCTTAATTTCATTAAATATCTTTGTCTCATAAATGTTATAGTGTTTTCCCCTACAAAGATTCAAAAACTTCCACACAAGGCCCACTTATTGCAGTTAGTGGATATGTCCTTTAAGTCTCTGTTAATCTACTGAGTGCTCTTCTACCTATTTTTTTCTTGTAGTTTATTTTTTGAAGAAATTGAGGTATTTGTCCTATTAAGAGTTTCTCACAGGATTTTGCTGACTGCATTCCTTGTGACCAGTTTAATATGCTCCCCTGTGCCCTGTATTACTTGTAAATTGGTAGCTGGTTCTGAAGTCTTGAACAGATCTAGGTTGATTTTTTTTAGGGGGGGCAAAGGGAGGGGCAGGACTACTTGGTACTTTGGAGGAGGTGGTGTGTTCTCATATGACAGATTCTGAGGAAAAAGGAATGTGTAACTCCAAGGTCAGAGAAGGCAATGGCAACCCACTCCAGTGTTCCTGCCTGGAGAATCCCAGGGACGGCGGAACTTGGTGGGCTGCCGTGTATGGGGTTGCACAGAGTCGGATACGACTGAAGTGACTCAGCAGCAGCAGCAGCAACTCCAAGGTGGAATGTGTAACTCCAGGGTGCTACCCGTATTCTTGGGGAAAATGTTCTCAGTCCTCGATGGAAAATGTCTTATCTTCCTCCACCAGGCTGGGTTGAATACCCTGCCTTTGTGCTTCCATGACAAATGGTCTCATAGCACTTATCAAATGAAATTGTCCACTTCTGTGTCTTTCTCTGTTTCAGTGTGCGCTCTTCAAGGGACTGTGTGCTTCTTGAACTTTGTAACACAGAGCATAATGCCTGGTATGTAAGCACACAAGATTTGTTAAGTCCATTGAATAAATAAATGAATAGAGATAAATGCATTCTCGAGGCAGTTTCAGCCTGTGGTTATTGCTACACTTGGCCAGTGGTCGATATTGTCAGTGTTTGGGCCTATAGAAGGGCTTGGAAATAAGGAAAATAAGAATGCTTCTTTTAGTTAGATTTTGAAATCAATACTGTGTCTTGTGGAAGTTGCTTACCCTTTAAAATACCAGTCTAAAAAGTAATTGGTTAATTAAAGAGGAACCGTTATTTTCTTGAAGTAAGCTATCAAGTTGTAGCTATAGGCAAAATCGGACTATGTTTGCTAGTTGAAGCTGTGGCATACCCAGTGACATTTAAAAGAAAACGGAAGTTAGGACAAGCAGGATGGCTTTACAGTCATATAAGATGGTCCCACCAGAAGGTCTCTGTGCTTGGCGTGAAGTGCTCTGTAGTTGCTGTCTTGAAATTCTGGATGATTTTACCTTTGAGTTTGTAGTTTTTGTAAGTGAAGTCTGATGGGACAACTGAGCATGCCCAAGATCATGGAGCCCAACCTCCCTGGGACAGGTGCTTGGGTGTCCGCTTCTTCACCTCCTGGTACCGTGGTCCAGGCCTGCTCCTGTCTTGACTGGGTGGGAGTCTCGATGCAGAGAGGGTCAGGATCCAAATATACACACGCCTTGGTGTCTTGGTATAAAGCATGGTGGCGGACATTCCCACCCTGGGCTGGCAGAACCATAGTGACTCATTGGGGTTTTGAACCCTTTCAGTCAGTTCAATTGCTCAGTCATGTCTGACTCTTTGCAAACTCATGGACTGCAGCACGCCAGGTTTCCCTGTCCATTACCAACTCTTGGAGCTTGCTCAAACTCATGTCCATTGAGTCAGTGATGCCATCCAACCATCTCATTCTCTGTCATCCCTTTCTCCTCCTGCCTTCAATCTTTCCCAGCATCAGGGTCTTTTCCAGTGAGTTAGTTCTTCACATGAGGTGGCCAAAATATTGGAGTTTCAGCTTCAACGTCAGTCCTTCCAATGAACACCCGGGAGTGACCTCCTTTAGGATGGACTGGTTGGATCTCCTTGCAGTCCAAGGGATTCTCAAGAGTCTTCTCCAACATCATAGTTCAAAAGCATCAATTCTTCGGTGCTCAGCTTTCTTCACAGTCCAACTCTCACATTCAAGGAGTAAGTTTCTTTTAATTTCATGGCTGCAGTCACCGTATGCAATGATTTTGGAGCCCCCAAAATAAAGTCTCTCACTGCTCCACTGTTTCCCCATTTATTTGCCATGAAGTGATGGGACCAGATGCTATGATCTTAGTTTTCTTAATGTTGAGTTTTAAGCCAACTTTTTCACTCTCCTCTTTCACTTTCATCAAGAGGCTCTTTAGTTCCTCTTCACTTTCTGCCATAAGAGTGGTGTTATCTGCATATCTGATGTTATTGATATTTCTCTCATCAGTCTTGATTCCATCTTATGCTTCATCCATCCTGGCATTTCGTATGATGTACTCTGCAGATAAGTTAAATAAGCAGGGTGACAATATACTGGAACCAGTCTGTTGTTCCATGTCCAGTTCTAACTGTTGCTTCTTGACCTGCGTACAGATTTCTAGGAGGCAGGTCAGGAGATCTGGTATTCCCACCTCTTGAAGAAGTTTCCACAGTTTCTTGTGATCCACACAGTCAAAGGTTTTGGCGTGGTAAATAAAGCAGAAGTAGATTTTTTTTTGGAATTCTCTTGCTTTTTTGATGATCCAACAGATATTGGCAATTTGATCTCTGGTTCCTCTGCCTTTTCAAAATCCAGCTTGAACATCTAGAAGTTCATGGTTCACATACTGTTGCAGCCTGGCTTGGAGAATTTTGAGCATTCCTTTGCTAGCGTGTGAGATGAGTGCAATTGTGCAGTAGTTTCAACATTTTTTGGCATTGCCTTTCTTTGGGATTGGAATGAAAACTGACCTTTTCCAGTCCTGTGGCCACTGCTGAGTTTTCCAAATTTGCTGGCATATTGAGTGCAACAAGAGTGAACCACTTGCCCACTCCCAGTCCAGGTACTGAGTGTGCTCAGATTCAGGGGTTGCAGTTCTTTGGGATGGCCTGTCCACCGTAGGTTGGGCACATGCCACATTGCAAGGGCAGATGCCTGTTTGACTTCACTTCACTTCACTTCGCTGCCCCTGGCTCAGACCTTGTCAGTCCAGCCAGGGAGGGACCTGGTAGCAGAGGGAACCTGCTATCTGGTGGGCTGCACACCTATGCCAAGTTATGGGACCAGGGCTCTTGGGTACCTCTGAGGGTCTGTACTGGCCCTGTGAGTATCTCTTTACTGACGGAAGCAGATTTTAAGTGGCAAATTAAATAACACCATGATTGGTTGAGGAGGAAAGGAGAAAAGAGGGAAGGAGGGAGGGAAAAAGAGCCAGAGAATGGAAGAAAGGAGACATTTTGTATTTTGGAATTTTCGTGGCACTTTTATCCCACTTTTTGAACTATGAGCTCCACATTTTCCTTTTGGATTGAGCTCTGCGAATTATGTAGCTAAGCCTGAAAGGGCAGTTAGAAGGCATGTGGAGTGAGGGGGGCTTCGACATGGCACAGCTAGCTCTCCACAGGTTGGGGAGTGTGGCCAGTTGACGTGGATTCTTGTAGGAATGACATTTCCTTAGCTGTCTTGTCTGAGGTACATTTTGTAGGGACATCTAAGTCCCCTTTTCTTTGATTTCAGTGCTTACCAAAGCAATCTTATGACTGTGATTTGTCTTTCATGAGCTTAGCTATGGGAGAGAATAGAGTGATCAGGTGAACTTTAAATTTTTTAGTACCTAATATCCAATAGTTTTCTAATGTCTAATAAAGATAGTTATTATTATTATGATTATTTGTTAACCATACTTATTGGCACTTTAATTTTATGTATTGGTCCAGAAGCTTGTTTTATGAAAGTTCACCTTTGAAAATGCATCCAGCTTGGTGGAGTGCCGCCTATGTTTTTGAGTTTGTAAGCCTGAGGGCTGGGACTTGAAACTGAGGGTCAGTTAATCCTGGAAAGAAGTAAGATCGTGGGATGTCTTTCAGGAGATGTTCTCTTGAGTTCGAGGGCTTCCCAGGTGGCTCAGTGGTAGAGAATCTACATGCCAATGTAGCAGCTGCAGGAGATGCGGGTTCTATCCTTAAGTTGGAAAGATCCCCTGGAGGAGAAAATGGCAACCCACTCCAGTATTCTTGCTGGGATAATCCCATGGATACAGGAGCCTGGTGGGCTACAGTCCAGGGGGTTGCAAAAAGTGAGACATGACTGAAGCAACTCAGCACTGCTCCTGATTTCCACTGTAAGTGAGTCCACAATATCCCAATGTGGCTGGGCACATATGTGCTTATTTTTCCAGAGCATATATATTCTTGCCAGAAATCACGTCTGTGAAGCTTACTCAGGTCTTGAAGAAAACCAGCATAACTGCACCTCTGTGGCAGCACCTAATCAGCCTGTGGCTTCTTTAATAGGATGAAGTTAATATGTAATTGCAAGGGTCAGGGAATCCAAGCTAAAACTGTAATATTCTAATTTTAGAAGGAGAAACCAGTTTGTGGTCTTGAAAAGATCTTTTAAAAAACATTTGCTGGCAAACACCTGCTTTACCGTATGCCACGAGTGCTTAAGAAATCCTGAAAGCAGCAATAGGTTTTTACAGAAGAGTTTAATTATGAATGCAAAACCTTCCTGAAACTTGTTAATAAAAGCTTTTCAGTGTCTACTGACTACAGGTGATAAGGTGATGACTGGAAAGACTGCAAAGGGATAAAATTAAATCCTTTATTTCCTTCTAATTAAAATGTTTACTCTCCAATCCATATGGAAAAGATTTCTTGAGTACAGGTACTAAATTAGTACAATGCACATTTGTCTTTGTACAAATTTATAATGTGCAGAGTCATGGTTGAGCTAAGAATGGAGGGGAAGCGTGACTAAGGGTTAGACATTTTGCTTATGTAGCCAACAGACAGTAGAAAGGATGTTTTAGGCTGGATTTATGGTGGTGAGGGACCTCAAACTTGCTTGAGCAAGAGAAGAGTATTTTTTACTCGTAACTGAAAACTTCAGGGATGTGACTAGGCACTGCATGGTGCGTTGCAGGTGTCAAGTGATGTCTCACCTTTCAGTTCTGTCGCATCCAGCTTTCCATCCTCCCTATTCAGTGCTTTTCCTGCACACTGAGGAAAAGCTGGGGACTGAATTCTGACTGACTACTATTGCCAAGCCTTGTATGATGTGCATGTACATCCCAGAACCCCTCACTGTGGCTGGCAGATGGGATGTGTTAATGACCTCTGGAATCCTCAGCTCCACCCTTGGGACCTGGGGGAGACCTCATCCAATTCTAGTGGATTGAGACAGTGGGGCGCTAAACAGAAATTAAGCTTTTGTCACACATGGAATAGTCCAGATCCAACATTTATTCCTCATTTCAGTGGATCTGTATCAGAATACGTGTATGAAGATAATAAAATACAAGTACTGTGTGGAGGAGGGAGGGTGGAAGGAGAAAGAAATCTTATGTTGGGGAAGTTGGGAAGGCTTTGTGAGCAGGACCTCCAGACTGATTTGGCTAGAAACGTGGAAAGATGTTTCAGAAAGAGCCCTCTCTCTCATTGGGAAGAGTAAGAAAGCACATGGCTGAGGTGAGGACTGGGTTGGGGAAGAATGCACAGATTGGAAGATAGGTATTTTGAGGGGAGTAATAGTTGGTGTGGTAGGAAAATCTTTTGGGGGTCGTGTTAAGAAAGGTTATCAAAAAAAAAGAAAGGTTATCAATGCTGGGTCATTGGATTTCATTTAGTAGGCAGTTGGGAGTCCTTCAGGTATTTTTAAGCATGAATGATGAGCAAATAGAGCTGTGTTAAGACAGACTAGGAGGAGATCAGGTTGTCCAGTGACAGGGAGATGAGATGGGAGAATATCTTAGTCCTTCAGGAAAGAGAAATGGAAAGGCAGGGCAAGATTGAGAAGAAAATTTGGAGTGGGAGAAAGAGTCAAAGATAACTCAGAGCTCTTAAGGCAGTTTCTATTTATAGAAACAAGGTTGTCTAGAGAGTGAGCTGGTGGAGGAAGAAGAGACAGACTCTGAGTTTGCCCTTGGAAATATTGAGTGCTATGTTAATACAGTGTAAAGTATTCGGCTATGCATTGTATGGAGACTTGGGCAGTGGAGCAGAGTGAGTAGCTATGGCTCAGTGACCCAGTGACTTTTTTTTTTCCTCTTAGACCACTCTGTTTGGCATCTGGGATCTTAGTTCCCCAACCAGGGATTGACCCTGTGCCCCCTACATTGGGAATGCGGAGTCTTAACCACTGGACCACTGGGAAAGTCCTGACTCAGTGACTATCAGTCAGAGGTAGTCTGAGAAATATATTGGGGTAATTTCAATTGTGATTGTGTTACTGACATTTGAGACATCCCTGCACTGGCAAGAGCTTTTCCACCTGGTTGTCATTTGCACTTCTTGTTGAGAAGATTGCGAACTTACTGATGATTGTAGTCAGAGAGCATGCAATCCTGTTGGCAAGCATGAATTCTTTCTCATGTTTTTGTCTGTAACAGAGGGCTGAATAGTATGCTAAGGGGTGCTGGTACTTTGGGAATTTTATTCCCAATTTCCTTTTTAGAGAGATGAGGGAGACACATGGCTGAGATAGAGCTGGAAGTGACCTGTAAAGCTCTGGCTTCACTTCCTTATTCTATCACCAACCTGTATGCACTTTTTTCCCCCCTTAGGCCCACAGTGGTCAATTTTCTGCACTGTTGCTTCTTTATTCATTACATATGAAAAGGAGAAGGTGGCTTTGTACTTGAGTAATAGTGTCCTAGTGGATGAGTTTATGCTCCACTGTTGTGGCCAATTCTTAATATTTGAGGCTTATATGTACCCTTCTTTTTGGCTCTGATATTGGCTGTGTTGCTTCTCACCAACTGGGGTTCCAACATGTGTTCCAATAGGTGTTGCTTGACTCCACCTTTCCCTAGGAATGAAATTTAGTAACCATCAAGTTTGTTATAAAAGAGCCTCTCTTCTATATACTACAGTTTAGAGGTTGTCTTTGCCATAGCCTTGGCTCCTAGCTGTTCTTACAGGATGCTGTGAATGAGTCTCTATTTGGCAATACAGATCATTACAGAATTTTCCAAATATGGAGCAAGTGGCAACAAAGCCTGCTTTCTAGTATCTTAGACTGGCCTGTTCCCCTTGCAGGGCTGGGTTACTTCTTTTGTTATGAATTGGCTGTCCTCTGGTACTTCTGGCATAATTTTTTAATACTATTCTTCTATGAAAATGTTTATGGAAATTAGGTGTAAAAAGCAACTGTTGAGAGTAAAGTTAAAACAGATAGTGATAATAACAAAAACAATGATGATTTCCCCTTGACATACCTTTTTTTACCCATTCTGGTTATTGAGTATAAGCAACAGGATATTCAGTCTTTAAAGAACTTTATGGTTAGACCACAGTGACTGCAGAGCTACTGGGCAATGTAAGATCTTTGTACATTATTGAACAGTAGGAAACATGAGGATGTTACATACCAGCAGCAAGGAGACGTGTCTTTGGAAATGCATCCATTTTCACGGGAGCCATATTGTGTTGCCCAGGGATTGCAGTGGGATGTTTTGTCCTCCTCATTCTGTCTGTCTAAATCTGACTATTCTTCAGAGCCTAGCCTAGGTCAGGTGTTCCCTTTGTCTGGAACGTCTTCTGTCACCAAGGAAACTCTGATTTCACTCTTTTAAACTTCTTTATGTTTCTCGCAGATTAGTATCTGAGTCACTGGAGACTTGTGTGCTCTGTGAAGTGCTCAGCTCCTGCAAGACAGGGGTGGTCCTCAGCTGCCCACCCTTCCAAACTGTCAGGCATGCAGTGGGAGCTTAGCATCTTTCTGTCAGTTTTACTCAAATTTCACTTCAAAGAAGTATGAAGCATTCATTCACATTTCTTCTTTTTGCAATAAGCATTTGAAAAGGATTAAAGAAAAATCAATTAATTGCATATATAGACTTTGTTTTAAAATATGGCACTATTGAAAATGAAATCCCCTGGGACATTTTAGAGGATTTTGATGATAAATGCATTCTGCATGCCGTTTAGAATTTTCCTCCTGAAACACTTGAAAGCTGAGAAAGCAGAGCAGGGTTTTCTTTATTTTAAAAGGCATATGAAATTTCCTGTAAATGGCCTATTAATTTTTAACTTTAATAAGGAAATTGAGTTTGATTTTTTTTTAATGGTAGCAATTTGATGAGTTGAATAGACTAAAATGCTTATTAGATAACTGTTGGAAAAATATTCATTACAACTTTCTTCCACACATTAAAATTAACTAATTTCTTCTTTTGATATATCCACTTAGCTTTTGCTTTTAATGAGCTGAGGACATGATATTATTTCTAACTAGATTTTTTGTATTTCTTTTAGGGTGAAAAAGCTCAGTCTTCTTTGATTCAGAATTCTAGTTTCCTAAACACTCAAATTTTAGGCTGTGCTTCCTTCTTTTCTGAGTTTATCAGTAACCAAATTAGATAATAGATACAATATGAAATCAGTGAGAGCTTTGGATGAAATGTAAAGTAATTAATGTATTTTTAGACATTTTAGGTGTTTATAGTGTCTTGTAGATTAAAAATAGATCTAATTGATAGTTATTAAGGAATTTTTTCATAATGGCTCTGAAAAGGATTAGAAAATAATACCCAGTTTTGTATAAGGATGCAGTGAAATGCCTCCATTCATACATTGATGATGAGAAGATAAATTAGGAAATATAATTTTAGAAAACACTCTTCAGATATGCCTCCTGCTTATCTTACGTGTGTTCTTCAGTGGTACCTTTTTATAAATTGCATTTATAAGATGTCTCAGATATAAGCAAAAATGAGGCAGTGTTAGTGAAATGTTAACCAAGCATTGAATATTAATACCTAACATATTTTGAGAGAGAACTTCATGTGAGGAGCTCTTTTGCCTGTATCATCTTATTTATTTGTCCCATCAACCTAATGGTAGACGTGCTACTCTTGCCTGCCTCCCACCCACCTTTTTTTTTTTTTTCTCTCTCTGATGAAGAAGCAGAGGCACAGAGACATTATGCAACTTGCTAAAGTGATAGAGCCAGAACTGGAAGTCAGGTTGTTTGACTTTAGGGTCATTATACCGCATGGAGTTTCCTGTGTTAGGAAAATATGTTGAGAGGTCCTACCCTGGACAGATGGACATCCCTGGTGAGGGATGAAGGGTCCTAGGTTGGGAGAATGTGGGACGGAGTGTGAAGACCAGGGCAGAATGAGGAGGGTCCTGAGATCCACTGTGGGTTTACCTAAATGCTCTTTTTTCTGTAGTAGCACCTGGGTTTGCTTTCTGAAACCACCCTTCTTCCAGTTGCTGGGTGGGCATATGACCCAGTGTGGGTCAATTACGGAAGGCCTTGCACCTCTCAGACCACAGTGATTGGCTCAGGGATGAGCAGAGAACCCAACTGAGGCTGATTGGAACTGATAAGTGTTCAGTCTGGAAATTTTATTGGGAATCTTTAGAAAGAATAAGACTTGGAAGATGTAAGCCTGGAGTGGCCAGAAGGCATTACACCCTGATAGAAAATGAGGATCAGAGAGAAAAGCAGAGGTGAGAGATGGAGAAAAAGAGATCAAGCTCTAATGCTGTCTTGTGGATCCAACTATGTCTGAAAATATGACATATGACATATCCATCCATAGAGTTTTCAGTTATGTGAGCCTCCTTTCTCCCCCCTTCCCTCTCATCTCTCTTCTGCTTTCCCCTCCTTTCTCTACTCCTCCCCTCTGCTCCCATTATTTACTGCTGAAAGAGTTCTAGCACAAAAGGTGAATAGATTTAGGACCTCTCCAACCTGGACAGCCCCTCAGTGATGCCCCTGGTCTGAAGGAGGAACTGTTCAACTGCATCAGGGGTAGCAAACTAGGTGGGTAGAGGCTGTGTTGCCCAGGGTCTTCTGAGCCTCTCAAGAAAACCACTGAGAAGAGACTTTGGTCATTGAGGCTCTTCAGAAGGCAGAACTATAGGGCAATGGAGCCAGAGTGGACTGCTGTGCATCAGAGAACTTTGTTAAGCTGTGAGATGCATCAGTGATAAGTCCCTTCTCCCTATGCCATGGGGTTGAGGTTATGGGGTGGGAGTATGATGCAGACCATGTTTTTTATTGTATACTAAATGTCTGGGGAGGCCTTACAAATAGCTGTGAAAAGAAGAGAAGCAAAAAGCAAAGGAGAAAAGGAAAGATATAAACATCTGAATGCAGAATTCAAAAGAATAGCAAGAAGAGATAAGAAAGCCTTCTTCGGTGATCAATGCAAAGAAATAGAAGAAAACAACAGAATGGGAAAGACTAGGGATCTCTTCAAGAAAATCAGAGGTACCAAAGGAACATTTCATGCAAAGATGAGCTCGATAAAGGACAGAAATGGTATGGACCTAACAGAAGCAGAAGATATTAAGAAGAGATGGCAAGAATACACAGAAGAACTGTACAAAAAAGATCTTCACGACCCAGATAATCACGAAGGTGTGATCACTCGCCTAGAGCCAGACATCCTGGAATGTGAAGTGAAGTGGGCCTTAGAAAGCATCACTATGAACAAAGCTAGTGGAGGTGATGGAATTCCAGTTGAGCTATTTCAAATCCTGAAAGATGATGCTGTGAAAGTGCTGCACTCAATATGCCAGCAAATGTGGAAAACTCAGCAGTGGCCACAGGACTGGAAGAGGTCAGTTTTCATTCCAATCCCAAAGAAAGGCAATGCCAAAGAATGCTCAAACTACTGCACAGTTGCACTCATCTCACACGCTAGTAAAGTAATGCTCAAAAATCTCCAAGCCAGGCTTCAGCAATATGTGAACCGTGAACTTCCTGTTGTTCAAGCTGGTTTTAGAAAAGGCAGAGGAACCAGAGATCAAATTGCCAACATCCACTGGATCATGGAAAAAGCAAGAGAGTTCCAGAAAAACATCTATTTCTGCTTTATTGACTATGCCAAAGCCTTTGACTGTGTGGATCACAATCAACTGTGGAAAATTCTGAAAGAGATGGGAATACCAGACCACCTGATCTGCCTCTTGAGAAATTTGTATGCAGGTCAGGAAGCAACAGTTAGAACTGGCCATGGAACAACAGACTGGTTCCAAATAGGAAAAGGAGTACGTTAAGGCTGTATATTATCACCCTGCTTATTTAACTTATATGCAGAGTACATCATGAGAAACGCTGGACTGGAAGAAGCACAAGCTGGAATCAAGATTGCCAGGAGAAATATCAATAACCTCAGATATGCAGATGACACCACCCTTATGGCAGAAAGTGAAGAGGAACTAAAAAGCCTCTTGATGAAAGTGAAAGCGGAGAGTGAAAAAGTTGGCTTAAGGCTCAACATTCAGAAAACGAAGATCATGGCATCTGGTCCCACCACTTCATGGGAAATAGATGGGGAAACAGTGGAAACAGTGTCAGACTTTATTTTTCTGGACTCCAAAATCACTGCAGATGGTGACTGCAGCCATGAAATTAAAAGACGCTTACTCCTTGGAAGGAAAGTTATGACCAACCTAGATAGCATGTTCAAAAGCAGAGACATTACTTTGCCAACAAAGGTCTGTCTAGTCAAGGCTATGGTTTTTTCCTGTGGTCATGTATGGATGTGAGAGTTGGACTGTGAAGAAGGCTGAGCACTGAAGAATTGAAGCTTTTGAACTGTGGTGTTGGAGAAGACTGTTGAGAGTCCCTTGGACTGCAAGGAGATCCAACCAGTCCATTCTGAAGGAGATCAGCCCTGGGATTTCTTTGAAAGGAATGATGCTAAAGCTGAAACTCCAGTACTTCACCACCTTATGCGAAGAGTGGACTCATTGGAAAAGACTGTGATGCTGGGAGGGATTGGGGGCAGAAGGAGAAGGGGACAACGGAGGATGAGATGGCTGGATGGCATCAGTGACTCGATGGACATGATTCTCAGTGAACTCCGGGGGTTGGTGATGGACAGGGAGGCCTGGCGTGCTGCGATTCATGGGGTCGCAAAGAGTCAGACACGACTGAGCGACTGATCTGATCTGAAATACACTCTAATAAAAGGGCCACTGCTTCAAAAGCCTGGATATTAGATTGATTACTTTGTCTCATGAACTTGTGGGAAGAAATAAGAAATCATAGCAAATACTTTCATCAAAAACTTATCTGTCTTTGCATGATCTATTTCATCCTGTGATGCACCTTAACAAATAGTCAGCAATGGAAACAGGATGAGAAATTTTTGATACTTCTTTCTATTCTCAGATGTGAAATGACAGATAGTTTTATGTATAAACTTTGTATCTTTTTAAGAGATGTGTACCTCCTTTACAAGCCATGAAACAGATGTAGGTATAAATTGGTACTACTAAAGATCTCTCCCTTTAGTGAGATTTTCCAAATTAGTATCCAAAGAAATGCTTTTGAAAAGGCTTTTCTTACTTGGTAGAAAACAATATTATTAGAGTAAAATGCACACTAATCCTAGTAAATAGATTAATTTTCCTCAATTTATGGCTTAATGATAGTTTTAGCATCCACCTACCTCTGTTTCTGCTTCTGCCCAAAGTCAAGCCTTTATCGTAGCTGGCTAATGTGTCTGTTCTTACATTTTTCTGTCACTGTTAAATTGATAAATGATACATGTCAATAAATAGTCACCTCATTTTTATTAAGAGGTAAATGTAGATTCTTTATTATACATTGAGTGAAACTATATCTTTTTAATTATGAATTCAGTTGTGAATAACCAGAATCACTAGCTTAAAGGCCAAAAAGTTTATTTTAAAATGCGTCCTCAATGAATGACTATTTATAATGAGATGATACTACTCAATTTTATATAGTTTATTTTGTAGGAGGATTGCATCCCAATGTAAAGGTTTTATGCAACAAATTTCCTTCTTTGGCTCCTGAAGTTGGTTCTGGAAAGATTCTGGCTGCATTGTAATAGGCAAAATTGCACACCCTCACCCACACTTTCTGGTGATGTGCCATTTTCTAAATGTGTCCTGCCTGTTCTGAAATGAATATCAATAGCTGAGAGCAGTTGGAGAATGTTAACTGAGCTCTTGTGTTAATGAGAGGCCGTCAGTTTCCTAGACTGTGTCCCGTTTCCACGTGAATTTTCCAAATGATTTCTGTTTTTTTCTTTTTTAAACAGAATATTCAACACTAACATATCCAGACTTGATACTGCACTGGTTGACATTGGTATCAATATTTATTTTAAAGCCTGATGTAAAATTTGATCTACAGAAAGTTTTCAAACATGGTTTGATACCAGGTTGTAGTTTTAATCATCTACTTCAGTGTATTTTTCACTAATAAAACTCTTTGTGAATGTGGTCCTCTTCCAAAATTCCTATTTTTAAACTTCAGGGTTTGGGTATAGGTTACCTGGATGGGTGATTTTTAAAGTCAGTGGTCATCTTGAATATTGGCTTCTAAACTTTTAAAATTTTGAACATGGATCAATGAATATTTTATATGTGACATACTCTTACCACTGTGCAAGCACATATATACATTAATTTATGCTTGTTTCTGTTATGTACATTCTCCTTCGTGGATCACAGTCTTGTTGTGGTGAAGGGGCTTGTGTAACTCAATGAAGCTATGAGCCATGCTGTGCAGGGCTACCCAAGATGGAAAGGTCAGAGTGAAGAGTTCTGGCAAAATGTGGTTCACTGGAGGAGAAAATGGCAACCCACTCTAGTATTCTTGCCTGGAGAATCCCATAGACAATATGAAAAGGCAAAAAGATATGACACCAGAGTATGAGCCCCCCAGGTCAGAAGGTGACCATTATGCTCCTGGGCAAGAGTAGAGGGTAAGTACTAATAGCTCTAGAAAGAATGACGTGGCTGAGCCAAAGTTGAAATGACAGTTGTGGATGTGTTAGGGATGAAACTAAAGTCTGATGCTGTAAAGAACAATATTGCATAGGAACCTGGAATGTTAAGTCTGTGAATCAAGGTAAATTGAGTGTAGTCAAGCAGGAGATGGCAAGATTGAATATCAACATTTTAGGAATCAGTGAACTAACATGGACGGGATTGGGTGAATTTAATTCAGATAACCATTGTATCTACTACTGTGGGCAAGAATCCCTTAGAAGAAATAGAATCAACGAGTGTCTGAAATGCAGTACTTGATTGCAACCTCTAAATCGATAGAATGATCTTGCTTCATTTCCAACGCAATTCAACATTACAGTTATCCAAGTGTATGCCCCAATCATTGATGTCAAAGAAGCTGAAGTTGACCAGTTCTATAAAGACCTACAACACCTTCTAGAACTAACACCAAAAGAGATGTCCTTTTCATCATAGGGGATTGGAATGCAAAAGTAGGAAGTCAAGAGATACCTGGAGTAACAGGTAAGTTTGGGCTTGGAGTCCAAAATGAAACAGGGCAAAGGCTAACAGAGGTTTGGCAAGAGAACATGCTTGTCACAGCAAATACCCTTTTCCAACAACCCAAGAGATGACTCTACACATGGACATTACCAGATGATTCTTACTGAAATCAGATTGACTATATTCTTTGCAGCTAAAGATGGAGAAGCTGTATAGAGCTAGCAAAAGCAAGACCTGGAGCTCACTGGCTCAGGTCAAGAGCTCCTTATTGCAAAATTCAGACTTAAATTGAAGAAAGTAAGGAAAACCAATAGGCCGTTCAGGTAGGACCTAAGTAAACTCCCTTATGATTATACAGTGGAGGTGACAAATTTCAAGGGATTAGATCTGGGAGAGCACCAAAGAACTACAGATGGAGGTTTGTAGCATTGTACAAGTGGCGATGACCAAAACCATCCTCAAGAAAAAGAAATGCAAAAAGGCAAAGTGTTTGTCTGAGGAGGCCTTACAAATAGCTGAAGAAAGAAGAGAAGTGAAAGGCAAGAGAGAAAGCCAAAGATATACCCAACTGAATGCAGAGTTCAAAAGAATATCAAGGAGAGATGAGAAAGCCTTCTTAAATGGACAATGCAAAGAAATAGAGGAAAACAATATAATTGGAAAGACTAGAGATTTCTTCAAGAAAATCGGAGATATCAAAGGAATATTTCTTGGAAGAATGGGCACGATAAAGGACAGAAATGATAAGGACCTAATAGAAGCAGAAGATTTTAAGAATGGGTGACAAGAATACACAGAAGGACTATGCAAAAAAGATCTTAATGACCCACCTTAGGAAGCATTACAGTGAATAAAGCTAGTGGAGGTGATGGAATTCCAGCTGAGCTATTTCAAATCCTAAAAGATGATGCTGTGAAAGTGCTGCACTCAATATGTCAACAAATTTGGAAAACTCAACCGTGGCCACAGGACTGGAAAAGGTCAGTTTTCACTCTAATCTCAAGGAAAGGCAATGCTGATGAATGTTCAAACTACCATATAGATGTAGTCATTTCACATGCTAGTAAGCTTATGCTCAAAATCCTTCAAGTTAGGCTTCAGCAGTACATGAATTGAGAACTTTCAGGTTTACAAGCTGGGTTTAGAAAAGGCAGAGGTACTAGAGATCAAACTGCCAACATTCATTGGATCATGAAGAAAGCAAAAGAGTTACAGAAAAACATCTACATCTGCTTCATTGATTGCACTAAAGCCATTGGCTGTGTAGATCACAACAAACTGGAAAATTCTGAAAGAGATGGGAGTATCAGACCCTTTACCTGTCTCTTGAGAAACCTGTCAGTGGGTCAAGAACCAACAGTTAGAACTAGACCTGGAAAAACTCCTGGTTCAGAATTGGGAAAGGAGTATGACAATGTTGTATATTGTCACTCTGCTTACTTAGCTTCTATGCAGAATGAAGTGAAGTGAAGTCGCTCAGTCGTGTCCGACTCTGCGACCCCATGGACTGTAGCCTATCAGGCTCCTCTGTCCATGGGATTTTCCAGGCAAGAGCGCTGGAGTGGATTGCCATTTCCTTCTCCGGGGGATCTTCCTGACCCAGGAATTGAACCTGGGTCTCCTGCATTGCAGGCAGACGCTTTACCGTCTGAGCCACCAGGGAATCCTGGTGCAGAATAGATTGTGCAAAATGCTGGACTGGATGACTCAGAAGCTGGAATCAAGATTGCAGGGATAAAGATCAAAAACCTCAGATATGCAGATGATACCACTCTAATGGCAGAAAGTGAAGAGGAACTACAGAGCCTCTTGAGGGTGAAAGAGGAGAGTGAAAAAGCTGACTTGAAAAACATTAAAAAAACTAAGGTCATGGCATCCGGTCCCATCACTTCATGGCAAATAGAAGGGGAAAAGTGGAAGCAGTGACAGATTTTATATTCTTGGGTTCCAAAATGACTATGGATGATGCCTGCAGCCATGAACTTAAAAGACACTTGCTCCTTGGAAGGAAACCTATGACCAACCTAGTAGTAGTAGTTTAGTCGCTAAGTCGTGTCTGACTCTTGCGATCCCATGGACCGTAGCCTGCCAGGCTCCTCTGTCAATGGGATTCTCCAGGCAAGAATACTGGAGTAGGTTGCCATTTCCTTCTCCAGGGGATCTTCCTGACTCAGGAATCCAACCCGGGACTCCTGCATTGCAGGCAGATTCTTTACTGACTGAGCTATGAGGGAAGCCCCATGACCAACCTAGACAGCATTAAAAACAGACATCACTTTGCAGACAAAGGTCTGTATAGTTAAAGCTACGGTTTTTCCAGTAGTTACTTTCAGTATGAGAGTTGGACCATGAGGAAGGCTGAGGGCCAAAAAATTGATGCTTTTGAATTGTGATGCTGGAGAAGACTCTGGCGAGTCCCTTGGACTACAAAGAGACTGAAGGAAATGAACTGTGAGTATTCATTGGAAGGACTGATGCTGAAACTGAAGCTCCAATACTTTGGCTACCTAATACAAATAGTTGCCTGTTGACTCATCAGGAAAAGTCCCTGATGCTGGGAAAGATTGAAGGCAAATGGAGAAGGGGACAGCAGAGGATGAGATGGTTAGATAGTGTCACCAATTCAATGGACACGAATTTCAGCAAATTCCAGGAGATAGTGGAGGACAGAGGAATCAGTCATGCTACAGTCCATGACTGTAGTCCATGGGATTGTAAAGAGTTAGACACGACTTAGCAACTGAAGAAAAACAACAAGATTATGTATATTATATAATGGACAAGAGTTAGAAATCAGAGGGATTTTTATGAATAAATATAAGTTTGAATATTTTATTCTTGAGCCCAGTGTACCCCATTTTGGAGACCACTGATTTAGAAAGCAAAAGATTATTCAGTATACTCACATGGCTCCTTTTGAGTCATAGCACTAATTCTAGTGATTTTTAGTAAATTTTAGAATGATATGACTTGAATATCACTTTTGTTTGCAGTCACTTGCTATCAGTTATCTATTAAGGGAATATGGTTACCAGTTTATGAAGACAAGGTCCTAAATTTTTATTATAAAATATGTGAGACATACAAAAAGTATAACCAAGGCCCTTATTTTTATTGAATACCTTGAAAAATAAAGCACTACCTTCTTCCTGCAGAACCATCCACTCTTTTGAATTTGTTGTTTCTTATTTCCATGAAACTGTAGACCTGTGTTTGGGCCCTAAACAATGAGTTATTGTTTTGCTTGTTTTCAATTTTCTGCAATACATACTTATAATATGTTGCATGTATTTCCTATAGCTTCCCCCATACATGTTGATTTTGGATAACTAGTTCGTTCATTACCACAGCTTTATGATATTTTAAAGTTTGAAAATGCCACAGTTTATTCTTCTGTAAATGACATTTAGTTTGTTTCTTTTTTTCCCCCTATTACAAATAATCCTGGTAGGGATTTTTAAAATGAAAATCTACTAGTATTTTTCTGGAATGTACCTAGGAGTAGAATTGCTATGTTGCAAAGCATGCACCCCTTCATATTTATAATACTCAAAACCAGAGTATATGGGAATTCTTCTTGCTCCTCATCCTTGTTAACAGTTAGTCTCATTAGGGTATTTAAGTTTTGCCAATTTGATGGATGTGAAATAATATTTATCTTTTTATCATATGTTTATTGGCTATTTACATTTTATTTTTGTAAAGTATTTACATATTTTGTTCAGTTTTTTTTTTTTTTTTTTTTTTACCGAGTTTTCTCTGCTGGTATCATATTTGTGTACACACACACACACACAAACACGCACACACACACAGTGATTCAATGACCTTCAATAAAAATAAAAGATCTTTGTTTTTGCTCTCACATCTGGCCCTCGTTGGGTATCAAATCAGACCCCTCCCATTTAGAAAATTCATTTCTTTTTCTGTAAGGTAACATTACAGTGCAAGTAAGCTGTCATTTACTTACTAAAAGATATTTTAGGTGACCAAAAGGCTCCCTAGGTGATAACTCAGATAAATGCAGGAAAACCCAATAATCTAGCCTTTCTGTGATTCTCTTCTGAATACCTGCAGGCTTGGTCTAGACATGTGTGTCTTGATTTGTGCATGTCATCCTCTCCCTTGTTTCTTTCCTCCCCAATTCCAGTTCCCAGTGTTATAGATCTTGCCTTCCTGAGATTTAGATTGAAAAAAGACCTTATATCTTCATACATTTTGCAAGTCTGGGTGTCAAAGTGGAGGCATTCAGAACAAGCAGTGAAGTGGAATAGCTTCAAGCAGTGCTACTCTTAAGTGCAGTCTGCACCCAGGCAGCTCCTCCAACACTTGGTGATTGATTAGAAATGCAGATTCTGGCTTCACCCCAATCCTACTGAATCAGAAATTGTGTCTTGACAAGTGAAGTTTGAGAAGTTTTGCTTGCAACAATAGAATTCCGGTAAAGGTTGACCTGCCTCAGAAGGAACCCTTTCCTCTCCTAGTTTTCTTTCAAAGTAACTGAAGCCTGGGAATGGGTGGGTGTTGATAAAGCTGTACATATGCCAGACAACTTGAGGCTCTACCAATGAGATATTCCTTTTAGTTCATTTGCTTAATTCAAATGTTCTTCTTTAAAGAAACAACTAGGAGAATGAAGGGGTTACCAGTCATTTGTATGTTGATAATTATTTGACTTTGTTGCTATCTGCTATTTTATAAGGAAATGAAAGTTTTTCATTTTTTTTTTTTTAGCAAGAGAAGAGTAGGGGACTGGACTGAAGGGGTTGTAAGGGGAAGTCTAGAGAAGCTTGAAATTTATTCAGTAAGAAGAAGACATAGGAGGTGGGATAAAAAGAGCATCAAGGATTTTGCTCACAAATGGAAAGCACCTTCTCTTTTCTTGCTTCTGTGTTGTAATAATTTGTATTGCCAAAACCCAATATTATTATTTTTAATTTTTCAAGTTTAACCTGGGAAGTTAATTACCATTTCTGACATTATTTCTATTCATAAGTTTTATATCGACTACCCTTATGGGCATATAGCAAACTGGAGATACATATACACCACAGCCATTTCCTCACTTTGAGCCCAAAGCACCTAGGAAGAGAGTGGTCAGTTATTGAAATCAAAATTTTAACAAGCATGGGAAGTCCAATAATAAAAGTATTGAACTGAGCCTCACTGTCTTCCTATCTCACAAGATTGCTGTCAGGATTTAATGGGATCTGCAAAAAGGCCCAGAGAAAGGTCTTGATAAATAGTAGGTCCTCCTCCCGTCCTCTCCCTGCCACATCCCATATCTCTCATCCTTCCCTTTCACCTCATCCCAGGCAGTTTGATTCCAGAAGCTATAGAGGTTATACTATCAGGTTAGTACTAAGAATAGTAGTTGTGGTATAGTATTTATAGGGTGCAAAGATAAGGAGGGGAGAGACATTTGAGACTCCAAGTGAATGGCTTAAAGAGTACATACGCATAGTTTTTCTAAATCTTGAAGATGAGCATCACCTTCATTTAAATTCTAATAATTTGCAACTTGCTGAAGACAAGGGCTAGGCTGAAATCTATCCTAAACCATTGCCTTGGGAAGCCCTAATGTGAGCTTTATGAAGCCAAGCTGACTTTATGAGGTCAAGCTGGCATCAGCTATAATTTGTTATGTCCCAGGAGGAGGCTCAGAGTTACCAGATGACACAACAGTGTGCTGTGCCCAGTACTAGTGTGAGTGCTAGTCTAACCAGACTGAAAACCAACAGACTTGGCATTATCAGAAATCAGAAAGAAGTTAAAGATCAGAAAAACAACATGTCAAGCAAAATTGGAAAGACTATTCCTAGTAGCTCTACCTCTAGCTTTCCAGGTCAAAGCCTACAGGCCCACAGTACTTTTCTGGCTCACCTTACTCTTCTGTGTGTGTTTTGTGGACATGCCACCTGACATGTGGGATCTTAATTCTCCAACCAGAGATGGAACCTGTGCCACCTGCAGTGGAAGGTGCCTTAACCACTGGAGCCTTAACCACTGGATCACCAGTGAAGTCTTCACCTTACTCTTTTACCTCTCTTCCTCTGCCCATTCAGTAATCTCATAGGATGACTGTTTCCCCTCTTCCCGGCTGACCAAAATCATAGCCATCAATTAAGCGCTCTATCAAATCCATCTTCCCTTTACTCTGTGAGCTCTTCTTGACAGTTTCAAATGTTCACCCCCTTGCAAACTTCAGAAGTATTTGGTGTTGGATCCTCAAGTTCCCTGAGGGCTGAGGATCTTATAATTTTCTGTTTTTAGTTCTTTTCTGTTTCTCAGAAGTGATGGTTTCCTAATGTAAAAGGTAACCCTTGGTAGCTAAACTCCTACCATCTGAATCCAGGGGCAGAATAGATTTGGACAACTTTCAGAAGAGGGAAATGTTTGGAGGATAGTCACAGGGGTGTAAATGTTTTCCTCTCGGTTATCTTGGGCTGCCAACTTGAGGTCTCCAGAGGTTGGGAAGAGATGCATGCAGTCAGCTCCTGAGAGCCTGCTCCAGTGAGAGCCAGCTCCTTTTAGCACACAACTTAAATCATTAACCCAACTCATTATCCAGATTTCAGGAGCCAAATATTAGCAGATATGAATAACATGCTTCCTCTCACTGTCCAATTTATGGATGAGGTGGGGGATCATTTGTTCTTGTTCACTGGATTCTTTTAGTGTGTAGGTGTGGTGAAGAGAATTCTTATCCTTTAGACGAAATTTCTAGTTACTAAAAAATATTTTTACGGGCTTCTATGTTAGAGAGCCAATGAAGAGGTTATGGGATTGGATCTTAGCAAAATTTATAGCTGTTTGGACAGCCTGTGAAAGCGATTCTTTGAAAAATTGTGTGCATAGCAGATATTCAATAAATATTGGCCAGATGACTGATCTAAGGAAGAAGCCAAAGAAAGAGGAATAATTCCTTTGTATCCAGTAGAATATTCAGTAGAATTACACAGATAAAGTAATATAAATCAAGAAGTTGCAAAGCTTCATTTTTATTTAGTGTCCTCTTGGATCAGTGGTCAACCTGAATGGCCATGGATTTGCCTGACACAGGAAACATGAGTTTGTTCGAGCTTAATATAAACATAGGTGTTTGTAAAGAAAGTGTTCTAATCTTTGTTGTGGAAAGAGTAAAAGATAAGGCAGGTTCCTGAAGACAAGGTTGGGCTTAAAAGCAGAAGAATAAGTAGTGAATTTAAGAGCACCCTGAAAATCATGGTATAAATTTGGGCCCATTTTGTCCACGCACATGGTTATTTTTTTAACCGCTCATTATTTGGGAAGAATAAAGTCACCAAATCCAGCATTATTTTGACCATGTGAATTTGCCTTCCTAATTAAAGCTAGTTACTGCTTCACTGATAATCCAGATAAGAAAGTTAAAGCTTGGTGCCTTTAATAAACACTGCTGAATTTAGAAGAAGACTAGATTAGCCAAAATCTTATTTTATAACTTGAAATTCTAAAAAGCAATAGAAAATCAGCCCCTTAGCATTTCCTGAAATATTCCAGTCCATCTGCTTAAAAAAATTACTGCCAAATACTTTAATTTGTTAGTTAGAAATAAAACATGTTCACTCTTAAAGCTGTGAACTCCTTCACCTTCCATTGAGGTGTATATAGAACCACCTCTGCAGGAGGGTGTTAGGATGCCAGGCAAATGCGTGCATTACCACCCCCTCTTTAAGTGAATGTTTTAGAAATGTGTAATCTTATTTTTGGAGGTTTCTCATCCCCTTGCCTAAATGGCACATAAACAATCGTTGTGGCATTAACCTTTTGCCCTCCTAGAATGCTTATGGCTTTGAGCTTGGCCAACGAGGTAATTACAGACTGTGTGTTTGCCTCTTGTTCGTAAAATCTTGGGAATAATACTTCAGGTTTTCCTTTGGCTTTTTCCGTTTCTTGATTGTTGGGTAATTTTATAATGGAACATGGATTAAATACTGAGCTTAGGTATCAATAACCTGTCATTTGATATCTTGCAAGGAAATAGGATCTGCTTTGGTTTTGGTGGCGCCCTCACTGTTAAAACATAACACACCTGAAACACTGATGGTACTCAGGCTGTAATTCTAAGTCCCAGCAATATTACTTTACTGTGGAACTAAACTAATTTTTTTTCTTTTCCATATAATGTATACAGTTTTTCAGTTGGAAGTTCTGAAGTATGTTTAAAAGTGAAAAATGAGGCAATAACAGCTGGTGCTACTGTGGCAGCATATGCTTTCTTGGGTGCCATTTTCTTAATGTTTCATGTTGGAAGATCCAACATGAAATTGAAAGCAGCAGAGAAGACAAGGGCCCCCAAAGTGGGTGGCAATTATAATGTTCCCCTCTTCTGAAGTATTGGTAGAGCTTCTGGGAAAAAAAAGAAAAAGGAAGGATGGGAGGGAGGAAGGGAGAAAAGAAGGAAGGAAGGGAGATAGATTTCAAGGTAAAATAAAAGGACCTGACTTCTCATAGGTGGAGGAGGGAGGAAGGGGAAGTACTCTGTTTCTTTACATGAAACTACCAGCACAGTTTGATTTTATTTCTTGGGTCAAAATGAAGTACAGATAATGAATGTTGCTAGTTGGTTCATTGGGCTTCCCTGGTGTCTCACATGGTAAAGAATCAGCATGCAATTGAGAGAGACTTGGGTTTGATCCCTGGGTTGGGACAATCTTCTGGAGGAGGGCATGGCAACCCACTCCAGTAGTCTTGCCTGGGGAATCTCCATGGACACAGGAGCCTGGTGGGCTACAGTCCATGGGGTTGCAGAGTCGGATACAACTGAGCAACTAAGCAGGGTACAGGTAGCTCAGTGGCCTCTGTGGATTTTCAGGGGAAGAGGGTCACTGGACAGGAACTACTGCCTAATTGCAGCAATGTAAAATGTACAGTGTCATATGGTGAGGCGAATTGTTGCAAAGAACCATTGTCTAGTAGAATTCAGAGAACAAAGAGATCAGGTAGTTCAATTAAGTCACCTTGGAAATGATTTCACCTTATACAATAAGACATTATATAAGCAAGTTGAAAACAGTGGTAAACAATATTAGCTATTTCTTTACAAATTATTTCTGTGATAGTCATAACGTAGACTGGTGTCAGTCTAAATTAGTATTTTGGAGAAGCCCAGCCTCAGTTTTGAACTTTCATTTCTATTAAAATTTCTACTTTACATTTTGCTTTTTTCCCCCTGTCAGGGTGGTGATTGTGGAGAGGAGCATACGGCATGACTTGCATGAAGAATCTACTTCGGATTCATTTCAGTCCATTGCCAAACATCCCAGGCACTCAGGCATCGCTCTTATTTTTTAGAGACTTCATCTCTTAGTTAGTAACCCATGATAACAGTTGTAATTAATAGAACAGATGTCTTTTACAAGAACCACTGCTGCTTTTCTTATGTTCTAATCTCACAAGAGAGGTGAGACACCCTTTCTGCACACACAGGGCTATTGGTGTGATTGCTGGTGATCAACTATGGAAGGCAGAATTGTGTTATTACATACCCTTGTGACTAACTGCTACTTGGGGACTATAGAACTTCCAAGTTGAACTTCTTCCAGCGCTCAGAAGCCTTGGCCTTAGTATCACTGGAAGAATGGGAGAATTTGCTTTTTTTTTCTACTGCTAGTGTGAGTATGGGGCATCGCTCTTTTGTTTGGAAGTTTCCCTGGAACAGGGGATAGAGAGCAGTGAGAGCTGCTTTCCCCCATCTGCTGCTCTTACCTATTTGTTTCAGCTGCTTGGGTCACTCCCTTAAGGCTTTCCCGTACATTTTATTTCCTGATCTTTTCATTGGTTCACTCATGGGTCTCCTTAGGGTCTACATTTCTAATGTTGTTGAGATAAAGAATACAGTTGTTTTGACCTGACTTATTTCCAGTAATACTCAGGATTGTTAAGCATAATGAATGATCATTTTATTTTTGTTCAGTGCCTCTTTTTCTTTTTTGTGGTGGTTGTGGTTTGGAGATATACAAATTTGATGGTGGTGGTAATAGTTTAGTTACTAAGTTGTGTCTGACTCTTGTGACCCCATGGATGGTAGCCTACCAGGCTCCTCTGTCCAGGCAAGGATACTGGAGTGGGTTGCCATTTCCTTCTCCAGGGGATCTTCCCAGTCCAGGGATTGAACCTTCATTTCCTGTATTGCAAGAAGATTGTTTACTACTGAGCCACCAGGAAAGCCCATATAAATTTATCACTTACTTAAAAATTCAGTACATTCTTCTCCAGGGTATCTTCCTAACCCAGGGACTGAACCCAGGTCTCCTGCATTGCAGGCAGTGTTCTGCATTGCAGGCGGATTCTTTACCAACTGAGCCACCAGGTATGCCATTTTATAAATAAATGGTCTTAAAAGAAGACCTATTAATAAAAGAGAACCTGTTCTCGTTATATTTCTGGGACATAGTGAAAACTTAAAATCTTAAGTTTTATGATTCTCTTCAGCTAAGACCTGATTAAAGCATAACCAGGAATTGGCCATCTGGAAAGCACTATTAATGGATCCAGAAATGTCATTGTCATCTTGAATTATATAATAGAATTTGCCCTGAAGAAAAATATAGTGGGTTGAGTAGAATCCAAAGTTTATGAAAAAGTCTGGTGTCCCTCATTCTGTTCTTTCTTTGGGCTAATTTATTTTGCATATCATTTCTAATTATCAATAGTTCTTCAGTCACTCATGTGCAGAATTTATCATTTAATTTCTGTAGTTCTGTGCTGCTTGTTATTTATTTAATATTGTTTGCTCAACTGGATTGTAAGGTTCTAGAGAATATGAACCAAGTTTTCTTTTTTTTCTTCTGTATATTCTACAGTGCCTAACATGGTATAGTGGACATAAAATAAATGTTTAATGAACACCTAGTACTTAGTCACCTGGATATATGGTTATTAGGTCAACACGTTTCCATTCTTGTCTTCTTCATCATCTGGTTTCATAATTTTCACTCGAGTTTTTAAAAGGCATGTATCATTTATTTTAGTACCTAGCAATATAGGTCACAGATTTTCATCCATTGTTGGTGCCATGAAGTATTGATGTAACAGATATTCCTAGCATTAAAATACCTTTTACTTCAGAGATTGGATAACTCAGTTATATAATATATATATATATATATATATATATATATATATAATATAATAGAACTTATAGAGGACATGGGAAAGGGAAACAGTTCCTAGTATGCTAAGGCTTTAAAGAATTGTGAGTACTATCCCTTTTGATTCTTTGGGTCAAATACTCTGTTTTATTGATAAACAATTTGGCGTATTCTGGCATGCTTCTTAAGCATAGACTCTTGTTCTTGGCCTTTTCAGATTTTGTGGTAGTAGTGCTTTTTAAAAGTTCGTTGTGAGGGAAAGGAAAATGCAGTGGGAGACAGACATGGTTATTCTGATTTATAAATGAGACACAGTTATAAATTTATAGAGTTAGGAGATGTCTTAGCTTTTATAGGTAAGATAAATCTAGGACCAGTGTGGTTAAGTGACTTAGGTAAGGTTACAGTGAGTGCAAGTCAACATAGGTCAGGGTAGGTCGAGATACTCAATTTAGTTCTGACTCTTCAGTGCAGTTTATTCTGGAGATAGATAACTGAGAAACTCATATATTCTTAAAAGTGTACTTTTTTTTTTTTAAATGAAGTGTTTGAAATGATCTTTCATATGCTAATATTATATACAAAGTGAAGCGAAAGTGAAGTTGCTCAGTCGTATCCGACTCTTTGTGACCCCATGGACTGTAGTCCACCAGGCTCCTCCATCCATGGAATTTTCTAGGCGAGAGTACTGAAGTGGGTTTCCATTTCCTTCTCCAGGGGATCTTCCCGACCCAGGAATCGAATTCAGGTCTCCTGAATTGCAGGCGGATTCTTTACCTTCTGAGCCATCAGGGAAGCCCTTTATTTCTAAATTTCTGTGTAAAAATGAAGCAAAAACAAGCACTTGGAACTTGACACGATCAAAGCTTTACGAAATCAGAGTAAAGACTGACATTTCTAGTGTCTTACCCAACGTGTCAGCAGCTCAACATTAGAATTTATTTCTTGATTCTATACCAAATCTATTTGTTAGGCACGATTGATGCTTTTCCAGATGATTTCTATTTCTTTGGCTTAATTTGGATCTCTTGTTTTGAGCTTGTTGCCAGAATAGGAATACTGTGAATAGATACAAAGGAACCAATGAACTGATTATTTAGAAATCTTTTGGCTCTTCCAAATGAACAGTCCATGTACATGGTAGGTGCGTTGTTGTATTAAAGAATAAAGAAAACTCAGGTTGTTTAAATTTGAATCATCTTTCATTGAAAGGGCTATAACTTATCCATGGATTTTGCTTCATTGAATTAGTGTGTTTTGCCTGGTAAACTTGCCTTGTTTTACATTCTGTAGGACAGCAAATCCAGTGTTTCTTAGCCATGCTCACTCTTATTCAAAGATAGTATTCCAGGAGGGTAAAAGGAAGGTTGTCTGGTCATATTTAAGGGTCATTTTACCCTGTCCCGTGCCCTGGGATATGGTTACTGTTGCTTGCTGATTGTCGTGATCTCCAGTAATCAGTCTCTCACCACTCCAAGCTCCAAGTGTGTCTGCAGTGCCTGTGGCCCTGATAGCTCCTCTTCTTTCCTCAGAGAACAGCTGGTCAGTCATGACTCCCAAAGAACACTTTGCAATCTGTTCAGGGTGCTTGGGAAAGATTCTGTGGCAAAGCCGATGTGAAGCCAGTGGGATGACAGTATTTTCCTTACTAGGTGAAAGACATAATGACTTAGTATAAGCTCATAGCATAGGGTCTGGCACATTTTAAGTGCTCAGTAAATAATGCTTTTATTCTGTTCCATAATTTTGCTTCTGAGTTTGTAGCTCTCAGGCTATCAGAAAGCGTGCTGTGTGAAGTCACTTCAGTCGTGTCCGACTGTTGCAACCCTATGGACTGTAGCCCGCCAGGCTCCTTAGTCCTTGGGATATTCCAGGCAAGAATACTGGAGTGGATTTCCATGCCCTTCTCCAGGGGATCTTCCTGACCCAGGGATCGAAACTGAATCTCCTGCAACTCCTGCATTGCAGGCAGTCTTTACCATTGAGCCACTGGGGAAGTGCAAACAGAAAGCAGGCCCATACATTTTGTTAAGACCTGGGGAAGATCTTTCAGAATATTTGACTTAGTATTGAGTTTTAATAGAGTGTCTTTTCTGTTATTTAACTTAAAAAAAGAAAACTAACATGTTCTGTGACTTTAGTAGCCCTAAATTGGAGATTAGCAATTAAGGGGCTTAATTTGTACTGAAGGTTTTGATATCTAGAGATAATTCAGGCTTCTTCTCAAAATGTGGGTGTATGTGTGAACTGTGAGAAATGGAGTCTTTCTTTTGAAATTTACATGATGTTTTAGGATGAAAAAACACTAGGAGTCAAAAGTACTAGATCCAAATGCAGATACTTAAAGTTAAATGGCTCAATATTTTTTGATTACAAATGGTGGTTTAAAATTTTTCTGTTATTTATATATTTCTTTAACAAAATATAGTTGATTTGGGATCATTGGGCAAGCTACATTATTGTTTTTTGAATTTCCTTTACTTCTCTAATTTGAGTAATATAACAATTTTTTTATTTTATATTTCATGTTCCTAGCATTAAATATTACTCTGATCTTTATTAAAGGTGTATTCAAATTTAGTTAATAAAGATTTGTTTTTAAATATCAAAGAAGATTTTTTTCCCAAAGGAATGCCATGATTAAATACCACAATTTATAAACAAGGCAGAATTTATATTTAACAGTTACTTTATAGGATCCTATATTTAAAAAGCTATCTATACCATCACTTTTTTATAGTTTTGAATTTTGGGATACTTTAAAAATGCTTTTGTTACCGTAAAGTCATGAAGGATATAGGGATATATATATACAAATATATAAGCATATGTAAGACCACATGGAGAAGGCAGTGGCACCCCATTCCAGTACTCTTGCCTGGAAAATCCCATGGATGGAGGAGCCTGGAAGGCTGCAGGCCATGGGGTCGCTGAGGGTTGGACACGACTGAGCAACTTCATTTTCACTTTTCACTTTCATGCATTGGAGAAGGAAATGGCAACCCACTCCAGTTTTCTTGCCTGGAGAATCCCAGGGACGGGGGAGCCTGTTGGGCTGCCATCTATGGGGTCGCACAGAGTCGGACACGACTGAAGCGACTTAGCAGCAGCAGCAGCAAGACCACAACTTTTACTCAACTTTGTTTTATAAATTCTAACCAGTGCAATTATTCCAGAAAAATAAAATAAGAAGATACCAGAAGTCACCATTATTTGTAAATGATATGATTGACTACTTAAAAAAAATGACCAATAAAGTAGAAATAGTTTATTAAAATTAAAGGGCCTATGTTTAATCTCAGTAAGAATCAAATAAATGCAAATTTAAAGCAATGAACTTTGACAGAAATATAGACCAATGGAACAAAATAGAAAGCCCAGAGATAAAACCACGCACCTACAGACACCTTATCGTTGACAAAGGAGGTGAGAATATACAAAGGAGAAAAGACGATCTCTTTAACAAATGGTGCTGGGAAAACTGGTCAACCACTTGTAAAAGAATGAAACTAGAACACTTTCTAACACCATACACAAAAATAAACTCAAAATGGATTAAAGATCTAAACATAAGACCAGAAACTATAAAAATCCTAGAGGAATATATAGGCAAAACATTCTCTGACATATGTCACAGCAGGATCCTCTATGACCCACCTCCCAGAGTAATGTAAATAAAAACAAAAATAAACAAATCAGACCTAATTAAACTTAAAAGCTTTTGCACAATGGAGGAAACTATAAGCAAGGTGAAAAGACAGCCTTCAGAATGGGAGAAAATACTAGCAAATGAAGCAACTGATAAAGAATTAACCTCAAAAATATACAAAGCAGCTCCTGCAGCTCAATGCCAGAAAAATAAACGACCCAATCAAAAAAATGGGCCAAAGAACTAAACAGACATTTCTCCAAAGAAGACATACAGATGGTTAACAAACACATGAAAAGATGCTCAACATCACTCATTATCAGAGAAATGCAAATCAAAATCACAATGAGGTATCATCTCATGCCAGTCAGAATGGCTGCTATCCCAAAGTCTACAAACAATAAGTGCTGCAGAGGGCGCAGAGAAAAAGGAACCCTCTTACACTGTTGGTGGGAATGCAAACTAGTACAGCCACTATGGAGAACAGGGTGGAGATTCCTTAAAAAACTGGAAATAGAACAGCCTTATGACCCAGCAATCTCACTGCTGGGCATATACATCGAGGAAACCAGAATTGAAAGAGACACCTGTTCATCGCAGCATTGTTTACAATAGCCACGACATGGAAGCAACCTAGATGTCCACTGGCAGACGAATGGATAAGAAAGCTGTGGTACATATACACAATAGAATATTACTCAGCCATTAAAGAGAACATATTTGAATTAGTTCTAATGAAGTGGATGAAACTGGAGCCTATTATACAGACTGAAGTAGTCAGAAAGAAAAACACCAATACAGTATCAGTTCAGTTCAGTTCAGTTCAGTCGCTCAGTCGTGTCCGACTCTTTGCAACCCCATGAATTGCAGCACACCAGGCCTCCCTATCCATCACCAACTCCCGGAGTTCACTCAGACTCACGTCCATCGAGTCAGTGATGCCATCCAGCCATCTCATCCTCTGTTGTCCCCTTCTCCTCCTGCCCCTAATCCTTCCCAGCATCAGAGACTTTTCCAGTGAGTCAACTCTTCGCATGAGGTGGCCAAAGTACTGGAGTTTCAGCTTTAGCATCATTCCTTCCAAAGAAATCCCAGGGCTGATCTCCTTCAGAATGGACTGGTTGGATGTCCTTGCAGTCCAAGGGACTCTCAAGAGTCTTCTCCAACACCACAGTTCAAAAGCATCAATTCTTCAGCACTCAGCCTTCTTCACAGTCCAACTCTCACATCCACACATGACTACTGGAAAAACCATAGCCTTGACTAGACGGACCTTTGTTGGCAAAGTAATGTCTCTGCTTTTGAATATGCTATCTAGGTTGGTCATAACTTTCCTTCCAAGGAGTAAGCGTCTTTCAGTTTCGTGGCTACAGTCACCATCTGCAGTGATTTTGGAGCCCCCCAAAAATAAAGTCTGACACTGTGTCCACTGTTTCCCCATCTATTTCCCATGAAGTGATGGGACCAGATGCCATGATCTTAGTTTTCTGAATGTTGAGCTTTAAGCCAACTTTTTCACTCTCCACTTTCACTTTCATCAAGAGGCTTTTTAGTTCCTCTTCACTTTCTGCCATAACAGTGGTGTCATCTGCATATGTGAGGTTATCGATATTTCTCCCAGCAATCTTGATTCCAGCTTGTGCTTCTTCCAGCTCAGCATTTCTCATGATGTACTCTGCATATAAGTTAACTAAGCAGGGTGACAGTATACAGCCTTGATGTACTCCTTTTCCTATGTGGAACCAGTCTGTTGTTCCATGTCCAGGTCTAACTGTTGCTTCCTGACCTGCATACAGATTTCTCAAGAGGCAGGTCAGGTGTCTGGTATTCCCATGAGGCAGGTCAGGTGTCTGGTATTCCCATCTCTTTCAGAATTTTCCACAATTTATTGTGATCCACACAGTCAAAGGCTTTGGCATAGTCAATAAAGCAGAAATAGATGTTTTTCTGGAACTCTCTTGCTTTTTCCATGATCCAGCGCATGTTGGCAATTTGATCTCTGATTCCTCTGCCTTTTCTCAAACCACCTTGAACATCAGGAAGTCACGTATTGCTGAAGCCTGGCTTGGAGAATTTTGAGCATTACTTTACTAGCATGTGAGATGAGTGCAATTGTGCGGTAGTTTGAGCATTCTTTGGCATTGCCTTTCTTTGGGATTGGAATGAAAACTGACCTTTTCCAGTCCTGTGGCCACTTCTGAGTTTTCCACATTTGCTGGCATATTGAGTACAGCACTTTCACAACATCATCTTTCAGGATTTGAAATAGCTCAACTGGAATTCCATCACCTCCACTAGCTTTGTTCGTAGTGATGCTTTCTAAGGCCCACTTAACTTTACGTTCCAGGATGTCTGGCTCTAGGTCAGTGATCCCACCATTGTGATTATCTGGGTCGTGAAGATCTTTTTTGTACAGTTCTTCTGTGTATTCTTGCCACCTCTTCTTAATATCTTCTGCTTCTGTTAGGTCCATACCATTTCTGTCCTTTATCGAGCCCATCTTTGCATTAAATGTTCCTTCGGTATCTCTGATTTTCTTGAAGAGATCTCTAGTCTTTCCCATTCTGTTGTTTTCCTCTATTTCTTTGCGTTGATCACTGAAGAAGGCTTTCTTATCTCTTCTTGCTATTCTTTTGAACTCTGCATTCAGATGCTTATATCTTTCCTTTTCTCCTTTGCTTTTCGCTTCTCTTCTTTTCACAGCTATTTGTAAGGCCTCTCCAGACAGCCATTTTGCTGTTTTGCATTTCTTTTCCATGGGAATGGTCTTGATCCCTGTCTCCTGTACAATGTGACGAAACTCTGTCCATAGTTCATCAGGCACTGTATCTATCAGATCTAGGCCCTTAAATCTATTTCTCACTTCTACTGTATAATCATAAGGGATTTGATTTAGGTCATACCTGAATGGTCTAGTGGTTTTCCCTACTTTCTTCAATTTCAGTCTGAATTTGGCAATAAGGAACTCATGATCTGAGCCACAGTCAGCTCCTGGTCTTGTTTTTGCTGACTATATAGAGCTTCTCCATCTTTGGCTGCAAAGAATATAATGAATCTGATTTTGTTGTTGACCATCTGGTGATGTCCATGTGTAGAGTCTTCTCTTGTGTTGTTGGAAGAGGGTGTTTGCTATGACTAGTGCGTTCTCTTGGCAAAACTCTATTAGCCTTTGCCCTGTTTCATTCCATATTCCAAGGCCAAATTTGCCTGTTACTCCAGGTGTTTCTTGACTTCCTACTGTTGCATGCCAGTCCCCTATAATGAAAAGGACATCTTTTTTGGGTGTTAGTTCTAAAAGGTCTTGTAGGTCTTCATGGAACTGTTCAATGTCAGCTTCTTCAGTTTTCTGAAGAAAACTTCTTTACTGGTTGGGGCATAGACTTGGATTACTGTGATATTGAATGGTTTGCCTTGGAAATGAACAGAGATCATTCTGTCGTTTTTTAGATTGCATCCAAGTACTGCATTTCAGACTCTTTTGTTGACCATGATGGCTACTCCATTTCTTCTAAGGGATTCCTTCCCGCAGTCATAGATATAATGGTCATCTGGGTTAAATTCACCCACCAGTCCATTTTAGTTCGTTGATTCCTAGAATGTTGACGTTCACTCTTGCCATCTCCTGTTTCACCACTTCCAATTTGCCTTGATTCATGGACCTGACATTCCAGGTTCCTATGCAATATTGCTCTTTAGAGCATCAGACATTGCTTCTATCACTAGTCACATACACAACTGGGTATTGTTTTTGCTTTGGCTCCATCCCCTCATTCTTTCTGGAGTTATTTCTCCACTTATCTCCAGTAGCATATTGGGCACCTACCAACCCGGGGAGTTCCCCTTTCAGTATCCTATCATTTTGCCTTTTCATACTGTTCATGGGGTTCTCAAGGCAAGAATACTGAAGTGGTTTGCCATTCCCTTCTCCAGTGGACCACATTCTGTCAGACCTCTCCGCCATGACCCACCCATCTCAGGTGGCCCCACAGGGCATGGCTTAGTTTCATTGAGTTAGACAAGGCTGTGGTCCATGTGATTAGACTGACTAGTTTTCTGTGATTATGGTTTCATTGTGTCTGCTCTCTGATGCTCTGTCGCAACACCTACCGTAGCTTCCAATTAAAGTAATAAATTAATTTAAAAATGACCTTTGTTTTCACTTTCAGATGGGCACTATCTAATATAATGAGTGAATATTTATTTTGTCCTTATTGTGTATCAGGTGTTGTAGTGACTCATTTAATCCTTAAAAATAATCCTTTATTGTAGGTATAATGATACAGTCTCTGTTTCACAGAAATCTGCAGAGGTGTTATCTTTCCAGAGGTCATAGAGCTAGTCCATGGCAGAGCTAAAATTTGAACCCTACTGTAGAACTCTTCCTCTGAACTGTTCCCTTACTCACTAAACTATCTGCAGAGGTTGTTGACATTCAGTATCGGTGAAAGTTTCTGGAAGGAAAATAGCCACCTCACTTGCATTTCAAATGTGAGGAATGTTTATTGTGCCTATTTTTGGGGAAAAAAAAAAAAAAGCACTCTTCATCACCTTAGAATCCAAAAGTTCCACTTTTAATAATTTATCCCAGTAGTCAGTTAATTTATCCTAATAGTCAGTGAGAAGATGTGTTTACACCGTGGTTTACAGCAATGAGAAAACGATCATCTTGAGTGAATTATTTAACAAAATTATGAAATATTACATGATAGAATGTTATATGGCTATTAAAAAGGATAGTATAGTGCTATGTTTATTAATATGAATGTCCAAAGAACATATTGCAAAGCAGTTTGTACTCTACAGTATGATCTCATCTCATCTATATGTTTAAATAGCTATTCATGTGTTTACAGACCAGAATATCAGTGGGCTGGCATCGCTGGGTGCTGGCATTATAGATGATATTCATCTTTTTCTTTTCTCATCTTTTTTGAACTTTTATATTGAGCATGTGTCATTTTTATAGTTGGAAAAAAGCCCTAAAAAGTTTTTGTTTTACTTATTCCCTCAACTCTTATTTTTTTGTGATAAAATTAGGTTGGCACGTTTTAATTTAGTGTCATACTTTCTGAATGGGAGGCAGTATTTTATGTGAGCTCTTCCTGAAGCTCCACGTCACAGTTTTGTTTTTGAAGTTTTGACTTCCAAGGTTCTCTATTCCTTACTCTAAAACTGCTGTAGAGGTCTAGATGTGCTGTCATTAGGTGGGGCTAATGAGCTCTGGATGTGTGCTAAACTCCGGAGCCCACCCTAGTTGACTTGAGCTTCCTGATTTAAATGTAACTTTTCCATAACAATTCATGTAAAGATAGAACTCTGTTAAAATAAATAAATACAAGCTATTACTGAACATTAAAGCAGATAATATCTTAAAGCTGCATTTGAAGTAAACTAATGTCATTAATAATCCTGAATCTTTTGTCAAACAGTCAAACATTTCCTTTGTGATCATATATACAGATCCTGATTAGAATGTTCTTAAATTTTAGCTTGGTGTAAAAACATCACAGAACTTGTATTCTATTGCACATCCCACCCTGGGTTTGGACTTGGCTAGTAATGCCCTGCTTTTGAGCAATTTTTTTTTTTTTTAACTTAGACTTTGGGTATATATGCTTAAAACTAATTTAATTGGCTGTACTCTTTCAAAATCTTCTTTTGAAGTAATTGATTGTCCAATATATTGTAGCATCACCCCAGTTGGATATCCTAAAATTTTATTATATAATAGAAAAAAGAATTCATAACTGATTTTTTACAGGTAGTCTTGGTGATTTGCTGTTTTCAGTCATAAAAGTCTGTTTTCTTAAAGGGGAATGGAGTCTACCTTCTCCTCTCTCGTGTGAGTGAATTTGTTTGCTTATAAATTGTGGTTTCTGTGGGCAGAGTAATATAAATTAAGGTCTTTTTGACTTCCCTAAACATATTGCTTAGAATAGAACTAATTACTGTTAAAAGCAAATTTACTGGAAAATAGGCTCATTATTGGAGGTCACAATTGTATCATGGATCCTCACTGGTCTTGTGGCTGAGGCTTAGTTGTGTTTTTATATTCCCTCCCCAGGAATTGACTTGCTGAAATCATAGGATTATCTCATTGGCCTGTGGCCCACTGGTAAACCCGGCTCAGAAGATATACCAGGATGTGTTTATTGGTCCATGTTTTTTTTCCTTAGAGCTTTGGGGTCATCAGTGTGGATTAGGCTTGTGATCTTTGTGAATCTTTGGTTGGGATGTTATTAATGGGAAATTTAGAAACAAATCAATGGCCTATTTCTAGTATCTCAGTTGTTCTGAATGGCAAGAGTTCTGGGCGTAAACTTTATCCCTGGCTTGCTTCCCATGGCTTTTCTTCACTGATTTCTTTTTAGCATGTTGAATTGTACTGCAACATGCCATGAAAAATTTTGGGAATAAGAATAAGAATGAAGATGAATAAATAAGATTTTGTGTTATTTAAGTTTTTATTGTTTAAATGATTATGTTGCTCTAAATTTTATGGAAAGTAAATTTAATTTTAGAAAGACTATAGTCTCTCATTTGACTTCTCCTTCTTTTAAAATTAGTTTAATAAACTTGGATATACTTGGAGAGAGAGCATTTCACTTATTAAACTTGGAACTGTATAGAGATGAGCTGGCACTTTCTTAAATCAGTTCAGTTCAGTCACTCAGTCATGTCCGACTCTTTGCGTCCCCATGAATTGCAGCATGCCAGGCCTCCCTGTCCATCACCAACTCCCAGAGTTCACTCAAACTCATGTGCATCGAGTCGGTGATGCCATCCAGCCATCTCATCCTCTGTCGTCCCCTTCTCCTCCTGCCCCCAATCCCTCCCAGCATCACAGTCTTTTCCAATGAGTCAACTCTTCGCATCAGGTGGCAAAAGTATTGGAGTTTCAGCTTCAGCATCAGTCCTTCCAAAGAACACCCAGGACTGATCTCCTTCAGAATGGACTGGTTGGATCTCCTTGCAGTCCATGGGACTCTCAAGAGTCTTCTCCAACACCACAGTTCAAAAGCATCAATTCTTCAGTGCTCAGCTTTCTTCACAGTTCAAGTCTCACATACATACATGACCACAGGAAAAACCATAGCCTTGACTAGACGGACCTTTGTTGGCAAAGTAATGTCTCTGCTTTTGAATATGCTATCTAGGTTGGTCATAACTTTCCTTCCAAGGAGCAAGCGTCTTTTAATTTCATGGCTGCAATCACCATTTGCTGTGATTTTGGAGCCCCCAAAAATAAAGTCTGATACTGTTCCCACTGTTTTCCCATCTATTCCCCATGAAGTGATGGGACCAAATGCCATGATCTTCGTTTTCTGAATATTGAGCTTTAAGCCAACTTTTTCACTCTCCTCTTTCACTTTCATCAAGAGGCTCTTTAGTTCCTCTTCACTTTCTTCCATAAGGGTGGTGTCATCTGCATATCTGAGGTTATTGATATTTCTCCTGGCAATCTGGATTCCAGCTTGCGTTTCTTCCAGCTCAGCATTTCTCATGATGTACTCTGCATATAAGTTAACTAAGCAGGGTGACAATATACAGCCTTGACGTACTCCTTTTCCTATTTGGAACCAGTCTGTTGTTCCATGTCCAGTTCTAACTGTTGCTTCCTGACTTACATACAGGTTTCTCAAGCAGCAGGTCAGGTGGTCTGGTATTCCCATCTCTTTCAGAATTTTCCACAGTTTATTGTGATCCACACAGTCAAAGGCTTTGGCATAGTCAATAAAGCAGAAATAGATGTTTTTCTGGAACTCTCTTGGTTTTTCCATGATCCAGCGGATACTGGCAATTTGATCTCTGGTTCCTCTGCCTTTTCTAAAACCACCTTGAACATCTGGAAGTTCATGGTTCACGTATTGCTGAAGCCTGGCTTGGAGAATTTTGAGCATTACTTTACTAGCATGTGAGATGAGTGCAATTGTGCGGTAGTTTGAGCATTCTTACATCAGTAGCTTTCAAATTTCAACATTCATCAACACCAACTGGGAAACATGTGAACAATCTGATTTGTGGGCCCCATCCCATGGTGGGTTAGGATTTGGGTTGAGGTCTAGAATATGGTAGACACGTTCTGTGATTGTCATACTACTGATAGCTCTTTCTCCTGTCTGCCTTTTTCCTCATACTAATCTCCCAGAGAAAATGTTCTTCATGCTTAATCCCTGCAGTCTTTCCCTTTTGGTTCTCTCCTCACCAGCCTGAGCTGTATTGAAATATAATTGGCATATAACATTGTGTAAATTTAGGTGTATAACATGTTGATTTGATATATATTGAAAATGATTAATTACCACTATAGCTAGCTAACACTTCCGTCATGTGATATAATTACCATTTCTTTTTTGTGGTTGTAAAATTTACTATCCGTTTACAAATTTTCATATGTAATCACTGTGCTGTACATTAGATCCTCAAAACTACTTATTTATTTTATAGCTGGAAATTTGTACATATATCTCCCTTCCCATCATCATGTATTTTTCTTATCTTTTTTTCCCTGCCCCTCTCTGTTTTTTTTTTTTTTTTAAGTCAACTCAGATTCTTTGGACTTTCCAGTTTTCCTCTCCCTGCTTCCCCCATTATCTAGGTTTTGTAACTAAGTGGTGGGACATCTCCAGTTTATTGTCTAGGATTCCTAAGTCTTTGACTTTTAGGATTTGAAATAGCTCAACTGGAATTCCATCACCTCCTCTAGCTTTGTTTGTAGTGATGCTTCCTAAGGCCCACTTCACTTCACATTCCAGGATGTCTGGCTCTAGGTGGGTGATCACACCATCGTGATTATCTGGGTCATGAAGATCTTTTTTGTATAGTTCTGTGTATTCTTGCCATCTCGTCTTAATATCTTCTGCTTCTGTTAGGTCCATACCATTTTTGTCCTTTATTGAGCCCATCTTTGCGTGAAATGTTCCCTTGGTATCTCTAATTTTCTTGAAGAGATCTCTAGTCTTTCCCATTCTGTTGTTTTCCTCTATTTCTTTGCATTGATCTCAGGAAGGCTTTTCTTATCTCTCTTTGCTATTCTTTGGAGCTCTGCATTCAAATGGGTATATCTTTCCTTTTCTCCTTTGCTTTTCGCATTTCTTCTTTTCACAGCCTTTGGTAAGCCCTCCTCAGACAGTCATTTTGCTTTTTTGCATTTCTTTTTCTTGGAGATGATCATGATCCCTGTCTCCTGTACAATGTCACGAACCTCTGTCCATAGTTCATCAGGCACTCTGTCTATCAGATCTAGTCCCTTAAATCTATTTCTCACTTCCATTGTATAATCGTAAGGGATTTGATTTAGGTCTTACCTGAATGGTCTAGTGGTTTTTTCCTACGTCCATTGGGGTCGCAGAAAGTCGGAGCGACTAAACTGAACTGAACTGAAGTTTGTGACAGAAACCCAACCCAACTTACCTAACCAAAAAGAGAAAAAAAGAAAAGTGGCAGAAGAGCCCAGGGGTGAGCCTGGTCTCAGGCACAGTGGATTGAGGCTGGAGTCAAAACATGGCTATCTCCCTGGTTCTCAGCCCAGCTGACCACCAATGTCTCCATACCTCCAGAAGGCAAGGAGGAGAATACTTTCCTCTTTGAGTAGGAGAGAAAGAGAGGAGAAGTGCTGATACTTGTGATTCAAAATCTTTTCTTTATCCCAGTTACTTGTATATCACAACAGAAAGATTGATCATGGCAGAGAGTGAGTTTTTGCTTTATACTGGGATCTTTCTTTTAAGAACAGAATTAGATTAATGAGGTAATGAATAAGTGCCTAGTGTTTTGAGATTTTCCCTCAATTACAACCAGTTATAATTGATTTACATTTTCATGAGATTTATGTTTGAATCTATAAGGCTGTGATACTTTTATAAATTTAATAGTGTAGCATTTTAAGCAAAAGTAAATATCTATAAACTGAATGGATTTTTCTTTGAGTAGATTTTCATCTATTAGTTAAAATGCAGCTTCTTGTAGCATATTGAATTTGGAGTAGGAATCCAATTTCTAAAAATTTAATAAGTTAAAATAATTTGACTCAGTGAAACTAATGATTGTTTTCAGTATCTTTAAAAAAAGTTGGCGATTTTACTTAAAGTTATAAAACTTTATCTGATATATAACCTAACTAAAATGGTTCTATGATTATTTTGTAAGAATTGTCTATTCTATGGGAAGGATTCCACCAACTTAAACCTCGCTTCATTCCATATTTGTTTCACTTCCACTGAATAGTTTCCATGTCACTGATACTGCACTGGACATCTTGGTGAAACTAATGGGAAGGAAAAGAAGTGGAAAAGACCAAGTTGCTTGTGTAAGAACTTAATGTCATGTCATTCTGAAGTTGGCTGGAGAGCTGTTAGGGTCCCTGAGGATTAGTTGTATACATCAAGGCATTTGAGCAGAAGAAAGCTGGTAGTTTAGACAGGAAAACTTCCCAGACTTGACATCACAAATTTCCTTCTTCCTCCCTGTATCTTCAAGGTAAGAAGCCAGCGCTGTTTTCCTTTTAACATATATTGAAATGCCATGAAAACCAATCCCAACATTGACATGGGAGTTAGAACCTTACGTCTCTGCTTACCACAGAATTTCTATGTACAAACCTTCATGTGCTTGCTTAGGGACAGTCCTAATACATATTCATTATTCTTTTAAAAAATGAATGGGTGAGAGGAGAAGAGCAAAAAGGATTTGATTTTTCTGATTTGTCCTATTCTGGCATGGCTCCTATCAGCAAAGCCACTCTGTGGGGCCTCTTTTTCATGCCTTCACATTACATGGTTGTCAGAGTCCATGGAGACTGTCTTGAGAGAGGGAACTTGCTGCTTCTTAACAATATTATGGTTTTATGAAGTTGACATAATAAATCTGTGGTTCATAACAAATGAGTAAATAATGACTTTTTGTGTCTGCAAAGCTTATAGTAGGCGGGCCAAAAATGAGAGTGAGAAGGCAGGTATGAAGCATGACAGGTCAGCTCAGGAACTCTCCTTTGGCAGCCGGAGGCTGCTTGACACTTGCATTTAAGGCACTGATTTTAAATCCTGTAAATAGAAGATTTCTTCCCCACCCCCACACAATTTTGTGGGTAACCATAGGTACCACATGATACGGCTTAGGTATAGTTGCCACAAGGAGCTGTGACATACAGGAAGAGAACCAGGCTTGAAAGACCTAAGTGTGGGCCTCAGCTGTGTCATCCACTAGCGTGGTACTCTCATCTGTAAATGCAATCTGGATTTATAGCTCCATCATAGGGTGGTTAATGGAGAGGGAAATGGCAACCCACTCCAGTGTTCTTGCCTGGAGAATCCCAGGGACGGGGGAGCCTGGAGGGCTGCTGTCTATATGGTCGCACAGAGTCGGACATGACTGAAGCAACTTAGCAGCCGCAGCATAGGGTGGTTATGGAGATAACATGGAGTGAGTGTGGTAGCAAGCACAGACAAGATATACCAGAGAAGCAGGAGTCTTAAAATGACTCCATTTACACTGGGGAAGCCAGATTTCATAGTAATTAGGGGAAAGGGTTTAAACTCCACAAACAAAAGGTCAAATTATGGAAATCAGTTAAACTTACATATAACATTCAGGTTTTTAAAAAATGATTATTTATTTATTATTTTTGGCTGTGCTGGGTTTTTGTTGCTGTGCCACATGTTGTCTAGTTGTGGCGGCTGGGAACTACTCTCCAGCTGTGGCACATGGGCTTCTCATTGTGGTGGCTTCTCTTGTTGGAGCAAAGGCTCTAGGGTGCATGGGCTTTAGTAGTTGTGGCCTACAGGCTTAGTTGCCCTGAAGTATGTGGGATCTTCGTGGACCAGGGGTTGAACTGCTGTCCCTTGCATTGCAAGGCAGTTTCTTATCTACTGAACCACAAGGAAAGTCCCAACATTTACTTTATAATTACACTTCAGTTCAGTTCAGTTGCTCAGTCATTTCTAGCTCTTTGCCATCCCACAGACTGCAGCATACCAGGCTCCTCTGTCATCACCTACTCCTGGAGCTTGCTTAAACTCATGTCCATTGAGTTGGTGATGCCATCCCACATCTCATCGTCTGTGGTCCCCTTCTCCTCCCTCCTTCAATCTTTCCCACCATCAGGGTTTTTTCCAGTGAGTCAGTTCTTTGCCTCAGGTGGCCAAAGTATTGGAGTTTCAGCTTCACCATCAGTCCTTCCAATGAATATTCAGGACTGATTTCCTTTAGGATTGACTGGTTGGATTTCCTTGCAGTCCAAGGGACTCTCAAGAATCTTCTCTAACACTACAGTTCAAAAGCATCAATTCTTCAGCATTTAGCTTTCTTTATAGTCCAACTCTCACATCCATAAATGACTACTGGAAAAACCATAGCTTTGACTAGATGGACCTTTGTGGGCAAAGGTCTTATGCTGTCTAGGTTGGTCGTAGCTTTCTTCCAAGGAGTAAGTGACTTTTAATTTCATGGCTGCAGTCATCATCTGCAGTGATTTTGGAGCCCCCAAAATAAAGTCTCTCACTGTTTCCATTGTTTCCCCATCTATCTGCCTTGAAGTGATGGGACTAGATGCCATGATCTTAGTTTTTTGAATGTTGGGTTTTAAGCCAGCTTTTTCACTCTCCTCTTTCACTTTCATCAAGAGGCTCTTTAGTTCCTCTTCACTTTCTGCCATAAGGGTGGTGTCATCTGCATATCTGAGGTTATTGATATTTCTCTCAGCAATCTTGATTCCAGCTTGTGCTTCATCCAGCCCGGGTTTTGCATGATGTATTCTACATAGAAGTTAAATAAGCAGGGTGACAATATACAACCTTGACGTACTCCTTTCCCAATTTGGAAACAGTCTGTTGTTCCTTGTCCGATTCTAACTGTTGTTTCTTGACCTGCATAGAAATTTCTCAGGAGGCAGATCAGGTGGTCTGGTATTCCCATTTCTTTAAGAATTTTCCATAGTTTGTGTGATCTACACAGTCAAAGGCTTTGGCGTAATTAATAAAGCAGAAATAGATGTTTTTCTGACGTTGTCTTTCTTTTTCTATGATCCAACTGATCCAATATGGCTTTTTCTATAATCACAAACATGGCCTACTTACTAGAGTGAAAAAAGGAAAAGTGAAGTGTTGCTATTTTTAGAGGGTTGGGGGAGTTAATTTTTAAAAAAAAAATTGTATAATACATAATATGATATGTGTCAAGCCTCTTGATGAAAGTGAAAGAGGAGAGTGAAAAAGTTGACTTAAAACTCAACATTCTGAAAACTAAGATCATGGCATCCGATCTCATCACTTAATGGCAAATAGATGGGGAAACAATGGAGACAATGAGAAACTTTATTTTGGGGGCTCCAGAATCGCTGCAGATGGTGACTATAGCCGTGAAATTAAAAGGTGCTTGCTCCTTGGTAGAAAAGCTATGACCAGCCTAGACAGCATATGAAAAAACAGAGACACTGCTTTGCCCACAAAGGTCCATCTAGTCAAAGCTATGGTTTTTCCAGTAGTCATGTATAGACGTGAGAGTTGGAGCATAAAGAAAGCTGAGTGCTGAAGAACTGATGCTTTTGAACTGTGGCTTTGGTGAAGACTCTTGAGAGTCCCTTGGACTGCAAAGAAATCAAACCAGTCAATCCTAAAGGAAATCAGTCCTAAATATTCGTTGGAAGGACTGATGGTGAAGCTGAAGCTCCAATACTTTGATCATCTGATGCAAAGAACTGACTCATTTGAAAAGACCCTGATGCTGGGAAAGATTGAAGGTGGGAGGAGAAGGGGACAACAGAGGATGAGATGGTTGGATGACATCACCAACTCAATGGACATAAGTTTGAGCAAGCTCCGGGAGTTGGCGATGGACAGGGAAGCTTGATGTGCTGAAGTCCATGGTGTCTCAAAGATTCTGGAACGCCTGAGTGACTGAACTGACTGACTGACCCAATCATGAAAGTCATATTATGAGAACTGTGCCAGGCTGCTATCAGCCTTCCCATGGCCTCTTTTTAATCTTATGACATTCAAATTGCTCTTAAAATTTTCTCCTTCAGTTATCAACTATTCTAACTTTGCCAGACCCTTCATTATCAGTGGTTTAGCATATGATTCGAGTTCTTCAAAATCATTTTAATTGACTTTTATGAAATTCTGAGTCTTTTATTAGTTCATGCAGTTTCTCTTTGCATCAGTTTATTGTTAGAACATCTGAATTTCAGTGAGGGAACAACTAAAAGAGATATAAGTGGCAGGGATCAACTTAAAGTGAATGGAGACTCATATAAAAAGTCTTCAGTTTATTGTTTTGTGAAATTTTATTGTTTCTTAATAGTGTGTGCCTGGATGAAGAAAACCTAGGTAAAAAGGATGTTTTCCTTTGTCAAAAAATATTGGAGACTATAGTGCTATGAAAATGTAGGTAGTCCTTTTGGGAACAGTTTCCAAACAGTTTTTATCTTAATAATACTTGGTATTAAGATAAGAAAATTAAGCTTGGTATCAATAAGCAGGGTCGTGGTACTGAATACAACTATTTGCTTATCCACACACTACATATTCATTTAAGTTTTTGGTTCTTCCAGATCATTCTATATACCATGAAAATCTTGGGTATTGGTATTTTATTATTATTTTATTTTTAATTGAAGTAATAGATGATTTACAAAGTTTTAGGTATATAACATAGTGGTTCAATATTTTTATAGGTTGCACACCACTTAAAGTTATTACAATACAATGGCTGTATTCTTGTTTCCTTTTTTTTTCTTTTAGGATATCCAAAGCAATTTATTGGTAGTTATATATAATATTACAATTCTTTTTCGAGCTTTATCTTACTACATTTTTTTTTATACTTCAGCAAACATTTTATTTTATTTATTATTTTTTAATATAAATTTATTTATTTTAATTGGAGGTTAATTACTTTAGAATATTGTATTGCTTTTGCCATACATCAACATGAATCCGCCACGGGTATACACATGTTCCCCATCCTGAACCCCCCTCCCTCCTCCCTCCCTGTACCATCCCTCTGGGTCATCCCAGTGCACCAGCCCCAAGCATCCAGTATCATGCATGGAACCTGGACTGGCGATTCATTTCATATATGATATTATACATGTTTCAATCAGTGGCTGTATTCTTGAAGCTTATTTATTTTATACATAGTATTGTGTCTCAACCCCCTACCTATGTCTTGCCATTCCCCATTCCCTCTCTCCACTGATCACCACTAGTTTGTCCTCTATATCTGTGAGTTTGTTTCGTTTTAATAATTTAGTTCATTTTTTAGATTCCACATATAGTTGATAATATACAGTATTAATCTTTTTTTGGATGGCTATTGTAACTAAATCTAAAGGAAATTCAACATGTATTCATAGTGTTTAATTATTTTATATTCTTATTTTCTCATTAGTAGGAGTCAACTCTATCCATTCATGTATTTGAAAAATTTGGCAAAACTAATACAATTATGTAAAGTTTTAAAAATAAAATTAAAAAAATTATTATTTTATAGAGGATGTAGCATGTAAGAGAAACAGTAATTTGTTCTCAAAGAGTTTATAATCTGGCAAGACATGAATATTTATAGATTCTGAGGCATTGTGAAGTACCCGTGATACAAATGGTATACAAGAGACCACTAGAATTCAGTAGTAGGAATGTTGCCTTCTGTCTCTGTGTTCTTCAAGATGAAAGTGACCCTAAGACCTTGAAGATGGAGTAGGTGCAGGAAGTGGAAAGGATGGCATGAGCAATGCTCGGCACGCTATAAGCATTTTCATGAGGAACAGATAGTTACCCTTCCATGGAGGAACTTTGTAAAGAGCTTTGTGTTTGTTTATGGTAGTATAAAGAAATCCACTAAAAACCACCTTCCCTTCACCGTGAACCCCCAGAAGCACCACTCAAATCCATGCTGTTCTCACGTTTCACTGCAGTGTGCAATGGCCTGCTAAGTTCAGGTCTCAGCTTAATCAGTTTAATTCTCACTGCCTGTGAGAGGCCTGTCTACTCACCCTGCCTAAACCAGGTCCCACTCCTGCCCCTTTTTTCACTTCTCTTGTAGCCCTTTAATTATGTGTTTTACTTGATTGGGAGTATAGTCACTGAAAGAGTGCTGCAGGGAGAGAGTAGATGGATTGTCTCAGGGAACATACAAGCATTGGAGAGGTCTTTTAAGAAGTGATGGCCAGGACTTCCCTGGTGGTACAGTGGTTAAGATTCCATGATGCTTCCATTGCAGAGGACATGAGTTTACTCCCTAGTTAGGGTACTAAGATCCCATAGACCAAGTAGTGTGACGAAAAATAAAAATAAATACATAAAAAATATGCTAAAGTCATTAAAAACTTTACAAAAAGAAATGATGGCCTAGATTTGGTCTGATGTGAATTTGACTTAGTGCTGTTGTGGCAATGGAATGGAAGAAAGTACCTGTGGAGTACAGAGTATTTGTAGTTAATCTCAAAACAGTTAAACCAAATCTTAATTATTTTCTCTTACTTATCTGGCTGCATATCCATTGGTTTAATACTAAATCAACAGCTTGAATGTCCTGTTGGACTCAGTCTTTAAAATTAACAACTTTTGAAACTTAAAATTTTGTCTATTTGTGTCTACTCCTTTTCCAGATTTATAGGTGGGCTATTATTACGTTGTGGATCATAACATATTTTCTAAAATTGTGGGGAGAAGAGCCTTTTTCTAAAGGGCAGCAGCCTGGAGGAAAATTGCATTTCCTGATTCTTCAGGATGCAGTTAATTGCGTTGGTGTGATCACTCACCTAGAGCCAGACATCCTGGAATGTGAAGTGAAGTGGGCCTTAGGAAGCATCACTACAAACAAAGCTAGAGGAGGTGATGGAATTCCAGTTGAGCTATTTCAAATCCTAAAAGATGATGCTGTGAAAGTGCTGCACTCAATATGCCAGCAAATTTGGAAAACTCAGCAATGGCCACAGGACTGGAAAAGGTCAGTTTTCATTCCAATCCCAAAGAAAGGCAATGCCAAAGAATGCTCAAACTACCGCACAATTGCACTCATTTCACACGCTAGTAAAGTAATGCTCAAAATTCTCCAAGCCAGGCTTCAGCAATACGTGAACCATGAACTTCCAGATGTTCAAGCTGCTTTTAGAAAAGGTAGAGGAACAAGAGATCAAATTGCCGACATCCACTGGATCATGGAAAAAGCAAGAGAGTTCCAGAAAAACATCAATTTCTGCTTTATTGATTATGCCAAAGCCTTTGACTGTGTGGATCACAATAAACTTTTGTGGGAATACCAGACCACCTGACCTGCCTCTTGAGAAACCTGTATTCAGGTCAGGAAGCAACAGTTAGACCTGGACATGGAACAACAGACTGGTTCCAAATAGGAAAAGGAGTGCGTCAAGGCTGTATATTGTCACCCTGCTTATTAACTTATATGCAGAGTACATCATAAGAAACCCTGGACTGGGAGAAACACAAGTTGGAATCAAGATTGCCAGGAGAAATATCAGTAACCTCAGATATGCAGATGGCACCACTCTTATGGCAGAAAGCGAAGAAGAGCTAAAGAGCCTCTTGATGAAAGTGAAAGAGGAAAGTGAAAAGTTGGCTTAAAGCTCAACTTTCAGAAAACTAAGATCATGGCATCTGGTCCCATCACTTCAAGGCAAATGGATGGGGAAAAATGGAAACAGTGAGAGACTTTATTTTTGGGGGCTCCAAAATCACTGCAGATGTTGACTGCAGTCATGAAATTAAAAGATGCTTACTCCTTGGAAGGAAAGTTATGGCCAACCTAGACAGCATGTTAAAAAGCAGAGACATTACTTAGCCAACAAAGATCCATCTAGTCAAGGCTATGGTTTTTCCAGTAGTCATGTATGGATGTGAGAGTTGGACTATAAAGAAAGCTGAGCGCCAAAGAATTGATGCTTTTGAACTGTGGTGTTGGAGAAGACTCTTGAGAGTCCCTTGGACTACAAGGAGATCCAACCAGTCCATTCTAAAGGAGATCAGTCCCGGGTGTTCATTGGAAGGACTGATGTTGAAGCTGAAACTCCAATACTTTGGCCACCTGATGCAAAGAGCTGACTCATTTGAAAAGACCCTGGAGGTGGTAAAGATTGAGGGCAGGAGAAGGGGATGACAGAGAATGAGATGGTTGGATGGCATTGCCGACTAAATGGACATGAGTTTGGGTAGGCTCTGAGAGTTGGTGATGGACAGGGAGGCCTGGCATGCTGCAGTTCATGGTGTTGCAGAGTCAGACACGACTGAGTGACTGAACTGAACTGAACTGAACTGGTACTTTAACACCTGAAAAGAGGACATGAGGGGCAGCTTCAGTCACCCCAAGCTCTCTGTTGAATGCCCTGAAATCATTTATTGGTAGACTGTATAGGAGGGATTTTTCTGATCTTAATCATTTTATTAGCACTTCCTTGCTGAGTAAGCTAGCATTGGGTTATGGTTATGAATGATAAACAATGAATAATGAGTATTCTTTCTCTTAGCAAGTAGGCACTGTGAACAGCTACTAGAGTGGGGTCTTAGTTGAGAATTTGGTGAAAACTTTCTTCATCTCCGGCTACCCTGGTGGCTCAACTGGTAAAGAATCTGCCTGCAATGCAGGAGACCTGGGTTCGATCCCTGGATTCAAAAGATCCCCTGGAGAAGGGAACAGCTCCCCACTCCAGTATTCTAGCCTGGAGAATTCCATGGATTGTATAGTCCATGTGGTTGCAAAAAGTCAGACATGACTGAGCGACTTGCACTTCTTCATCTCAGGTGACACCTTGCCTTGCAGGGTCTAATGGCTTGCTGTTTTCTGTTCCCAGACCTCTCACATATCTGCATATTGCAGACACATTATATTTTCTTTAGTGTCTCTTGTCATAAATATAATTCACCCCACTTTGTTTTCCTCATTTATACAGTAAAACACAAATAGAGTTTGAAGTATAATATATGTATATGTGTTGTGTATGTGTATGCATGTGGTGTATTTGAAGAAATTTGAAGGGTTAACAAAGATGTTAGTCATTATTCTTTTTCAGTCTAAGAAGTTAAAATATGAGGGTGCATTTCCAGTCTGTAAAAATCTTTTCATAATGAATATTTTCAGTGTTTGCTGTTTAGGTGAAATTTAATAAATTGACCTCCAGATTCATTAACAAATATATTTTAAATAAAAACACTTGTTTAATGTATTTGTCATCTGCTGCTGTCTTTACCTTCTAAACAAAATCTGCTGCTTTTGGAAATGAAGTTGTATATACTAAGGTGTTTTGCAGTTTGTATAGTAATTATAACTCTCTCGACCTCTGGAATAAAGGTGATTTTGTTTTTGATTGTTGTTTGAGCAGATGTCTGTTAATGTGAGAGAGCAACCTATTGCAGACCTAATCATAATTAGAAGAGGAGAGTGTCCCCCCCCCCCCCCCCCCCAGGGAGTGTTATATCATGTTAAATTGTGTCATTTGGGAATGGGACATAGAGCCCTCACAGTGGGGTGGATTGTCTAAGGAGCTTTAAAGGACCAGCTATCTTTTTAATAAATATGGTGACTACTAATCAGTTTCCCTTACCATTAGCTTCATCTACTAAAGGTTTTCATGGATGACAGTCCAAAGAAAATTTGTCTTTCTTATTACAAAAAGCATAGGTATGAAACCAAGATACCAATGAAGAATTCTTAGATATCAACAGAAAATATGAAGCAGTCATTACCTGTTGTTTGTGTAACACTGATTTTCCCATAAGAGAACATTGCATTGAAATACTGTAGTTATAAACTAAAATTTTAACTGTAGAGTAGTTTAATTTTTAAAATTTTTATGCAACTTTGCAAATTGATTTCTACATCGTATTTGATCTTGTTTATTATGGAGATATGAACTCTTAAAAAATACACTACTTTTATTATAAGGGAAAAATGAAGTTTTCCAAAGCAGGTTTGGTAATGATTACAATGATTAGCCTCATTGTAATCTCAGCATTTTGACTTTATTTCTTTTCCACTAATCCAAGTTATGTAGAGTAAAACATCTAACTGAGGTTTTTAAACACTGAGCTGATCCTTTTAGAGATATATTGCCATAGTCAATTGTAACTAATAAATTCTAAGACCATTACAAGCAGAAACTTGCATTTGAGTATTTCTTTTGTCCCTGGCCTCATAATAACCAGCAACTCAGGCCTACCTTCACAAGAGTCTTTGGGACAGAGTTACTGAGATATATTGCTTTTATTTTAAACACCCAAAGTAGTATTGCTTTTCTCAGCCTCATCAATGCCTCTGGGATTCTGTTTGCAGTTAGATTAAAAATCCAGAATTGAGTCTTAATTTGCTCCCTCACTTTTATCCCCTATATTCAATATGTCACGAAGTTTTGGGGCTCTTTCTTTGAAATATTCCTGATTGACTGTGTTATTACTTTGAAATATTGCTGTTACATGAACTGAATTCTATTCTTAATGAAATCTATTCTTAACACTCAGTGCCAGATGTCTTAACTAATCAGTTAGCTTTTAACTGTTTTCCTCATCTCTGTTTTCTTCCTCTTAAAATCAGTCCTTCATAAGCTTTCAGATTAACTTTCTCATGCTTAAATTTCATATTGTGGTTCCTCTGCTTGAGATCCTGGAATGGCTCCCTGCTCACTGGTGAGGTTCCAAGTAAATTACTTCGTGTTCTTTGCCCAAGTTTCTTCTGATCTTCTCTTCTTTCCCTTGTTTCACATCACACTACATGCAGTGACTGGCTTGAAAGTGCTGGCTCTAAAAGTTCCTTTAAAGTGGGTGGTTTGGAAGTTGGAATTAACTTTGTTTTTAAATAGAAACAATTCTTTAAGAGCTGTGGTTGAGTTCCTTTTAGAATTCAAAATGTAAATATATTTTTGTATATGGTGTTAGAAAGTGTTCTAGTTTCATTCTTTTACAAGTAGTTGACCAGTTTTCCCAGCACTACTTGTTAAAGAGATTGTCTTTTCTCCATTGTATATTCTTGCCTCCTTTGTCAAAGATAAGGTATCCATAGGTGCGTGAATTTATCTCTAGGCTTTCTATTTTGTTCCATTGATCTATATTTCTGTCTTTGTGCCAGTACCATACTGTCTTGATGACTGTAGCTTTGTAGTATAGCCTGAAGTCTGGCAGGTTGATTCCTCCAGTTCCATTCTTCTTTCTCAAGATTGCTTTGGCTATTCAAGGTTTTTGTATTTCCATATAAATTGTGAAGTTATTTGTTCTAGTTCTGTGAAAAATACTGTTGGTAGCTTGATAGGAATTGCATTGAATCTATAGATTGCTTTGGGAAGTATACTCATTTTCACTATACTGATTCATCCAATCCATGAACATAGTGTATTTCTTAAAGATCTAAACGTAAGACCAGAAACTATAAAAGTCCTAGAGGAAAACATAGGCAAAACACTCTCTGACATATATCACAGCAGGATCCTCTATGACCCACCTCCCAGAGTAATGGGAATAAAAGCAAAAATAAACAAACAGGGCCTAATTAAACTTACAAGCTTTTGCACAACAAAGGAAACTATAAGCAAATGAAAAGACAGCCTTCAGAATGGGAGAAAATAATAGCAAATGAAGCAATTGACAAATAATTAATCTCAAAAATATATAAGCAACTCCTGCAGCTCAATTCCAGAAAAATATACGACCCAATCAAAAAATGGGTGAAAGAACTAGACAGACATTTCTCCAAAGAAGACATACAGATGGCTAACAAACACATGAAAAGATGCTCAGCATCACTCATTATCAGAGAAATGCAAATCAAAACCACAATGAGGTACCATCTCAGGCAGGTCAGAATGGCTGCTATCCAAAAATCTACAAACAATAAATGCTGAAGAGGGTGTGGAGAAAAGGGAACCCTCTTACACTGTTGGTGGGAATGCAAACTAGTACAGCCACTATGGAGAACAGTGTGGAGATTCCTTAAAAAACTGGAACTAGAACCGCTATATGACCCAGCAATCCCACTGCTGGACATACACACCGAGGAAACCAGAATTGAAAGAGACACGTGCACCTCAATGTTCATCACAGCACTGTTTATAATAGCCAGGACATGGAAGCAACCTAGATGTCCATCAGCAGATGAATAAGAAAGCTGTGGTACATATACACAATGGAATATTACTCAGCAATTAAAAAGAACACATTTGAATCCATTCTAGTGAGGTGGTGAAACTGGAGCCTATTATCCAGAGTGAAGTAAGTCAGAAAGAAAAACACCAATACAGTATACTAACACATATATATCGAATTTAGAAAGATGGTACGGATAATCCTATATGTGAGACAGCAAAAGAGACACAGATGTCTGCAGAACTTCTGGTTTTCATTTTGTTTCTTCCCTCTCATATCCTCTTCCTTGCTTGCTTCTCCATAACCATCCTTCCAGTTAGGATGTATGAATGCTTTTCATACATTTATTCTTTTCCTCTTATCCTTTAAGACTTACCTCAGAACTCCTTCAGCCAATCTTTTGTCTTGCAGATATTCAGTTTTCTCATCGGAGATGACAGCATTTTTCAAAGTTAATTCATATTATTTTGGGGTCTCACTTGAGATGATGGAAGTGAAAATGTTTTGGAAAATGTACAATATTTTATAAATATTACTGTCACTTCCTGATGCCCCATGAGCATTTACTAGTTCTATCACATACTTGGGGGACAAATTGTACATGTACATGAAGTGTCATTAATACCAGGTTGAATTCTTTCATATGTGAATTATGTGATCTTTCCTCTTAAAGTTCTTGAAGAGTAACGGCCATGTTACATGCCTTAGGGAAAGATAAGAAAGAATTTGAAAGGAAACCTTACTCTCTTGGTAATAAGGAGTTCATGATCTGAGCCACAGTCAGCTCCCGGTCTTGTTTTTGTTGACTATAGAGCTTCTCCATCTTTGGCTGCAAAGAACATAATCAATCTGATTTCAGTGTTGACCATCTGGTAATGTCCATGTGTAGAGTCTTCTCTTGTGTTGTTGGAAGAGGGTATTTGCTATGACCAGTGCATTTTCTTGGCAAAACTCTATTACTTTGCCCTGCTTCATTCCATATTCCAAGGCCAAATTTGCCTATTACTCCAGGTGTTTCTTGACTTCCTACTTTTGCATTCCAGTCCCCTATAATGAAAAGGACATCTTTTTTGGGTGTTAGTTCTAAAAGGTCTTGTAGATCTTCATAGAACCGTTCAGCTTCTTCAGTGTTACTGGTTGGGGCATAGGCTTGGATTACTGTAATATTGAATGGTTTGCCTTGGAAACAAACAGATCATTCTGTCATTTTTGAGACTGGTTCCAAATAGGAAAAGGAGTACGTCAAGGCTGTATATTGTCACCCTGCTTATTTAACTTATATGCAGAGTACATCATGAGAAACGCTGGACTGGAAGAAGCACAAGCTGGAATCAAGATTGCCGGGAGAAATATCAATAACCTCAGATATGCAGATGACACCACCCTTATGGAAGAAAGTGAAGAGGAACTAAAGAGCCTCTTGATGAAAGTGCAAGAGGAGAGTGAAAAAGTTGGCTTAAAATGCAACATTCAGAAAACAGAGATCATGGCATCCTGTCCCATCACTTCATAGGAAATAGATGGGGGAACAGTGGAAACAGTGTCAGACTTTATTTTTTGGGGCTCCAAAATCACTGCAGATGGTGACTGCAGCCATGAAATTAAAAGACGCTTGCTCCTTGGAAGGAAAGTTATGACCAACCTAGATAGCATATTCAAAAGCAGAGACATTACTTTGCCAACAAAGTCCGTCTAGTCAAGGCTATGGTTTTTTCTGTGGTCATGTATGGATGTGAGAGTTGGACTGTGAAGAAGGCTGAGCGCCGAAGAATTGATGCTTTTGAACTGTGGTGTTGGAGAAGACTCTTGAGAGTCCCTTGGCCTGCAAGGAGATCCAACCAGTCCATTCTGAAGGAGATCAGCCCTGGGATTTCTTTGGAAGGAATGATGTTAAAGCTGAAACTCCAGTATTTTGGCCACCTCATACAAAGAGTTGACTCATTGGAAAAGACTCTGATGCTGGGAGGGATTGGGGGCAGGAGGAGAAGGGGATGACAGAGGATGAGATGGCTGGATGGCATCACCGACTTGATGGACGTGAGTCTGAGTGAACTCCGGGAGTTGGTGATGGACAGGGAGGCCTGGTGTGCTGCGATTCATGGGGTCGCAAAGAGTCAGACACAACTGAGCGACTGAACTGAACTGAACTTACTCTCTTTACTGTTTGGTATACTCTGTAGTTTTATGCCAGTCATAGATGCTTCATACGTTTTTTTTTTTTTTTTTGCAGGGTTCAGTTAGCTAGCAAATTCACACAGTTCTAGCTTATTTTTGCTTTTCCACTAAAAATAAATATGTTATTTATTCATTTTTTTTGACCTGTCTGTTGTTTTCTCTCTTTGTAGAAATGAAACTTCACAAGGTAGGGATTTGATCTTTTGCTCTGTTTTATCTTTAATGGCTTTCACAAGGGAGGTACTCAATAAAAGTTTGTTGAATGTGTGAATAAATGAATGAACCCAATAATGATGAGACAATCAAATTTCAACCTTTATCTCTGGCTGGAGGACCAGAGAGTGGCCCTTGTCAGGCCCTTGCTATAGGGCTAAGACTTGGGCTTCATGATAGCTTTTCCTCATTGCCTACAAGGCTCTTTTTTTTCTTTCTGTTTTTGGGACTGTGCTTTGAATAATTGAGGATGCTGATAATCTACTCTCCCAATAATTGTGGGGATCAAGGGAGTACTAAAATCAGTACTACTTGGTATAATTAAAGTAGAATGTCATCACGTAACATTATTAATATTAATAGTTAAACACAATTGAGCACTTATATGCCAGGCACTGTTCTAAATGTTCTACGTGGACTGATTAATTTAGTTTTCTCCAAAATTCTATGTTGCAACCAGGTGTTACTATGTCTCTCTTATACTGATGGGAAGATGTAAGCACAGAGAGTTAAAATAAATTTTCCAAGAAGACAGAGCAACTTAATAGTAGAGAGATGACTGAAACCCATAATCAGAGTTTGGAACTTATTCTTTTTTCCATTGTGTTTTACCTATCTCTCTAATTAAGTAGAGGTCATTAAAAAATAGAATAGTTTTCTTATACATCCCTTTCCCCCTTTTCTTCTAGAGTAGAGTAATTTTCAGGTATTTTTCGTTGTTGCTTAAAGCAGTAAAGGTTCTGGCCTATTTCTTCCAGGGAAATAGCTTAGTTACGTACAGCCTGCATTTTCCATTTGACTACAATGTGTTAGGAGTTAATTATTTATAGTGCTTGTTGAAGCTGATGTGGTGCTGAGCTCACTCTGGGTTTACAGACAAAGAATGGCCTGTTGAAATTCACTCAAATGAAAATTTCATGAAACCTCACATTAGAGGTTGACCTGAATTTTAGGCTTCATGGATTTGAAGTTGTGTAACAGTTACGGGTTATATGATGTCAGAATTACTATGTACCACATCAGAAAGCAATAGTTAAATTTATGAAGAGGAGTATTAGTTTCTCTGTTCACTTTATTTCTGTCCTTTTTACACAGGACATCTTGCCCACCAATCCCAGTGATTTTTTAAATTCAAGTATAGTGCTAAAAGTGTGAGATCAACTTTATCACATAAATTAATTGAATAAATATATTTGTAAGTACTGTGACCTTGGCAGTGGCAGAATTTTCCCCTTCACCCAAGTGTTTGTGAAAATGGATGAGGGGATGGGAAAAATTAGGGAATCCTTCTCTTTTCTTCCCTCAGACTAGGTATCCAAGACTATTAGTTAATAATGTAACCATTGAACCCAGGATTACTTTTTTTTTTTAATGGAAGTTCTAGTTAATTTTCTAGAACACCTTACAGGAGTGGTCTTTTGAAAAGATGTAATATGTTGAAGAGGCTAGCAGGTACTGGGGATGCAGAGTAAATGTTAAACCCATAAACCTATTGGTGAATGAAGTAGTCATGAAAGAGGTAGTGAAGAAGAGAGCCATATTCATTCTATGTAGAGCCATACATTATAATTTCATGGCTACAGTCAACCATCTACAGTGATTTTGGAGCCCAACAAAATAAAGTCTGTCACTGTTTCCATTGTTTCCCCATCTATTTTCCATGAAGTGATATGACCAGATGCCATGATCTTCGTTTTTTTAATAAAGTACAGAGGTCTTGGAAAGAATCTCTGTCAGAGTCTGGCAATGGAGAAGAAAAAGGGTATCTATGACTAGACTCAAAGTGAGCCAGCAGGGGGCTGAATCTAAGTTCAAACAGGAAAGGCTTTGTTCTTTTAGATGGGAGCCAAAGGAAATAACATCATGATCTAGATGGTAGAAATATTGTGGACCAGTTAGAAATCAGGGGTGGCAAAGGACAGGCCCAAAAAAGGGACTCAAGGTGTTAATTCATGAGTATCTAGGAGATAGTAAGGAGTGTCTCCTAGGAACTTAACGGGTATCTTGGAGAAGGATGCTCACTGGTCACTGATCTGCTTATTCAACATTTATTGATACCTACTTTGTACTACCTACTGGTCCAAATTGGGAAAGGAGTATGTCAAGGCTGTATATTGTCTTGCTACTTATTTAACTTATATGTAGAGTACATCATGTGAAATGCTGGGTATATGCAGAGTACATCATGTGAAATGCTGGGTATATGCAGAGTACATCATGTGAAATGCTGGATGAAGCATAAACTGGAACCAAGATTGTCGGGACAAATATCAATAACCTCAGATATGCAGATGAAAACACCCTTATGGCAGAAAGCAAAGAGAAACTAAAGAGCCTTTTGATGAAAGTAAAAAAGGAGCATGAAAAAGCTGGCTTAAAACTCACCATTCAAAAAATGAAGATCATGGCATCGGTCTCATCACTTCATGGCAAATAGATGGGGAAACAATGGAAGCAGTAACAAACTTTATTTTCTTGGGCTCCAAAATCACTGCAGATGGTGATTGCAGCCATGAAATTAAAAGATGCTTGCTTGGAAGAAAAGCTATGACTGGCTTAGACAGCATATTAAAAAGCGGAGACATTACTCTGCAAACAAAGGTCTATCTGGTTAAAGCTATGGCTTTTCCAGTAGTCATGTATGGATGTGAGAAAGTATAAAGAAAGTATAAAGTGTAAAGTATACTGAGTATACTTTATATAAAGTATAAAGAGTACATATAAAGTATATACTCTTTAGTATATAGAGTATATATACTCTATAAAGTATATATAGAGTATATATATAAAGTATATATATAGTATATATATATATATAAAGTATATAGAGTATATACTTTATACTCTATATAAAGTATAAAGAAAGCTGAGTGCCAAAGAATTGATAGTTTTGAACTCTGGTGTTGGAGAAGACTCTTGAGAGACCGTTGGACTGCAAGGAGATCCAACCAGTCAATCCTAAAGGAAATCAGTCCTGAATATTCATTGGAAGGGCTGATGCTGAAACTGAGGCTCCAATACTGTGGCTGCCTGATGCAAAGAACTGACTCACTGGAAAAGATCCTGATGTTGGGAAAAATTGAAGGCAGGAGGAGAAGGGGATGACAGAGGATTAGATGATGGGATGGCATCACCAGCTTAATGGACATGAGTTTGAGCAAAGTCTAGGAGTTGGTGCTGAATGGGGAAGCTTGGTGTGCTGTGGTCCATGGGGTTGCAAAGAGTTGGACACAACTGAGCGACTGAACTGAACTGTTTACGAGGCACTGTTGGAAACGCTGGGGATGAAGCTATGACCAAACATGCATTTGTGAAGCTTACATTCTTTTTTTTTTTTTTAATTCTCAGCTTTATTGTGGTATAATTGATAATACAATTGTAAGATATTTAACATTTCACCATGATGATTTGATATTTGTGTACATTGTGAAAGGATTCCCACCATCCCGTTAATGAACACCTTCATCACCTCTTTTATTATTTTTTTTTGATAAGTACATTTAAATTCTGCTCTCTTAGCAAATTTCAATTATATAATATGGTGTCATTAACTGTAGTCCTTCATCGTTCACTTTAGCTCCTCAAACCTTATTCATCTGAAAATTGAGAGTTTGTAGCCTTTACCAACCTCCCCATTATTCCCATCTTGCAGGCCATGGTTACCACTCTTTTGGTTTGTTTCTAGGTGTTTGACTTTTCTTTTTAAATTAGATTCCACATATAAGTGAGATAATTTCTTTCTCTGACTTATTTCACTTAGCATGATGCTTCAGTGTTCAGCTGTGTTGTTCCAAACAGCAGGATTTTCTTCTTTCTCACAGCTGGATAATATTCCAATGTATGTATTGCATACATACATCAATATTGCATCTTCTTTATCGATTTATTCGTTAAATGACACTTGGGTTGTCTACATATTTTGGCTATTTCAAATGACACAGCAGTGAACATGGGAGTGTAGATGTCCCTTTGAGATCCCGTTTTCATTTCTTTTGGGTGTATACCCAGAAGTGGAATTGCTGTATCACTGCTGTTGTTGTTGTTGTTCAGTTGCCCAGTCACGTTCAAGTCTTGGGGACCCCATGGACCGCAGCAAGCCAGGCCTCCCTGTCCCTCAACATCTCCCCGAATTTGCCCAGGTTCATGTTCATTGCATCGGTGATGCTGTCCAGCCATCTCATCCTTTGATGCCCTGTTCTCCTCCTGCCCTCAATCTTTCCCAGCATCAGGGACTTTTCCAATGAGTTGTCTGTTCACATTAGATGACCAAAATACTGGAGCTTTAGCTTCAGCATCAGCCCTTCCAGTGAATATTCAGGGTTGATCTCCCTTAAGATTGACTGATTTGATCTCCTTGCTATATCATATGGTAGTTCTATTTTTAATATTTTGAAAAATCTCCATATGGTTTTCCATAATGGCTGTACTGATTTACATTTCCTCCAACAGTGCAGGAGAGTTTCCTTTTCTCCATGTCGTAGCCAACATTTGTTATTTGTTTGGTTTTTGATGGTAGCCATTCTGACAGGTATGAGGGGATATCTCATTGTGGTTTTGAATTGCATTTCCCTGATGATTAGTAATTTTGAGCATTTTTTCTTGTGCCTGTTTGCCATCTGTATGTGTTCTTTGGGAAAATGTCTATTCAGGTCTTCTGCCTATATTTTAATTGGGTTGTTTGTTTTTTTTTGATATTGAGTTGCATGAGCTCTTTGTATATTTTTGCTCCTTATCAGATTATTTAGCTCCTTATCAGTATATATCATCTCCTCATGTTTAGCTCCTTATCAGTCATATCATTTACAAATATTTTCTTCCATTCAGTAGGTTGTTCTTTTGTTTCATCAGTGATTTCCTTTACTGTGCCAAAACTTTTAAGTTTAGTTAGATACCATTTATTTACTTTTGCTTTTGTTTCCTTTGCCTTAGGAAACAGAACCAAAAAAAATATTGCAATGATTTATGTCAAAGAAATTTTGGTCTGTGTTTTCTTCTAGGAGTTTTATGGTTTCAGGTCTTCAAGTTTTTAATCCATTTTCAGTTGATTTTTTGTGTATGGTGCAAGGTAGTGGTCCAGTTGCATTCTTCTCACATGGTTGCCCAGTTTTTCCAATCACCTTTTATTGAGGAGACTATGCTTTCCTCAAGCTTACCTTCTTGTGGGGGAAAATACACAAGAACCAAATAAGTGCATGGTGCTCTGTGGTACAGCAGATCATAGTAATTGCTTTTGAGAAAAGTAAAGCAAGGAAGGAGGGGTGGGAAATGCTTGGATGTTGCAGTTTTAAATGGAATGGTCAACTATATGTAAGTGAGGAGGTAACATTTGGGCAAGTTCCTGAAGAAGGATTTGGTGGGTTTTATTCCTATGAGAAGGAAATTGAGCACATGAACTTGTCCTCACTGGTGTATTTCAACTCTGTTTAACATGGGTCAAAATTTTCTGTCTTGCTATTTTAAAATTAAATTGCATCAACAAATAAATATGTGAGTTGGGTGAAGGAGAGGAGGATGCTATTTCTGAAGGAGAAAGGATAGACATAAAAGGGATGGTAGGGAAAGCCCCTTCTTAATTGCTATGAGGACACTGTGCCCAGTAATGAAATTGAGGCCACAGGTGTTTGATGACCTTTGCCATCATGTGACCTCAGCCTATGAAAGTTGTTTCTGACATCATCAGTTGACAGTAGAGTAGTAGGTTTTATTTTGACAGCAGATTATTGCATGGGTTAGGCTTTAACAAACACTCATAAAGTCATTGTCTGGGAAGCTTAAATGTAATTCCTTGCATTGTAATGCTAATGCTTTGTATGTGTTTGTCTCTACAGCTTTGTAGGAAGTCAACTTCAGAGAGGCAGACGGGATGGCTAGCTCAGCCCGGGAGCACCTGCTTTTTGTAAGGCGTCGAAATCCCCAGATGCGGTACACCCTGAGTCCAGAGAACCTCCAGAGCCTGGCTGCCCAGAGTTCCATGACCGAGAATATGACCCTACAGCGGGCCAACAGCGACACAGATCTGGTGACCTCTGAGAGCCGCTCCAGCTTGACGGCCAGCATGTATGAGTACACACTGGGGCAAGCCCAGAACCTCATCATCTTCTGGGACATTAAAGAGGAGGTGGATCCCAGTGATTGGATAGGACTGTATCACATAGGTGAGTCAAACGAACTGGACTTGCTTGTGACTTAGCGCATACATTTTGCTCTGACATTATACTATTCTGTGTTTTCTCCTGGGAAGAAATTCACATACCTAAGTTAAAACAGCCATATCCTGGAAATTTTTTTCTTCTTTGGGGTAGGGGAAACAACAATTATAAATAACTTTGCTGATATGAATTCTGTGGTTAATTTCTACCCTAATTAAATGTCAGAACCTGCAGTATTTTCTTTTTAAAACTTCACTTTACCCTTGATCATTAGCTGCATTTTGAAAAGAGGTGGCTATAAACATTTACTAGTATTTTTAAACCAATGAAAAAGATGTTTGGATTTAGATAACTGATATAAAAAATGTTCTGTATTTTCATAAGGTTGAATTACATTAAGAATAACTTGCAGTCTAAAGTATCTTTTTATTTCAAAATTCCTTGATGGGTTCTAGATCAATTAGGTAAAGAAAGTGTCATAGTCTTCTAACAAATGACTTAGAAATATAGGTTGCTATTTGTTTTAATGAAAGTGTCCCAACCCTGTTTAGCTGATTTGCATCTCTTTTCATAGGTGAGTTCATGATGAATGACCATGTGCCAGAAAATATAATATCTGTTACTTGAGTTGAAAGCAGAAGTAAAACCTACTAACCAGTCATAAAGAAATCTAAATCAAATCTAGTAAGAAAATCTTAACATTCCCCAAAGTTTGAGAGCTTTATTGCTGCATGAAGGGAGTTCTTTAAAAAAAAAAAAATTAACAACAGATGTCTTATCAGAAGACATTGTTCCTTTCAATGTAGATTATAAGCCAAGCACTTTATGTGTGTGTGTGTGTGTGTGAACAGAGTGGGAGTAGGGTGGGAAAACTAGTTTATGCACTGCTTCTCTACAGGGGCAATTTGCCTACTTCCTCTATGGGACATTTGGCAGTGTTTGGCGATGTTTTTGTTTGGCAGAACTGGATGGGGAAATGGGAGATCAGTGATGCTGCCAAACATCTTACAATGCAGAGGACACCCCCTCACAACAAAGAATTATCTATCCTCACATGTCCGCACACTGTTGAGAAACCCTAGTTGAGGCAAAGTAATACCCTTGATTGCACTTTGTTTCTCTGGACAATTTTAGATTGACTAAAATAAAATTGATTTGTATTTACTTATGTAAATTTTAATGCTGAATCATGCTAGATAGCAAGAAATCAAAACAAAAATTCAATGAATTTTAATTTTTCTATTTCCTCTTATGACAAAAAGAAAAAGGGGAGGAAAAGTCTTCAGAGTTCCCTGGTGTGTTTAAATATATGTTTAGTGAGGGAGATATATAATTTTAAAATTATATGTTTATATCTAATATCTATTCTGTTCGCAAAAGAATATTGCAGTTTTGATGTGACTTTAGAGGTAACTCTTGTGGTTTTGATGTAATTTTGCCCTTTTGGATTTTATGAAACATTTTTCTTTTCACTTTTCTCATATTTTTTCCTTTTTTTTCCTCACTTAAGATTTTGTAATGCTTAATATGAAGCTACAAATAGCATATTGTCTTTTCTTAGATGATTTTTTTATGTGATATTTTTTGGGATACAATTTTATTTTCTTGCATAGAGTGATTCCTTTTTTGTGTGTGAATATTTTAATTTGTAGGCTCCCCTGGTGGCTTAGTGGTAAAGAGTCTGCCTGCCAAAGTAGGAGAAGTGGGTTTGATCCCTGGGTCAGGATGATCTTCTGGAGAAGGAAAGGCAACCCACTTCAGTATTCTTGCCTGGGAAATCCCATGGACAGAAGAGCCTGATGGCTACAGTCCATGGGGTTGCAAAAGAAATGGAGATGATTTAGCAACTAAACAACTACAACAATTTAATCTGTAAGATGCTAGAATCACTTGACAATGATTCCTATTACTATATTATAATATAAACTATATTACTTTATAGTTTTTCCCCCACCGTCTTTCTGTTTCTGCATCCCTCTTGTTTTATTTCCTTATCTATATTTAACTGAGAAGGAACTAAGGAAAGGAAGGCCAAGTTTATCTTATTCCCAAGTGACCAAAGTCACAAAATCTTGGTGTTCTTGTATTTATTTCACTTTCTAGAGTATAGATCAGAGGTCTGAATCGAGAATTAGCCCAAGGATATAGCTAGGAAAATATTTTGGCAAATATATCTTTTGAAAAGTGCTATTCTCCTTTAGTTAATTTCAAGTTTTCTCTGTGTCTTTCTTACAAATCATCATCATATTTTTGGTTCCCTGTATGTAATGTCTCTTTTTTTCCCTTTGGCTACTTTCAATATTTTTCTCTTTATCTTAGTTTTCAGCAGTTTGTCTATAATGTACCTAGGTGTGATTTTCTTTTTATTTATATTGGTTGGGATTCTTTAAACTTTTTAAGTAAAAATTTTTAATGAAAATTGTGATAAGTTTGGTCATGAATCCTTTGGATATTTTTTTTTTTCTGAGAACTTCTTTTTCTGAGACTTTAGTTATACATATGTTACTTGTTGTTCTTTAAGGTTCTGAGGCTCTGGTTAATTTTTCTTTAATCTCTTTAGTATTCGAATTCAACTTAGTTTGCCAGCTTTTCTTTTTGTTTTTCTTCATTCTCCTGTTAGTCCTGTTCAGCGGATTTAAAAATTTCAGTTATTTGACTTTTCATTGATAGACTATGTATTTCCCTTTTTATAGTTTTAATTTCTCTTATGAGAGTCTGGTATATCTTAACTCTGTCAGGCCATATCTTTTTTCAGTTACTTGAATTGGTTTGAATGCATCTGCTTTAAATTCTCTGCTATATCCAGTCTTAGAGGGGGCTTGTCTAAGGGTCTGTTTTTATTGTCTGTTTTTCTGTTGACTGTGAGTCCCATTTTCCTGTTTCTTTGCATTTTTTCACTTTACAGTGGACATTGAGGATTCTGTATTGTAGAAATTCTGAGTTCTGTGGCATACTTTTAATTTTAATGTTTATTTTTATTCTGGTTGGATGATTTATTTCCCTGAACTTACTAGCTATGATTTAACACTTGGTTAGAATGTATCTGTGGAAAGCCTAATATAGTTATCCAGCTCTTCTAACTTAATGGGATTCAGTCTTCAGGTTTAGTCTCCTTTATGGATTTTGTTAGGACTTGATTTGGGGCTTTGTTAGAGTAGGTCTTTTGTGGGCTTTACTCTAGGACTTTGTGCTTATTCCTAAGTAATGCCATTTCTGATGTCTTAGCCAGATGCCTGGAACGTTAACCATTCTCTCTGGCTGGGCTGTAATTCCATTGTTCTCCAGAACTGCTTGACTACTTTAACTCTATTGCACTCTCAGCCCTGGAGCAGCTACTCTCTGGAAAGCCTTGGTAGTCTCACCCTGCACGTATGCAGCCAGACCACGGCCAAAGGCTTGTGGGTGATCCCCTTTATTCCCTCCTCACTCTTTCCAGTGCCTTGCCTGCAGATTCTAGCCACTTCAGTTGACCCAAACTCTGATTGCTGCCTCCTTAGCTCATTAGAACTGTCATGAACTCTAGCTCCCTGTGCTGCACTCAGGAAATTGTTCCCCAGATAAGATCAGGATGGTCATGGAGTCACCTTATAAGTTTCCCTTCTCTCTGGGATTTTAGTCTATTGTGCAATGTCATAAAATAACTGCTTACTAGTTTTACAGTCATTTCATTAGGAAGACAAGTCTGGAACTAATTACTACAATATGGCCTGGAGCAGAAGTTTCTCCCCTACTTTTGATTTAGGATGGGTGATAAGAGGTTCCGCTTAATTTCCCCATCTAGCCATTTCCAGAGAACTCTGAATAAATAATAAATGGTAGTTTGAGTCCCATATGTTTGTCTCCTTAGTATATTTTCAGATTGTTTTAGATCCCTAGCATGGAAGAGGGGTGAGGAGTTAGTGCCCTCAGACCTCTTAAAAGGATGGATGAACACAGAGACAAGAATTCAGGAATAGAAGTATCATGTAGGTAGAATGAGATATGTGGTATTTTCAGACACACTATTGGTTTTTAACAGGTCTTCCACAATAAATGACTTTAAAAGGCCCAGGTACTAACATCTGAAATATTAAGCATGGGTCATTTATATAGTTGCAGAACCACAGCTGTGTTTAAAAGAAAGATTGACTTATCTGGGACCTCAAAGTGAGAGTAAGAGGCCTTGATTTAAGGAGAGATAGCCCTTTCTCTCCTGGGGCTAGTTCATCTCATTCTGGATGGATTATTTTGACTTCTAGACTGGAGACAGCCTTACTTCTGTGACAACTTGGCCATCCCATGTGGTAAGGGAGGGATGGCAGCTCTGTGGTCTTTAACTGACAGCCATTTCCTGATTCCTGCTTCATTATGGGTTTAGGAGGTGGGCAGCAAGCCCTTGATTTCAGGGCAAGTAGGCCCTCTCTAGACTTAAGAAGGGTCTAAACTGATGTGGCAGTCCAAGTAGTGAGTAGTCTAGGAGTGCACATGTGACCCAGTTCTGGCCAGTGATGTGTAAAGGGAAGACTTTGGGGCAACTTCCTTTTCCAAGGAAAAGCCAAAGCCTCATGAAGAGGCTTTAACCCCCACTTTCTTTTGTGCTTGTGACTCTGGTGAAAGGATGTGATGTCTTGACTTGTTATATACATGTAACCACCATAGGTTATCAGTCAGGAAGATTAAGAGTCAAGGATTACAGAGAAGAAAGAAAGAGCTTGGACTGGCACTCCAAAGGAAAAAATCTTCACCCGTGTTTAAGTCATCAGTAGTGAGTGAACTCCGGGAGTTGGTGATGCACAGGGAGGCCTGGCGTGCTGCGATTCATGGGGTCGCAGAGTCGGACACGACTGAGCGACTGAACTGAACTGTACTGAACTGAGTGAGCCTTTCTTGTACCAGCAGTCCTTCCTAACTGAGCTCCTGGGATGGCTATTAAGATGAGAAAGGAAAAAAGAGGAACACAACTGCTGTCAAAGGCAGGATGAAAAGTGAGTGGGCTACCTCTGTAGTTACTGCTTCAGAAATAGTTTGGGCTGCTTTAATATAGGTAAAAACCACTCGGTTGTTTTCACGAGAAGTAACAAAATTTAACATAAAATTTTCAAAGTAGCAACTCCAACCTACGTGGAAATTTTCAAAAGTTTAATAAAATCAATGACATGATGGGAAAAATCTTCCAAATGAGTATTTAGTAATTTTAAAATATGCAAAACAGTTTTATTGGTCCCTGTTAAAGGGAGATAGGGTAGATGATGAATTTAGAGAAGACCTGAAAGTAAAGAATGAATGCAGGGCTAGGATGGGAAAAGAATGTTGGCGTCTGCCTTAGTGACGTCCTGAATTTAAGGCTGTCATGACTAAAGGAATATGCATAACATGTTCTCTCTTGGGCTCTGTGAAATAAGTTTCATAAACGCACATACAGCAGGAATAGCTTCAGGTTTCTATACCTCTTAGTAGGAAGCAGCCACTCCTTTTCAGCTGTGTCCTGAGAAGCCAGATTGTTTCCTAGCAACATCTAGGTTTATTTGTGGAACTGAGAGATGGTCTCTATAGAAATAAGTCCCAAAGGGGAAGGATTTGGGTGGAATATAGGGCTGGTGAGGTGTGGCTTATTGGCACAGTGTGCATTTTGATTGTTGTTTCTCTTGGCTTACATTTTCTTCCTACCTAGAAGTATGATTTGTTTTTGTTTAGCTAATTGCTAATGTTTTGCACTGTTCAGTTTGCTCTGAATGACTTTTAGCCCTACTAATCTGGAGGGAAAACATGTCCTTCTGGATCAGAAGTAAGAATCTTGAGACAGTTTGGGCAATGTAGAGATCCTATTGGGAGTACAAAGAAAAAATGTTGAAAATGTCAAAACACTATCTGGGGAAACTTTGACTGTGAACATTGTTCTTAAAACAGAAGCTAATTATATTTTCTCCCTCCAGAAAGTCTCATGTACACCCAAGATTTCCAGAGATGATCACAATGTACCTATAGCCCTGAATCTCCAAATTATAGCCACTAATACCTTGCAGATAGCTTCCAGAAATCACTAGATTTATAATTTGTCTCCAAAATTAGAATTGACCCCTCACAAATTTAATACTGCTACTCATTGCCTCCACCTAAACTCTCCAAATAAAAAAAGCCAAATGCTTTTATTGTGTAAGAACTCTTGGATAATCAGCACGGACAGCTTTCCATGAAAAATCAAATGGACACTTTTTAAAGAGGGGCAGAAAATATTAAATTTGTTTCAGGCTCACTATTAAATTCCCCTTAACCTTTTATCTTGTGCTTGTTTTTTGGATTCTTCAAAAGAAAAATACTTCAAGAAGCTTTATTTGCCATTTCTCATGTGCAGGCCACTTCAGGTACATGGGCTGAACTGTTTGTTACTGATCTGTGACTCAGTAAGAAACTTTCTCTAGAATTTAAATCAATGTGGAAGCTTCCTTCATTGAGAAGATCTTGCTGTAAAAAATCATCTAAACTAAATAATGGGCTTACTGATGTAGGTATTTCACATTCTGGATCAGCTTATTCTCTTGTCATGGATCAGTAGCAAAAAGATAATTTACCAATATTGTTTGAGTATACCTCTCAGCATCTGTGTTGACTGTATCTCTAAAGACTGTTGTTCAGTTACTAAATTGTGTCCGACTCTCTGTGACCCCATGAACTGCAGCATGCCAGGCTTTCCTGTCCTTCACTATATCTTGGAGTTTCCTTAAACTCATGTCTGTTGAGTCAGTGATGCCATCCAACTGTCTCATCCTCTGTCAGCCCCCTCTCTTGTCCTCAATCTTTCCCAACATGGGGGTCTTTGCCAGTGAGTTGGCTTTTCGCATCAGGTGGCCAAAGTATTGGAGCTTCAGCTTCAGCATCAGTCCTTCCAATGAATATTCAGGGTTGATTTGGATTGACTGATTTGATCTCCTTGCAGTCCAAGGGACTCTCAAGAGTCTTCTCTTGCAATAAAATTGCAATAATGATCCAAGGCATTAGGATCATGTATTTTTGAGCTCTAAGATCCCAAAGTTTAAGCTCATGTTTTATAGATAAGAAAAACTAAGGTCCAGAATGGTGAAACCATGCTGGTAGTTGGGTGCAGTCAAGACTGGGGCTTAAGTGTCCTGTGAACCAGTTTTCATTTTTCTTCTTGTGTGTTGAAAAATATAGTGCAGTGTTTTTCAACCTTTAGTTAATTATTACTTTCTTGGTTTTCACAGTGTTGGATTACCATTTGTACTATTTATCCTTTTCCTTAAACCGTCTGATTAAAGACAATGAACTGGTTATCTACCCTGACCTTGTTCTAAGCCACAGGGTCTGGGAGAGTTTTGTTGTGTTAGCTGTTTTTCTTTCTAACATGCATTAACTGTTAATAAATAACTTTTGTCTGTGGGCTGCGCACCCAGGATTGTCACATGCAGCACACTTTGAGAAATTCTGAGGTTATCAGTGGTTAAGAGTTCAGGCTCTGCAGTCAGACAGACTAGTAAATTCAACTCTACCTACTAGCTTGAGAGAATTGTATAATGTTTTTAAATCTCAGGTTCCTCATCTTTTTTTTAAAAAAAAAAGAGGATGAAGAAGAGTACCAGTATTATGAGAATTAAATGAGATAATGCATATAATATCCTTAGCAAAGTGCCTGGGCTCTTTGTAAGAGCTTACTGATTGTAAACTATCATCCTTATGTTGGCTATTGTTAATAATAGTGAAACCATTTTCTTGGTAGTTTAAAGCAGCAGCACGAATTTAGCCACTGAGTCCAGAAGAAGGGATTTTCAGATTAAAGTGACATACTGGGTTACTTCTACTTACAGAAAACAAAATCCATTCTTTTGAGCTTGAGCTCTGGGGATTATACAAAGCACCTAAAACATGACTGTTAAATAATGCAGTATATTAATTTGAGTATTATGTAGGTTCTAAACCAGCATGACTTCCAAGGCGATAGAAAAACTGCAGTTTAATCTGAAATTCAATCGAGTGGAATAATGTATGCATTAGGTATTTAGTTTCCAGAGTAGCTATCAAATACACTTAAGAGTATTTGTTCGTGACTACTGTAGAACATGCTGCTATGAACATCAAGGTGCATGTATCTTTTAATATTAGTGTTTATATACTCAGGAGTGGAACTGCTGGATCATAGGGTACTTCTATTTTTCGTTTTTTGAGGAACCACCATAGTGTTTTCCCTGGTGGCTGGACCAATGTACATTCCTACCAATAGTGTAGGAGGGTTCCTTTTGCTCTGCATCCTCACCAGCATTTTTGTTTTTTTGATGATCGTTCTGACAGGTGTGAGGTGATACCTCCTGGTGGTTTTAATGTACATTTCTCTGATAATTAGCGATGTTTACCATCTCTTCATGTGCCAGTTGGCCATCTGTGTAGTTTTCTCTTAATGATTTTATTCAAAAGATTATTTTTGGTATTCATCCATTCATTTATTTGCTCAACAATGTTAGGAGTTTACTGTGTAGCAGGCATCTGAAAAAAATTTTTAAATATCTATATTTAAGAAAATATAGTGCTGTCATTCTAGTTTTTTCCCAATTATATACAATATATTGGCCTTTAGATTGCTGTTTCCTTACCCATGGATTCCATCTTTAATGTGGAAAGCGCTGTATGTTTAAATACAAATAAATTTACTCCCTGAACTCTACTGCTTCAAACACTCACTTTTTTGGCCATGTTTTCAAAACATGCATCTTCCACGCTAAGCAAACTTGGATATTTTTCTGAAAACTGTGAGTTTGACATGAAGAATGTCTGTACTGTTTTTGATATTCAGAAATATATACTTGTATTTTCATTATATAACTATTATACTTCTGTATGAAAAAGTGCTATTATATGATTATTGACAGATCAAGGAATGATCATATTTTTACTCTACAAAAAGAAGAACAATTTTTTAGACTATAGTTACATCATTAAGCTGTAATATAGAAGCAGATATGTTACTGAAAGACTAACCTAAAAAAATCTTGAAATTTCCAACTGAAAATTTACAATAACTAATAGGATTCTAAGTATTTAATATGTATCTTTTTAAAGCATCCAAATAAATAGGTTTTTCTGTAAGTGTAAGTCCTGTGGCATATTTTTGATATGATGAAACATTTCATGTGAAAAGGGAAAGCCTTAAGAATTCAGTGAACATCTGAAGGAGGTTAAATTCTTACTTTGGGGCTGTGTAACAGCCATTTTTTTCTTTGTTCACTTTAACTGCCAAAATCTGTCATTCCTGAGCCATTTCAAGGGGATAAATAAGGTGAATTTTGCTATGCACGTGACCCACTGCAAATGCTGATTTGAGCAGGGTTACAGTCAGCATATGTCAGCTAACTTAGAATTTTCTAGTGCATCACATAATTCACTTGCCTGAATGGAGTGCTATGAAAATAACAAAATTTCTTCTAGAAATTATTATTATTACCTGTTTGTCTTTGAAACTATGGCAATATCGCTAAGATAAGCAGCCATATTATCATCCTTACGTATAGAACCCTGGAATTCCTCATCCCACATAAGTTTAATTCAAATGTAAGGAAACCTTGTTACTTATTTAAGAAAACTGAATGCTGGTACTGAAGTGAAGTTGACACTCACTTACTCGTCATGCTCAGTTGTGTCTCTTTGTGACCCCATGGCTTGTAGCTCCCCAAACTCCTCTATTGATGGGATTTTCCAGGCAAGAATACTGGAGCAGGTTGCCATTTTTTCCTCCAGGTGATATTCCTGACTGAGGGATTGAACCCATGTCTCCTGTGTCTCCTACACAGCAGGCAGATTTTTCACTGCTGAACAACTGGGAAAGCCCAAAGTGGTAGTGAAGTACTGTTTTTTTTTTTTTTTTGTCATTGGGAATCATTAAAATATATTATTCATCTATTGAAATTTATTTTGAAAGTTACAGTCATTAGTTCATTTCAGTTCAGTCGCTCAGTTGTGTCCAACTCTTTGCAATTCCATGGACTGCAGCATGCCAGGCTTCCCTGTCCATCACCAACTCCCGGAGCTTACTCAAACTCATGTCCATCAAGTTGTTTGATGCCATCCAACCATCTCATCCTCTGTCTTCCCTTTCTCCTCCTGCCTTCAATCTTTCCCAGCATCAGGGTCTTTTCAAATGAGTCAGTTTTTTGCATCAGGTGGCCAAAGTACTGGAGTTTCAGCTTCAACAGCGGTCCTTCCAATGAATATTCAGGACTGATTTCCTTTAGGATGGACTGGTTTGATCTCCTTATAGTCCAAGGAACTCTCAAGAATCTTCTCCAAGACCATAGTTCAAAAGCATCAATTCTTTGCTGGTCGGCTTTCTTTATAGTCCAACTCTTACAACCAAACATGACTACTGGAAAAACCATAGCTTTGACTAGACAGACCTTTGTTGACAAAGTAATGTCTCTGCTTTTTAATATGTTGTCTAGGTTGGTCATAACTTTTCTTCCAAGGAGCAAGCATCTTTTAATTTCATGGCTGCAGTCACCATATGCAGTGATTTTGGAGCCCCCAAAATAAAGTCTGTCACTGTTTCCATTGTTTTCCCATCTATTTTCCATGAAGTGATGCGACCAGATGCCATGATCTTCGTTTTCTGAATGTTGAGCTTTAAGCCAACTTTTTCACTCTCCTCTTTCACTTTCATCAAGAGGCTCTTTAGTTCTTCTTCTCTTTCTGCCATAATGGTGGTGTCATCTGCATATCTGAGTTTATTGATATTTCTTCTGCCAATCTTGATGCCAGCTTGTGCTTCATCTAGCCTGACATTTCGCATGATGTACTCTGCATATAAGTTAAATAAGCAGGGTGACAATATATAGTATTATGTACAGTTATAGTCATAGAGATTTTAGATTTACAAAGGAAATGAGTGATCATTTACTTCACTGGTCTCATTTCATAAATGAGAAGTGAAGGGCTCAGATGGATTAAGTAACATACTCATGGTTACTCTTGTTTATATGTTTATATGTTATATAGCATATTGACAAGTTTATATATAAAGGTTATATATGTTATGTTATATATATGGCTTCCCAGGTGGCGCTAGTGGTAAAGAATCTGCCTGCCAGTGCAGGAGACGTATGAGACATGGGTTCGATCCCTGGGTCGGGAAGGTTCATGGAGGAGGGCATGGCAACCCACTTCAGTATTCTTTCTTGGAGAATCCCATGGACAGAGAAGCCTGAAAGGCTACAGTCCATAGGGTTGCAAAGAGTCAGACATGACTGAAGGGACCTAGCACTCAGCACTCAGCACTCATGGTTACTTAGTGATATAGTCAGAAAAAATAGGGTCTGTGGAATCTCCTCCACAGTGGAGTTACATTTTAAAGATAGTTAGGTTATAAATTCAAATCCTACAGGTGATTTTTGAGTATAGTCAAGATCAATCTTGAAAAAACCCTTAGGAAGGCAATGAGACTTAAAAAAGTATTGAGTGCTGGTAGCTTTACTTCCAACATTGGAACAAACTCCCATTTTATCTTGAGTGTCAGAAAAGAAGTTCGCTTGTGTTTCAGTTCACTTCAGTTCAGTCACTCAGTCATGTCCGACTCTTTGCAACCACATGGACTGCAGCACACCAGGAATCCCTGTCTATCACCTACTCTTGGAGTTTCCTCAAACTCCTGTCCACTGAGTTGGTGATGCAATCCAACCATCTCATCCTCTGTTATCCCCTTCTTCTCCTACCTTCAATCTTTCCCAGCATCAGGGTCTTTTCAAATGAGTCAGTTCTTTGCATCAGATGGCCAAAGTATTGGAGTTTCGCTTCAGTATCAGTTCTTCCAATGAATATTAAGGACTGATTTCCTTTAGGATAGATTTGTTGGATCTTGCAGTCCAAGGGACTCGCAAGAGTCTTCTCCAACATCACAGTTCAAAAGCATCAATTCTTCGGCGCTCAGCTTTCTTTATAGTCCAACTCTCACATCCATACATGACTACTGGAAAAGTCATAGCTTTGACTAGATGGACCTTTGTTGGCAAAGTATTGTCATTGCTTTTTAATATGCTGTCTAGTTTAGTGATAGCTTTTCTTCCAAGGAGCAAGTGTCTTAATTTCATGGCTGCAGTCACCATATGCAGTGATTTTGTAGCCCAAAACAGTAAAGTCTGTCACTGTTTCCACTGTTTCCCCTTCTATTTGCCATGAAGTGATGGGACCAGATGCCATGATCTTCGTTTTCTGAATGTTGAGCTTTAAGCCAACTTTTTCACTCTCCTCTTTCATTTTCATCAAGAGGCTGTTTAATTTTTCTTCCCTTTCTGCCATAAGTGTGTTGTCATCTGCATATCTGAGGTTATTGATATTTCTCCTGGCAATCTTGAATCCAGCTTGTGCTTCCTCCAGTCCAGCATTTCTCATGATGTACTCTGCATATAAGTTAAATAAGCAGGGTGACAAAAAACAGCCTTGATGTACTCCTTTAGCGATTTTTCCAGTCTGTTGTTCCATGTCCAGTTCTAACTGTTGCTTCTTGACCTGCAGATAGATTTCTCAAGAGGCAGGTCAGGTGGTCTGATATTCCCATCTCTTGAATTTTCCACAGTTTGTTGTGACCCACACAGTCAAAGGCTTTGGAGTAGTTAATAAAGGAGAAGTAGACATTTTTCTGGAACTCTCTTGCTTTATCGATGATCCAACAGATGTTGGCAATTTGATCTCTGATTCCTCTGCCTTTTCTAAAACCAGCTTGAACATCTGGAAGTTCACGGTTCACATATTGCTGAAGCCTGGCTTGGAGAATTTTGAACATTGCTTTACTGGCGTGTCAGATGAGTGCAATTGTGTGGTAGTTTGAGCATTCTTTGGCATTGCCTTTCTTTGGGATTGGAATTGAAAATTGATCTTTTCTAGTCCTGAGGCCACTGCTGAGTTTTCCAGATTTGCTGGCATATTGAGTGCAGCACTTTCACAGCATCATCTTTTAGGATTTGTAATAGCTCAGCTGGAATCCCATCCCCTCCACTAGCTTTGTTCCTAGTGATTCTTCCTAAGGCCCACTAGACTTTGCTTCCAGGATGTCTGGCTCTAAGTGAGTGATCAAACCATCGTGATTATCTGGGTCATGAATATCTTTTTTGTATAGTTCTGTGTATTCTTGCCACCTCTTAATATCTTCTATTTCTGTTAGGTTGCCGGGGACCAGCCCCGGCTGATCCAGGGTATTCGAAGGAGAGACGGCGTAGGTGAAGATCAGGAGACAATTGCTTAATTAAACGTTAATTAAGGATATAAAGAGTAATAGAATGAGGATAGCTCAGTAAAATTCAGTGAAGAAAAGAGGCTGAAATAAGGATAGCTCAGTGAGGAAATTCAGTGGAGAAAAGAGGCTGAAATAAGGATAGCTCAGTGAGGAAATTTAGTGCAGAAAAGAGGCTAAATAATTCAGCCAGAAGGTAAGAGAAAGAACGACATGGTGAGACCAAGTTTCGGTGAACAAGGCCCGCACTTTATTTTCCAAAGTAGTTTTTATACCTTAAATTATGCATAGAGGATAATGGGGGAAGGGGTAGAGTCAGGCAGCAAACCAGGCTTTCTTCCTGCAAACTTATCATATGCAAAAGCTTAGGTGATTTGCATCATCTTCTGGCCCGGAGGCCTGTTAACATTTTAAGACCTTTTCTTCAGAAAACTTATTTTTCTCTAAAGGTGATTGGTCAGGAGCCACCCTCCAAAAGCATTAGATAAAGTTGCATTCCTACAGAGCAAAGGTGTGGTGGGCTATAACAAGAAAAAGAATTAACTCAAGGGTCCCAGGTTACAAACATTAAAGCTACTACTTACACCAATTATATTAATCAATACACTGCCAGGGACACAGCAGGTAAGGGATATGGAAATTTAGCAGCAAACATTGGCTCAACAAGTGAAAATCCCTTCACCAATACAATTTCTAATCAATCTTTTAACTACTCAAAAGAATCTGTGTTTAGACAGTTTAGAACATCTCCTGCCTCTCACAGTTGGGAGGCTCTGAACAATCACATGTGGCCGGAAAAACCTATTCAGGCAGGCTAGAGGATTTCCAAAGGAGTTTGTAGGTTAAACACTGTCACACCCAGGAATTATTAACTGGAGCTGTAAGCTAACTCTTTTTTCAGAGAGGTAGTGGGGGACAGCCCCCCATAAAGTCAGAGGTGTAGGTGACAGCACAAAGCAGAAAGTAGGCAGACTCTGGTTTTGGGGGTAGATTGCTCGAGAATTTCCAGGGAGACTCCTGAGGCTTGATCCCGCCTTTGCGTATGTCAAGCCTCCTTCCTCATGACCTTTGCCACGGGCGGAGCTCGCTCCCCACATTAGGTGAATACCATTTCTGTCCTTTATTGTGCCCATCTTTGCATGGAATGTTCCCTTGGTATTTCTAATTTTCTTGAAGAGATCTCTAGTCTTTCCCATTCTCTTGTTCTCCTCTATTTCTTTGCATTGATCACTGAAGAAGGTTTTGTCATCTCTCCTTGTTATTCTTGGGAACTCTCCATTCAAATAGGTAAATTTTTCCTTTTCTCCTTTGCCTTTCACTTCTCTTTTCACAGCTATTTGTAAGGCTTTGTCAGACATCCATTTTGCCCTTTTGCATTTCTTTTTCTTGGGGATGGTCTTGATCCCTGTCTCTTGTACAATGTCACAAACCTCTGTCCATAGTTCTTCAGGACTCTGTCTATCAGATCTAATCCCTTGAATCTATTTGTCACTTCCACTGTATAATTGTAAGGGATTTGGTTTAGGTCATACCTGAGTGAGTGGTCTAGTGGTTTTCTCTACTTTCTTCAATTTAAGTCTGAATTTGGCAATAAGGAATTCATGATCCGAGCCACAGTTAGCTCCTGGTCTTGTTTTCGCTGACTATATCCAGCTTCTCCGTCTTTGGCTGCAAAGAGTGTAATCAATCTGATTTTGGTATTGACCGACTGGTGATGTCCATGTGTAGAGTCTTCTCTTGTGTTGTTGGAAGAGGGTGTTTGCTATGACCAATGCATTGTCTTGGCAAAACTCTATTAGCCTTTTCTCTGTGTCATTCTCTACTCCAACGGGGCTGTTTATGTATATACTATCTTTTAAAACTAAAATTCCACACAGCCTGGTGGGATGCTTAGAAGAACTGCACAGTTTATGCTCCCCAAGGAGCATGTGCTCTGTTGTCTGGAATGATTCCTACCCTGCTTAGATGGTTCTCTTTCTCAGTCTCTCTGCTTTGTCTTGAGTAAATTTGTTGGTTATACTGGAACATGCTAAACGGGTATTTGCTGTGCCTCTTTTGAACATCCATTCATCTTTGAAGATTCTGTAGAGTATCCTGAGTTAGCTCCTTTAATGGAGGCTCATAGAAATTTATTTTATAAACTGTTTTTTACTAGTTTTTATAGCACTGTCTAAAATACCCCTCCCCTCATAATTATTGTCACTTTGAGCAACTTCAGTGAGTGAGTTTCTTTTTAACTGTCAGTGTTTCAGTTGACTTCTCTTATTAAATATTACTATCATTTCTTGCAGCTCTTTTGCAGTAGAGCACCCCATTCTTTGGGATAATAAATCCATGGGGCTGAGTGTGTTTATAAGCTCTGAACATAAGAAAGGCTGAGATGGTCTAATATGACTGTTTAGCTCCTATTAGGTAGCTTCCCTGGTGGCTCAGACAGTATAGAATCTGCCTGCAGTGCAGGAGACCTGAGTTCGATCCCTGGGTTGGGCAGATCCTCTGGAGGAGGAAATGACAACCCACTCCACTTTTCTTTCCTGGAGAATCCCCATGGACAGCAGAGCCTGGTGGACTACAGTTCATGGGGGTCCAAAAGAGTTGGACATGACTGAGCGACGAAGCACACATATCAGTTCAGTTCAGTCGCTCAGTTGTGTCCAACTCTTTGTGACCCCATGGACTGCAGCATGCCAGGCCTCCCTGTCCATCACCAGCTCCCGGAGTTTACCCAAATTCATATCTGTTGAGTCGGTGGTGCCATCTAACCATCTCATCCTTGGCGTTCCCTTCTCCTTCCACCTTCAATCTTTCCCAGCATCAGGGTCTTTTCCAATGAGTCAGTTCTTCACATATACATAGCTCCTATTAAAGTCTTTTGCAATGAATTTATAACTTCCACATCTTTCTCTAAATTGTAACTAGTTTTCTAAAGGCAGATGTGACCAACACCCAAAAGTGTCCATGAGCTGAAATATTTCAACAAAATTTCTTTAATGTCTCTATGAAGAAAGGGATAGGAAGAAATAATGACATATGTGGAGAATTCTTATGTTTAAGAGGTTACAATAGTCTCTCTCCCCCTCTTGTTTGCGAGAATTCTTATTTTTAAGAGGTTACAATGGTCTCTCTCTCCCTCTTCTTTGCCAGAATTATGCACTTGCAAGTCAGTGATAACGCTTAGAAGTCAGGACTGAGCTGTTTGTCAGTCCTCAGCTGCTGCCTTACGGGCTGTCTACTGCCCCCAGTTTTCGAAGCTGCTTCTTCATTGGCTGTGAAGCTGTTCCAGCTCCTCCAGTTTTCTGGCAATTCTTCTTTTCCTCTTTACTGAAACTCCTTTTTCCCTCTTGTCCTCTAAATATTCTTTAGGCTTTATTATGAAGTCTCTTCTTTTTAATATATCTGTCCTTGAATGGTGTCATTCACTCCCAGTCAAAGCAGAAAGCTTCATTTCCATCAAGGGTGCCTGGAGCCATCACTTCCTGGCTCATGAGAGCCAGTTCTGCACATCTCTTCCCAGGTCCTCCTGTAGTTAGCATGAAGGCAGCTGTGATGAGAGCAGTTACATCACAGGAAGGGGCAAATATTTGAAATTAGAGCTTCCTCCCACTTACCCAGAGCTAGTTTGCCAGCACACCACTAGTTAAGTCCCAACCTCTGTTTAAAACTCCCAAGATTACTTCTCTCTGAATATCTTACTCATTTCTCACACTCAGCTTGTTCAAAACAATTTGACTGACATGCCACACAAGTTCTTCTTTTTCCTATTTTTGTTAGTGGAAATGCTATATATATTTTTTAGTTTTAATTTAGTAATGATTTCTGGCATTGTCACCTCTTTTTTTTTTTTTTAACCACATCACAGGGCATTGTGGAATCTTAGTTCTCTAACCAGGGATCAAACCTGCATCCCTTTGCATTGGAAGCACAGAATTTTAACCACTGGACCACCAGGGAAGTCCTATACTGTCACCTCTTCCTTCTCATTTTGTTTAGGCCTTTATTATTAGCTGCATAAGTAATCTGCACAATCTGACATCTAGTCCAATCCATGTTCTGTAGTACCACCAAACATTTAATAAATATAGGTTTATTTTTGCCGAGCATTCAGATCAGCTCAGTCACTCAGTCATGTCCGACTCTTTGCGACCCCATGAATCGCAGCACGCCAGGCCTCCCTGGCCATCACCAACTCCCGGAGTTCACTGAGACTCGTGTCCATTGAGTCAGTGATGCCATCCAGCCATCTCATCCTCTCTCGTCCCCTTCTCCTCCTGCCCCCAATCCCTCCCAGCATCAGGGTCTTTTCCAGTGAGTCAACTCTTCGCATGAGGTGGCCAAAGTACTGGAGTTTCAGCTTTAGCATCATTCCTTCCAAAGAACACCCAGGGCTGATCTCCTTCAGAATGGACTGGTTGGATCTCCTTTCAGTCCAAGGAACTCTCAAGAGTCTTCTCCAACACCACAGTTCAAAAGCATCAATTCTTCGGCGCTCAGAGTGCTTTTATATTTAGAGAGTTCTTTCAGGCACGTTTCCTATAATTGTTATGGCAACCAACCACTTAATTTTAACTGTGCCACCTGATGGTGGAAACTAGATGAGGAAACACAGTAGGTTAAGTTGCTTATCCAAGGTTAGATTGATGGTAACAAATTTGATTAAAATTGTCTTATGATTTCCCAATTCAAAGAGCTCTCTCCAGTGTACTAGCCTTTACTGCTGTGTTAACAAATAAGGTGAGAGGATTTCATATAGTTTATGGACTGTTTTAAAAATTTTAATAATGGTGTGTTTACTTTTAAGTTTGCCTTGCTATTTTTAGCAAGGATACTGCTTTTTAATTAATGGACTGTGATACACTTACTTAGGTATTTTACCTAAGTAAAGATTAAAAAGCACCAAGTAAATAGTGCTACCAAGATGTGGCAATAATTATGAAGACGCCAATGCTCATGTATGTTTAGGAACCACTACCCTAGAGACTTTTGCCCAAAACACAGAGCTTATAATTCGATTACATCCTCTGAATGTCTTTTCTTGAATTGTCTCATGTGACTCATTCCTGACTTCACAATTAGCTTATAAACTCTTTGTGGGCAGGGGCCATGTCTTTTATAATATAGATGTTATGGGTTGAATTGTGTCTCCTGAAAATTTATATGCTGAGGTCCTAACTGTAGTACTTCAGAATATGACTTTATTTACAGAGCAGGTCTTCACAGAGGTAATCAAGTTAGAAATAAGATCATTAGGATTGACCTTAAAATAATATGACTGTTGTCCTTGTGAAAAGGGGAAATTTGGATAAAGACATGCCGTTCAGGGGGAATGCTATATACGTATGAAGACAGTCATCTACAAGCCAATGTGAGAGGCCTGGGGCAGATCCTGCCCTCACAGTGCTCAGAAGTCTGTTAGCACCTTGATTTTGGACTTTCGGCCTCCAGAACTGTGAGACAATACATTTCTGTTGAGAATATCCAATTTGTGGTACTTCGTTATAATGACCCTAGGAAATGAATACAATAGGTATTTGCTTAAATGCTGGGAATGTAACTAAGCAAGAATTCTTAAAGTGAAAAACATGATCTTCTTCCAATGTAATTCTGATCAAACATGTGAGTTTTGAATTAAAAATGCTTTCTCAAGAGCTTTAAGGCCTTCTCAGGCTGCCCTTTCTCTCTCTTTCTACTTCAACAACGTCCCTCTCCTATCCCACCCCAGCACCATCATATCCTGAGTCTGGGCATCCTTTGGTGTGTCTCCTTTTATGTAAGGTCCCCTAGATGCCTGGACTTTGGCACCCTGTGTAATGTAAAGGGCTGTCCTCCTTTCCACAAGCCTTAGTATTGAACCCGAATTGCTTTTTTTAAACTTCCACTGCTTTGTAGTTTTTTTTTTCTTCTTCTTCTGGCCAGAAAAAAAGTTATCTTTAGAAATGGTAGCACCCACTTAAAAGAAAGAACACTATTTGAATTCACCACAGAGTCTGGTCCTTAATTAAAAGATGCTGCTGCCTCCAGCTGAGCTATTGCCTTGTATGGCGTTTGAAGCTCCAGAGTCTGTATTTATCTGGATGGGCTGTTGTATCACAGCTCTCAGCATCCTGTATCTTTACCATTGGTGGGTCTGTGCCTTCTGCTCTATTCTATGAGGTCACAGACTGGCCATGCCTTAATCACGTTTGGATCCCTAGTTCCAGTACCAAATTCAAATTCAATATGAGTTTGTTGAATCAATGATCATTTTAAAAGGAAAAACTGAGGATTCTGTGTCCTATAGATTGTATTTCAATTTGACATACAATTGAATTCAGTGATGTATTGCACCTGAGGTGTTTTTCTAGAATTCAGATTCAGAATATTGTTGATTTAGAGAATACTTTTAGTGGTGGACTGGATTTCCAAGATTTTTTGACTCCTGTATTCCTAGGAAACTTTATAAATTGTTTTCAATGGCTTAGGTACTTATCTGGACCTAAACACAGCAGATGGACTTATATATTGAATAATTCCCTGCCTTTTCCCATAATTTCTCAAGAATCTATTTCTATGAGTTAGATTGGATATATATGATCATTTTCTAGAATCCAATCTAAATTTAAGCCAATCTCTATTTTTAAGTTCTGTTCTCTGTGCCTGAATGTTAAAAAAATTTTTTTGGCTGTCAATATATACACTGACAAATTGGTCCTCTTGGATGATAAATTTCTTATCACTTTCAGGACTATGTCCAAACTGTACTGTTGCTATTTACCAATTAAATATTTCCCCCCAAATGTGTTATGTGTATTTTTATTTTGAAGAGTGAGACAGTAGAATGATGACGATATTTACAAATCCTTGCATACAGAAATGAGAACACTTGGAAGAGCAACAAGAGTATTTATATCTTTTCATGATCCAATCATGCAGGATAACACTGCCATCCTACATTGTGGGATAAATCTGTGCTGGCTTCTCAAGAGGGAGCAGCTATTTTGAGGAGGCCTTTGCTGCTCTGGGAGAAATGTTTAACTAAATGTTATTTGTTGCCTATATACCAACCTCAGATTAATTAACCTCAAATTCTGCCAAGCCAGGGAATTCACTGTAGCAGATCTTTCATGGTTCTCATACCAGATTTTGTGGATAATAGTCTTTGCCTTTAAGGGATTTATTGTATGTTGGGCTCGGGATGGTGGCTTAGGTTCAAGGCAGAAGCTCTTGTATTAGGATATTAGCTCTGGTATTATGTGCTTCTTCTACATCGTATTCTAGCAGCATGATACTTTTCATTCCTGCCCGCTTGCCAGAGGGCTCCTTATTTAACTTCGCCGCGGCAACAGGATATAGAAGTAGCAGATGCTTGACAAAATGGCCAGGAGTCCTTTCTGAGCCTTTAGCTTAAATCTGAAGGAAATCCTTAAATCAGCGCAGGAGGCTTTCTGGAATTTTTTTTTGTTTTTTTGGATGCAGCTCATTAGTTAAGAGATCTGGGAATTTATAAACTGGCCAGGTTTGAGCATGGTTGATTGGCCCAATGCATGAGACTCAAGTAGTGCTCTCACAGTGGAGGGAAGATTGAGCACTGTCTTGGTGCTATCCAGGTTTTGTTTCATGGAGCATTTCCTGTAAGAAGACCTCAGGAGTTGGGGTAGGTATGACCTAGATAGAGAACCTTAAAATCCTAACTTTTAGATTCTAAAGGGATCTTTGTTCCACTTCTTTTGCATTTTAGTCAACAAAGCAGAGGTTCATACACTCACTCTAGTTATCATGGCCAATCAGTGGAAATACAGGGCTAGAAATCAGATCTTCTGTCTGTTTTCTGTTGGTTTGTGTTGTCTGTTTTGCCTGGAAAGTGCAAGTGAAAGTGAAGTCGCTCAGTCATGTCCCACTCTTTTCGACCCCATGGACTGTAGCCCACCAGGCTCTTCCGCCCAGGGGATTCTCCAGGCAAGAATACTGGAGTGGGTTGCCATTTCTTTCTCCAGGGGATCTTCCTGACCCAGGGATCGAACCCAGGTCTCCTGCATTGGAGGCAGACGCTTTAACCTCTGAGCCACCAGGGAAGCCCAAGTCTTTCCTAATTCTAGAATTAGGAAATATAGCATCTGAATCTTGAGTGAGCCCAGCTAGTTGCTCAGCTAATTGCTTTGCATTAGCGTATTACCTGGCTCTCTAAAAAATATCCTCTGATTTGTAGTGTTTATAGATTTCTATCATATAAAGACTTTGACCATGGCCAATTTCAAGCTATATAACAACCAGCTTTCCAAATTTCAGAAACTATGAGCAACCAGCTCCAATACACCACCAGTTGTATTCTTCTGCCTGTTCTTTTTGGCATTACTGGTGGCATATCAGTGATCAATGCTGTGTGAGATAGGTAGGCCCCATGAGCTAATTGGAGATAAAAGACTAAGATAAGAGCCCATTTTATTGATTAGCTCAGTTAAAATGAGTCCAACACTCCCTGGATTTTAATCTCTTCATAAGACTTTGTAGTCCTCTTGAGTTAAGCTTTGATAGTAAATGCTTAGTGCTAAGAGGGAATGTTTCTTTTGGTTCCTCAGCATTTTGAAATAATCAAGTGGAATTTACATTTTGCTGTTCAAAAGGTTTTGCATCTTGAGAGAAAGTCCAGTGGAAGATGAGGAACCCCTTCCATCCACCTAGTCAGTCAGTCATTTTTTATTGATTTATATATATTTGACTATTACCTCCACAGTCAAATTTAATTATAGTACTTTTGACTCTAATTATAGCATCTAGCTGTTTTGAGTTCAGAGACTCTGGGGATGTGGATAAGATACTGAGGACAGTACACGATAATCAGGACTGCTTACAGAATAACAGATTCTGTAGAACCAGGGAGGGGGCATCTGTGCTCAGTCCTGACTGACTCTTTGTGACTGCATAGACTGTAGCCCGCCAGGCTCCTCTGTCCGTAGAACTCTTCAGGCAAGAATACTAGAGCGGATTGCCATTTCCTTCTCCAGGGGATCTTCTGAACCCAGAGATCGAACTCTAGTCTCCTGCATCTCCTGCATTAGCAGATGGATTCTTTATCATTGACACCTGGGAAGCCTTTAGAACCAAAAGGGCCCTAAAGATAATAGAAAATTTGTAAACTATAGATGAGGAAACTGAGAAACTGATGTAAATATCCTGCAATATCCACATAGCTGTTAAGAGTCATTGCCTCAGATTGAAACCTGTAATTCTTTATATCCCATTCAGTGTTCTTCTTATTAAATCATTATGACTATTTTTTTTTCTCACATTTAGAGCATGGACAAAAATATAGTTTATGTCACTAGCCTCTGACTTCAGATTAAATAAATCCTAGATTTTCTATATGCTCTTTGTTCACATTAAGAAATAGAAAGTGAATTGGAATACTGATTTGGAAGAACTCATTTGGACTCATTTAAGCCCTTCATCTTGGACTTCTCTGGTGGCTCAGGCAGTAAAGAATCTGCCTGCAATACAGGAGACCCAGGTTCAATCCCTGGGTCAGGAAGATCCCCTGGAGAAGGGAATGACTACCCACTCCAGTGTTCATGCCTGGAAGAATCCCGTAGACAGAGGAGCCTGGCGGGCTACAGTCCACGTGGTCACAAAGAGTCAACACAACTGAGCAACTTTCACTTTTAACCCTACAACTGTGGTACATGAGTTGTCAGTGAGAGAACTCAGAAGGTGATGGATGATTTGAACTTTGAGGCTTTTCAAAAGAACCATTAAAGGGTTTTTCTGTATTCAGAGTGAAACCTTCAGTATTGAGATAGAGAATAACCTGTCTGGTTTGCACAGAGAAGAGCACTTGGCTCTGATTTAAATTCAACAAGCATTTAAATGCTTACCATATGCCAAGCAGTGTGCTAGGCTCTGGGAATAAACAGATGAATAAAACATCAGCTTTGTTTTATAGGAACATATAGCATGTGGGAGAGGAGATGTGAACAAATAACTTCAGTATAATCTTCTAAGTGCAGTGCATACACAGAGCACATGATGGCAGAAGGCTCCAGTTCAGTATATGCTTTCAGGTGGTAGCTTAGGCTTAGTAAGAAGAGCACTGAGCAAGGAGTCCAGCAATTAGGTTTTAGTCGCAGCACTGTACTGCCTGACTCTATGACCTGGTTTAAATCACTTAGCATGTTCTGTCTGTGTTAGGGAAAGGAAGAATCATGGTGAACTTCTAAAAGTTTGTTGGGAGGATTAAACAAATGACTGTGGAAGTGTTTGAAAGTACTGTCTGCCACATAAATGCAATATAGTCATTTTGGAAATGTAACATTTTTGTACCAGAAAGCTCGTATTCTTTGAGCTCTCCTTGTAAGCGTTCATTATGAAGTATTTATTGTACGCCTGCTTGGTGCTAGGCATCCTTCTCCATCCTGGGATAGAGCAGTGAATAAGACAGAGTGGATCTCTTTTTGTGAAGCTTGTATTTTAGAGAGGAAAGACAGAAAATAAGTGAGCAATAAAATATCAGTATTATTGAGTAAGCACAATGCGAATAGAAAATCAGAGTAATATGATAGGAATGATCAGGTAGATTTATACTGGGAGTCAAAAAAAGCCTCTCTGAAAAGTGACACTTATAAGCTGAATGACAAGAAGGAAAAGGCCATGCCAATGTCAGAGATAGGAAATTTATAGGCAGAGGGAATAGTTGTAGCATAATTCGTAGACAGGAATGAGCTTGGCAGGTTTCAGTAACAGAAAGAGGGCCAGTGTGGCTGGAGCAGAGTAGATAAGGGGGACATGAGACATGATGGGGGTCAGACAGACAGAAGTTGGATCACAGAGTACTTTATAAGCCAGCATAAGGAGTTTGGGTTTTATTCCAAATATAGGGGAGACCAGTGAGGGATTTTAAGAAGCAAAGAAACAAGTTTGATTTCTTAGATCACTTTAGCTGCGGGTGGAGAATGAATTGTAGGTCACAGTCTGGTAGCAGTGAAGGTGACAGAGAGTGTGGGCTGATAGTGGAGAAACTGATGGAAGTAGAATGTGTATAGGGCACACTGAAGATGGTATCAACAGAATCCTCGTGACTCAGATAAGGTGTGCTGTGGGAAAGAGAAGAGGCTCCAAAGACCCTCCAAACTTTCCTGCCTGCTTAAGCCAAGTTTACTGGGTGCTGGGAAATGAGAACATCATTTTCTACTACTGAGAGATTTAAGAAAAGATTTTGAAGACTCTCTATTCCTACATTATCCTAGCAGAGATGGCAGAAAGAAACATGACTAACACTTTGTGCAGATAAGTAAACATTCGTGAAGGAGAGTCATAGGAAGAATTATGTTTTTTGACTATTGGAGTTCATAGAACAGGACTACTCTAGCACCGTGTGCCTCCCCACCTATCAACAAAGATTTCAAAAATCAGGTTTATCTAATGTGGATACTGCAAGTTGCTGCAGATCCTTCAATTGTAAGGGAGCTGTTTACTGTACGGGTGCACACAGAAAACTTTCCCTAAAACTTAATTGCATGTGGCCAAAACCTAATATAACGTGGTTAGCCAGCCACAGCCAGTAAATGGTTCTATTGTACATTATCAAAGTCAAATGGCACCTACCTAAAACATTACTCTTAGGTGAATATGAAGTCCAAACTATATTGTTGTAACATAATTTTAAAAGAAAGACAAGATGCTATAGAAAATATTGACAGTATGGTGCTGAATTAGGACAACATGCTTGATATACGACCTGTGAAAACTTAAAAAAGTGTCTGGCTTACAATCTGGTTACACATATTAAGATGGGAGACAGACCTGTTCCTGTTTTTTAAATTTACTAGAAAAGATCTGAGTCCTATTACCTTTTGCCATTCTCCTTCCCTGTTACTTCCTTATACCTTCTGGTCTTATAGCCATTGTTATCTTTCCTCAAAGAATGTATTTTCCAGAATGTTTTGGTTCATTTCCTTGAGAGCTTTTAAGCTTTAGAATTTTTTCACTAACAAGAGATAGCTGTAAAGCTTTAGGGAAATGAGTCAGTCCCCTAAAATAAATCACGTAAGTTGCTGAGGACTTGGTAATCAAGTCACATTTGCAGAAATGAGCTGCATAGTATAAATGTCTTTTGGAAAGCACATCTAGAAAATTATGGAATCTTGAAGATTTGAAGGTTTACACTTACGGAAACTCTTTTTAACTTCATGAGATGAATTTTTAATAGTAGAGTCTACCTTTCCTTAGAAGTAGTTTATATGTAATCCCAGTGTGTGTGGAAAACAGAAGCCTTTAGTGATCTGTTACTTTGTTAGTATGATAATGTTCCTCAAAACATATTTATGAAACATTTTCTTGCACATTACATCAACTATCAAATAAAGAATGAAAATGCATTTAGTTGAGCATCATTTTGGTAGCCAGTGGCTGTTCTGTACTTACTAGCTGTCTCTTTGCCTGTGATTCTGCCTAAACTGGCACAGTTAAAGCTGGTTATTAGTTGGGAGAGTGACAAAAGAATGAAAAACACTAAGGCAAAGAGACTTATTTGTTGGTAATTCTTACTTTATATGGTTTACAAATATTTAAGTTTCCCTCATAAGTACTTATTTGGTCTCCCAAACTATATTGTCAGCCATAGAAATTTTGTCTGCTCTATTACAGTTTGCTTTTTCTAGAGTTGGGGTGGGGGTTCCAGGCCACTGTCAAAGGTATACTTTGGTAATTTGTATTTGGTACCATGAAAAACGCATTATTCAATATGCTGCATTATTCATTCTGAAAAAAGCCATTAAATGATTGACAGGGAAACATTATGGAGCATAATATCTCTCAGGGAGACTGAGCAGAAGTAGCTGAAGTGACCTGTGCTGGGCAGGTGCTTTGTGTGTGACTTTTATGGCTAAAAGCCTCTACTTGTATCCTCATGTTGGACACTAGTTATAAAGTTTCCTTTTGAATATAAAATAAAAAATATGCTGCCTGCAAACGACCCCCTCCCAAATTAAATCCAAGGTCTGTTAAATGATCAGGTACTATATAGAGGCTTGATTATTGAATTTCTGATGAAAGCTTGCCATTTCCTTTTAGTAATTTAAGGTTTTTGTAGCAAGTTTCTCTCCTTGGGATGCCTGCCTACTTGTCACTGGTACTCCCTCCATTTGGTGATTTCATAAACAGTTACCATCCTTTGATTCAATATTTTCACTCATCTGGGCAATTTTGTTTTCTATTGGAAATTATATTGATGAATAAGTATTGCCATTAAGAAAATATTTTTTTGCTAAGATACAAATGCTGCTAAGTCACTTCAGTCGTGTCCGATTCTGTGCGACCCCATAAACGGCAGCCCACCAGGCTCCCCCGTCCCTGGGACTCTCCAGGCAAGAACACTGGAGTGGGCTGCCATTTCCTTCTCCAGTGCATGAAAATGAGAAGTGAAAGTGAAGTCGTTCAGTCATGTCCGACTCTTCGAGACCCCATGGACTGCAGCCCACCAGACTCCTCCATCCATGGGATTTTCCAGGCAAAAGTACTGGAGTGGAGTGCCAGTTTGTTTCATTTAAAAGCATCTGTGAAAGTATATTCATATCTGTGTGTAGAAAACATTTTTTTATTGTTACCTGAAAGATATATTGTTACGTGACATGATACTTTGAAATATTAGGTAAGAGGAGGGGATGATTAATACTTTCAAAGCTAGAGTTTTTAAAGAGAAATTTTATTTAAAAACTGCTACAAGAATATTGTATTTTTTGTACAAATTACAGATAATACAGATTGTTTCCCTTTCTCCACCAAAGGTAAGAAGTATTAATGATGGATTATGTGTAATAATGCACATGAACACATATAGATGCAAAAATAGACTTTTAACCAAAAAATGTATCTTGCTAGATATATTATTCTGTAAATTGCTTTTATTTCCACTTTGCAGTGCATCTTGGACATCCATCAATCTTGGTATTATTTTTAACTTATTTGTAATATTCATTAATAAACTTGTACCATAATTTATTTAATCATTAGTCTATTGAGGGTTATTTGGGTTGGTGCAAAAATTTAGTATTGCAAATAGTACTGCAAGAAATATTCTTACACTTATGTTTTTGAGCATCTGTATCAGTATTTCTAAAAAATTACTTTTTAGGCATTGAATTGCTAGGCAATGAATGTGCACATTTAATTTGCGGGATACTGCAAAATATCCTTCCAGAAACATTGTATCATTTTATTAAAGTCTACTATTAGCTATGAAATGAAATTAGAAATCACTCAAATGATAGCAGGTACAAGCCTGCTGAATGATTAAGGTGTGCATCACAAATAAAGTTGTATACCTTTGTAGGTTTCATGGAAATTTTAAAATTGTATTTTAAGTAGACACTAGTTGAATATAAGAATATAAAATTATTTTAAACTTTGTATTTACATTTCCTGAGAATGCAGGTTAGTGGCTCAGAGAGAGGGCAAAAGGGTTACCATTCAGCCTTGGAAAATGATGGAGGGGGCATCTGTCAGGAAGATGCTATCTGGGATAAGATATATTTAGTGAGATTTTCATGATTTTTAAGTAAACATGACCGGGATTGAGTCCAAGAAAATCTTTGTGCTAGGACAATACAACTCTTTAAGCTATGGAATAGAAGTAGAATAACAGAATTTCCTGTGCACATTTGGTTTATAAAAATAGCGTCTTTGAAAGTCCATTTTCAAGTTTCAAATATCCCGTGCTTCTGAACTATTTCTAGGCTATCCTGTTTCAGTCAAAGGGCTTGATTTTAATACAATGCACAAGCTTATCTTTTCACTCAACAGCGAAAATGCTGTATCTTTTTCAGAGATATGCAGGCATTAGTCATATGCTCTACTCCTTCCCCCCAACTTGAAAATCTGTTCCTTCCTCTGTCTGTCCCATTTCCTTACTGATGTATGTAACAGGAGTGATGCAATTTCTCCTGCAATGTTGGCAGTTAAAATTAGGTTATCCTTTTTGGAAAGGCATCAAGAATCCCACAGTGAAGGTTACAAAAGCAACAAACACTATTTACTGTGATTAGAAAGATTGTTAAACATCTGAGATTTGGTTCTTAGATTTATAAAAAAGTTCCTGAGAAACTGGCCTGAGGGAGAAAGCCAATTAATTTCTTATTAGACAGATTCTCCATATTTCCAGATCCTAGCATTTTTTATTATTCTAGGTGGTTCCCAGTTAGTCATTACTCTTGCAGTTCAATTATTCATAATATAATATTGAGTTCCTACTGTATTAGCGTCTTCTCCGGGAGTTTATTTAAATCTCCAGAGAACCTTCCTTGTACTGAAAGCTTGGCAGCATCCAGTGCCACTATTTTCTTGTCTTGAAAATGTCAGTAGGCACAGCATTAAAAGGCTATTGAACCTTTTATTCAAAGATGTGTTAACATTTGCTTATAACTTGAAGTATCCTTTTGAGAACAGTTAGGCCTGCAAGTTCAAACATCTTTCAATCTTATGTAGGAGACTATGTGGTTAGAACATCAGCATTGATGTTCAGTAAGTCTGGATCTGAATTCCATCTTTGTCACCTACTGGCAGCTTGGACCTGGGCACATTATATGAATTACACTTTCATCATCTGTCAGATGGGCACCATAAGTCTTATGGGACTGGAGAAAAAAATCAATAAATGTAAAGTGCATATATCACTGTACTTGACTTGAAGGAAGAGCTTGAGCGTAAGTTGCTGTTCTTATAATTGGCAACTTAAAATTGTGGAAACTTAAAATAGGGCTTCTTAGAGATTTTTACCAGAAAATTTCTACTTCAGACAGTGATGGATAAGTAACACTGGCCTCTAAAGTACAGCCCAAGGTGGTCTGCTACTGGGATGGAATTATTTGCGTGTTGTTTACATTGAACATGAAATATCATGAATTACAAGGCTTTCTAAGAATTTTATAGTGTTAGCTCTTATGCTTATGTCTTTGATGCATTTTGAGTTATTTTTTGTATGTGGTATAAGGTAATAGTCCAACTTTATTCTTTCATATGTAGATACCCACTTTTCCCTTTTGTTCAAAAGACTGTTTTGTCCCCATTAAGTGGCAAACATTTGAAAAAGAATACTTGCAAATCCATTTTTCTTTCACTTAGAAAGTTATTTTGGTATATTGAATTTTGGAATTGTAAAAACTGAGCTTAGATCTAGCGCTGCTACTAACTATATGATCTGGTGTAAGGTAGATGATTTTTCCGATCCAGGATATTAGATGGATCATCCATCTGTCTGGCTCCTGTGTCTACTTTTAGATGGTCTGAACTCTCTCATGGACTAAAGGACGGTGCTTATTGACTCACTATAGGTACAAAGCCAGCCCCAAGTTTAGGTAAAGGATGGAGGAAAGTATATTATTCTTAGTTATGGCAAAACTTAGTTTCCCTTTATCTAATTAATTTGTCTTATACCTTAGGTAATGAAAGAAATAGAAAACACATAGTTCTCTATAGTTCTCGTTCTTATTATCTGTACTATTTTTTTCTGGAGTCATTTGCTAGATATGTAAGTCTTGTGTGCTAACACTGATATTTTCATGTCTTCCTTTTCACTGTTTACTGTTGTTTCAGTGTTGATTTATGTTGCTCTTGTATTTATTTCATGTTTTCCAGAAATATTTCTGAAACATGCTGTTGTCATTTTTGTGTTTCATTAGGGGAAATGAGTAATGCTTTTTCACGAACTTTCCTACTTCTGAGATTTATAAACTACTGTTCTGATTTTTAGAGATGGAATATGTTGTGTTTCACTGCTGACTAAACACTAACAGATCTCCTTTCCCAAGTCCTTGACTTGAACATTTACATTTACTATTAAAAGAATAAATTTCTTTTATATGATACAGTTCTTTAAGCTTCTGTACATAGCATTTTAATTGATGAGTTTAAAACTTAAAATCAAAGAACTAGAAGGATCCTTAAAGATTATATAACCCTGACCCAGAAAATAGATTTCATCTTACATGCCTATCTGAATTGAATAGTAGAAGTTACATAAAGTACTATGTTTAGTGAAATATAGACTTTATTCTGTAAAGAGTTGTATAAGCAATTAGCATGACTAGGAGATAGAGGACAATATTATTCCATTTATTATATTCTATTACCAATCTTAATGTAATCTATTTTACAGATAAAAACTGAATCTGAAAAATAAAAGTATTTGAACAAATTTACATAGCATATCTATAAATAGGTTAGATAGTGTCCTTCCAAAATTCATGTCTGCCTGAATCCTCAGACTATGACCTTATTTGGAAATTAGATCTTAGATATCATTAATTAAGATATAACTATATTGAATTAAGGTGGATCTTAAATCTGATGACTGGTGTCCTTAAAAGAAGAGGAGAGGTCAATCAAAGACATGGAGAAGACGTCCAGATGAAAACAGAGGCAGAAGTTGCAGTGGTGCAGCTACAAGCCAAAGAACACCAAGGATTGCCAGGAACTATCACAAGCTAGGAAGAGGCAAGGGAGTCTGACTTTTTGAACAAATTGATTTCAAGCTTTTTGCCTCTGGAACTCTGAGAGAATAACTTTCTGTTGTTTTAAGTCACTCAGTTTGTGATGCTTTCTTATAGCAGTCCTAGGGAGCTAATATAATATCTGGAGCTAGAATATATATCTTCTTATTCTGGTCCTCTTTTTTTTTTTTTTTTTGTACAGTTCTTCTGTGTATTCTTGCCACCTCTTCTTGATACCTTCTGCTTCTGTTAGGTCCATACCATTTCTGTCCTTTATCGAGCCCATCTTTGCATGAAATGTTCCCTTGGTATCTCTAATTTTCTTGAAGAGATCTCTAGTCTTTCCCATTCTTAATAGTATGCTATAAAAAATAAAAGTTAGAGGAAGGCTTTCTTATCTCTCCTTGCTATTCTTTGGAACTCTGCATTCAGATGCTTATATCTTTCCTTTTCTCCTTTGCTTTTCACTTCTCTTCTCTTCACAGCTATATATAAGGCCTCCCCAGACAGCCATTTTGCTTTTTTGCATTTCTTTTCCATGGGGATGGTCTTGATCCCTGACTCCTGTACAATGTCATAAACCTCTGTCCATAGTTCATCAGGCACTCTGTCTATCAGATCTAGTCCCTTAAATCTATTTCTCACTTCCACTGTATAATCATAAGGAATTTGATTTAGGTCATACCTGAATGGTCTAGTGGTTTTCCCTACTTTCTTCAATTTCAGTCTGAATTTGGCAATAAGGAGTTCATGATCTGAGCCACAGTCAGCTCCCAGTCTTGTTTTTGCTGACTGTATAGAGCTTCTCCATCACAATAAACTGTGGAAAATTCTGAAAGAGATGGGAATACCAGACCACCTGACTTGCCTCTTGAGAAATCTGTATGCAGGTCAGGAAGCAACAGTTAGAATTGTACATGGAACAGCAGACTGGTTCCAAATAGGAAAAGGAGTATGTCAAGGCTGTATATTGTTACCCTGCTTAGTTAACTTATATGCAGAGTACATCATGAGAAACGCTGGGCTGGAAGAAGCACAAGCTAGAATCAAGATTGCCGGGAGAAATATCAAGAACCTCAGATATGCAGATGACACCACCCTTATGGCAGAAAGTGAAGAGGAACTAAAAAGCCTCTTAATGAAAGTGAAAGAGGAGAGTGAAAAAGTTGGCTTAGAGCTCAATATTCAGAAAACTAAGATCATGGCATCTAGTCCCATAACTTCATGGGAAATATATGGGGAAACAGTGTCAGACTATTTTTTGGGGCTCCAAAATCACTGCAGGTGGTGATTGCAGCCATGAAATTAAAAGACGGTTACTCCTTGGAAGGAAAGTTATGACCAACCTAGATAGTATATAGAAAAGCAGAGATATTACTTTGCCAACAAAGGTCCTTCTAGTCAAGGCTATGGGTTTTCCAGTGGTCATGTATGGATGTGAGAGTTGGACTGTGAAGAAAACTGAGCGCCGAAGAATTGATGTTTTTGAACTGTGGTGTTGGAGGAGACTCTTGAGAGTCCCTTGGACTGCAAGGAGATCCAACCAGTCCATCCTAAAGGAGATCAGTCCTGGGTATTCATTGGAGGGACTGAAGCTGAAGCTGAACCTCCAATACTTTGGCCACCTCATGGGAAGAGTTGACTCATTGGAAAAGACTCTGATGCTGGGAGCATTGGGGGCAGGAGGAGAAGGGGAAGACAGAGGATGAGATGGCTGGATGGCATCACCGACTTGATGGACGTGAGTTTGAGTGAACTCCGGAAGTTGGTGATGGACAGGGAGGCCTGGTGTGCTGTGATTCATGGGGTTGCAAAGAGTTGGACATGACTGAGTGACTGAACTGAACCGAACTGCACTGATTCTGGTTCTCAAAAGTCAAGTACACTATGAGAGAGAAAGCATGTAAGAATTAAACCTCAAAAATGAAAACTCTATAGGATTGCACTGGGTTCCAATCTGAGATCTGACAATCTAAAACATACATTCATAAGAATTAAATATTATAATGAGAACAATACTCATTTCAGTGCAAACATGGCACAAGGGTGTTCTTTGTCGAGTTCTGTTTCAGTCAGGGTCCATGCAGAATGCAGATGGCCATCTAAGTTTAGGTAATTTGAAGATCCTTTGATACAGGGATTGTTTACAAGAGTAAGAGCAGGGCATAGGGAAATCACAGGAGGTGACATATGGTTAGTAACAGTGGAGTGTGTACCATTAACCAGCTAGGCCTGAAGATGCAAGAAGAGGGGGCCGTTACCAGAACCTGGAGGCAAAGAGAGCCAGGTGGAGACGGTCACCTGGTAGGAACTATATAACCTGCCGAGGAGCTATATATTTAGGACTGGGAGTTTAATACCCCAACTTTCCTCTTTGCCCTCCTTTCTATCTCTTGTTGATACTACCTATTGACTAAATCCAATTTCAATCTTGAAAGCAATGGAGTTCAGTGATGTAATCAGTACAAGTCAGTGTCCCAGGGCAGAGAGTAGAGTGAAAAGGATGCAAAGTGGGTGGGAGTAGGAGTGAGGCAAAGGAAGATAATCTATCACCAATGCCAATGCGTGTAAGAATATCACAATGTGGAATTTCCTAGACAACATACAAAGTTCAAATCAGAAAATTCTCTGGTCTAAATACTTGGTCCATTCATCACAAATAAAAACAACATTCTTGCCTATTGTGAAGTCTTAATCCATTTTTGTCCAAGTATCTTGTTTCTTATGCTGATAGGTTTTGTAGCAATGTGTATTTGTTTCCAGAAGAGTGCATGCATTGGCCCCAGTAGGCATTCTGTATGAGAGTGTTGTATTAATTAAAAAAACAACAGGATTTTAGATGGCATTATTTTCCCCAGGAGGCTAAAAATGCATTCACAGGAAAATGTAATCCCTGCCATGTTATGAATTAATGGAAGTATAATTTGTTTTACAGATAAGAAAATCAAGGCACAGAATAGATTAATAACCTGCTCAGGGTCACTTCTAGTGTGTTTAGTATTCCATGCAGTGACGTCTGCTGCTCTGTGTGAGAGGTGATCAGTGGCTGCTGAGAAGTCATGATATGTGATAGTTTAGGGGAGTAGAAGGAATTCTGACAGGAATGTAAAAGTAATTCCCTCAGAATTAAACTATAAAGTTGCCATATTGATCATGCCAAGTCATCTTAAAGAACTTGTCAAGTTCTCAGGTCTTTAAATCACTGAAGTTTCTACTGAAGAGCATAGATTTCAAAAACTGATGGCCTGGATTTAAATTTTGGCTTGGCCACATTTTGTCTGTGACATTGGGTAAGTTTCATAGCTTCTTTGAGTCTCAGGTACCTCATGAAGAAAAATGGGTGCCATGGTAGGGTCTATCTCATGGAGTTGTAAGGAAAATACCATAAGCTAATGAATAAAAGTACTTCATAAGATACCTGACACCGAGGAAGTACTGAATAATTAATTATTATTATTCCAAGCCCTGGCTGTGCTAGAACTAAGGTTTTAAAAAATCCAAAGAGGTAATGAAAAATCAGAAGGCATCTCAGAAGTGTAGAATGAGCAGTGTAGTCCATGGCAGTGTCCATCCAGTCACTGTCCAGGGAGAGGATGTGCTGGCTCGAGATGAGGGCTGTGTGGTCCCAAGGGCCAGATGTACATGTATCAGATGGGAGTAGCCAGAGACTTTTAACCATCTGAAGTTGTTCCTCTACTTTTGATTTCTTGCTACCAAACTTCTAGTGACAATAGACTTTCTGTGTAGTTTTCCTAGAAGACCAGAAGATGCAGAAATTAGACCCCCTTCAAGCTGCTTTTTTCTTTGTCAACTTAGTCTGCAGTTCTGATTCTAACTAACTTGTAGGAGCCTGACAAGACCAAACTTCTTGCAGAACCAGGAGGAATATCCACAATAATGGGAATTTCAAGTCACAGTCTCAAACTGTAGTCCTCAGGCTATATGTAGTAAAGAGTCCCCTGATCAAGTCAGTTTAAGATACCATGGATGTCAGAAGGCTTCTGGGAGTATTTATATTGATATTTGCCAATGAATGTTATGAACCTCCAAGCGGCAGCCTGTTGTGTCTATCTTATTTGACCAGGAGCCGCTTTTCCTAGTAGCTTCTCAAAGCACTAAGGTTTCTCAAGATGCACTTTAGAAAATACTGCACTAAGGAAATGTCTCTCTGTAAGGCTTCTTGGTAGTACATCCATTTGCCAGCAATGGACAGTTCCACAGTACAACAGTTAATTTCATGCATGGAATGTTCTTCAGTTAATGGCATGAGGTCGCTGTGCCATATGGAGAGAGAAACCAGACACAGGTGAAAAATTTGTCCCGAATCCCCATGAAGTGATTAACTCACAACAGATTGCACTTCAATCACAATTTATTATGCACCAATCTATCCATGCTTCCAGTTCTAGGAACTTGCTTTCCTGTTGGCTAGAAAGGTTATACTTCTGGTGAGTTTTTCACAGGGGTGCTTTTCATCATGGCAGTAGCCACGCCCCCAGTGCTAGTCTTTCCAGCCAACAGGAGCCAACATATAACATATGATAATCAAAAAGCAGCTCTGTGGATTGTGACTCTTGAGTCTGAGAAATAAACACAAGTAGTAACCCTAATGGTTTCACTTCTGCAAAACTGCCAGAATATTTTGCTTTTGATACACAGAAAAGATCAGTCCTCATTACATTTTTCTAGGTTTCTTATATATTGAATATCATACATATGATTAGATGCTATAAATACATTAAGGAAAAAGAAAATAGGTATATGTTTAAAGCCCATAGGTAAGGATCAGATAGTATAGCATGGGAGTGAAACGCATGTACTCTGAAGCCAAGCATCTGAATTGAAGTGTGACCCTGCTACTAATCAGCTGTGTGCCTGTGGGCACATTATGCAATCTCTTTGTGCCTCAGTTTCACCATCTATAATATGGGAATAATAATAGCATCTAAGTGGGTAACAGATAATACACACTATATAAAGTGTCAAATCCATATACCTAAAGGAAGTCATGAAAAAGCAAAACATTAGTCTTTAGAAAATGACTTTTCTGTAAATAAGAATAATGAAATTGTATTTTAAGGAATGTTTCTTCATAGCTCAGCATTCATAAACTCTATTTAATTGAGACAAATGAAGGCTTTGATTTTGATAAAAATTATCTACTGCTGCGACTTTTTAGTGAAATAACAAAGTTGCTAAATGATATCCCCAAACTCACAGCAAGGAAGATGGATGCTCTGATCTGACCTGTTATTCTCTTACCTGTGTCGTACACCGTACACACTTTAGTGGGCTCTCCTTTGCTGTGGGCTGAAATACGGCCATAAGGTACTGATCCCTGGGGACGTGAAGTGTCTTCTCAGGGGTTTATTTTTTACAAAGAATTTTAAACTCTGTTTTTGCTCCTGGGATCATCTGCCTCTTCAGGACCCAGCACCTGTGTGCTCAGATGCTCGGTCGTGTTCGGCTCTTTGTGACCCCATGGATCATATAGCCTGCCAGGCTCCTTTGTCCATGGGATTTTCCAGGCAAGAATACTGGAGTGTTGCCATTTCCTTCTCCAAAGTATTCATATTTAAACATATTGTGACTCATTAGGCTCACCAGTTTATAGCATTTGTGCTTATAATGTTGCTGTCACCATGTAATACTGCTTTAATTGTCTGAACTTATGAGAAAGATAAAAGGTAAGCTTAATGTGCTTGTGCCAAGAAAGGGCCCCAAACAAAAATTTCACAGTAGCTTTAATGAAGAAAAATGAGAAGAACTGAGTCATCGCCCAGCAACATGCATTATTTTCACGATTAACTCAACATAACTTTTTGCTTTAGTAGTCAGTGTTATGATCTCATTATAGTTCCAGCAAACACCATCATCGATCACAGTAAATGAGCTTTGTTAATTAGAATTTTATTTGTTTTCTAGTTTTGCTTGTATTTAATGAAGAATTTTTTGTTTTATAATTTTGTTTGGCACTATTGGCATTTAGTTATACATTTGTGTATATTTAATATTATAGTAAAAACAACTTATCTATGCTAGGAAGCATGCCAGAATTTTTTTTCTCTTTATATAAAGAATCCATTCATTAGTTGTATTTGAAAAAATTGCCTAGGATGGAGATGGTCTTGGCCCTGAGGCCTTCATTTTTCTTGAAAAAAGATTCAGAACATAGAAGGTTAAGATTTCTCCTGCCTTCTTCTAACTTGCAGTGCTGGAGTATCCAGCTTACCAATCAAGACAGATCAACACTGTGTAAAGTGACTGTAGGAAAAGCTAATGCAAACAGGTGCTATCTTTCTTTATGTTGCTCTTAATTTCTCTGCTCCTTTTAAATCATCAAAAATTTTCCTTTTGTTTGCTCCTCTGCAAGAATTTTCCAGCAAGCTCTTGCATAAGCACCATTGCACATTCTTTCTCTGTGCCCAGATCATAGAGACTAACCCCCCAGTCTTACTCAATCTTTTGCTCCAGTGTTACTTCCTGAATGAATTCTATCCTGCTTTCCTGTTCTGAAACCTCTAACCTGTTCTACTGTTTCCCCCAAACACTTTACACCTTCCAATACACTCCCTAACTTTCCTTATGTCTATTGTTTATTGTCTATCACTGTCTTCTGTCTCTTGCTACATGTAAGTTCCATGAAGGCAGGAGTTTTTGTTGTTGTTGTTTAGTTCATGCATGTATTCCAGAATTGTTTCTGGCATGAAATAGGCAGTCAGTAAATAACTGTTCAGTGAATTTTGTCATTCTACTTTCTCCTTAGTCCAGTTCTTCATAAGGTTATAACTCATGTTTCTTCTTTCCAAACAGTTTCCAGGATGGGGTTGGAGGTAGCACATTTGTATATGTAAGTGGAAAGAAGTTCAGGATACATAGCTCTGCATTGTCCTGACATTTTCCACATTAAGTGAGGTATTTTATAGTAAATGAAATATATTTGGCAGATATTTAGAGATTGACTTCCCATCAGATTAGTTTCCTTTGGTCTAATTTAAAACAAGTAATTAAGAAACATCTACTATAGCTGTTATTTTAGTCCAGGTAAGTTACATTTCAATAAAATACTTCACATTAGTATTGGACTTGGGAATTTGAAGAGCACTGGACAAAACTTTCTAGGTTTTTTTTTTTTTTTTTTTCCAACAACCGTGGCTAGGCTCAACAGGTATTTTCAGTACTCCTTCACTGAAGTTCAGAATAAAGAACTAACCCTAGATCAGAAAAATGATCTTCTAAGACCTTGCAGGTAGGTGTTCAGAGTCCTACCTAGGTGACTAGTATGCTTTTTTTTCTAGCAGGTTATGTGTGCTTAGTTGCTTAGTTGTGTCCGACTCTTTGTGACCCCATGGACTGTAGCCTGCCAGGCTCCTCTGTCCATGAGGATTCTCCAGGCAAGAATACTAGAGTGGGTTGCCATGCCCTCCTCCAGGGAATCTTCCCAACCCAGGGAATGAACCTAGGTCTTCCGCTTTGCAGGTGAATTCTTTACCATCTGAGCCACCAGGGAAGCCCATAAATGATCTTCTAAGACCTGAAGCTAGGTCTTTAGAGTCCCATCTAGGAGAACAGTGTGCTTTTTTTCTAGCAGGTTATAGTATCAGCTTATAGTATTAAGGGAGAGGGGTAACTAATAATACAGGATCTCAGGAAGGTGTTTTACAGGTTGAAATATTTATTTCTCTCTACTGAGATCATACTAAAAGATTTGCTTCAATTCTATTTTCAGTGGTTTATTGAATACTCTTCATTAACTATAACTTTTATATTGTGATTAAGTAAATAAGCTGTTGTTTGTAAGGCAGAGAAGACATTTACATCTTAATGAGATTCCATGTGATTTATTGCATATGAGTTACAGAAAAGAAACTAACAGGTGAGTCAAGAGATTTATTGTTAACGCCAGGAAACTATTGAGAAATGCAGAGAAAAATAAAACAGATTAAACAGGTATTTAGAATAAGTGATTAATATTTTATAAAGCATGCAAAAGAAATTAATCAACTGGCAGCTTAGAATTTTTTTAAATCTTAGCTAGGGACATTGTAAGGAAAGATTATAAAAAATACAGGGTATATCAAGTGTTCTTTTCATCATTTTATTGTGTAAATACATATAAATTTGTATTCTCTTTTTGCTTCTTCACAACCCTTATAGGTAACCCTTATAAGAACTCTTCCATTTTTATACTTGTCAACTTGTGATTTTTTTTTAGCACAAAGAAATATGTATCAGTGATTTTATTCAATGTAGCCAGTGCCTCCTCTGGCCTGTAAAAGTTGGAACCAAAATTTAATCATTTTTGTGTCTTGGGATCCAGCACATATCTGGTCCATGGAAGAGGCTCAGTGAATGTTCCTTGTCTAGTGAATGAGAAAGCTTAATGAGAAGTACTAAATGGAATAATTAGAACTTCAGTTGGGGAGATCCAGGTTTGATTTCTTTCTGGTTTTGAACAGATAGAAGAATTAGGAAATATAACATCTGAATCTTGAGTGGGCCCATACTCAACTAGTTGCTTTGCATGAGTTACATCATCTCTTCCTCACCAATCTCTTGAAATTGTACAATTTCCATCTCCATTTTACCCATGAGAATTTTGAAGGACGGAGATGTAAAATTATATGTACAAAGTCACACAGCAATAGGTGATAGAAACAGGACTTGAACACAGGGGATATATTTAACTGTTGAACTAAACTTCTTCACCTTTTGTCATCAAATAAAAGGAGGATAAACTTTCTAGTCTCACTTATTAAAGATTTTCAATGAATGGTATATATACAGTGTGAAAGTTGGATATTCAGTGATTAGATTTGTTGTAAAGCAGTATCTTCAGTTAAAAACTGAGTGTGTTTGGTTGGAATACTCATCTTCCATCTCACTCTTCAGCCCATAGCAGTCTAGCTCCAGACCCCAACAATGGACTGTTTCTGCTCCCACTAAACTCACTGGGGACCTCGTCATTGCCAAGTGCAATGACATTTTCAGGCTTTATTCTTTCACCTTTGCAATATTTGAAAATTTTTTTTCTTTCCTCTTTTTATTATTTATTACTTTACAGTATTTGATAATGTTGATCTTACATTTTCTCTCTTGGAAATAAGTCCATTCTTCCCTAGTTACCTGTTTACATTTATTTCTGTTCCTTCCTTTACTGCTTTTCACCTTAAGGACTGGTGTTCTTCTGTCTTTTATCCTACGCTATTTTCTTCTAATTTTGCTCTGAAACTCTGAACAATCTCTTCCATTTCTTCCATAGCTTCAGCTCACATCTATACATTTAGACCACCAATCCATCTAGTTCTGAGTGCTTTTAACTGTATTTCCAGTGTTGATTTGACATCTTGACTGGAATGGGCCCAAATCCCTCAAACTTACTCTTGCTTGAACTGAACTTGCCTCCATCTTGGTCCTGTAACCAGCCCCGCTCTTTTTTTCTCTAATATTGCTAGTGGCAGTTCAGCAATGATATTACTGAGTTTAGTTCAACTCAGAAATTTGGGACTTATTCTTGAATTTTTCTTCATTATTTTATCCATTCAGCCTGGTCAGCACTCTTCATCTTACCTGTTTATACCGTGTACCCCCACTACCTCTGTTTTTATTCAGATCCTTGTCATCTTTCCCCTTACTTTCCATCCAGGAACTCTGACTGATGTTCCTACTACCAGTCTCTTCCCGCTGCAGTTCCTCCTCCATACTGCCTCTAGGGTCATCTGTCCTATAAAAAACATAATTTTATTCCTGATCATGAAGGTTAAGCTCAGGAAAAAGGTGGAAAATACAGGGAATATAAAGAATAAAATAAAAATTACTTGTAGTCCTGCTGTCATCTGCAATAGAATTCTTTAATATTGAAGCCAATTATATTTTTTAAATATGGCATGATCATGTCAACCACCCTGGTTTAAGACCATCATAGTGTAGAAAGATGGAAGTTCAGTTTCCATATGAGTCAACCTCTGTAGATCTCTTTTTAGTGCCAGATTATTTATAAATGAATACAAAATACTCATTGCTGCCAACAGAGAACATACTCTCCCAATCAAATGTACAGACTCTCCTTCCATTCTTTTGGGCTTCATCAACTTTCTCTTGACTATAGTGATTTGCAAAATTTGAAAGGGTCTCTAGTTTCTAATTTTATTTAAAATAGTTGTGTTAAAATATTTTATCACAAAATATTTTGCCACATTTGAATGACCATGTAACAGAGGCCTTCTTTGGATTAAGTGATCTAGTCATATGGCTCAAAAGTTTCTTTACATTTAAAAGGGTATAGATTAAAAGTCTCCCTTTAACCTCTCCTGCTTTTCCAAATGTCTCCTTTCCTCCCAACAGGTATTGTGATTGTTCAGTTGCTAAATAGTGTCCAGCTCTTTGTGATCTCATGGACTTCAGTACACCAGGCTCCTCTGTCCTCCATTCTCTCCTGGAGATGAGTAGGTGATGCTGTCTAACCATCTTATCCTCTGCTGCCCTCTTCTTCTTTTGCCTTCAATCTTTTGCAGCATCAGGGTCTTTTCCAGTGAGTTGGCTCTTCACATCAGGTGGCCAAAGTATTTGAGCTTCAGCTTTAGTAACAATCCTTCCCATGAATATTCAGGGTTAATTTCATTTAATTTGAACTCCCTGCAGTCCAAGAGTCCAAGGCACTCTCAAGCATCTTCTCCAGCACCACAATTTGAAAGCATCAGTTCTTCAGTGCTCAGCATGCTTTATGGTGCAACTCTCACATATGTACCTGACTACTGAAAAACCTACAGCTTTGACTATATGGACCTGTGTCGACCGAGTGATATCGCTGCTTTTGAATATGCTGTCTAGGTTCGTCATAGCTTTCCTACTAAGGAACAAGCATCTTTTAATTTCATGGCTCTAGTCACCGTCCAAGTAATTTTGGAGCCCTTGAAAATAAAATCTGTCACTGTTTCCACTTTTCCAATTCTATTTGCTATGCACTGATGGGACCAGATGCCAGGATCTTTATTTTTTGAATGTTGAGTTTCAAGCCAGCTTTTTCACTCTCCTTTTCCACCCTCATCAAGAGGCTCTTTAGTTCCACTTCACTTTCTGCCATTAGAGTGGTATCATCTGCATATCTGAGGTTGTTGATATTTCTCCCAGCAATCTTGATTCCAGCTTGTGATTCATCCAGCCCAGAATTTTGCATGATGTACTGTACATATAAGTTAAATATGCAGGGTGACAGTATACAGCCTTGTCTTAACTCTTTTGCCAATTTTGAACCAGTTCGTTGTTCCATGTCTGGTTCTAAATGTTCTTCTTGGCCCACATACAGGTTTCTCAGGAGACAGGTAAAGTAGTCTCATATTCCCATAGCTCTAAGAGTTTTCCACAGTTTGTTGTGATCCACACAGTCAAAGGCTTTAGTATAGTCAGTGAAGCAAGTAGATGTTTTTCTGGAATTCCCTTGCTTTCTGTATAATCCAAAAAATGTTGGCTATTTGACCTCTGGTTCCTCTGCCTCTTTGAAACCCAGCTTGTACATCTGGAAGTTCTCAGTTCACCCACTACTGAAGCCTAGCTTGAAGGATTTTGGAAAATCCCTGGACAGAGGAACATGGCAGGCTACAGTCCATGGGGTCGCAAAGAGTCAGACATGACTGAGCGACTTCACTTTCTTTCTTTCTTTCCTCTGCCTCTTTGAAACGCAGCTTGTACATCTGGAAGTTCTCGGTTCACCCACTACTGAAGCTTCACTTGAAGGATTTTGAGCATAACCTTGCTAGCATGTAAGATGAGTGGAATTGTATGGTACTTTGAACATTCTTTGGCATTGCCCTTCTTTGAAATTAAAATGGAAACTCAACTTTTCCAGTCCTGTGGTCACTGCTGAGGTTTTCAAATTTGCTGACATATTGAGTGCAGCACTTTTAGGATTTGAAATAGCTCAACTGGAATTCCATCATTTCCACTAGCTTTGTTCGCAATAATACTCCCCAAGGCCCACTTGACTTCAGACTCCAGGATGTCTGGCTTTAGGTGAGTGAGCACACCATGTTGGTTATCTGGATCATTAGGACCTTGTGTGTTTCTTCTGTGTATTCTTGCCACCTCTTCTTTTTCTCTTCTGCTTCTGTTATGTCCTTATTGTTTCTGTCCTTTATCTTGCCCATCCTTTAGTGAAATGTTCCCTTGATATCTTCAATTTTCTTGGTAATCTCTAGTCTTTCCCATTCCATTGTTTTCCCTTATTTCTTTGCATTGTTCATTTAAGAAGGCCTTCTATCTCTCCTTGATTTTCTCTGGAACTCTGCATTTAGTTGGGTATAGCCTTTCCTTTCTCCTTTGCCTCTCACTTCTCTTCTTTCCTCAGCTATTTGTAAAGCCTCCTTGTTGTTCCATGTCTGGTTCTAACCGCTTTGCCTTATTGCGTTTCTTCTTTGGGATGGTTTTGGTTACTGTCTCCTATACAGTGTTATGAACCCTCATTCATAGTTCTTCAGGCACTCTATCTATTAGATCTAATTCCTTGGATCTATTTGCCACCTCCACTGTATAATTATAAGCAATTTGATTTAGGTCATACCTGAATGGCCTCCCCAGACAGCCATTTTGCTTTTTTTTTTTTTTTTGCATTTCTTTTCCATGGGGATGGTCTTGATCCCTGTCTCCTGTACAGTGTCATGAACCTCCGTTCATAGTTCATCAGGCACTCTATCTTTCAGATCTAGTCCCTTAAATATATTTCTCATTTCCACTGTATCATCATAAGGGATTTGATTTAGGTCATACCTGAATGGTCTAGTGGTTTCCCCTACTTTCTTCAATTTACGTCTGAATTTAGCAATAAGGAGCTCATGATCTGAGCCAAAGTCAGCTCCTGGTCTTGTTTTTGCTGACTGTATAGAGCTTCTCCATCTTTGGCTGCAAAGAATATAATCAATCTGACTTTGGTGTTGACCATCTGGTGATGTCCAAGTGTAGAGTCTTCTCTTGTGTCGTTGGAAGAGGGTGTTTGCTATGACCAGTATGTTCTCTTGGAAAAATTCTATTAGCCTTTGCCCTGCTTCATTCCGTATTCCAAGGCCAAATTTGCCTGTTACTCCAGGTGTTTCTTGACTTCCTACTTTTGCATTCCAGTCCCCTGTAATGAAAAGGACATCTTTTATGGGTGTTAGTTCTAAAAGGTCTTGTAGTTCTTCATAGAACCATTCAACTTCAGCTTCTTCAGCATTACTGGTTGGGGCATAGACTTGGATTACTGTGATACTGAATGGTTTGCCTTGGAAATGAACAGAGATCATTCTGTCATTTTTGAGATTGCATCCAAGTACTGCATTTCAGACTCTTTTGTTGACCATGATGGCTACTCCATTTCTTCTGAGGGATTCCTGCCCGCAGTAATAGATATAATGGTCATCTGAGTTAAATTCACCCATTCCAGTCCATTTTAGTTTGCTGATTCCTAGAATGTCATTCACTCTTGCCATCTCCTGTTTGACCACTTTCAGTTTGCCTTGATTCATGGACCTGACATTCCAGGTTCCTGTGCAATATTGCTCTTTACAGCACTGGACCTTGCTTCTATCACCAGTCACATCCACAACTGGGTATTCTTTTTGCTTTGACTCCATCCCTTCATTCTTTCTGGAGTTATTTCTCCACTGATCTCCAGTAGCATATTGGGCACCTACTGACCTGGGGAATTTCTCTTTCAGTATCCTATCATTTTGCCTTTTCATACTGTTCATGGGGTTCTCAAGGCAAGAATACTGAAGTGGTTTGCCATTCCCTTCTCCAGTGGACCACATTCTGTCAGACCTCTCCACCATGACCCAGCCGTCTTGGGTGGCCCCACGGGCATGGCTTCATTTCATTGAGTTAGACAAGCCTGTGGTCCTAGTGATTAGATTGACTAGATTCCTGTGATTATGGTTTCAGTGTTTCTGCCCTCTGATGCCCTCTTGCAACACCTACTGTCTTACTTGGGTTTCTCTTACCTTGGACGTCGGGTATCTCTTCACAGCTGCTCCAACAAAGCGCAGCCACTGCTCCTTACCTTGGACGAGTGGTATCTCCTCACCACCACCCCTCCTGACCGTGAACATGTTGGAGAAGACTCTTGAGAGTCCCTTGGACTCCAAGGAGATCCAACCAGTCCATTCTAAAGGAGATCAGCCCTGGGTGTTTTTTGGAAGGAATGATGTTAAAGCTGAAACTCCAGTACTTTGGCTACCTCATGCGAAGAGTTGACTCATTGGAAGAGACTCTGATGCTGGGAGGGATTGGGGGCAGGAGGAGAAGGGGACGACAGAGGATGAGATGGCTGGATGGCATCACTGACTCGATGGACGTGAGTCTGAGTGAACTCCGGGAGTTGGTGATGGCCAGGGAGGCCTGGCGTGCTGCGATTCATGGGGTCGCAAACAGTCGGACATGACTGAGTGACTGAACTGGACTGAGTGGCCTAGTGGTTTTCCCTCTTTTCTTCAACTTAAGCCTGAATTTTGCAATAAGGAACTCATGGTCTGAGCCACAGTCAGGTCCAGGACTTGTTTTTGCTGACTATATAGAGCTTCTTCAACTTAGGTTGCAAAGAACATAATCAATCTGTTTTCCATATTAATCATATTATTGTGATTGATATTTTAGTTATATTAATTAATATAATTAATCATATTAATCATGTTGTGATGCCCTTGTGTAGTCATCTCTTGGGTTGTTGTAAAAGGATGTTTGCTATGACCAGCATGTTTTCTACACAGAATTCTGTTAGCCTTTGCCCTGCTTCATTTTGTACTCCAAGGCCAAACTTGCTTGTTATTACAGGTATCTCTTGTCTTCCTATTTTTGCATTCTAATCCCCAGTGATGAAAAGGACATCTTTTTTTTGGTGTTAGTTCTAGAAAGTGGTGTAAGTCCTCATGGAACCAGTCGACTTAAGCTTCTTTGTCATCAGTGGTTGAGGCACAGACTTGGATTACTGTGATGTTGAATGGTTTCCTTTGGAAACAAACTGAGATCATAGAGTTGTTTTTGAACTCAAACCCAAGTATTGCATTTTGGACTCTTTTGTTGACTATGAGGGCATCCCTGGTGGCTCAGATGGTAAAGGATCTGCTTGAAATGCAGGAGATGTGGGTTTGGTCCATGGGTTGGGAAGATCCCCTGGAGAAGGGAATGACTACCCACTCCTGTATTCTTGCCTGGAGAATGCCATGGACAGAGGAGCCTGGAGGGCTACAGACCATGGAGTTGCAAAAAGTGAAACGCTACTGAGCGACAGACACTTTGATTTTCTTAGGGCTACTCCATTTCATCTAAGAGATTCTTGCCCACAGTAGTAGATATAATGGTCATCTGAATTAAAGTCACCCAGACCCGCCCATTTTAGTTCACTGATTGCTAAGATGTTGATATTCAACCTTTCTATCTCCTGCTTGACCATGCCCAATTTACCTTGATTCATGGACCTAACATTCCAGGTTCCTGTACAATGTATTTCTTTATAGCATCAGACTTAACTTTCACCACCAGACACATCCACAACAGCATCATTTCCACTTTGGCCCCACTGTGTCATTCTTTCTGGAGTGTTAGTAATCTTAAGCCCTCTCTCTTCCCTAGTGGCACACTGGACACCTTCTGACCCGGGGGACTTTTCCTCTGGTGTCATGTCTTTTGCCTTTTCATTCTGTTCATGGGGTCCTCCATTCAAGAATACTGGAGTGGGTTGCTGTTTTCTCCTCCCATGGACCACATATTGCCAGAACTATTCACTGTGACCTATCCATCTTGATGGCCCTGCACAGTGCTTATTAGTTTTAGCTTTATCATTCTTTTATATGTGGATATCTGGCTATCTCAGAAACATTTGTCGAAGACACTGTTCTTTCCCCATTATATAGTCTTAAGTATCCTTGTGTGTGTTAGTTGCTCAGTTGTGTCCTATTCTTTGTGATCCCACGAACTGTAGCCTGCCGGGCTTCTCTGTCCATGGAATTCTCCAGGCAAGAATACTGGAGTGAATTGTCATTCCCTTCTCCAAAGGATCTTCCTGACCCAGGGATCGAACCCTGGTCTCCTATGTTGCAGGCAGATTCTTTACCATTTGAGCTACAGGGAAGTCCTTAAGTATCTTATTAAAAATCAATTTACCATAAATGTATGGGCTTATTTCTGTACTCTCAGTTATGTTCTATTCATCTGTAACATCTATCCTTATGCCAGTACCATGCTGTTTTGATTACTGTAGCTTTGTAGTAAAAAAGCCTCTTGATGAAGGTGAAAGTGGAGAGTGAAAAAGTTGGCTTAAAGCTCAACATTCAGAAAACGAAGATCATGGCATCCGGTCCCATCACTTCATGGGAAATAGATGGGGAAACAGTGGAAACAGTGTCAGACTTTATTTTTCTGGGCTCCAAAATCACTGCAGATGGTGACTGCAGCCATGAAATTAAAAGACACATATTCCTTGGAGGGAAAGTTATGACCAACCTAGATAACATATTCAAAAGCAGAGACATTACTTTGCCAACAAAGGTTCGTCTAGTCAAGGCTATGGTTTTTCCTGTGGTCATGTATGGATGTGAGAGTTGGACTGTGAAGAAGGCTGAGCACTGAAGAATTGATGCTTTTGAACTGTGGTGTTGGAGAAGACTCTTGAGAGTCCCTTGGACTGCAAGGAGATCCAACCAGTACATTCTGAAGGAGATCAGTCCTGGGTGTTCTTTGGAAGGAATGATGCTAAAGCTGAGACTCCAGTACTTTGGCCACCTCATGCGAAGAGTTGACTCATTGGAAAAGACGCTGATGCTGGGAGGGACTGGGGGCAAGAAGAGAAGGGGACAATAGAGGATGAGATGGTTGGATGGCATCACTGACTCGATGGACATGAGTCTGAGTGAACTCCAAGAGTTGGTGATGGACAGGGAGGCCCGGCGTGTTGCGATTCATGGGGTCTCAAAGAGTCGGACACGACTGAGTGACTGATCTGATCTGATCTGATCAACTAAGAAGTACAAAGTCTCCAACTTTGATCTTTTTTCTAGATTGTTTTGACTGTTCTGGGCCCTTTGAAATTCTAAATGAATTTGAAATCAGTCTTCTCATTTATTTAAGAAAAATCAATTGGACTTTTGATAGTTACTGCATATAATCTGTATGTCTTCTTTAAATTCTTTAAGCAATGTTATATATATTTCAGTGTACACGTAAGTCTTTCACCTGCTTGCGTAAACTTATTCTTAGATAATTTATCCTTTTGGATGCTCTTGTAAATGGAATTGCTTTCTTATTTTTTGGATGTTTCTTGCTAGCATATAGAAATAAAACTTAATTTTTTCATTCTTTTAACTTTGCTTAATTTATTAGCTCTAGTATTTTTCTTGTGGATTCTTTAGGATTTTCTATATAAGAACATGTTACCATGAATAGTTTTATTTCTTTTTCAATTTAGATGTCTTTTATTTCTCTTTCTTGCCTAATTCTGTGTCTAGAACTTTCAGTACAATATTGAATAGAAGTGGCAATATCAGATGTCCTTATCTTATTCCTGATCTTAAGGAGAAGGTTTTCAGTCTTTCACCAGTGCATATGATGTTAGCTGTGTGTTTTTCGTAAATGCCCTTCTATTCCTAAATTGTTAAGTATGTTTATCATAAGAATGTTAGATTGTTCCACATATGTTTTTACTGCATCCATTGAGATAATCAGGTGGCTTTCCTCTTTTCATTTTTTTTAATATGGTGTATTTCATTGATTGAAATTTGCATATTAACTACTTTTGCATCCCTGAGATAAATCCCACTTGGCTGCAGTGTATAATCATTTTAATACGGTGCTAGGTGCAATTTCATACTGTTCATGGGGTTCTCAAGGCAACAATACTGAAGTGGTTTGCCATTCCCTTCTCCAGTGGACCACATTCTGTCAGACCTCTCCACCATGACAGGCAGAGGAACCAGAGACCACATTGCCAACATCCTCTGGGTCATTGAAAAAGCAAGAGAGTTCCAGAAAAACATCTATTTCTGCTTTATTGACTATGCCAAAGCTTTTGTCTGTGTGGATCACAATAAACTGTGGAAAATTCTGAAAGAGATGGGAATACCAGATCACCTGACCTGCCTCTTGAGAAATTTGTATGCAGGTCAGGAAGCAACAGTTAGAACTGGACATGGAACAACAGACTGGTTCCAAATAGGAAAAGGAGTACGTCAAGGCTGTATATTGTCACCCTGCTTATTTAACTTTTATGCAGAGTACATCATGAGAAATACTGGACTGGATGAAGCACAAGCTGGAATCAAGATTGCCGGGAGAAATATCAAGAATCTCAGATATGCAGATGACACCACCCTTATGGCAGAAAGTGAAGAGGAACTAAAAAACCTCTTGATGAAGGTGAAAGAGGAGAGTGAAAAAGTTGGCTTAAAGCTCAACATTCAGAAAATGAAGATCATGGCATCTGGTCTCATCACTTCATAAGAAATAGATGGGGAAACAGTGGAAACAGTGTCAGACTTTATTTTGCGGGGGGGGGGGGGGCTCCAAAATCACTGCAGATGGTGATTGCAGCCATGAAATTAAAAGACGCTTACTCCTTGGAAGGAAAGTTATGACCAACCTAGATAGCATATTCAAAAGCAGACACATTACTTTGCCAACAAAGGTCCGTCTAGTCAAGGCTATGATTTTCCTGTGGTCATGTATGGATGTGAGTTGGACCCTGAAGGAAGCTGAACGCTGAAGAATTGATGCTTTTGAATTGTGGTGTTGGAGAAGACTCTTGAGAGTCCCTTGGACTGCAAGGAGATCCAACCAGTCCATTCTAAAGGAGATCAGCCCTGGGATTTCTTTGGAAGGAATGATGCTAAAGCTGAAACTCCAGTACTTTGGCCACCTCATGCGAAGAGTTGACTCATTGGAAAAGACTCTGACGCTGGGAGGGATTGGGGGCAGGAGGAGAAGGGGACGACAGATGATGAGATGGCTGGATGGCATCACTGACTTGATGGAGGTGAGTCTGAGTGAACTCTGGGAGTTGGTGATGGACAGGGAGGCCTGGCGTGCTGCGATTCATGGGGTCACAAAGAGTTGGACATGACTGAGTGCCTGAACTGAACTGAGGTGCAATTTATGATACATTTACTGTTGTGGCACTTATAATTAATCCTTTGAGAGTGTGATGAATGCTGTGGGCCCTCTTTACAGGGAAAAATAAAATGTATACATACATACAAAGTTTACTTTCTATTATGGATTTCAGTATCTTCAAAAATCTACCCTTAAGGATCCGAGGATTTGAGCTTTAGAAGGATTATTTAAGATCCTAAAGCAAGTTTGCTCCTAACCATAAAGGGGAATACTGGTTCATTCATTTACCTCTTTTTAATCTTAACTCTTAAGGAACTTCATTATTTTGTTTTGTTTAAGGTTATGTTTAATTTTATTTCATTTTAAACTAGTTAAAAAATTAATGCCAGCCATTCTCTGTATTAGATGGTACACTCTTGGCAGTTTAGGAAAGTTCACCTTTTAATATCACACTAAGCTTCCAAATCATGGTTTACAGAGAGCTTTAGTGTAAGGATATTGCCATACTAATGACGCGTCCAACCCCATCTGAGTCTGGTTTCTGGGAAACTCTTGCCCTCCTGGTCGGAGGTAAGTGTCTGCTTCCTGACTTCCCAGAATTTCTCTTCTACTTTTACTAATTTTGACATAAGAAATATTTTCTGCCTATTAATAGACTGGAATCTGTCCCTTGGTAGTCCCTTATACCATGATAAGCTAGTGAACACCTTGAAAATTCCAGTGTTGATTCATTTTTAGTGGACATTGTGTATGGACATTTACCTTGTTTGCTATATGGATTCATAACTTGTTAACAACAAAGGTGCAGAAGCATTATGAAATGAAGATAAAAATTTAATAGCAACTGCTGTCATAGCCCCCATGGTCAGAAGGACATGTTGTACTTAATTGTTTTTTCATTAGGAGGGATGAGTTTGTGATGAGTGATCTTTACAATCAGTGACATGATAACCATGTGTTATTATCAGTGAAGTCTGCAGTCAAAGAGCATTGTCTATAAAGGACTTTTTAGTTTCCTAAGGATCATGCTTTAAACATATATGCTTCCTGAAAGTGAAAACTCGTTGAACTGAGAAGGCCAATAGGAATAACTTAATGTAATATTCAAGGGATCCTTGTGAGGAGAAGCAGTTCTGAATGGTAGAGTAAGGATCTTCAGAAGTGTTCTCAAAAATATAATGAGAACATTGGAGAGAATTTTCAAAATTAACTTTTCCAGCATTCTGAAAATCAGCTGAATGTTTTGAAGTACAAGAGGAGCATTTGTTCAAGAAACAGGTTGCATTTCAACTAGAATAACAGGTTTTGGCTTCCCAATGTTGTAACTTACCTTATTTTTAACTCCCTAGGCCGAGCTGCACAGTAGCTTTGAAAACCAAAAGCTTTATGACCAAGGTGACTTAGAAAACCAACAGCTTGACAGCTACAAACACGAGCAGAATGGGTTCCCAGCTCCCTGCAAAGCCTCATACTTAGAGAATTGCCACTGCTTGATGTATCTGGCTGCTCTCTGGAAAGGCCCAATTCATGGAACTTCTCTTTATTTGACCTAGCTCAGAGCTTACTCAGAGCAAATCACGATATCTCTAAGATATTTGTCAAAAAATAATCACTGAGCTTCCCTAGTGGCTCAGACAGTAAAGAATCTGCCTGCAATGTGTGAGACCTGGGTTCGATCCCTGGGTTAGAAAGATCCCTGGCAGGAGGGCATGGCAACCCACTCCAGTATTCTTGCCTGGAGAATTCCTGTGCACAGAGGGGCCTGGTGGGCTACAGTTCGTGGTGTCATAAAGAGCAGACATGACTGAGCAACTAAGCACACACAGCAATCACTGGTAACTGTTTAACATAACTGCCTGAGTTGGGGATACTGCTAGGGCATGCAAACGGCTGGCTAAAAAAATGAAAAAGAATAATATGCAGGACTTTGAAAAACCTTGATATATTCTAGATGATATATCTAGGGACACACATATACAGGACTGTGTTATACCCAGCAAAGACCTGAGAAGATTTTCATTTTTCTCATCTCTCTGATCTTGAGTCTTTGTGCAAATAGCAAGTAAAGGCTGAGGCAGAGTGGTAAGAGGCTTGAGTGCTCAAAGTGTGATCCATCAGACACATAGAGCCCATTAGCAAAGTCTGGTTTCAGCAGTATGTGAATTGAGAACTTCCAGAGGTACAAGCTGAGTTTCAAAGAGGCAGAGGAACCAGAGATCAAATTGCCAACACTTGTTGGATGATAGAGACAGCAAGGGAATTGCAGAAGAACATCTTCACCAACTATGCTAAAGCCTTTGACTGTGTGGATCACAACAAACTGTGGAACATTCTTAAAGAGATGTGAGTACTAAACCACTTTAACTGTCTGCTGAGAAACCTGTATGTGGATCAAGAAGCAACAGAACCAGACATGGAACCACATGTTACAAGCCCTGTTTATTACTATTGCGCTAGGTGTATATTTCACATTATTACAAGCCTCAGAATACTATGAAGCTCCTTTTACCATCTCAGATGGAGTTTATGGCTCAACCTTCTTCATAGCCACAGGTTTCCATGGCCTCCACGTCATTATTGGATCTACTTTCCTAATTGTCTGCTTCTTCCACCAACTAAAATTCCATTTCACCTCCAACCACCACTTCGGCTTTGAAGCTGCCTCTTGATATTGACATTTTGTAGACGTAGTATGACTTTTCCTCTATGTATCTATTTATTGATGAAGCTCATATTCTTGAAAAGGCAATGGCACCCCACTCCAGTGCTCTTGCCTGGAAAATCCCATGGACTGGGGAGCCTGGTAGGCTGCAGTCCATGAGGTCGCTAAGAGTCAGACATGACTGAGCGACTTCACTTTCACTTTTCGCTTTCATGCATTGGAGAAGGAAATGGCAACCCACTCCAGTGTTCTTGCCTGGAGAATCCCAGGGACGGGGGAGCCTGGTGGGCTGCTGTCTGTGGGGTCACACAGAGTCGGACACAACTGAAGTGACTTAGCAGCAGCAGCAGCAGTATAACTGACTTCCAATCAGTTAGTTTCAGTCTCATCCGAAAAAGAATAATAAACCTAATATTAGCCCTCCTAACCAATCTCACACTAGCTATACTACTTGTTGTCATTGCATTCTGACTCCCCCAACTAAATGTGTATTCACATTTACTGGTTCAGACTTGGGCAAGGAGTTTGACAAAGCTGTACATTGTCACCATGCTTATTTAAACATCTATGCAGAGTACATCATGGGAAATGCCTGACTGGATAAGTCACAGGCTGGAATAAGATTGCTAGGAGAAATAGCAACAGCCTCAAATATGCAGATGATACCACTCTAATGGCAGAAAGTGAAGTGGAACTAAAGAGCCTCTTGATGAGGGTAAAAGAAGAGAGTGAAAAATTTGGCTTAAAACTAAATGTTCAAAAAACTAAGATCATGGCATTTTGTTCCATAACTTCATGGCAAATAGGAAGGGAAAAAGTGGAATCAGTGACAGATTTTATTTTCTTGAGCTCCAAGAAATCACTGTGGACAGTGACTTCAGCCTTGAAATTAAAAGACTCTTGCTCCTTGGAAGGAAAGCAATGAAAATCTAGGCAGTATATTCAAAAGCAGAGATACCACTTTGCTGACAAAAGTCCTGTAGTCAAAGATATGGTTTTTCCAGTAGCCATGTACCGATGTGATAGTTGGACCATAAAAAAGGCTGATCACCGAAGAACTGATGCTTTCAAATTGTGGTGTTGGAGGAGGCTTTTGAGAGTGTCTTGGACTGCAAGGAGATCAAAACAATCAATCCTGAAGAAAACCAACCCTGAATCTTCATTGGAAGGACTGATGCTGAAGTGCCAATACTTTGGCCACCTGATGTGAAGAGCCAGCTCATTGGAAAAGACCCTGATTCTGGGAAAGATTGAGGGCAGGAGAAGAAGGGGGCAACAGGAGAGGTGGTTGGATGGCATGACCGACTCAGTGGACATGAGTTTGAGCAAACTGCGTGAGATAATGAAGGACAGAGGAGCCTGGTGTGCTGCAGTCTATTGGGTCACGAAAGGTTGGTCATGACTTAGCAACTGGAAAACAACAGCAGTACCTTTTAACTTGCTCAACGATCTCCCATATTTCTTGTAAATTTGAAGTTTATGCAAAGGTCTTGACTAGCATTGATTTCAGTCATTAGTGGTGCTATAATACTCCACATTTCATTCAATCAAAAGATACATTAAATCCTTAACATCTGGTTTTCCCATTCTTCCTGATGCTAAGGTTGATTTGAGGGTTCAGATTATGACACCTTAATGTCCTCATTAGAAAGTTTCCCATTGATATATCACATAATATTTTTGCTTAGGTTTGTTTCTTAGGTGTTAGAAAATTGTGTATTTTCTAATAATTTTATTCCTTCCACATTTATTTCCTGGGATGCTTATGTAAGATGCATGTTCCCCCATCAGCTTCAGCATCTTTGTTACTCTGAAATACAGTTCGTACTGAAAATGTCAAGGTAAATGCTTAATTCTTTGATTTCAATGACTATTTTAAAAATGCATGACATTAGTGGCCTAGTTATTTTCAGTTGTGATTAAGAGGTTTACTTCTTTTTGGTGAGTGGCTATGCAAGGAGATCCAACCAGTCCATTCTGAAGGAGATCAGCCCTGGGATTTCTTTGGAAGGAATGATGCTAAAGCTGAAACTCCAGTACTTTGGCCACCTCATGCGAAGAGTTGACTCATTGGAAAAGACTCTGATGCTGGGAGGGATTGGGGGCAGGATGGAGAAGGGACGACAGAGGATGAGATGGCTGGATGGCATCACGGACTCGATGGACGTGAGTCTAAGTGAACTCTGGGAGTTGGTGATGGATAGGGAGGCCTGGCGTGCTGTGATTCATGGGGTCGCAAAGAGTCGGACACGACTGAGCGACTGAACTGAACTGAACTATGCATATTTTAATATTGTTGTGAGCTCATGTGTTTAAAAAATGTATGTGTTCTAATGGGTGCAGCTTTTAAAAAAATATTCAAATTGTACCATTTAGGCCAATGGTAAAACTGTGTAAGAAAGTGTTTGAAGAGCAGTGTTATATTTTATCCCTTCACTGTCTCTGTAGGTAACTATTTGTGGTGGCTTTGTTTTTTTATCTGTATATTTTTTCATAAATGAAAACAAATATGTGTGTGTGTATTCAGCATGCTATATCTATTATCTGTATCATACTATACTATTTTGATTTTATGCAATGGGATTTATGGTAAAGTATCCATCTGAAATTCAGGAAACCTGGGTTTGATGGACAGAGAAGCCTGGTGGACTATAGTCCATGGGGTCGCAAGAGTTGGACACAACTTAGTGACTAAACCATCATCACCACCACCAATGGGACTTACGGCAACTTAGCCAAAATTACCAAAAGGTGACATGGTAGAGTCCAGATTTAAACCCAGCAGGCTGACTCCTGACATTGGGCTCTTAACTGTTCTGCTTTACTTATGGCAGTCTCACTGACCCATAGCCCCAAAGAGGAGGAATATTTTGACTTTGCTGCTCTCAGAGTAATGAGTAGAAAAGTAATCCAAACACAAAATTAGCAATGGAAGCTGGTTTTCAGAGACCTGTATAAATGCTGTGTGAGAATGCATCTGAATAGACTCTTGCCAAGAGAAAAAATTTCATTTTCTTTTCTATTTTCTCTTTTGTATTTTGCTTATTTATTTGGTTCACATTTTCTACTTTTAATTTAGCCACATTGACTTAATCTGCTGGCAAGAAGTGGGGAGAAAAGCTTATTCTAAGCCATTTCAGATGTTACAGTTGTTATTGCATGATCAGTTTGTAAAATGGAAGCTTTTCCTCATTTGTGAATTAACTGTTCTTATGCCATTTAGAAGAATTTAGACAAGGATAATTTTTAGCACCGTAAATCAGGAATATAATTCTTCCAAATATATAAACTTAAGCACATAAAAAACTAAAAGTAGCCATAATATGTTTCCTCTTAGGTTGTATTTGAGACTCTCCTCTCTCTTTAAGGTCTTGATTATATATTCAGTGTTTTAGCACTGAATGTCCAAGCTACTGAATGTATAGCTTCAACTAACTTAGTTTCTATTTTATTTAGAGGGTAATGTTATTAAAACTTCCTTGATCTGCTTATGAAATTTTGGCATCTTCAAAGAGTAGTCTTTTAATATAGTTTTATTTATTTTTGGCTCTGCTGGCTCTTCATTACTATGAGGGTTTTTTTCTAGTTGCAGAAAGTGGAGGTTCCTCTCTGGTTGTACACGGGCTTCCCATTGCCATGCTTTTTCTTGTTGTGGAGCAGGGGCTTTAGGTGTGTGGGCTTCAGTACTTGTAACTCCTGGGTTCTAGACCATAGGTTCAGTAGTTGTGACTCATGGGCTTAATTGTTTCGAGGCATGTGGGATCTTTCTGGATCAGGGATCCAACCTGTGTCTCCTGCATTGGCAGGCAGATTCTTTACCACTGAACCATCAGGGAAATCCCCAAATAGTAGTTTTTATAGAGTTTGTAACTTATGCTTTCCCCTAAAGATGAGAAACTATTAGAATTTATATTTTGTTGTCAGATTATTCTTATTTACTTGTCAGTCAGTATAAGGAGATTATTTAGATGTTGCTTTCTGTCTGTTCAACTCTTAGTATCTCTTCAAATTTTTACTGGTTGCTCCAAAATACATATATTTGGAGACCAATAAGTTATAAAGTGAGGTTTTCCTGGTGGCTTAGGTGGTAAAGAATCCACCTGCAATGCAGGAGACTCAGGTTCCATCCCTGGTTGGGAAGGTCCCCTGGATAAGGAAATGGCAACCCATTCCAGTATTCTTGCCTGAAAAGTCCAATGGACAGAGGAGTCTGGCTATAGTCCATGGGGTTGAAAAGAGTCAGACATGACTGAGCCACTAACAAAAACAATAAAAAGTTATAAAATGTCTCATACTTATGATGTTTAAAGCAAAGTCTGAGGGAAATAAAGAAACTTGGATAGAGTTCAGTTCAGTTGCTCAGTTGTGTCCGACTCTTTGCAACCCCACGCACTGCAGCATGCAAGGCTTCCCTGTCCTTCACCATCTCCCTGGGCTTGTTCAAACTTATGTCCGTTGAGTCAGTGATGCCATCCAACCATCTCATCCTCTGTCATCACCTTCTCCTCCTGCCTTTAATCTTTCCCAGCATCAGGGTCTTTTCTAAGGAGTCAGCTCTTCACATCAGGTGGCCAGGTATTGGAGCTTCAGCTTCAACATGAGTCCTACCAATGAATATTCAGGACTGATTTCCTTTAGGATTGACTGTTTTGATCTCCTTGCAGTCCAAGGGACTCTCAAGAGTCTTCTCCAACACCACAGATTAATACCATCAATTCTTCAGTGCTCAGCCTTCTTTATGGTCCACCTCTCACATCCATACACGACTATTGGAAAAACCACAGCTTTGAGTAGACAGACCTTTGTTGGCAAAATAATGTCCCTGCTTTTTAATATGCTGTCTAGATTTGTCATAGTTTTCCTTCCAAGGAGCAAGCGTTTTTTAATTTCATGGCTGCAGTCACCATCTGCAGTGATTTTGGAGCCCTAGAAAATAAAGTCTGTCAGTGTTTCCATTGTTTTCCCATCTATTTGCCATGAAGTGATGGGACTGGATGCCATGATCTTAGTTTTCCGAATGGTGAGTTTTCAGCCAGCTTTTTCACTTCCCTCTTTCACTTTCATCAAGAGCCCCTTTAGTTCCTCTTTGCTTTCTGCTGTAAGGGTGGTGTCGTCTGCATATCTGCATACCATATTTCTCCTGGCAATCTTGATTCCATCTTGTGCCTCATCCAGCCTGGCATTTCGCATGGTATACTCTGCATATAAGTTAAATAAGTAGGGTGACAATATACAGCCGTGGCATCCTCCTTTCCCGATTTGAAACCAGTCTGTTGTTCCATGTCTGGTTCTAACTGTTGCTTCTTGACCTGCATACAGATTTCTCAGGAGGAAGGTAAGGTGGTCTGGTATTCCCATCTCCTGAAGAATTTTCCACAGTTTGTTGTGATCCACACAGTCAAAGGCTTTGGTGTAGCAATAAAGCAGAAGTAGATGTTTTTCTGGAATTCTTTTGCTTTTTCTATGATCCAATGGATGTTGGTAATTTGATATCTGGTTCCTCTGCCTTTTCTAAATCCATCTTGAACATCTTCAAGTTCCTGGTTCATGTACTGTGGAAGACTAGCTTGGAGAATTTTGAGCATCACTTTTCTAGCATGTGAGATGAGTGCGATTGTGTGGTAGTTTGAACGTTCTTTGGCATTGCCTTTCTTTGGGATTGGAATGAAAACTGACCTTTTCCAGTCCTGTGGCCACTGCTGAGTTTTCTAAATTTGCTGACATATTGAGTGCAAGACTTTTACAGCCTCATCTTTTAGGATTTGAAATAGCTCAACTGGAATTCCATCACCTCCACTAGCTTTGTTTGTAGTGGTGCTTCCTAAGGCCCACTTGACTTCACATTCTGGGATGTTTGGCTCTAGATGAGTGATCACACTATTGTGGTTATCTGGGATAGAGAATCAGTTCTTATTCATTTAATAAAAAATGTATATTGGATGTATCCCAGTGCTGGATAATTCTTGGAATATGATGATTAAGAAAGTATCTTCTGTGTTTTTATCTCAAAGAACACAGACTGATAGAGTGGATTGAGTATGACAGTGTATCCACATGGACCAGATTTTCTAACATTGGTGAAAGAGGACATATTGAAAAATAGAGCTCAGGTGAAAATACTTTGCATAATAGCTGACATATAATGGACCATATAAATTAAAAAAAAATGTAATCTTGATGAAAAATGTAAAACTTGCTTTTTCAATAAAATTTATTCAAGGTTTTTTTTTTTTTAAAAGAGAAACTGGAAATATCTATGGTCATGAATGTTTATTGATTTTACTATGATTTTTCTGTTGGGTTATATGTTTATATGTATATGTGTGCGCACACCTCTGTGTTTACAGTAGAAGGTAGAGAGGCACTGAAATAGCCTGGGAATCTGAATTCTTTGAGTATATTTATGTTTGATTTAAATTGATGTCATAATTCCATTCGGAGCAAATTTTTCTTTGAGTTGTTGAATATGCAGTACTTGGAGTTTTAAATATAATTTTAAACTCAGAGTCAAACTAGTTTTCATGTGACATCTTTTGCTTCGATTTTTTTTTTTTTTTTACAGTTCCTTTATCAGATACATCTTGAATTTGTGTTTTTTCTCCTGAAGGTGTTTTTGTGATGGATGATACTTGTGGTTTTTGGTATCTTGAGACAAGGTTTATGGATAATGTGGGTTAGCTACAAGGTCACTATTTTTGGCCAACTCCATTTGATAAATGACAACTCCTTTTGAATGAGTACTTAATAAATTCATGCTATAAGTAGTATCTTCAAGTGTCAGGATAGATAGATTTGTAAGGGAAACTTCATTTTTAAATTTATTACTGTTTCTGTATTTCTCTGTCACATTAGGCCAGATTGAAGCCTCTCTTTTCTAATCATTAAAGTAATGCAAGTTCCTTCTGAAAAGTTAGAAAATATGGAAGAATACAGGGACATTTAAGTCTGCCTGCATGCATGTGTGTGTGCTCGGTCCTGTGTGACTCTTTGCGACTCCATGTACTATATAGCCTGCTAGGCTCCTCTGTCCATGGGGTTCTCTAGCAAGAATACTGGAGTGGATTGCCATTTCCTCCTCTAGGGAATCTTCCCAATCCAGGAATCTACCTCGAGTCTCCTGTTTCTCCTGCATTGACAGGTGGGTTCTTTACCATTGAGCCACCTGGGTAGCCCCTTAAGTCTTCCTGCCAGACAATAACTACTCTGAATATTTTGAATATTCCTTTTACAACTTTATTTTTATAAATTTCATGTGTATGTTTAAGGTCAATTAAGCTCATATTATGCATATATCTCTGGGCTTCCTGCATAGCTCAATTGGTAAAGAATCCTCCTGCAATGCAGGAGACCCTGGTTCGATTCCTCTGTTGGGAAGATCCTTTGGATAGGGATAGGCTACCCACTCCAGTATTCTTGGGCTTCCCTTGTGGCTCAGCTGGTAAAGAATCTGCCTGCAGTGTGGGAAACCTGGTTTCAATCCTTGAGTTGGAAAGATACCCTGGAGAAGGGAAAGGCTACCCACTCCAGTATTCTGGCCTGGAGAATTCCATGGACTATATAGTCCATGGGTCGCAAAGAGTTGGACACAATGAGTGACTTTCACATACATATAACTCTGCAGTACATTTTCCCACATATTAGTAATATATTATGAATGCTTCCCATGTCATTAAAAATTATTTGGGAACATAGTGTAATAACTACATAATATTCTATATAATGGCTGTGTCATTATTTCCCTCTTCATCTTTTTGGACACTTTTCTAGTTTCAAATTATTGCAGTTCATGAGACAATGACCACTGAATTTGTATAATCTCTGATGCCACATACTTCTTGACCATACATCTTATTTTGCTTATTAAAACATTTCTTTCATATACAAAATAATCTGTAATTTTCTGTTATTTATGGTATCCCCCACCTTGTACTGAAGGAATTCTTCAGTGCTGTACTGAAAGGATTCTTTACTGAAGGAAGTTGTTAAATTTAAAAAACAAAAGCTTTTTGAAAAGAGATTGTTATTTACAATGTTTATACATAAACTCCAAAACAGATTAGAAGGTAAAATGACAAATCCTGATGATAGCTGTTCATAATGGAAATGCTTGCAGGTCCTTAAATATAGTTTGGTAGGAAAGGGCGGCAGTGAATCAAGTTGTTACAGTTTGTTCCAGGAAGGGCATTTTGGATGAATGCCATCTACTTTTACAAATATGTCTTGTGATTTTAGTTTTATTTTAGTTTTATCTACTCTGCTTTCCCAAACAGATTGCCGAAGCTGAAGCAAATGTATGTAGTACAATAAAAGGAATTGACATAATTTTAATTTCTTTAGTAAAAGGCAATTCTTTTTCTCCAACATTGTTACTTGAATTTTAATGAAAGGACTAAATTGAAGCCTGGTTGAGTCATGTTAGGTAAACTGGCTCCAAGTGACTTCTGAAGTTAGTTCATCTAGCCAACTGCTTTCCTAGTGATTGTCATTAATCTACTTAATATTCATATTTGTCACCAAAATAAAATTCTGAAAACTTCTTCAAATAATCCAATGATTTAGCGTCTTCTCTATTGAGAGTAAAGGCAACACTTGAATCTGAGAGTTTGCCAATAGTGAGTGAGTACTCTGTGCCAGGCACACTGTCTCCTTGCTTTTTATAGCTTTACCATCCTCTCAAAATTGTGCTGGTTGTACATTGTTATTATCCCCATTTTATAAATGGGGATGAGTGAGCTGCAGTTTGCGGAAGGCTACTCATTGGGCCAGTGTCCCACAGCTAACAGGCATCCGTTTTGGCAGCAGAACCAGTGCTTTTCTGTGCTGCCTTCAAGCTGTCAGAAAGTTCTTAGTCATATAAACTCACTAAATGAAAAAACGTCTTAAAATGGATTAAAAATGTTAAGAAAACAGAAATAACAAATTTAGTGTGTGACATAACTTCTAAGCAACACAGAACAAACTTAGATATTTAAAGATGTCTTTATTCTCTTTTAAAAAGGGAGCATAATTAATTTAGAGGAAAAAAAAAACAAACCTTAATTTTTCACTCTTCCTGGCTAGAGATCTTGACAGCTAGGAGTGCAATTGCTATTATTGTGAGTTTGTCTGTTGTGTGTACAGATTCATGCTCCCAAATTCTCCATTCCCACCTTTTATAAATACCATATTTAACTGGGAAGAGGAAAAGTTATTTTTGGCAACACTCGTAGAGCAAAAGTAGCAACTCAGTGGGGCATGAAGGGATATACTGACCTGAAACAGAAACTGTAGGAATGTGCCTAGCGTTTAGGTTCAGTTCTGTTTAGAATGTGGGTCTTCAATAAGAGAATTATTCAGATTTTACTAGGAGACAGGAAAACTGCAAAATGAGATCTGTGTCTATGTAAATATCTATGACTGAAATAATGTGCTGATATTTTGTGCTTCTTATTATTGTTGTCATAGCCAAAAATAGCAATTAGATAGCTGTTTAGATATCATTAGATAGCTGATAGGGACCCAATGCTAAGAGGACCAGGCTGCTTTCTTGAGAACAGCCTGAAACAATAGTTTCATGTCAACAAAGATTCACAGATATAATATCTATACAGTAGATGTGGTGATAAAAGTTCATCACTGAATTATCCAATATTAAAATTCAAGGGTTTCTTTGCAAGTTGAAAGATACACATTTACCGTGAGTGAAACAAAGACTGCTTTTTGTTCCTGAAAGTAAACTTCTAGGAAATTTTACTAAAATATCATTCTAAGAGGTGGTACGAGCTAAAAGAAAAGACGGTCAGTTCAATGTAACAGATAGATTGGTGCATTGCTGACAGACTCAGAGTGAGTTATTATGAAAAGTTAAAGATGTTAGTTCAGACATTCAGTCAATAAATTGTTTCTGGCCCCTAACCTTTGGAAATGGTGTTATAGAAAGCCACTTTTTTGTATCAAACCCTGGGGTAGGAGGCTCCCAAACATGACCGATTCTTCCATCTAGAGTTTACCAGAGTTTCTCAGATTACCTGTGGTTAGTCAGATCTATCACAGACACTGATCATTTGTAAATTAGAATAAAAATAAGCTACTAGAAGAATGAAATGGAGTAAAAAATAAGATCCACAAAATATAAGCCCACATTTTTATTATTGTATTGAACAGACTTAAAATTACTCTTGACAAATTTCTGTAAAAGCTTGTGAAGGCTCATGTGTGATTTCTGTACTTTTCTCAGGTCATTAACAGCCAGCTTATGACCCAGTGCTGACCCATGGCCCATATTTTGAGGAACACTGTTCTAGATTTGAATACAGACAGACACTTTTTTTTCTCATGTTAGTGTCCCTTCCTATCTCTTCATTTTCCCTGTACTTGTTTGTCTTCTTATTATATAGTTTTCCTCTTAAGATGGATTGGAAATAATTAACATGAAGATTGTTAGGGTAGGGAACACTGCAAAGGTACAAAGAAGCATGTTTCTTTTTGAGTTTTCTACTAAAACAAATTCACAAAATCAAATGTGACATTTACATACATGTATACCTCACATACATATACACATATTCGGTCTATTAGATCTTGAGATTATAGGTCAGTGTGGTTTAAGGACCACTGGTACCAGAGTTAGCTCGGGTAATTGTGTAACAACGAGGACTCCTAAGATCCTTATGTCCACTGAATCAGAATTTCTCTGATTTGCTCTGTGAAATTTAGTCTAAAGTTTAAACATGAGCCTCACCAGGTGATTCTAGTACACAATGGAATTTGAGTTGTACTCTGTCAGGGTTTTTAGAAATCTCTGTGTTAGAGTCTACATTATCATACACTGAGGTGGTATATTAAAATGCCAATTCTGAAATGTCCACTAATGTGAATATATTGGAGTCTCTCTATAGGTGCTTGCAGCAGAGGATCTCCAGGATGTTATCGTATTGATTGCTATCTCAAGCGTGTGTGTGTGCGTGTGTGTGTGTGTGTGTGTGTTAGTTGCTTAGTCGTGTCCAACCCTGTGTGACCCCATGGACTGTAGCCCACCAGGCTTCTCTGTCCATGGGATTCTCCAGGCAAGAATACTGGAGTGGATTGCCACTCCCTCCTCCAATCGCAAGCATTAACAAAGCCTTATTGAAAAAGCGTTATGTTCTCATTTTTAGACAGAAACACAGAATACACACAAATATAATAATTCTGCATCCTTCTCTATTGTAATAATTGTGCATCTTTTTCATTTTATTTTCAGAGCTTTCATGCCTAAAATCTATTCTTTAATTCACCTTGCTTTATAATAATACAATTTTATTTGGAATAAGAACTAGCATAGCAACAGAATCCAGTAAGCATGTAATTAACTGGTTATTATGAATTGAATGAGGCTTGTGGGATTGTATATAATTGTATATAATATGTTAATATTTCTTTTAAAAACACTTGTCTTTACATTAATCTGAACTTAATACAAAATGTATTGATAAGGAAAAATACTACATTTTTAGGTGTTATTACCAAATTAACCCATATGGAAAAATAGTATATTCTTAGAGCTCTAAAATACACATCAGTCAAATAAAAGAGATTCCACTATAGCTGTATCTTTAGTTCATTAGTGGAAATGACTTTTTTTTTTTTAAAAAGAAACGCTTATTTGTTTATGCCTTTCAGAGTTTTAGGCACATTATACTGTGTGTATGTATTTGTCAGAAAAGTAAGGGTCATTTATTCTTGTTTATGAAAGCAGAGAATCAGAATCCTGGTATTTTGACTTGAATGGGCATTGATAATGAGATTTCCTTATTCATTTAGGATAAGAAAATCAGTTCTTTGGGAACTGTACTCTTTTCCTAAGTGTAATGATAATTTCCCAGGTAAAACTGCAAAACCATAAGGAAGTAACAGGCCCATACTTATCTTTACTGGACTGTGAGTAACCCAGGAATGTTGCGGATGTGAAATTATGCAGGTTATTGGAAAATCTTCCTTTGAGCTTTTCAACCTTGCCATGTGTGCCCTTGATCAAATTACTCCACCTCTCCAAACTGTTTCCTTGTATTAAGGATAGCAACACCTCTCAGAATTGCTGGGAGAACTCTATCAGTTAATGATTCTGAAATATCAGCACAGTTCTTGGCACTGGTGAGTGGTAGGTAGTTATTGCTGGGAATTATATAGCAGTGCAGAATGTGTGGATAAGCTTTGATGTCATGTAAACCCTAGCTTTGAAATTCAGCTGGTTTCTTGCTATGTAAGTAACAGCAAGTAATTCAATCTGTCTCTCCCCCATTTAATTTGTGAAATAGGGATTGTAGTGACAATTCCAGAAGATTATTTTGAGGATAAAATGAGGGAGTGTGTGCCTGGCACATAGAAGTTTCTTAATAGATAGTAGATGATAGCCATTATTATTTTTATTGTATTTGATTGCTACCACTTTCTAAGCTAAATTAAAAATATATGTATATGAAAACATGTTTCATATACATGTGTCTCCTTGAGTTTAGATTTGAGGGTTCTCCCCCTGATCTTTTAGCAGCTGTCTCACTTTAAAATTTATTTTCAAAAGCTTTCTGATTTATACACAAGCCAATATGTATTTCCATTGGAAGATTTTGGGAATCCGAAAACAGAGTGATGATGAAATGAGCATTCATCTGGCTGCTTTATGAACACAATGTTGAAGAGAAAGCAGGCAGTTCAAACTGTAGCAGATAGCAGACACTTGCTGCAAGACTTCAATAATGCATATGAGTGATGTCAGACTCAGGCATGCAAAAGGCATAAACACAAAGGAAAATCATAATGGGCTTTTCAGGAAAAGGGTTGTTGCTTCCTGATGTGCTAACCTGGATTCTGTTTTGTGCTTTGGTGTCAGCATAAAGATAGCTGGCAGAGACACTGTTGAATTTTTCCATTGCCAATTTGTATTATAATCTGAGAATTGTGTTTTGCTCTTCTCTATGCTATGCTATGCTATGCTAAGTCACTTCAGTCGTGTCCGACTCTGTGTGACCTCATAGACGGCAGCCACCAAGCCCCACCCCCGTCCCTGGGATTCTCTAGGCAAGAACACTGGAGTGGGTTGCCATTTCCTTCTCCAATGCATGAAAGTGAAAAGTGAAAGCGAAGTCGTGTCTGACTCTTAGCGACCCCACGGATTGCAGCCTACCAGGCTCCTCCATCCATGGGATTTTCCAGGCAAAAGTACTGGAGTAGAGTGCCATTATATTCTGTGAACTTTGGGGAAGTAAGCTACTTTAGTTAAGTAATGTCTTTAATCACTTTATTTAATTTATGTGATTAATTCATTCAGCAGCCACAAATCACAGTTCCACCCACAGCAGCCTTGCTTAGAATGCTGAGAACTGTGATCATCAATTGGCCTTTCAGAACGAGAGCTTAGGAAAGGCAAAAGGGACAGTTTCCATTCCCTTATTCTTAAGCTTCCTTTTCTCTCCCTATACACTGATGCTGAAAATGTCCAGTCTGTTATCTTTCCATGGCCTCATCTTTCCCCCACTATGTGCTCCAGTCACACTGGTCTTCCTTCAGTCTTTGAAAAGGTCATGTTGTTGGATGGACCTAGAGACTGTCATACTGAGTGAGGTAAGTCAGACAAAGAAGGAAAAATATCATGTGACATCCCTTATATGTGGTATCTAAAAAGTATCTTACAAAACAGAAAGAGACTCACGGACTTCGAAATGAACTTATGGTTGCTAGGGTAGGGGTGGGGAGGGATAGGGACTTTGGGAAGTTCATGTCCACACTGCTATATTTAAAATGGATAGCCAACAAGGACCTATTGTATAGCACATGGAACTCTGCTCAATGTTATGTGCCAGCCTGGTGGGAGGAGGGTTTGCAGGGGGAAATGGATACATATATATGAATGGCTGGGGCTTTCCTGGTGGCTCAGATGGTAAAGAATCTGCCTGCAATGCGGGAGACCTGGGTTCGATCCTTGAGTCGGGAAAATCCCCTGGAGGAGGGCACATCAACCCACTCCAGTATTCTTGCCTGGAGAATCCCTATGGACAGAGGAGCCTGGTTGGCTGTAGTCCATGGGGTCCCAAAGAGTCGGACACAACTGAGCGACTAAGCTCGCATATGTGTATGGCTGAGTCCCTTTGCTGCTCACCTGAAACTACCACAGCGTTATTAACCGGCTATACCCCAATACAAAATAAAAAGTTTAAAGCTTGGGGGAAAAAAAAGGAGAAAATAAATGAATAAACAAATTGCAGAAAAAGAAAAGGTCATGTTGCTTCCCATCTGACGGCTTCTCCACAGCTCTTGGCTATCTGGAAAGAGCTCTCTCTTCTCTTCCATCCCCTCCCCCATTCCTAGTCATCCTTCAGGATTTAGTCCACACACCAACTCCTTGAAGAAGCTTTCTCTTATTCTCTGACCTGGGTCGTGTCCCCAGCTCAGCCATTTCCTTACCACCTTCTCTTTTGCCTTAGTAGCGTGTATCATAATAACAACTAAAGAATTTATGTTTGTTATTTTATGTTTCTCTCTCTTTCTAAAATAGAAGCTCTGCAAGAAAGAGCAGGAGCTATGTTTGCCTTGTTCACATATGTTTCCCAGTGCTGGTGCCAGATGATAACATAACAGGCAAAAAAGCTAAGGTATTATATGGATACAAAATTGACATTAATGTGCTTTACCATTTTATTTGTTGCTGTTGATTTTTTTTTTTTTTTTTTGGTGTTTTCTTCAAAGGTGTGATTTAGAGGAAAGAATGGCATATGTAACTTTCAAGGTCTAACACTATTTCCCTTTGGTTGTATCGTCTTATTACAGTAGATTACTGTGAGTGAAGAGGTACTGGCTATGAAAGGGTATATGTGATGGCCTTAAGGCTAAGCTGTAACAGTCATCTTATCTCCCTGGCTCCACTCTGTAAATTTCTTTCTTGATCAACTTGAGGAGATCTATATTCCATTATGACAAAGTCTTGTGCTGTGAGGAAGAAGATTTCCTTTACATAGGAAAATAGCCTGTCACCCATGAATGTCAGTGACACATGGATGGACCAGAACCTAGAGTTCAGCTAAAGTGGCATATCTGGAAAATGTTACAATATTGGGAAGGCAAGGAATAATGGCTTAGAGGGCCAGAGTGATGGGAGCATCAGGTGGGTCCAGGGACCTGAGAGTGAGCGGAGGTAAGGGTTAAACAGACTTGGGGTGAAAACAAAAGTGCTGACATTGTTGAGAAGACTTATTCATAGGCTGTAGCCATCTTTCATGCCAACAATAGGAAACATACTCATCTTTTCTAGCTTACTTTTTCTAATCTTCTAATGGTGACGGAGGCTGCCTTGGGCCTGATGGCCACCTATTAATCAGTGAGGACACTGGCATTTTCACAGTGTTATTTGAGGGAGGCGGTATATTGTAAAAGAGCTTGGGTTTGGGTCTGTTCAGATCTGACTTTAATCCTGGCTATTATCACTTCCTCTGTGAGTCTCCGTTTCCTCATCTGTGAAAAGTGAAGAGTTAGTCACTTCAGTTGTGTCCAGCTCTTTTCAACCCCATGGACTGTAGCCCGTCAGTATTCTTTGTCCATGGAATTCTCCAGGCAAGAATACTGAAGTGGTTAGCCATTCCCTTTTCCAGGGGTCTTCCCTGACCCAGAGATTGAACCTGGGTCTCCTGCTTTGCAGGCAGATTCTTTACCATCAGAGCCACCAGGAAGGCCCTTCCTCATCTGTAAAATGGACCTAATAACACCACTGACCTCAGTTTTAAAGCATGGTTTAGAGCATTCATTAGAGACTATTTTTTAAAGCATTTACTATGGTTCCTGGTACAGAGTAGGCATTCCATACCTGCTTGCTATTATTCTTGTTTGCTAGGACACACCCAGAAATCCACAATGCTTTGCCTTAAGATGTGACTGGGTTTGCATGTCCAGTAGAGGGTGGGCAGGGTGATGGCGGTTCTGGAATACCAAGCTTGCTGTGGTCACTCATTCTATTCCAGAAACAGTCCAAGTTCTGAAGCTTCATGGCAAACTAAGTCTCAGTGGAAAGGAAATTACAGCCACCAAATGTAGCATGGAGCTTAAATCTAGTCTGTCCCACTTCACAGCAAAGCATGTGACAAATGAGGCATCTCATCTTGCTTTCCTGGAAGTTTTGCTGGAAAGAGATGGTCTTGTAGCCTTTGATTGCATTCACCCAATTCAGCCAGTACTTCAAAGTTGCGACAACAGCCCAGTGTGCACAGTTTTATGAAGCCCATTTCTCCACTGAAGAACAACACATCTGACTAGAGAGTCTCCCACCACAACTGCTTCCTAGAGTAAGATAGCAGCACCAGCTAAATTGGTAACTGTATCTATTTTTGCTTTAGAAGTAAGGTCTGAAAATAACCTCTGGATTGATAACCACATTTAGGGGTTTTTGTGAAAGCAGTTTGATATATGAAAAAGTTTTAGTGCTTGTTTAGTGTGTGTTTGAAATCACAAATCCACAGACTCCATTCTGGATTGGCTAGGATGCTGTGAGCCTATTTCAGTAACTTAAATGAAGGCTGTATCTGATTAATGATAACAGTAAATTAGACTTCCCCATATAGTGGCCACTCTTTTCTGAGTAAGTCAAACAGAAAACCCCCCTCTCTGTGATAACAGCTTATTGACATCAGGCCACTGTGTGCGCGAGTGTATGTGTGTGTGTGTGTGTATACCCACAGAACTCGTTCTTTGGAATTCTCCCATGGAAAAGCAAAGGAAGGAAGTGAGGGGAGGATGGGGCGATTGCATCCTGTGCTTGACAGGGGCGTGGCCACGGCTGCCTCAGCCTCAGGGACACTGGTTCATGATTGTTTTTTCACTTCGGATGCCTCAACTGTGATAAGTCTTGATGAAAGGCAGTGGCAGCTCTCAGTTCATAGCTGGACAGAAGTCTCCATAGTGGCCTGCCTGAGTCCCACTCAGTATTTCATTTCTAGAACTTTGGGGGAAGAGGAGCAGCAAGAGCTTCAGGAGTGGACCTGCAGCTTCTCCCCACCACATTAGGACTCCAGATCCTCTTAAGACTTCGGTTCTGGCCACTCCTATGAATGAAATTGCCAGTGGGCACGCTAGGTGCATTGTTTTAAGGAAAATGAAGTGTTTCTTCCTGTTGCTTCCTAAATCTGATTTGAAATGATGGATTCTGCCCTGGGGAAAGCAGAGATGAACTCTTTGGAATTTTTTGAGGTAAGGTATTAGAAAGTTCTGTGAAATGAATTCCACTGTCTGATTTCCATGTCCAACTGCTTGGGATTTACGGTTCTCTCTGCCTTTCTCTTTGAAAAATTCTTAATACTGTCCATTCTCAGCTTGGTGAGGAACAATTATTAACAAATTATCTGGTGCATTTATCACGTTTAGTCATTTGACATCTCGACATAAGAGATCAGTGCTGGGATTAACGCTTTTGTGAAACTTTTACAAACATCTATACAGTCCCCTCACTGTGAATTTCTAGAGTTTCACTGGTTTTAGATGAATTATTTTACTGTGATGTTAAGTACAGGTTCTACCTACAAGAATGCTTTGAAAATGCCATTAGACTGAGTGAAAATAGATTTCATGACAGGTCATCTGCCTCTGGAATAACAGTGTTTTTGATGGATTTAAAAACTGTTCTCTCTGGGAATGAGATGTTAAAACCGATTTATTTGTAATGTAATATTTTTGTGGAAAAGTATTCATTCATATGAATTCACATTCTAGAGAGTAATGATATAACAATCTTACAAAATAATTGTAACTCAAGAATAAAACCATGTTTTAAAAAGATATTTTCTTGTGGCATCTGTGGCAAACTGGCCAAGTTTTCTATAGACCTTCTGAGTCTGCTATAATTGTTTAGAAACTGAGATGAAGGCAGGGAAAAATTTCAATTCTATTTTAATTTTTCAAATGAAAAAATTTATTTTTTTGGTTACATACCAAAAATGGTTCTCAAAGGGGTTGGGGATGTTATTTTTTATTGGCATATAGCATATTTAGCATTTAGTGCCTGAGAGCCAGGAATCCTTAACTGTTTGTATAATGTACTGGACAGATACGAAGAATTATCCACTAGAATGCCAGGAGCATCCTTATTGAATAACATGCTCAGTTTAATGAAAAGGAAATTGATGATGTAGTAAAGATTCAGGTGAGCAATCTAATTTCTGGGAAGGTTATCAATCTTCTGATAAAGCCATTTTGGGGCAGGACCCAAGGGAGTAGCCCCTTCCTCAAAATTATTCTTTAGAATCAGTAGCAGTAACTGTTCCAGAAAGATTGCTCCCACATGTTCCTGATTTATATTTTCAGAACTCGTTTGGATTAACTCCGACAAGTATCTGGTTCACTTCGGTAAGGGCAATAGCCTTCTTTAAATAAAGTTATCTATTACACTTTCCAGTCCTTATTATAAGTTCTTTTTACTGAGCTTCTTAAGATCAAAGTAGTAATTCACCCTGGACCAAAGGATGGTTTGGTACTAAACATTATATTTTATGATGGTACATTTCCCAGGATCTTCAGTTATCATGTCCAGTGTAAAAGAGACATCCCGAAGGATTTAGAGGTTGCTTTTAAACTTCTTTTAGTATTAGAAGGAATTATCTATGAGTGAGAGCTTAGTGTATTCATAAAAAATATCAGAGGAAAGAAAAGGAGGATATGTAGTCAAAATAGTGCGATTTCTGGTGACTTTTTAGGCGCACAGTGGGTGACAGAGATTCCTAAGTTGGAACTGTATTCAGTCTTGGATTTACTGTGTATGGAGATGAGGGTGCCTCTGCCTGTTTCTTTCTTTCTTTCCTTTTTTTTAATACTTAATTGGCTGTGCTGGGTCTTTTAGGTATAGCCTGTGGGAGCTAGTTCCCTGATCAGAGACCAAACATGGACCCCTTGCACTGAGAGTACAGAGTCTTAGCCACCGGACCACCAGGGAAGTCCCTACCTGACTTTTTTTAAAGCCAGGCTTAAAGCTCATTGAAAGAGCTTTCAGCTTTGAGCGACCCTCTCTCCAAGAACTAGGCAGATACTCTATGTGGGAGAATGTGCTACATGGCTTAGTACGTGGCATAATGTGCTATTAATATCACTGTACTGTTGCTGCCTGATCATTTGGCATCCTTTGCCTAAGAAAGAAAAATTTCCAAAAACATATAAATAAGTATGCTTTTTTGCTTTAATTGTATTTTTGAAAAATCAGAATAAAATAGTTTCTTTAAAGGAAATACATTTAAAAAGTTAAAACTAAATAAAGTTGGGAAATTGTGCTTTCTGAGTATTAAAGACATAGCTCTTTTTAAAAAGGATGAAATAGATTTAGAAACCTAGACATGTGGCTCCTAGTATATACCATTTTCACATTCTATACATATGTCCTCCCTATAGAGTTCTGAGCTAGGAGTGCTAATATCATTTTATGGAAGAAAGAAATGGAGTATTTGCAGTTTTAAGACTTGCCCAAGGTCATACAGTAAATGGGAAAAATGGACTTTAAACTTAGGTCTGCTATTTTATGAAGTTCTAGGATCTTAGCATCACCTAGCAGCCACAGCCTGGTAACATGGTTATCACGCAGTATAGTACTTTCATTGCACCTGTAATAAATGGTATGTACCTAAAAACAAAAAAAAACATACTTCTATTGGTGAATAGAGGGTCCTTGTGGACTAACTGCTAGTGACATATTAAATATGCTGCATTAAGGATTTTGTTGAATTACTAAGTGATAGAGAATCAGAACTTTCTGTATTTGTTGATTAAGGTTGAATGTGGGGATAGTTGGATTTTCAGGAGTTGTTTGAATAAAGAAGGGGGAAGGAGGAGAATGGTGAACTTAGTGAGGGTGATGGTTGGGCTTGGAGAGAGTTTAGAGGCAGATGAGTCACCTCCCAGGGTCATTGGATTGAAGAGCCTGGAATTGGTTCAGAGCCTTGTGCTCTAAGGGTGGATATTTATAGCTTCGGTGGCTCTGTCTGCACAGGAAAGATGGCGATGGGAGGAAGGTCATGTTTAGGTTATGGCTCCAAGGCTTGTGCTGGGCCTGGGCCTAAAACATCATGGTGCACCATCCTCTCTATCCTTGTACAATGTACTGTGTACACTGCAGCCAAAGGATTTTTTTTTATTAGATGCAGATCATGTCACTTTCCTGCTTTGAATTCTCCAGTGACTTTCCATTATCCTCCAAGTGAAATCCAGACTCTTCACTGTGGTCTAGATAGATGGTGTGGCATAGCATTGAGAAGTGTGGCTTCTGGAGCAAGATAGCCTGGGTTCGCGCTGCACATACTAGTTTTGGGATTTGTAATGCATTTCTTAACTTCTTTGTGCCTTAGTTTCCCTATTATTAAAAATCTCATAATGATACCTCAAAGGATTGTTAGAGGTTGCAATGAGTTAATAAGGCAACACAGTAGAACAATGCCCAGTGCAAGGTAAACTCTCTAGTGTTTATTACTATCCATGTCTGCAAGCTGGCCCTGCCCACCTCTCCCAGCTCATCTTCTCCTACTCTCTGCTTCATCATTCACTCTGCTTCGCTTTATTGTTCCTGGGAACGTGGAGGGCTTGTCCTGTGTCAGGGTGCTTGGATTTTCCTTTGTTGCAAATCTCCCAGTTGAAAACATTCTCACTTCATTCATGGCCCTGTTCAAATGTTTCCCTCAACAGCCAATGGAAAATAGTATTCTTCCACCAACCTCACTCCCCTCCTGCTCCCTGGCTGTATTTCTTTAAGTCATGTTACCACCACCTGACTTTACATTATATCTACTATACTACCTGGCATGCACATTATTTTGTGTTTGATTATTCATCGCTTTCCCCACTGGACCAAAGTCTCCACAAGGACAGGGACTTTGACTCTCCTATTCCCCCTCAAATGCCTGTCACTTAGAATATGGCCTGCCAGAGAGGGTTTTCTCAGTAAATATCAGTTCAGTTAGGTTCAGTAGCTCAGTCAAGTCCAACTCTTTGCGACCCCATGAACTGCAGCACGCCAAGCCTCCTTGTCCATCACTAACTCCTGAAGTCCACCCAAACCCATGTCCATTGAGTTGGTGATGCCATCCAACCATCTCATCCTCCGTTGTCCCCTTCTCTTCTGGCCCTCAATCTTTCTCAGCATCAGGGTACTTTCAAATGAGTCAGCTCTCTGGATCAGGTGGCCAAAGTATTGGAGTTTCAGCTTCAACATCAGTCCCTCCAGTGAACACCCAGGACTGATCTCCTTTAGGATGGACTGGTTGGATCTCCTTGCAGTCCAAGGGACTCTCAAGAGTCTTCTCCCACACAACAGTTCAAAAGCATCAGTTCTTCGGTGTTCAGTTTTCTTTCAGTAAATATGTGTTGAATTAATTTTGAATTTCATTTCCACCATCACTTCTGTAATTGTTTTCTTTCTGTTTTTAGGCCTTAAAGTCTCCCTTCTAACTTTTGTTAGCCTGTCATAGTTTTGCCTCAAATTATGGACCTTTAGAAGAATATCATTTACCTACTATTTCTCATGAAAGTTCTTTAATAATAGGAAGTTTTGTTTTAACCTGTAAGCTTTGGTACCAGGAAGGGAATTGTGGTATTTCAGTGTCATTGTTACATAATATTCCTAAAGTGGATCTTGTGCCAAGGTGTTTACCAAGATACCATATGCTGACCATGCTTGACCCTTTAAAGGAGTTTAGGCTTACATTCTCATTGTAAAAGTATAATTGCTGGAGGAAATATAGCCATGCAAACTGTTAGGGAAAATTATGTACTGACAGCAGTGTATACTTCATTTTTAAGTCTCAAATTTTACAGAGTGCCTAATTCCTGCTTATATTTCTAACATGAAATTGACTAAAACTATTACAAATTACATATTTTTTTTCACAATGATATTTATTATAAATTTTTATAATAGCCAAATAAAATAGAGTATTTGATGTAAGTAAACTTTTAGTGATTTTTCCATTTGATGTATTATCAAGGAATTTGAGTTTCCTATAGGAAAACATTCAGCTGAGGAAAAAGATAAATCTTAATTTAGAAATGCTCTGAAAGTCTTCATCAGGAAAAAATCTTGTTTAATATGTTTCAAAGACCTTTGTGAGAAATTGATCATGTGTTCTGAGGAAAGCTAATTCATCTTTTTGTGCATTGGTGTGACAGCCTGTAAGATATAAACAGAGTTGAATGTCAACTAGGCGTATCACTGTGATTGAATTAATACAAAATTATAGTTATATAGATTGAGAGTTTAAGTAAATTGATCTTGTTAAGTTAGTGGAATAGAACTTAGCAATATTGTCCTTGGTTTTCTCTATTTTGAAAAAGACATAGATCTCTTTAAAAAAGGTTTTATGCATTCCTTGGTGAGAATTTTTTTCCTCCTTTGTATATTTTAACAGTATAATACTGATATTCACTTAATGCTATAGCATCATAATTAAAAGAATATATGAAGACATCTCTTACTCAACTAAATATGACCACCTACTATGTGCCAGATATTGTTCCAGTTACTTAATATACATCAGTAAACAGAATAGACAAAAGTTCTTGACCTCTTAGGGTTTACCTCTTGGAGAGGAAGACAGTATACAAATATATAGATTATATACTGTGTTAGATAGTGATAGGGTTTTGGAAAGGAAATTGAGTAGGGTAAGATACTCCAGGAATGCTAGAGGCAGTCAGGGTAGATTTCATTGAGATGGTTATGTGCAAGCAAAAAAGAAAAATGATTTAAGGAGAGGACTGATCCATATGGATATATGGGGGGAAAGTTTCAGACAAATAGATCCTGAGGCAGAATCCTGAACAGAACTTTGAGGATACTGCAGAGGAGGAAAAAAAAATGTTCCTCTATTCTCTTAGGTTTGGCTACCAGGCCTGCAAATTAGACTGACAGAAGACAGATTAAGAGGAAAAAGGATACACAAATTTTAATAACTGTTAAAATTTTTATTTCTACTTACACGAAGCCTTCTTGTACATGAAGACCAGGAAGAGTGATTAAACTTGGGCTTATATGCTACTTTAACAAAGGGCAATAAATTGTGGAGACGTAACTAGACAAAGGGAGTAGGAGTTGGCTTCTAGGAGTGGTAAATTGTGGGAAGGTAAATATAAGGGGGGAACTACTGGCAGTTAAGGGTTTTTAGGAAGGTTTGTTATGCAGACTGAAGCTAGATCCTTCTCCTTTGGTGAGTAGTGATTGAGTCATTTTACTCTTTCTAGTATGGAAGAGGAAGACTTTAGAGATGGAAAATTGGGTCTTGCTTTTAGATTTAAAGAAGAGAGCAGAAAGCTAGTTACTTTTAGCTCAGTGACATATTTTGGCATGGTGTACTTGGATCCCCTTCACTATCAGGGAGTCCATTGTGGCTGGAGTGGATAGAGTGTGTACAGGGGCAGAGTAGGGAAAGATGAACTCAGAGCTGTAATTTTTTGAGGGGTGGAGACCGGGGCTGCCAAGTCCTGTAGGACACTGTTCACCTCTGTAAAGACTTCGAATTTTACTCTGAAAGAAATAGGGATCCATTTTTTACATGTAAACATTATGCAGGCACGTGTGTCTGACTCTTTGCGATCCCATGGACTGTAGCCTGCCAGGCTCCCCTGTCCATGGGATTCTCCAGGCAAGAATACTGGAGTGGGTTGCCGTTTCCTTCTCCAGGGGATCTTCCTCACCCAGGGATTGAACCTGTGTCTCCTGTGTGTCCTGCTTTGGCAGGCGAGTCTTTAACCACTACACCACCTGGGATGCCTGTGTTTAAAATGAATTCTTCTATAAACCCTCTCTGACTGAAACTCTTGGGAGGTATTTACTGAAATGAGTCCAAGTATTTCTTCTCACTGATCTGTTGGTGGTTCCCTCACTCCTTCCTTGTCAAAATGAGGGTTTAACTGACTAGTTTAGGATCAGGTATTTTATAAAGGAAGTTGCTTAGCAGGGCCTCCAGCCTCTGCCCAGCATGTATGGAGGTCTGAATGTTGAGGAGACCTCAGGGGTATGGTTTAGGACTTGGTTATAAATTATGTCACCCAGCATGGATCTACTGAAACACGTAATTTGGATTGAGCTCTACCACTCCTGGTGAGGCCTCCTGTGGAGACAACAATAACACACTTCTCTCATACTGTGGGTGTGTATGGCATTGAATCAGTATATGCACCCCACTCCACTCCCCCATCCCCATGCCAAATGCTCCCTTGTTCCCTTGCAGGCAGTGAGACACAGACTTCAGTGCAAACATCCCCAAGGGCAGACCTTTTCCTCCTGTAAACGTATCTTCTCAGCCCCTGTTGCTTTTTCTGTCCTGTAATGTGCTACTGTCTTTTTCTCTCATTTCCAGCACATTATAATCAGCAAAACTTTCTGGTCTCTCTGAGAAAAATGCCATTCAGGTAGTTCCAAAGCCACAGTCACCAGTGGGGACATTCTCATTTGATAACATGGTATCATCATTGCAGTCTCTAAATATGTCTGATATACACACTCTTTTTTCTTTTTTCCCCACTCAGAGAGGGTGTTAGTGTACAGAATTGGGAATCTAGGGACATCGGGTTAAAAACAAATGTAAAGTGTGCCCATTCATGAGGCAGTTTGTTAGGGAATTCTCATAGCGCTTAATAAGACTGGTGCTCTCTTTGGTACAATCAGTGGTAGAGTCACCCCTTCCCTGCAGCTTAGTTCAAATCTCAGTCATTATCAGAGTTTTCCTCTCACATAACTTGCCTAGCACTTGCAGGTAAATTTGCAGAGTTTTAACAGTCACACAGCCCCTGTGAAGGTGTGTTTTTGCCCAGGTCTAGAATGATCATTTTGTTTCAAATTGTATTAATAGTTTAGGATTGCTTTCTAAATCCCAAATCCTAGACAAGGCATCTAATTTCTGAGTGTAGCTAGAATAAATTGAGGCTCCTTTATGATCTTATCTAGGATGTAGGGATATTCAATTTGTATCCCAAAGTAATTTTACATTAATTTAGATGTTTATGACATTTTATGAGAAAATATAGGGAGCAATTGCTTTGGAGCAGAAGAAAATTTGTAAGCATCATTTTTCATCTCTGGCACAGTCTGTCATATGGCATCTTTCTCACAAAATTTCTCATCTTTTTTCAATTCCCCTAGATTGGCTGATAGAAATGTGAGGACTTTGAATACTTTTTTTTGTTCCTGTTTTATCTCCAGTACTGTATGGAGGTTTTAGAAATATTAATATAGACATAGAAACATTTTCAAATCCAAATTATATTTGTATATGTTTGATATGTCTGGTCATCTCACCTATATATATTTTTATTATCTTCAAAACCTATTCATAGGACATTTTCTGGAATCCAAAAATCATATAGAAAAAATTAATCTTTAAAAGATTACTTTCACACTATCTCTCTGTGTGAAATATTATGGGGAAGGAAGAGTTTGGTGCATGAAAGACTTTATGCTTATGTTATTTTAGGTCTCAGTGGCATTTTAAAAGAATTTATTTTTTAAAATTAATCTTTACAATCATATAGTAAGTTAATAAATATAATTAACCTTCCTTTCCAAGGAAGAAAGGAGAAACAGATTGAAATACCTTAATGACTAGCTTAAATGTGTAGATCTCCGAAAGTATAGCTCCATATTCATCTCCCAAAGACGTTTCAAACTTGATAGACCAGCACCGTATTCATTATACACAGTCACAGGGAATGCTGATCATTCCTCTTTGGTTCTCCTTTAATACTTTACAAAGTATGCACGCCTCTATCCTAGCAGTTTTAGTATTGCGTTGTACCTTAAATGCCAGTCTTTTCCTACTACGCTGCCATCTCCTTATGGCAGGAGATGGGGTATTGGCTTTCATAGTAGTCAGTCAATAAAAACCATTCAAGGGAAGGAAGGAAAGAAAGGAGGATGGAACAAACTGACAAATGAGAGGGAAGTGATTAATGAGATGTGCATGGCAGATGTGACTGCTCAGTTTCCCTGGAGATTACCATGGAACAAGTTTTTTCCACGTGAGGTATTTTTGTAGTATTGTATCAGAATCAACTGAATGAGGTGTTTGCTAAAATTCAGATTCCTGCATCCTGACTCAAACCTACTAACTAGAAATCTGTGTTTTGGAGAATCCCACAGTATTCATTGTGAGCCATGGAGTTAGGCAAGCCTTGCCCTGGAGGATCAGTTAGCTAAAGAGGAAGGTGCAGGCATGCTCAGTCATGTCCGACTCTGGCAACCCCGTCGACTGTAGCCTGCCAGATTCCTCTGTCCATGGCATTTTCCAGGCAAGAATACTGGAATGGTTTACCATTTCCTCCTCTGGGGATCTTCCCAACCCAGGGTTGAACCCACGTCTCCTGTGGCTCCTGCATAGGCAGGTGGGTTCTTTACTACTGAGACACTTGGGAAGCAAATGTATAGGAGATGTTGGTAAATCAGCTTATATAGAGATTTTGTTTAAGACAAGGTAAAACCATGTGGTTTTCATTAAGGGAAAGAGACAGTTTGTCATCTAATTAACCAAATCTGAGAAAGTTCTCTGAGCTACTGTACTCTATAATTAGTGAAAGAGAGTTTTGTGTAGTGTAATCTTATATGCCTGCTCCTTTATTCCTGGGTCCAAATACTTTGTTTTTCCCTTGGAGAAGCAGACTTAACATAAGTAGTTCTAGTATTAAAAACAAAATTAACTGGGGTAGCCCTAAAGAGTACAGCTGATCTTTGAACAACATGGGTTTGAATTACTCAGGTCTACTAATACTCAATTTTTTTCAGTATATACTGTAGTTCCACACGATCCATGGTTGGTTGAAATTGTGGATGTGAAACTACCTGTGGATAAGGAGGAACCCATTGAATATGCAGAGAGCTGACTATAGGTTGATTTTTGACTGCAGAGAGGGGCAGTTTGCCTAACCCCTGCTTTTGTTGAAGTTCCAGTTCAGTCGCTCAGTCGTGTCTGACTCTTTGTGACCCCATGAACCGCAGCACGCCAGGCCTCCCTGTCCATCACCAACTCCCGGAGTTCACCCAAACCCATGTCCATTGAGTCGGTGATGCCATCCAACCATCTCATCCTCTGTCATCCCCTTCTCCTCCTGCCCTCAATCTTTCCCAGCATCAGGGGCTTTTCAAATATGTCAGCTCTTCACATGAGGTAGCCAAAGTATTGGAGTTTCAGCTTCAGCATAAGTCCTTCCAATGAATATTCAGGACTGATCTCCTTTAGGATAGACTGGTTGGATCTCCTTGCAGTCCAAGGGACTCTCAAGATCTTCTCCAACACCACAGTTCAAAAGCTTCAATTCTTCAGCGCTCAGCTTTCTTTATAGTCCAACTCTCACATCCATACATGACCACAGGAAAAACCATAGCCTTGACTAGACGGACCTTTGTTGACAAAGTAATGTCTCTGCTTTTCAATATGCTGTCTAGGTTGGTTATAACTTTCCTTCCAAGGAGTAAGCATCTTTTAATTTCATGGCTGCAATCACCATCTGCAGTGATTTTGGAGCCCAGAAAAATAAAGTCTGCCACTGTTTCCACTGTTTCCCCATCTATTTCCCATGAAGTGATGGGACCAGATAACATGATCTTCGTTTTCTGAATGTTGAGCTTTAAGCCAACTTTTTCACTGTCCTCTTTCACCTTCATCAAGAGGCTCTTTAGTTCTTCTTCACTTTCTGCCATAAGGGTGGTATCATCTGCGTATCTGAGGTTATTGATATTTCTCCCAGCAATCTTGATTCCAGCTTGTGCTTCTTCTAGCCCAGCATTTCTCATGATGTACTCTGCATATAAGGTAAATAAGCAGGGTGACAATATACAGCCTTGACATACTCCTTTTCCTGTTTGGAACCAGTCTGTTGTTCCATGCCCAGTTCTTACTCTTGCTTCCTGACCTGCATACAGGTTTCTCAAGAGGCAGGTCAGGTGGTCTGGTTTCCCCACTCTTTCAGAATTTCCCACAGTTTATTGCGATCCACACATTCAAAGGCTTTGGCATAGTCAATAAAGCAGAAATTGATGTTTTTCTGGAACTCTGTTACTTTTTTGATGATCCATTGGATGTTGGCAATTTGATCTCTGGTTCCTCTGCCTTTGTTGAAGGGCTAACTGTAATTTTAAAAAAACAGTAAATGAAATCAGTTGGGAAATATCATGGATTGCTAAAATAAGGCAAGAGTAAAGATTTTTAAGAATTTTCTTGATTATGATCCCAAAATATTCACAAATAGGTATGAAAATTTTATTAGAAGGATTTTAGGGCTTTTGGGGTGTGCGCTATGCCTATATATTTAGAGAAAATGTACTGCCAACTAGATTTATAAGAGAACAAAGAATATGTAAGAAACATGAGTAGGCAAGCTTTATATAAACTCTGCCAAACCATTTAGAGAAGAATATTTAAGTACATGCATTAAACATCTCCAATGTTTTTATGATTATATTCCAGCTAGAAAGTTACCTAAATATCTAGAATATACACTCTGAGAATATAAACTTCATTTGTAACTGTAACAGACACTTTAATCTTGGTAGGAAGGAAAATAAGAATGTGAATGAGAAAAGGGGCAAGGAGCAAAAGCAGGAAAATATACTGCATGGAGGCTGAGGTGTTTCTAAGTTGGGAGGAAGAATCTAATGGTCAAGGTGAGAGGAGGTGCTGATAGAAGTGTTTGAGTCAAGGGCACCACCATTATTGCCTAGAACTCTGGGCAAGAAATAAGATATGGGTACAGAAAAGATGACAGTAGGGAGATGGAGAAACCAGGGAGATGGGGGCTCATATCGTATGTTCTGGATGTTGTAGAATGCACGGTACCTTGCTCTAAGTCATAGGGTAAAAATTAGAGGATATGAGGACAGATGTACACAGTTCTTAACAGAAATGGGGAAGGGAAGTGGCCAGGTATAAACAGAACAATTGATAATTGAGTTTAAAGAGCAATGGCATTTATTTGATCTCTCAGAATCTTTGGTGAATTAATGGAAGAAATAGATGCATATATTATATCTATATGATAACATCTAGGGAATTTAGAACCCTTTCTTTGGTATAGTATTTTATATTCAATTATTTTTCTTCTTTGGAGTAGAGGCGTTTAAGAAAGATTAAATTGCCTAAAATAGATGTTAAATGAGGGTAAAGAAAAACAAGTTACACAATCTGGGAAAAAATATTCTGTCCTCAAATATCCATGAAAAGCAGATCTGAGCAGAGAACCACAGTCACTAAGAAGGTGTTCTTTGGCTAGGTGAGAACGGATTGCAACCTAATTGAAGGTGTTTACCGACTTTAAAACCGACTTTTAAAACTTTTAAAAAGTTTTAGTCTGAAGGACAAATTAAAATCAGTGTTCTTGAAACAAAGACAAAGGATGAGTCATCTATTTAGGTTTTAGAATGGTGCCGCCAGGCTGGCCAGAGTTCTGCTGTCTCATGGCAGTGGGAGCTGGAGCTGTGGAGGTTGTGAACCCTACTGTAAAATACTGTGACCCTACTCTGTGACCCTACACTGGCTTATTTCTAGGAATTTTATATCTTCAGTTAAGAGTAACTGTCACTCAATGTCAAGAGTGCTACTGTCTGTCAGGGATGATGAATTATCAGAAATATAATCTCATCAGAGAAAATTTTCCATGTAGAATAGCCAGAATATTAACCAACTTGGGTAACTTCTACGTGACAGACACTATGCATGGTGGGAATAAGACCTTCCCCATGAAGGTTTACAGGATTGTTTGTCACTATGACATTTGGGGCTTAAAAGAAAAGAGCAGACCCATCAAGCATCTGCTCTGGGCCTTTTCATCCTAATTCTGATTCATTTCCCATCATATATGGGACGTTTGAGTTCCTTATGAGTCTGAATGATCATGGTACCTTTTCAACATTTTGCTTCCAGAGACTAGGCTTTATTTCTTTAAATATCATAAATTTAACCAAATCGAGTCGTCCATATTGCCTATAAACCAACGATAGGAGCTAAAGTCAGAGATATATGGTTTATGCTAACCCATGAGCTGGTAGGTGATTTGAACACCTTACTCTAGGTCTCTTTCTTGGTTAAGGGTCTGAGGAGGAAGCACCCATAACTTGTTCTCCCTTATTTCTGACTTCTGAGACCAAGGGAGGATATTCATGCAGTGCAGTATTTCTACCTCGAAGTGAATATAATAGGCAAAGAAAAAGTTACTAGTGGCTCTTTTTGGAACAGGAGATGCTGGCACTGGTTCTCTGACATGATTCTCCTCCAGGGAACATGTAAAGGGTTGTGTCAAGCCCCAGGAATCACTTCTGTGTGGAGATAAGTCCTCTTATGATAATTCTCATCTCATTACCCCCACCCTCCCCTCTGTTTCTGCTCTTCAGTGCTCCATCTCCCTAGGGTTAATATGTCAGAAGTGTATACTTGGTTTGGCTTAACTGATGGCTTGGGAGAAAAAGTTTAGTAATAGTAGAAGTGACAACTCTCTTACGGTGAGGTCACACTTTAAGACGTATAATTTTGTGGAAGTTGCATTTTATCATTGTGATCCTAAAATGAGATTTGTTGTTGCCTGTCTTTCCTGAGGCCTCAAGAGGAAACTGACACAACAGTATTTTCAGAAAACTTCTCATGTGCATGGCTGTCTGGCATTTTGAACAGTTGGACGGACACCTTCTACTCCCTGTGCCTGTGTTCTGCTCCCCTCAGGGTCCAGCTTCCTGAAGCCTTCCATGTGACCAACAGCTAGTACAATACATCTGTTTGTGAAAACATGAGAGTCTCTGTTCCTATGCAAGCAACTTTGCCCATTAAAGTATGTTTTAGAGAAGAAGCTACCTTTGTTGTCTAAACTGGAGAAGTGATACAGTCTCAGTGATTCTGGTTCAAGTCAGGCCTCATGGGTCTAAATCACTGAATGACTTTTAGGATGGTAATTGTGTCTGTTAGGAATTTTGTTCGGCCACAAATGACAGAAACCCAACCACAGGGGCTTAAATAACTAGGAATTTATTTTTGCCTCAGTAGCAAGAAGTCTGAGGGCCATTCAGGGTTCAAAGGATCATCATGGATGTTTCTAGCTTCTTCCTCTGTCATCCTTAGCTTGTGGCTCTCATCTAAGGAGAGAGGAGGTGGGAGGGGAGAGCAAAAAGATTATTGAGTGTCCTCTTATCAATCTTAATAATAATAGCTCCCCAGAAGTCCCACCCAGTAGAATTCAACCCACATGCACTGGCCACATGCCACCCTTAGCTGCATTTAAGGGTAACTATTTTAACTGGGTACATTGTTACCTTGGACAGAATTGGGGTTCAGTTGACAAAGAAGAGGCTCAAGGGAGAGGCAGTGAGCAGCATCTGCCCCGAGGAGCCACATGCCATCTTTCAAATCAGTTTTAGGTGATACTTGAGTGCCTTCTAAATATCAGTGTGGTTGTATTTCTGTGATGGAATGGAGTGGATTGCCTTGTGTTGTTTTTCTGAAAGGAGGTGACACTGCTTCTTGGCCTTTCACCGTAAAGAATCTTTGACTTATGCTGTGTTGATTACAGACAGCAGAAAGGACCACTCCTCCCAGACCTCTTCGACTTCTCAATGTCATAAAACCAGTGGGCTCCAAGGGAAACCACAGACAGAAATCCCTCAGAGCTGGATTATCTGACCCCTCCCGTGGACCACCGTCTGTTTCTTTTATGCTCTTAAGAATTGAGGTTTTTATTCTCAGGACTATGCATTGGACTTTGAACCTGTTTTCTACTTTTCCTGTTTTAGTGGATCACTGACTTCACCCTGTCTGCTTAATTTCAGCTCTCAGTTAAAGTGTATGCCTAATCTTCCCTCCTAGGAAAGAGGTTTGGGGATGAAAATGAGGTGCATCTGACTTTAAGAGCCAGTGTCTCTGCGCACACACTTGTGTGCCTGTAAAACTCTGAATGGTCTCTTTGTCACATTCTTAGTTTCATTTCCTATTCCAGGACCTTAGGACCGAGCTTCAAACTAGTGTGATGTGAGCAAGTTAAAGAACATGAATCCCTTCTGCCTTCATGGTGGGGCAGAGCCTGGGGCAGCCAGAGTACCCCTGCCATCAACTTAACGTGGTCAATGTCTCTTTCATGTACCCCGGTGTATCCTACAAATATGACCATTTTCTTAGTGCCATGAAGTCAGAGAGCTTAGAGACAATGCTGCTTTCAGGCCTATTCTTTGGATCTGTCCTTTCTGTCCTTCTTCCTCTTTCCTTTTCTTATGTTGTGTCAAGGTAACCCACTGCTGACCATTGTGAACAATTATCTCAGCCAACGTGCTGACTTGCTTGGTATTTCCTAAACACTATCCATGGCAAACCTGTGCTGTGTCTTGACTCAGTTTCCTAGCTTAATATCCCCTCTCTTAACCCCATCTTGATTCTCTTGTATTCTATCAGCTTAGCTCTTCATCTTTTTCTTTTTAATATAAAATTTTATAGACAGGAGCTCATCCAATCTCTTTTTGTGTGTCATCTCATTGCTGGTTGATGAACAATCATACTCTTTGTTCTTTGCAGTTTTGTCTTTTGGCACTTTAGTGACCAACCTGGCTAAGCCCAGACAGCCATTTACTTTCCACCTGCCCACTCTTCTCCCTAGTTCTCCCTTGTAAATGCAAGTCATTAAATAAGTCATTATGAATCAGTTCAGTTCAGTCACTCAGTTGTGTCCTACTCTTTGTGACCCCATGGACTGCAGCACGCCAGGCTTCCCTGCCATCACCAACTCCTGGAGCTCACTCAAACTCACGTCCATCGAGTTGGTGATACCATTGAAACATCTCATCCTTTGTCATCTGCTTTTCCTCCTGCTTTCAATCTTGTCCAGCATTAGGGATTTTTCCATGAATCAGTTCTTCGCATCAGTTGTCCAAAGTATTGGAGTTTCAGCTCCACCATCAGTCCTTCCAATGAATATTCACGACTGATTTCCTTTAGGATTGACTGATTGGATCTCCTTGCAGTCCAAGGGACTCTCAAGAGTCTTCTCCAACACCACAGTTCAAAAGCATCAATTCTTTGGTGCTCAGCTTTCTTTATAGTCCAACTCTCATATCCATACATGACTCGGAAAAACAATAGCTTTGACTAGATGGACCTTTGTTGGCAAAGTAATGTCTCTGCTTTTTAATATACTGTCTAGGTTGGTCATAACTTTCCTTCTAAGGAGTAAGTGTCTTTTAATTTCATGGCTGCAATCACCATCTTCAGTGATTTTGAAGCCCAGAAAAATAAAGTCTGACACTGTTTCCACTGTTTCCCCATCTATTTCCCATGAAGTGATGAGACCGGATGCCATGATCTTCGTTTTCTGCATGTTGAGTTTTAAGCCGGCTTTTTCACTCTCCTCTTTCACTTCCATCAAGAGGCTCTTTTGTTCTTCTTTGCTTTCTTCCATAAGGGTGGTATCATCTGTATATCTGAGGTTACTGATATTTCTCCTGGCAATCTTGATTCCAGCTTGTGCTTTATCCAGCCCGGCATTTCACATGATGTACTCTGCATATAAGTTAAGTAAGCAGGGTGACAGTATACAGCCTTGATACTCCTTTCCTGATTTGGAACCAGTTTGTTGTTCCACGTCCAGTTCTAAGTGTTGCTTCTTGACCTGCGTATAGATTTCTCAGGAGGCAGGTCAGTTGGTCTGGTATTCCCGTCTCTTGAAGAATTTTCCACAGTTTGTTGTGATCCACACAATCAAAGGCTTTGCCATAGTCAATAAAGCAGAGGTAGATATTTTTCTGGAACTCTCTTGCTTTTTTATGATCCAGCGGATGTTGGCAATTTGATCTCTAGTTCCTCTGCTTTTTCTAAATCCGGCTTGAATATCTGGAAATTCAAGGTTCACGTACTGTTGACGCCTGGCTTTGAGGATTTGAGCATTCCTTTGCTAGCATGTGAGATGAGTGCAGTTGTGTGGTAGTTTGAACCTTCTTTGGCCTTGCATTTCTTTGGGATTGGAATGAAAACTGATCTTTCCAGTCCTGTGGCCACTGCTGAGTTTTCCAAATTTGCTGGCAGATTGAGTGTGACATGTTCACAGCATCATCTTTCAGGATTTGAAATAGCTCAACTGGAATTCCATCATCTCCACTAGCTTTGTTCATAGTGATGCTTCCTAAGGCCCGCTTGACTTCACATTCCTGGATGTCTAGGTGAGTGATCACACCATTGTGATTATCTGGGTCTTGAAGATCTTTTTTGTATAGTTCTTCTGTGCATTCTTGCCATCTCTTGTTAATATCTTCTGCTTTTGTTAGGTCCATACCATTTCTGTCCTTTATCGAGCCCATCTTTGCATGAAATGTTCCCTTGGTATCTCTAATTTTCTTGAAGAGATGTCTAGTCTTTCCCATTCTATTGCTTTCCTCTATTTCTTTGCATTGATCGCTGAGGAAGGCTTTCTTATCTCTCCTTGCTGTTCTTTGGAACTCCGCATTCAGATGTCTATATCTTTCCTTTTCCCCTTTGTCTTAGCTTCTTTTCTTTTCTCAGCTCTTTGTAAGGCCTCCTCAGACAGCCATTTTGCCTTTTTGCATTTTTTTTTTCCCTTGGGGATGGTCTTGATCACTGTCTCCTGTACAATGTCATGAACCTCCGTCCATAGTTCTTCAGGCACTGTGTTATCAGATCTAATCCCTTGAATCTGTTTGTCACGTCCACTGTCAAATTGTAAGGGATTTGATTTAGGTCATACCTGAATGGTCTAGTGGTTTTCCCTACTTTCTTCAATTTAAGTTTGAATTTGTCAATAAGGAGTTCATGATCTGAGCCACAGTCAGCTCCCAGTCTTGTTTTTTCTGACTGTATAGAGCTTCTCTATCTTTGCCTGCAAAGAATTTTGGTATTGACCATCTGGTAATGTCCATGTGCAGAGTCTTCTGTTGTGTTGTTGGAAGAGGGTGTTTGTTAAGACCAGTGCGTTCTCTTAGCAAAACTCTGTTAGCCTTTGTCCTGCTTCATTCTGTACTTCAAGGCCAGATTTGCCTGTTACTCCAGGTATCTCTTGATTTCCTACTTTTGCATTCCAGTACCCTGTGATGCACTGCTGACCCATAGCTCCACAGGAGACACTCAAACACTCAAAGACAGGTCTGGCTCAGTCTCTGTGGAGTCTCCTGGTGTGCACAAGATTTTAGTTTGAGTTCTCTGAGCATTTCTGTTGGGTATGGGGTTTGATTCTAAACACAGTTTCATTCCTCCTACCATTTTGCTTGGGCTTCTCCTTTGCCCTTGGATGTAGGGTATATTTTTTTTTGGTGGGGTCCAACATTCTCCTATTGACGATTGTTCACCAGTGAGTTGTAATTTTGGAGTTCTCACAGGAGAAGATGAGCTCATGTCCTTCTACTCTGCCATCTTAAATAACCAACTGTCATTAACAATAGTGTTCATTAATATTTCCCTCTTTACTTTTTTCCATTTATTTTAGAACTCATACTACATGTTTGAGCTAAGGAAAGACAAAGAAGTTAAATTATAAGCTTAAAAGTATTCATTTGGTTTTTCCAGATGAGAATTCTCCAGCCAACTTCTGGGATTCTAAAAACAGGGGTGTGACTGGAACACAAAAAGGACAAATTGTATGGAGAATTGAGCCTGGGCCCTATTTCATGGAGCGTAAGTACCTAAGTGTTAACATAAGTTTGTATTTGAACATTTCAGAAATATGCAGAAATCTATGAAGTCTTTTATGAATTTTATTGTAAAAGTTTTTGATTCTTATTTATAAATATATGCCATGTCACCCCAAACTGTAAAATATATTCTTTTGAGAAATATTCATTAGAGAATGTAACTATGGTTTGAAAAAACTGTATGTATGTCTCTAGATGTGTGTGCATATAACATATATCTGATGAATGTATGGTATATAAATTCTGTGATTATTTTGTTACACATTTTATATACCCTTGTTCTTCATTTATAATTAATACTATATTAATTTCAAAGGGCAGAAAGGATAATTCAAGATTTCAGTTAATTTAAGAATTTTATTTGCCTCTAGGATACTTCACTATTATTTTTCCCAACAAAAGAATAAGTTTTGCTTTTGGGTCTTGGTCTTTCCAAGTGTAGATGAGATAATCTGGGGCACATTACCATAGAAGTCATTTACTAGGCATCAGAGATTGGCTGCAAATATCCATTACCCAGTTGATTTGATGTTATATTTATTTATAAACACACATCCTATGTGCAGTACTTCTATATAGTTATATATATATGTATATGAATATACACACATAGCACATGTATACATATAAATGATTTACTGGTCTGTCCAGGTTAACTTCTACATTTACAGAGTTTATTTTTCTGCAGTAGAAAAAACTGAGCTCTTTAAAATGTTTCTGAGCTGTTTAACTCCATAGTAAGAATTAAGTTTTCTATATGGAATTTAATATAAGAAAGAGAGAATATACTGGTACCAGAGATACTGGTACTTAAGAATGATACCTCAGTTCAGTTAAGTCACTCAGTCACGTCTGACTCTTTGCAACCCCACGGACTGCAGCAGGCCAGGCTTCCCTGTCCATCACTAACTCCCAGAACTTACTCAAACTCATGTCCATTTAGTCAGTGATGCTATCCAACTATCCCATCCTCTGTTGTCCCCTTCTCCTCCTGCCTTCAATCTTTCCCAGCATCAGGGTCTTTTCCAGTGAGTCAGTTATTTGCATCAGGTGGCCAAAGTATTCGATTTTCAGCTTCAGCATCAGTTCTTCCAGTGAATATTCAGGACTGATTTCCTTTAGGATGGACTAGTTGGATCTCAGTTTGATTAAAAACGGAAACCTGCTGTAAGCATATCTGTTTTGAAGCATGTAAACTTCTGTAATATAAAAAGTCATTTAAAATATTAACAGCTATTATTTTTGAATTGCCTTTAAAGATATCAGATAATTTGTTTGACCATTTTACTGGTAGGTCAGCATTTCACAGCTTTCTCTAATCCCACTTGTGCCCTATAAGGAGTGTCTTTTTCTTCAGAGTTCAATTTCTGGTTTGTTTTTAAACCTTATGTGTAATGTGGTTGTTAAGAGAAAATGTTCATCATGTAACAGTAAGTGAGGGGTGTGGGAAGCAGATATATGAAGCATTAGTTCAGTTGCTCAGTCACGTCCAACTCTTTGGAACTCCATGGACTGAAGCACACCAGGCTTCCCTGTCCATCAACAACCCCCGGAGCCTACTCAAACTCATGTCCATTGCATCGGTGATGCTGTCCAACCATCTCATCCTCTCCTAGCTAATACAACATGTACGAAAAAGTCTCGGAGATTCACCAAAGTGTGAACAACGGTTGTATCTGGGAGGTGAGATTATGGGCGATTTGTTTTTATTGCCTTATTTTTCATCTTTACTTTCTGACACTAGTCCAGCTGCTGTCTCTAAGTAATGAGAAGCATAAGTGATAAAAGAATCTGGTAAAAAATGGAATGGGAAGTAGCTGGGTTTACTTTCAATGTGATTCCTCCTTTGAAAAGATCCCTGGGCTTAAGAGGCTGATCTAGCTGAGAAATACTGCCAATTGAACTTCAGGGAAAACCTTCCTGTTGGCTCTAAAATGCTGATGACTTCTAGGAATGATTGCCTTTTGATGGAGTGTGCAGATTCCCATTATGAGACTTATGTGAACACCTGGGAAGAGGTCAGTGCCACATGCTGCTGTAATTTGGAACATTAAAAAAAAACCCCATTTACAGAATATCCCACTTGCCATGATTGATTTTCTTTCTCCATGAAGTGTGAATTAGAGATTTGTAATGTCCTGGCTGATTAGGATATAGTGAGCATCTCTGTCTTGACAAATGTCTTTCTTTACATCTCACTGTTAATGTTTAGCAGAAGTGGGCTTGACATTGAAGTTAGGAATTGGGAATGCTTTTGGTTTTCTCTTCTACTTTAGCATTTCCACCTTAATTCTTCACACAGTGAGGGTATTATGCAGCATGATTGTGAAACTGGAAATATTCATTAATACCTTTTTAAGGACTGAGTAAAGCTATATAAGTTAAAGTGAAAGTGAATAGAAAGTACAGAACAATTTGGCTTTAGAATAAGCTTATCTTCATTCATCAGAATGGGGTCTCCCCCAGGACACATTTCTATCCCTTTGAAATCCATTCGGTGTAAAAATCTCAGGTGTTATTTATATCAGTGCTTAGAAGTGTAGTCCGTGTCTTTTAGACGTCATTTTTTTTTTTATTCCATGTCTAGCTTGAGCAGATCCAGGGGGACTTCCCAGCATAATGAAGTTATGTATGAATCTCTGGAGATAATAGTGTGAAACGTAAAAAAAAAAAAATTGGGATTGGGGAATGGGTTAACCATATCTATGTTTTCAACCTCTGATCTTGAAAACTTATGACGTTAAAAACTTTTGCTTTCATCTTCAGAAAGAACATTTATCTTTAGCTAATCAGAAGTCCAAGTAAAGTAAAATTCTCTGAAAATTGACTTAAGTTTGTGGGCAAACCTGGGTTTGAGCACTATTTAGGCTGTTTCTGAAAGTAAAGATGGCTTTTGTTTATCTGGACAAACCTCCAGAGGAGGCAGATGACCCAGACTTACAGGGCCCACTGGGATGAATTTGAAGGACAAAGACAGGTTTAATTTTAGGTAAATGACCTTCCTAGACATTGGAGAGGACGAGCCACTTCATGTGCGCTCACTTGTCACAAGACTGTCAGAATTCCTCAAATGAGGTCATGCTCATGGAAAATGAATGGATCACCTGTGCAATGTATATTCTTGAGTTTTGACATCTAAGAGGTTTCAAAACTTGTTTTGGCATGTTAGAACATCTATTTTATTCTATGTAGTCTTTCATAGACTTTGGTCATTCATTCATTCAGACCTGCTTTTTGTCCTTCCTTCATCCCTTCCATTTATTTGTTCATTATGTCCCCAGCCATCATGAAGTATTTGGTTAAGTCCAACTTTTTGCCAGGCATCATTCAAGAACTCACTAAGTCCTGGATCAGTATGAGCTTAGAAATAGTCAACTACATTGCTGTGTACTGAACTACTGAACTGAACTGCTTTGTGATCATTAATGATGATAACAGAACATTGCTATTTGTAAAAGTTATCTAGTATTTTCACATATCGTATCTGTCTCAGCCCTGGGAAGTAGATAGGATTAGGAAGCTGTGCAGTATGGATGCATGTGGCTTGTGTAAGTGACACCCTCACCTCTGATTGGCATTCAAGTTTGAAACAGAACCTTTGTGGGTGGCTTTTTAATGGGTGGGGGTAAAGGGGAGAGCCTCAGCTTTTTATTTGTATTGTCGGAGCCCCTGCTATAACTTTCTCCTTTGCTAAGCCCTTTTCAACTGACGTCAGAAGGGCCTTTTTGCCCCTTAGAGAGATTTGGCTCTTTTCATGCTCTACGAGCATACTTATGTTTTAGTTCCAGTGACTTCTCTCATCCTGTTAGGATGTGCCACATTTCACTGATGCAGTCTGTCTTTGATATTCAAGATTGTTTTTTTGAGCTTAAGCACGGGAAGCCCTGGTTCTTTCAGGCTGCATGCTGTTGCTTAGTCACCAAGTCTGGTCTGACTCTTTTGTGACCCCATGGACTGTAACCTGCCAGGCTCCTCTATCCATAGGATTTCTCAGGCAGGAGTACTGGAGTGGGTTGTCATTTCCTTTTCCAGCGCATCTTCTACACCTAGTACTCTTTACCGTTGAGCCACGAGGAAAGCCTTCTGGCTGCATTTGCTCTCATTAAAGAGATGATGATGCAGTAACATATAACCAAGTGAGCACGTCACTAGAACTATGGGTGAATTTTGTCAAAAGCATGAGAATTGGAATGTGTTTACTCTTTTTCAACTTGTGGCCTCTGAATAAAAGAGCCTATCAATAGGAATCATAATATTAAGAATTTATTAAAAGCACAAAGGCAGTGGTTAAAATCTTGTTTTCTGAATTATTGCAATTAGCTTGATTTTTTTAATGTTTTTTTTTTAATTTTATTTTATTTTTAAACTTTACATAATTGTATTAGTTTTGCCAAATATCAAAATGAATCCGCCACAGGTATACATGTGTTCCCCATCCTAGACCCTCCTCCCTCCTCCCTCCCCATACCATCCCGCTGGGTCGTCCCAGTGCACTAGCCCCAAGCATCCAGTATCGTGCATTGAACCTGGACTGGCAACTCGTTTCTTACATGATATTTTACATGTTTCAATGTCATTCTCCCAAATCTTCCCACCCTCTCCCTCTCCCACAGAGTCCATAAGACCGTTCTATACATCAGTGTCTCTTTTGCTGTCTCATACACCGGGTTATTGTTACCATCTTTCTAAATTCCATATATATGCGTTAGTATACTGTATTTATGTTTTTCCTTCTGGCTTACTTCACTCTGTATAATAGGCTCCAGTTTCATCCGCCTCATTAGAACTGATTCAAATGTATTCTTTTTAATGGCTGAGTAATACTCCATTGTGTATATGTACCACTGCTTTCTTATCCATTCATCTGCTGATGGACATCTAGGTTGCTTCCATGTCCTGGCTATTATAAACAGTGCTGCGATGAACATTGGGGTACACGTGTCTCTTTCCCTTCTGGTTTCCTCAGTGTGTATGCCCAGCAGTGGGATTGCTGGATCATAAGGCAGTTCTATTTCCAGTTTTTTAAGGAATCTCCACACTGTTCTCCATAGTGGCTGTACTAGTTTGCATTCCCACCAACAGTGTAAGAGGGTTCCCTTTTCTCCACACCCTCTCCAGCATTTATTATTTGTAGACTTTTGGATCGCAGCCATTCTGACTGGTGTGAAATGGTATCCCGGACGAGCCCCCAAGATGAAAGGTTGTTGTTTGGACCTCCATGTGGGCAGTTTGAATCCCAGTTTGGAGTCCCAGGTACGGGGGCAAAGTAAGAGGACAGGAGGGAGCTGAAGATTTCACGCCCAAATCTATACCCTTAGGACATAAGTCTGGCATATTTCGCAGAGAGAAAAAGGGCAACACATATGCTACTTCTACCCATTTTCCTTGTTCCTTACAGAACCGGTCTAATTGTAGAACAGTATTATACTTAAGAGACCCTCCAACTGGCCACCGTTCGCCGTCCTCCAATGGATACTGTGGCCATGCAGTATCACATAGGAAGACCAGGTGTGTCTTCTTTAAGCCCTGGGGATCAAATCTATCCCAGTTTTTTAGGATACAGTTCAAAGGAGTGAGGCTGGAATTGTTAGCTCCCATCTGTAAGAGAGAAAAAAAGCGACCAGCGCCATTTTTTCTACCGGAGGCGTCCCTCCCTGCTCTAGATGGGGGTGTAGACAGACGTTACACCAAAAGCTTTTCCTTCCTGGTCGGACTTAGTCTGTCCCTTACCGACGCAGGTGCCGTACTGGTCCCTCCCGGTTCTACCACCGAGACGGGGTGGGGATGTACCAGGGGTAGACTTGATAGCATCCCTACTTGACATCCAGCTCTTCACCCTTAACCTTGCTTGCCTCTGATGTCACCCGGGGTGAATCAGAGTAACCTTCCGGAATGCCTCCCAAGCTAAGACTACTAGGGGAAACATTTGTCACCTGAGTGCCTGTGCACGACCCGAGTATTTCCTGACCACAATAAGACTGACGCGAACATAAAACTGAGATATTCTTTTCAAGCATCACCACACCAGTATAACAGCCTCTTCTGATCCACTAAGAGCTGGCATTACCAAAGAAAAAAAACCCATCGCAGTCCCAATCTGAGTAACCTTTAACCTCAGAGATGTTCTGGGAGCTAGAGCTCCATCTAGCTTCCGAACTTTCGATTCCTAGCGAGGCTAGACACTTTCTTGACTACGAATCCAAGTTTGGGACCTAAGCCACAGTATACAATAACAGTATAGATCACAAGTCCCTTGAAAGTCTATGATCCGATAGATTAGGTTAGTACTTCTAATTCCCGAGGAGTTATGAAATGGTCAAAGAGACCGAAAAGTTTGACCGAGAAAGGAGAGTTCGGTCTACATGCTTTGCCCATTTCTGGTCGGTTCCCGAAGGAGACATTGGGTGCCTCTTGGCATTGGCAGGTCGGTATAACGCCCCGACAGGTTTCTGCCATAAGCCCTATGAGATCACCGTGGAACCGCAGAGCAGAGCTCCTTACTTGTTTCACGCAGGGCATGCCATTCATTCACACAAGCACACGGTAGAGTTAGTAAAGCATAGGAGAAAACGTGTTCGCTAAGAGAACAAAGAACTAAAGCTCCAAGCATCCTTACCTTGTCCTGAAGGATCCCGGACAAGCCCCCAAGATGAAAGGTTGTTGTTGAATCACGCGAATACACCAGGATTCTTGGCCCCCGGAGGAGAAGAATTCAATCCGGGGCCAGAGACGAGGATTGATCGCTCAGAGCTTTTGTGTAGTAAAGTTTTATTAAAGTATAAAGGAGATAGAGAAAGCTTCTGACATAGGCATCAGAAGGGGGCAGAAAGAGTACCCGTTTGCTAGTGTTAATAATGAGGTTATATAATCCAAAGAATGTCTGGAGGTTGTAAAGACCTCCTCCGACCTACTCCCATAATTTACATTTTAAGATAACACTGTCCTCAGGCAAGATACATCCTTGTAAAGACCAGGTATACTCCCATAATTAACATTTTAAAATAACAGAAGGTTGAATCCAAAGACTGTCCTTAGGCAGGATACATTATTGGTATATAATCCTAAGGAATGTGGAGAAAGAAAAAAAGTTTGTCCTTTTTTCCTCCTTGAGAATTCCAGACCCCTCTCTCCTTGGGGACCCCTAGACTCCCTATCAACCTGCCTAGGAAATGACTCTCTCATTTTAAAAATTATTCCATTTTAATGAGATAGAAATGGCTAAACGAAGGACATTTCCATCCGTCTTTATGGTTCAAAATAGTCAACTTCTAAAACTTGAGGGAAATCCAGGTTTTCTAAAAAGGAGCAAGCTATTAATTACTTCCTAAGGGAATATTGAAGGTATTTAATGTGGTAGATGATGTTTCAAAGATCCTAGTCTTTGAAACAAAATCATTTCTTGCAGAAAGTGTCTTGTAGAACCTTTTTTTTTCAAAGAAGGCTTGAAATGGAATCTTACACTAATGCCTAGGGTTAATGTAGCTGGTTGAGATTTCTTTTAAAAATCAGTTTTGAACAGATAACAGATGAAAAGAATATAATGTTAAAAAGACACAAAAAATGAAAGTAATCTCTCCCAACTTCATGCCCCAGTCACCAATTTCCCCTTTCCAAAGACAACCACTTTTACCAGTTTTATCTGATCTTTATAAAAATACTTTATTTATATATAAACTCAGAAGTATATTCTTTCTTTAAACAAGTGGTAGAATGATTGCTTTAAAATGCAATGTCATCATGGCACGATTACAGAAACTCCTTTACTGGGGAACAGGTTTAAGTTCTTTCCGCTTTCCCAGCCACTCCCAACAAGTACATAGTATCGTCTTTGGACAGTGATCACCCTTCCGTCTGTGGTGGACATGGAGTTGAGATGTCCTTGCTCTGGGGGACATCTTCATTTGTATTTATGGAAGCTGGTAAGTTAAAATTTTGATAATAAGAGGGCTTCTTTGTCTTATCAGCACTTGCTGCTGCTGCTGCTGCTAAGTCACTTCAGTCATGTCCAACTCTGTGCGACCCCATAGACGGCAGCCCACCAGGCTCCACTGTCCAGGCAAGAACACTGGAGTGGGTTGCCATTTCCTCCTCCAATGCATGAAAGTGAAAAGTGAAAGTGAAGTCGCTCAGTCACTTAGCTTAGCGCTACCCGTGGACTGCAGCCCACCAGGCTCCTCCATCCATGGGATTTTCCAGGCAAGAGTACTGGAGTGGGGTGCCATTGCCTTCTCTGCTTAGAGGCTGCTAAACCTTATTTTCATAACTTTATAAATAAACATGTCCAGAAGATTTTTAAAAGGGGCCAAAAAATGTTTCCGTGATCCATGACTGGCTTCAGCTGTTCAGAGGGGACCTGAGAGAGAGGAAGATGCCAGTTTCCTCTGAGGTGAGATCTGGTCCACCTGACTGTAGTTCCTTTTAGGTTAAAGTGGGAGGCCTCACTCTTCTCCTGGCTTACTGTCTCTGAGGCAACATGTTTAATGACGTGATTTTTTTGGAAGAAAATATTTTTGCCTTTTATAATCCAAAGGAACCACATAAAATATGTGTAGAAAGATATGTATATATTTCCCTCTCCAGAGTTTGAGGCAATTAGGGGTGATGTTGTGTTTCCCAAATGGTGGCACTAATGGTAAAGAATCCACATGCAGTGCAGGAGACACAAGAGATGAGGGTTTGATCCTCAGGTCAGGAAGATCCCCTAGAGGAAGACATGGTAACCCACTCCAGTATTCTTGCCTGGAGAATCCCATGTAAGAGGAGCCTGGCAGGCTACAGTCCATGGGGTTGCACAGAGTCACACGACTGAGGTAACTTAGCATGCAGGGGTGATGTAGCTGTCACATCAAGCTGTGGAGAAACCCTTCTCAGGTAGAATGCTCCTTAGTTCATATCCTCCAGCTTTACTGCCTGTGAGCTGGGCTGGCCCTGTGACCAGTGGCTCCTGTCTTATCTGATGCTCTGTCATCATGCCTGGATTTGCTTTCACCTGTTCTTGCATCTGTTTCTCAGGAATAGCTTTCTGTTTCCTCTTGCAGTTGGAGGTTAAAATAGTAGCTAAAATAGAAACATGAACACCAGCTTCTCTCATCCACCCTCTTGAGTGTTCTCCCCAGATACTTCTTCTCATAGCTAAAATGTTCAGAGACATTTATCAAAATGCTGCTCTCACTTCCTCAAGAGGGGATGTTTTTTGGTTGCATCATTTTTTGTAATCTTGAATGACCTCCTCAAACACTACATAATATGTGAAGGTGAAACCTCCCACTCAGCATGAAATGTTCCTGTATTTTAGAGGCAGAAGGCTTCACTGCTGTCCTGCTGAAGGAGGTGGCTAGTTTCAGTCCAGGTGAAAACAGCTAGTTCTGTCTGGTACTGGGTTTTTCTCCCTGGCAATTAGCTTATGCATTTGGTTTTGTAACAAGTGATCTGTGTAAATCCCCATGTCTTTACACCGAATCTTAAAGCATTATAAAGCTATCAGTTCTGTGGTTTTTGGTGACCATCTCCACAAAATCTGCAGTGCACAGTTCAGAATGAGTTTATCTTATACTTTCAGGGATTATAATTTATCTCGGGGGTTGGAGATTGTTGTTTTACCAAGGAATAAAATAGCACTTAAAACGAGTCAGCTGGCAAAGCTGGTCTGGTTATCAGATAAAAATAAGCAGCTACTTTTTTTGTCTGTTAGTTTCCTAGTCTCTTACCTCAGTTCAATTCGATTACTCAGTCGTGTCTGACTCTTTGCAGCCCCATGGACTGCAGCACACCAGACCTCCCTGTCTATCACCAACTCCCAGAGCCTACTCAAACTCATGTCCATTGAGTCAGTGATGCCATCCAACCATCTCATCCTCTGTCGTTCCCTTCTCTTGCCACCTTCAATCTTTCCCAGCATCAGGGTCTTTTCCAATGAGTCAGTTCTTCACATCAGGTGGCCAAAGTATTGGAGTTGCAGCTTCAGCATCAATCCTTCCAATGAGTATTCAGGACTGATTTCCTTTAGGATGGACTGGTTGGATCTCCTTGCAGTCCAAGGGACTCTCAAGAGTCTTCTCCAGCACCACAGTTCAAAAGCATCAATTCTTCAGCGCTTAGCTTTCTTTATGGTCCAACTCTCACATTCATACATGACTACTGGAAAAGCCATAGCCTTGACTAGATGGATCTTTGTTGGCAAAGTAATGTCTCTGCTTTTTAATATGCTGTCTAGGTTGGTCATAGCTTTTCTTCCAAGGAGCAAGCATCTTTTAATTTCATGTCTGCAGTCACCATCTGCTGTGATTTTGGAGCCTGCCCAAATGAGATCTGTCCTGTTTCCATTGTTTCCCCATCTATTTGCTATGAAGTGATGGGACCAGATGCCATGATCTTCATTTTCTGAATATTGAGTTTTAAGCCAACATTTTCACTGTCCTCTTTCACTTTCATCAAGAGGCTCTTTAGTTCTTCTTCGCTTTCTGCCATAAGGGTGGTGTTATCTGCATATCTGAGGTTATTGATATTTCTCCCGGCAATCTTGATTCCAGCTTGTGCTTCTTCCAGCACAGCATTTCTCATGATGTACTCTGCATATAAGTTAAATGACCAGGGTGACAATATACAGCCTTGACATCCTCCTTTCCCGATTTGGAACTAGTCTCTTGTTCCATGTCTGGTTCTAACTGTTGCTTCTTGACCTGCATACAGATTTCTCAGGAGGAAGGTCTGGTATTCCCATCTCTTGAAGAATTTTCCACAGTTTGTTGTGATCCACACAGTCAAAGGCTTTGGCATAGTCAATAAAGCAGAAATAGATGTTTTTCTGGAGCTCTGTTACCTAGCTGACTGTTAAAACTTTACAAAAGAGGAGGTGGTGTCCTAACTTGAGAAGCAGGGGGAAGATAATCTTGTAAAAATGCACTTCTCTTTATTGAAAAACAAACTGCTCACTCACTGGCTATTGATTGGATCTGTGAGGCACTGCTGCAGGCAGATTCACATGAGTAGAACATGATACTAATGAGCTCATGTCCACAGAATTCTCACCTTTTGCAGAGCTTGTTTCACTTTGACAGGCTTTGTGTGTATGACTTAGCTTTGTTCTTGCAGAATACATGCTATCATTTTTGGAGAAAATAAGTGGGAGAGTGATTTGCTGAACTGTGGTGTTGGAGAAGACTCTTGAGAGTCCCTTGGACTGCAAGGAGATCCAACCAGTCCATCCTAAAGGAAATCAGTCCTGAATATTCATTGCAAGGACTGATGCTGAAACTGAAGCTCCTATATTTTGGCCACCTGATGTGAACAGCTGACTTCTTAGAAAAGACCCTGATGCTTGGAAAGATTGAGAGCAGGAGGAGAAGGGGACAACAGAGAATGAGATAGTTGGATGGCATCACTGACTCTATGGTTGTGAGTTTGAGCAAGCTCCGGGAGTTGGCGATGTAAGGGAAGCCTGGCGTGCTGCAGTCCATGGGGTTGCAAAGATTTGGACACGACTGAGTGACTGAATTGAACTGAACACAATTATTGCTGTTTCTGAGATCATCAAAACCCAGTGTTAGTGCTCAGTCAAGTCATTTAGGGTTCCCAGGGAATTCCTGCCAAGGTCATCTTGCTGGCCCTCCAGCCAGCATGCTCATCCCTGGTCCCCTGCGCTTGCTGCTCCTCACTCCTCTCTCTCTCTCCCCTTGTTTCTCTCAGCTGAAGGTTTGATTTTGTTTGTTCTGTGAGGCCTTTCTGACTCCACCATGCCCTCACGAATCTTCTCCACAATCTCCACCCTTGTACCCTGGTACTCCGCCTTTTCATTGCTTGTCTTCTGGACTTTGTCACCTTAGCAGCTGCACCATGAAACACCTGCTAGACCAGACTCCTCTCTCCGATTCCTTCGCACAGAGTGCTGGGCACGGCTGAAAGCTTTCGCGTGATAATGCCAGCTGCATTCTCAATTACTGCATTGTGATTAATGTACATGAAAGATTCTATATTTTACCCCATAATATACCTTTTTTTTTTTTTTTTTTGAGATTTAGTGTTTTTTAACTGATGGGAAAGAATAGTATTAGATTTTTATATATAATATTCCTGTATAGACCTAAAATAGGATTTTTCTTTAATTGTTGTATCTTTTTCTCAAAATAAGCAAACCAAATACTCTGTATGAGGACATTTGTTGCAGTTAGTAAAGTCAGTGCAATATTAACTTCCTTGGGAAATCACATTGAGTGGCCCCTTTAAATAATCCAGGGGACTCAGCTGAGAGAGGAATCCCACTCTCATAGGCTAGGACTCTCCTCTGGGCTCTGCCCTTCAGCACTGTTGCCTCTATTAAATGAAACCTTGGGAAAAAGACATCTCACAGTTAAACTTCAGTGTCTCACACTCTCTGTATGCAGAAAATTTCACTCGGTTCTACTCTTTGACATACATTGGCTTCATGGTAATTGTACTTTGTTTCCAAAAACAACAATTGGCATTTGTAGTCTTGTTATCAAGTTCAAATTATATAATATATGAATACCTATATATACATGCACATATATATGTATATCTGTAGTTATATCTAATATATATACACATAAACATACATACCTGTGGAGATATAGATGCATATTTACTGGTGGTTCCTCAGTCTGATCCTTGTCTAGTGACTTCATTGAACTCACTTGGGGAAAAGATTTTTTTTTTGGTTGGCTGGTGGAAGTGGTGAAATTTCAGTTGAGCTATTTCAAATCGTAAAAGATGATGATGCTGCACTCAATATGCCAGCAAATTTGGAAAACTCAGCAGTGGCCACAGGACTGGAAAAGATCAGTTTTCATTCCAATCCCAAAGAAACGCAATGCCAAAGAATGTTCAAACTACCAAACAATTGCACTCATCTCACACACTAGCAAAATAATGCTCAAAATTCACCAAGCAAGGCTTCAGCAATACATGAACCAAGAACTTCCAGATGTTCAACCTGGTTTTAGAAAAGGCAGAGGAACCAGATATCAAATTGCCAACATCTGTTGGATCATAGAAAAAGCAAGAGAGTTCCAGAAAAACATCTACTTCTGCCTCACTGACTATGCCAAGCCGTTGACTGTGTGGATCACAGCAAACTGTGGAAAATTCTTCAAGAAATGGGAATACAAGACCTTCCTCCTGAGAAATCTGTATGCAGGTTACAAAGCAACAATTAGAACCAGACATGGGACAACGACTGATTCCAAATTGTGAAAGGAGTGCATCAAGGCTGTATATTGTTACTCTGCTTAGTTAATTATATGCAGAGTACATCATGAGAAATGCCGGGCTGGATGAAGCACAAGCTGGAATCAAGATTGCTGGGAGAAGTATCAGTAACTTCAGATATGCAGATGACACCACCCTTAAGGCAGAAAGTGAAAAGGAACTAAAAAGCCTCTTGATGAAAGTGAAAGAGGAGAGTGAAAAAGTTGGCTTAAAGCTCAACATTAAGAAAACGAAGATCATGGCATCTGGTCCCATCACTTCATGGCAAATAGATTGTGAAACAATGGAAACAGTCAGAGGCCTCATTATAGGGGGCTCCAAACTCACTGTAGATTGTGACTGCAGACATGAAATTAAAAGATGCTTGCTCCTTGGAAGAAAAGCCATGACCAACCTAGACAGCATATTAAAAAGCAGAGACATTACTTTGCCAACAAAGATTCATCTAGTGAAAGCTAAGGTTTTTCCAGTAGTCATATATGGATGTGAAAGTTGGACCATAAAGAAAGCTGAGTGCCAAAGAATTGATGCTTTTTAACTGTGATGTTGGAGAAGACTCTTGAGAGTCCCTTGGACTACAAGGAGATCTAACCAGTCCATCCTAAAGAAAATCAGTCGTGAATATTCATTGGAAGGACTGATGCTGAAGCTGAAACTCGAATACTTTGGCCACCTGATGCGAAGAACTGACTCATTGGAAAAGACCCTGATGCTGGGAAAGATTGAAGGCAGGAGGAGAAGGAGATGACAGAGAGATGGTTGGATGGCATCACTGACTCAATGGATGTGATTTTGAGTAAGCTCTGAGAGTTGGTGATGGATAGGGAAGCCTGGCGTGCTGCAGTCCATGGTGGCGCAAAGAGTCGGACATGACTGAGCGGCTGAACTAAAATGTGCCAGGTCTTAGTTGTGGCATGTGGGATCTTGTTCCCTGACCAGGGATAGAACCCAGTCCCCCTGCATTGGGAGTACGCAATCTTAATTACTGGACCACCAGGGAAGTCCCAGAAAATTGAAATAATATAGGTTTCTGGGTTTTCTCACTGCAGAGTCACCTACAGGTTTCCTTCATACTTCTTAGTCTGCTTCTTTCTGTTTCCAATAACAGCTGCTGTCTGTCTTTATTGTAGAGGATAGGAGTGAAGGCTTTGGAATGGAACAGATAGGGTTTGAATCCTGACTCTGTCATTTTCTCTTTGACCATTAGCAAACCTCAACACTGTTTTAAAAAATTATGTTATTTTTAATTGAATGATAATTGCTTTGCAGTATTATGTTGATTTCTGCCAAACATCAACATGAGTAAGCCATAGGTATACCCATGCCCCCTCCCTCCTGAACCTCCCTACCACCTTCCCCTCATCCCACACCTCTAGGCTGTTGCAGAGCCCTAGTTTGAGTTACCTGATCTGTACTATGGGGACAGGAATTTCTGCCTCCTGATGTGAGGGGTAAATAATAATGGGTGCAGAGATCCAACCTACATTTTGTCCATCAGGAGCTCCTCTGTTCTTATCTCTACACTGTATTTGGGATATTGTTTTTATGCACTGTTTTTCTAATATGTTTGGGCTGTTCTTAGAAATTTTCAGAGAAGCCTATAAAATCAAACAAGACTTGGTATAATCTATTGCCTCTGACTGGAAAAGGAGGGGTCATTCAGAGTCCCGAGTGTGATTTGCCTAGAAGCAGCCTGTTGAATTTCCTCAGGTGAGGCCCAAAGGACTTGTTTCTGCATTTAAATTATTGTTCTTCTCCAATCAACTTGCAGCCGAGATAAAAATCTGTTTCAAATACTACCACGGCATCAGTGGAGCCCTGCGAGCCACGACCCCTTGCATCACGGTGAAGAACCCAGCTGTGATGGTGAGTGCCCCTCCATGCCCACTTCCTCAAGCCACAGTTCCAGAGGCCTCGGTTTCTATTTTTGCCTCTGCAGCTCTGGCAAGGTTATGGGAAACAATGAAAAAGGAAACACATAACAGCGTGGGCGCCGTTTTGGGAAAGGAAATAACTTACAGGATGGCTTAACTAACTCCATAATACAAATCAGTGGGAAAATATGGCTTGATTAATAATTCTGTATATAGTCAACTCTCTAGGGAACCTTCTCATGAAGGAAATTAGTGAGTGGCCATCATGGAAAGTTTTTTAAACTTTGTTGGGATGGCTGGTTGGTAGGAAATGGTGGCATTGCATCTTATGTGAATTTAGTTTCCATGAACTCAGTGGGTAAAAGAGAGGGGAAAAAAAAGCAATTTAAATAGTGAGTGAGTCTACCTGCCAGTCAGCTTAGCAAGCTTCACCACAAAGAGAGTGTGAGATGGGGATTGTGAATGTGCTATTCCTTTGGAAGGTCTTAGTGCCAAGTCCCTCTTGATGCTGAGTTGAGCTCTAGTGCCTACAGGTACCACACGTATTTTCAGTATGGCTACTCAACAGAAGCCAACCTCTTTACCAGTCCTCAATTAAGGAAGCAGATATCTAGTTTAGCTTTGGAGGAAACTGATTGTGTTGGACTTATGAAGGAGAGTATATCCATTTCCAATATGGTACTTTCTTAAGAATTACTTTTCACAATTTTGTGATTTTTCACTTCACCAACTAACTTTAGAATCTAACAGTTTCACAAAATGCATTCCATTGTACATGGATGGTTGGATTGAGATAGCTGTCCCAGGTGGCACTAGTGGTAAGGAACCCGCCTGGCATTATAGGAGACATAAGAGACATGGATTTGATCCCTGGGTCGGGAAGATCACCTGGGGGAGGAAATGACGACCCATTCCATTATTCTTGCCTAGAGAATCCCACGGACAGAGGAGCTTGGCGGGCTACATACAGTCCATAGGGTCACAAAGAATTGGACATGACTGAAGCGACTGAGCACACGTGGACTTAGATAGTTTGGGGAGATTCTTAGAGTCCAAGATATGAAAATCATTGCAGTTCTTATAAGTCATTAATAAAAATCAGTTCATGAAAATTCAGAAGAAAAATATCAATTCCCATAGTGTAAAATCTTCATAATATTATATACGTGTGTGTACACATTTACAGATGTATGTGTTTTTGGAAATAGGTAAGTGGACAGGTTCACTCCCTCAAATTCAGAAGGTAATTTCTGCAGATGGCATTTTGAAATTGTCTGACCCACCAAAGCCATATCAAGCAATCTTTCCCTTTCATTAATTCATTCAAACAGGCATTCACTGGGTGGCTCCAAGTATCAGGCTTATACTCACCATTAGGAATGAAACGATAAGCAAAAACACAGCTCTCTTGTTTGGTAGGGCTCGAGACACACATCAGTTAAATTGTATTTATTTGAGTGATAATTACTACAAGTGACAGTAAAATGAGGCTATGAGAGCATATACTAGCAAGATTCATCCTGATCAGGAAGATCTTGGAAGGCTTCCCTGAAGAAGGCATGTTTACAGGACAATCTGAAGGATGAATAGAAGTTACTTAGGTGAAGAGGGGGAGGGAAGAACATTTGAGATAGAGGGAACAATCTGTGTAAAAATTTCAGTATCTAAGTACTCTGCTCACATTTGAATTATATTTGAGTTTCTATTGAAGTGAACAAAGTATAGAACATTAAAAATAACCCACATTTACTAGATAAGACTTTGAAGGTTCACAGAGAGAATAACAATTGTTGACTAGAAAATCTGTAGTCATGTCACATAGTAATAAGCACTGGCACATGCTATAATTAATATTCTAAAAAAAATACACAACTGGAAAAGTGGGGCTGTTTATAATAAAACTTTTGAAAGCTTAACTGTGTGTGAAATTAAATAATAGCTTCCAAACATGACTTTCTGGATTCAGATTTTCTTAGACTTGAGCAATTTCCATGATCAGATATCACTGATGGCAGGGGGAGCTTACAGCCTGGTGAGCATTGATCTCATTTCATTGATTTTGCATTGAGATTATTCTGTCAAAGCCTGTGGACAGTTGGAGATAATTAATTTGGTTCAGACAGATTTTAGACCAGCTTAAAAGCTTCACAGATACAACACTCACAATCATAATAGAACATTTTGGTTCAAAGACTGACTAATGGAATTGATGGTCAATAGATTTCTGACCCGCTTGAGATGTTGGGTCTGTATCCATTATTGAGAGGCTGTGCCAATGGGCATTTCATTGTGGGCTGAGCACTGGGTTTCTAGGACAGCATGATGGTCACCTAGGTATATGACCTGTGTGTAGGTATTGTGATTGACTGACAACATTGATATTCACAAACCCCTTTCAGTATGATTATTCCACAATTAGATGCAAAGAATAGTTGGGCAGTAGAAACCACATTTTAATTCTTGGTGGTGCTAAAACTGGGGGGTTGATTGGCTCTCAGCAAGCATCTGTGGTTTATTATATTGTGTTATACCCATCTGACTCATCATTCCCAGGTTAAATAGACCAACCTAGATAGCATATTGAAAAGCAGAGACATTCCTTTGCCAACAAAGGTCCATCTAGTCAAGTCAAATAGAGCAAAGACAGCACCAAACTGGCCAGACAACATCACTGTCTGCTTTTTCCTGCCTTCACCGTCCCCACACTGCTGGACTACAAAGTGGTGAATAACAAGGTAGTACGGACTACGACTGAGACAGAACAGCAACACGTGTCCCTCCTGTGCCAGGCATCTCACAAATCATGGCCTTCCCTCAAGTGGACCACACTGCCCAGGGAGATGTGCCCCCTCTGAAAACATGATGTCTTTTCATGCCAAGTGAGATCAATGGGACTCTGAAAAGATTCATAGTCTCATCATTCAAAGCCTACTCAAAATGTTGTAAGATGTTATTGAAACTAAGGAATATGCCCTCAAATTCTCCTTTTAAATATGTTCCCTGTCTGGTAAAAGGCTAATATGAAATAATTCTCACATAATTCATAGGCAAACAGTGTCATTTATCAGGACTCTGGTGAATGCTCATATGAGCTAATACTCAGAGAATTCAACTTTATCATTCATGACAATAAAGCCAGGAAAGACCAAAGCTGACCACCAGGTATAGTGACATCAGTAATAATAAACACATCTGAACTCTGTTTAGAGAGAGGATTTTAAATAAACTCCCTTCATAGATTTAATCCAGGAAAGCTCATAAGCAACACTGTTAATTCTATTGAAACAATGCATGGTAGTGAGTGATGGTCGCTTTTATCTGTTCCTGAAGTCAAGGATTTCCTGTTCCAAGCGACACACATCACTGTACTCTGATGAATGAAAATGACGTCAAAGTACACATGACAGAGAAGACACAATTTTTAAAAAAAAATCTTGATTCATTGCAAAAGGATATGTGATAAAGGAGACCATGTGATTAGGATAGCAGCTCATTTCCTTCCCTGTAGAGTTTCTCAGTTACTTCTTTCAAGACTATTTGCAATTGGATGAAACGAAGGAAAGATGTCTGGATGGTACTCTAGTCTATTACAAATGACATGTGAAGCAATCAGGAAGTAGTTAAGTGTCATACAGGATAGTCTTGACTAAGGTACAGAAAGTAGTCATGAGGGACTTCCCAGGTGGTCCAGGGTTTGAGAATCTGCCTTCCAATGGAGAGGATGCAGGTTCAATCCCTGGTTGGGGAACTAAGATCCCACGAGTCACAACTACTGAGCCCATGAGCTCTAGAGCCTATGCTCCCCAATAGGAGAAGCCTGTGGCCACAAGGAAGACCCACCACAGCCCCCCCAAAAAAGGGAAAGAAAGTCAGAGGTGAAACTAACTGGCTAGAATTACCTAGCAGAGTGGAGAGTTTTTAATTATATTTGAAGCTTCCCTGGTGGCTCAGATGGTAAAGAATCTACCTGCAGTGCAGGAGACCTGGGTTTGATCCCTGGGTAGGGAAGATCCCTTGGAGAAGGAAATGGCAACCCACTCCAGTATTCTTGCTTGGGATATCCCATGGACAGAGGAGCCTGGCGGACTACAGTCTATGGGATCACAAGGAGTTGGACAAGACTGAGTGACTAAGTACATAAAGCACAAAGAAAGTAGAAATCTATTTTTCATTATTTGAATGGAACTTAGTTTCAAGTTCCTCAACTTTGCTTAGATTAGTGAAAGTTTTATTTCTTGGTAATGTATGATTTTTAAAGGAGGTGGGGAGTGCCACAAACATAAGATGGAAGGGTTTAATTTAATCTTCAGAAATAAAATGTGGTTTCTATTTCTTAACTATTCAAAATATATTCTGCCTTCAGTTCTGTTTCTTACAGTATTGCAGACTTCTATTTTAAAGAACCACAAAAACTTTTTTTCCTAAAAATTTTTTCCTTTTTTTTTTAAACCACAAGTTGAGCACTAATTATATGAATTGAGAGAAAGACTTAAATCTGCTCCATGATCTATAAATGAGTGAGATGTAACTTACTCAGAAGCTTTTAGGAAAAGCTTTACACTGCGATAATAATACAATAGGATTGCAAGTTCTTATTGTTGCTAATTGTAATGGCATGTGTCATATGCCAGTAGCATAATAAAATAGCCTATGAGGGCGATGGGACATCCACATGGTCACTCAGAAATATTTAGCAGGAGGAGATAATTCTACCTATACATGAATGAATTTGATATAAATCACCTGTTTAGTTTAGTCTAGGTTTTCCTCATTGGAAGAAATTTGATGTTTGATTTTTAACTTAAGGGCATGTTTTAATACTATAATAGCAATATAAGTACATTTACTACATATCAACTATATTCTTATCAAAGAAATAAAAAGACATAAAGTAGGTTGATTCCTATTCCAGGGAATTTAAAAGTTCATGTTGGTTACATTTTGGGTAAAGATTAAATTTAGGTATGATCTCTTCTTTCATCTTTTGAGAATTTGCTTTTGTGTGTCCATTCCAAGTTTTGTAGCAAATGAAGTCATGTACTACAATACATGTTTGATACAAAAATAATCATATTTGCAAACATATGTGGTTCCCTAGGAAGGTATTATATTCCACTGAAACTTCAGATATGTGTTTTTTTCTCTGCAGATGGGGGCAGAAGGCATGGAAGGAGGGGCTTCAGGAAATCAGCATTCTCGGAAGCTTGTTAGCTTTACTTTGTCAGGTAAGGATATCTTTAAACACTATGTCCAGTGTGAAAGTGTGCAATTCAAACTTAGAAACAGTTGTTTCTTTCTGTAGACTCTTAAATATGATATGCAAAGTATTTTTGTAATATTTCTGGAAATTCAAGCATATTTCTTACCAAGGTAAAATTAAATTATTGGTATATACTCAGAAATTATTTCTTCTAGGAAGTTTTCTGGTGATAAAAAGACTGTTACTTAAGAAAAACTGTAATGCAATATGTGCTAATCCCACTGTAGAGCTTTGATAAAACAATTTGTGTTTACCTCATTTAGAGAAAGGAAAAAATTAGAGACAAGGGATAAAAAAAACCCAAGAGATACTCCTATTTCTATGGAGAAATACATATAAATATTGGAAAATGGAGAAGACAATATTTTGTTGTTTATTTTCTGGTTAGTAAAATATTCTGATTGTTGTATATTTATCATGCAACTAAAGCACTGCTTTTCAGCTTGTGAGTTGGAATTCATTTGTGGTTTATAAGATTAATTCAGTTGAAACTAGCAATTAAAAAAAGAATAGAAAAAATTAGAGTTTAAACACCAAAGGGAAATGTATTTCATAGGACACCAGTTTCTACAAACTGAAAATCTTCACACATAAAATATACACGCATGTATATGTGTAAAATGAGTTTCAGTATAATGGATTTCATGCAGGTGTCACTGTCAAAAGATGTTTGAAAGCCAGTGATTTAAAAAAAAAATTGATTGGCAGTTTTAAAAGGCCAAGAATCCCCTTCACGGATCACAGCCTTGTGGCAAAAGGGCTTGTGAAATGAAGCTATGAGCCATGCTGTGCAGGGCCACCAAAGATGTATGGGTCATAGTGAAGAGCTTTGACAAAATGTGGTCCACTGGAAGGGGAAACTGCAACTTACTCCAGTATTCTTGCCGTGAGAACTCCATGGACTGAATGAAAAGACAAAAAGATACAACACTGGAAGATGAGTCCCCCTGCCCCCAGGTTGGAAGATGTCCAATATGCTACTGGAGAAGAGCGGATGGCAAGTACTAAGAGCTCAATAAAGAATGAAGTGGCTGGGGACAAAGCAGAAATGGTGCTCAGTTGGGGATATGTCTGGTAGTGAAAGTAAAGTCTGATGCTGTAAAGAACAATATTGCACAGGAAGCTGGAATGTTAGATCCATGAATCCAGGTAAATCGGGCATAGTCAGGCAAGAGATGGCAAGAGTGAACATCAACATCTTAGGAATCAGTGAACTAAAGTGGATGGGAACAGGCAAATTTAATTCAGATGACCATTATATCTACTACTGTGGGCAAGAATCCCTTAGAAGAAATGGAGTAACCCTTATGGTCAACAAAAGAGTTCAAAATGCAGTACTTGGGTGCAACTGCAAGAACAACAGCATGATCTCAGTTCGTTTCCAAGTCAAAATATTCAACATCACAGTAATTCAAGTCTGTACACCAACCACTAATGCCAAAAAAGTTGAAGTTGACCAGTTCTATGAAGATCTACAAGAACTTCTAGAACTAACACCCAAGAAAGATGCCCTTTTCATCATAGGGGATTGGAATGCAAAAGTTATGAGATATCTGGAAAACAGGCAAGTTTGGGCTTGGAGTACAAAATGAACCAGGGCAAAGGCTAACAGAGTTTTGTCAATAAAACATGCTGATCATAACAAACACCCTTTTCCAATCACCCAGGAGACAACTCTATACATGGATATCACCAGATGGTCAATACCAAAATGAGATATTTATGTTCTTTGCAGCTGAAGTTGGAGAAGCTCTATGCAGTCAGCAAAAACAAGACCTGGAGCTGACTATGCCTCTGATCTTAAGCTCCTTATTGCAAAATTCAGGCTTAAATTGCAGAAAGTAGGGAAAACCACTAGGCTACTCAGGTATAACCTAGATCAAATCCCTTATTATACAGTGGAGGTGACAAACAGATTCAAGGGATTAGATTCAGTAAATAAAGTGCCCAGAAAACCACGGATGCATGTGTGTGACATTGTACGGGTGGCAGTGACCAAAACCATCTCGAAGAAAAAGAAATGCAATAAGACAAAGTGGTTGTCTAAGCAGACTTTACAAATAGCTGAGGAAAGAAGAAGAACAAAAGGCAAGGGAGAAAGGTAAAAATACACCCAACTGAATGCAGAGATCCAGAGAATATCAAGGAGAGACATGAAGGCCTTCTTAAATGAACAATGCAAATAAATAAAGGAAAACAGCAGAATGGAAAGGACTAGTGATCTCTTCAAGAAGATTGAAGTACCAAGGGGACATTTCATGCAAAGATGGGCGCAATAAAGGACAGAAACAGCAAGCACCTAACAGAGGCGGAAGAGATGAAGAAGAGGTTACAAGAATACACAAATGAACTCTACAAGAAAGATCCTAATGACCCAGATAACCATGATAGTGTGGGCACTCACCTAAAGCTGGACGTCCTGGAGTGTGAAGTCAAATGGGCCTTAGGAAACATTACTGCAAACAAAGCTATTGGAGATGATGGAATTCCAGTTGAGCTATTTCAAATCCTAAAAGATGATGTTGTTAAAATCCTGCACTCAGTATTGAACAAATTTGGAAAATTCAGCAGTGGCCACAGGACTGGAAAAGTTTTCATTCCAGTCCCAAAGAAGGGTATGCCAAAGAATGTATGAAGTAGCATACAGTTGCACTCATTTCACATGCTAGCAAGGTTCTGCTCAAAATCCTTCAAGCTAGGCTTCAGCAATGCATGAACCAGATGTACAACCTGGGTTTCAAAAAGACAGAGGAACCAGAGTTCAACTTGCCAACATTCATGGATCATGGAGAAAGCAAGGGAGTTCTAGAAAAACATCTATTTCTGCTTCACTGACTATGCTAAAGCCTTTGACTATGTGGATCACAAGAAACTGTGGAAAATTCTTAAATAGATGGGAATACCAGACCACCTTACCCATCTCCTAGGAAACCTGTATGCAGGTAAAGAAGCAACAGTTAAAACTGGACATAGAAAAATGGACTGGTTCAAAATCGGGGAAGGAGTATGACACAGCTATATATTGTCACCCTGCTTATTTAACTTATATTCAGAGTACATAATTCAAAATACCGAGCTGAATGACTCACAAGCTGGAACTCAGATTTCGGGGAGAAATATGAACATCCTCAAATATGCAGATAACACCATTCTTATGGCAGGACGTGAAGAAAAACTGAAGAACCTTTTGATGAAAGAGGGTAAAAGAGGAGGGAGGAAAAAGCTGGGTTGAAACTCAGCACTCAAAAAACTACGATCATGGCATCTAGTCCCATCAGTTCATTTCAGTCGCTCAGTTGTGTCCGACTCTTTGCGGCCCCATGAACTGCTGCATGCCAGGCCTCCCATCACCAACTCCTGAAGTTTACTCAAACTCATGTCCACTGAGGCAGTGATGCCATCTCCAACTGTCTCATCCTTTGTCATCCCCTTCTCTTCCTGCCTTCAGTCTTTCCCAGCATCAGGGTCTTTTCAAATGAGTAAGTTCTTCACATCAGTTACCAAAATATTGGAGTTTCAGCTTCAGCATCAGTCCTTCCAATGAATATTCAGGACTGATTTCCTTTAGGATGGACTGGTTAGATCTCCTTTCAGTCCAAGGGACTCTCAAGAGTCTTCTCCAACACCATAGTTCACAAGCATCAATTCTTCGGCTCTCAGCTTTCTTCATAGTCCAACTCTCACATCCATACATGACTACTGGAAAAACCATAGCTTTGACTAGATGGACCTTTGTTGGCAAAGTAATGTCTCTGCTTTCTAATATGCTGTCTAGGTTGGTCATAACTTTTCTTCCAAGGAGCAAGCGTCTTTTAATTTCTTGGCTGCAGTCATCATTGGCAGTGATTTTGGAGCCCCAAAAAATAAAGTCTGCCACTGTTTCCACTGTTTCCCCATCTATTTGCCATCAAGTGATGGGACCGGGTGCCATGATCTTAGTTTTCTGAATGCTGAGCTTTAAGCCAACTTTTTCACTGTCCTCTTTTACTTTCATCAAGAGGCTCTTTAGTTCTTCTTCACTTTCTGCCAGAAGGGTGGTGTCATCTGCATATCTGAGGTTATTGATATTTCTCCTGGCAATCTTGATTCCAGCTTGTGCTTCATCCAGTCCAGCATTTCTCAGGATGTACTCTGCATATAAGTTAAATAAGCAGAATGACAAAAAATAGCCTTGACATCCTCCTTTCCCGATTTGAAAACAGTCTGTTGTTCCATGTCTGGTTCTAACTCTTGCTTCTTGACCTGCATACAGATTTCTCAGGAGACAGATCAGGTGGTCTGGCATTCCCATCTCTTGAAGAATTTTCCACAGTTTGTTGTGATCCACACAGTCAAAGGCTTTGGCATAGTCAATAAAGCAGAGCTAGATGTTTTTCTGCAGCTTCCTTGCTTTTTCAATGATCCAGTGGATGTTGGCGATTTGATATCTGGTTCCTCTGCCTTTTCTAATTCCATCTTGAACATCTGGAAGTTCACCGTTTATGTACTGTTGAAGCCCACCTTGGAGAATTTTGAGCGTGACTTTGCTAGCATGTGAGATAAGTGCAATTGTATGGTAGTTTGAGCATTCTTTATCATTGACTTTCTTTGGGATTGGAATGAAACCTGACCTTTTCCAGTCCTGTGGCTGCTGCTGTGTTTTCCAAATTTGCTGACATATTGAGTGCAGCACTTTAACAGCATCATCGTTTAGGATTTGAAATAACTCAACTGAAATTCCATCACCTCCACTAGCTTTGTTCGTAGTGATGCTTCCTAAAGCCCAGTTGACTTTGCATTCCAGGGTGTCTGCCTGTAGGTGAGTGATCACACCATCGTGATTATCTGGGTCGTGAAGACAATCCTATCCCTAGTCCCATCACTTCATGTCAAATAGATGGGGGTAAAGTGGAAGCAGTGATGGATTTTATTGTCTTGATTACCAAAATGACTGTAGACTGTGACTGTAGCCATTAAATTAAAAGATGCTTGCTCCTTGGAAGGAAAGTTATAACTGACATACTAAAAAGCAGGGATGTCAATTTGCTGACAAAAGTCTGTATAGTTAAAGCTATGGTTTTTCCTGTCATCATGTGAAAGTTGGACCATAAAGAGGACTGAGCACCAAAAAATTAATGCTTTTGAATTGTGTTGGTAGAGAAGACTCCTGAGTTTCCTCTGGACTGCAAAATCAAACCAGTCAATCCTAAAGGAGATCAACATTTAGTATTCATTGGAAGGACTGTTGCTGAAGCTGAAGCTCCAATACTTTGGCCACCTGATGCTGACAGCTGAAAAGACCTTGATGCTGGAAAGACTGAATGCAAAAGGAGAATTGTGTGGCAGAGGATGAGATGGTTATATAGCATCACTGATTCAGTGGACATGAATTTGAGCAAACTCCAGAAGATAGTGGAGGACAGGGGAGCCTGGCGTGCTGCAGTGCATGGGTTTGCAAAGAGTAGGACACAACTTAGCAACTGCAACAACAACAAAGCTGAAGCGTACTCTCAGTTCAGTTCAGTCGCTTAGTCATGTCCAACTCTTTGTGACCCCATGGATTGCAGCACACCAGGCTTCCCTGTCCATCACCAGCTCCTGGAGCTTACCCAAACTCATGTCCATCGAGTTGGTGATGCCATCCAACCGTCTCATCCTCTGGCATCCCCTTCTCCTCCAGCCTTCAATCTTTCTCAGCATCAGGGTCTTTTCAAATGAGTTAGTTCTTCAGGTAGCCAAAGTATTGGAGTTTCAGTTTCAGCATTATTCCTTCCAATGAATAGTCAGGACTGATTTCCTTTAGGATGGACTGGTTTGATCTTGCAGTACAAGGGACTCTCAAGCGTTTTCTCCAACACCACAGTTCAAAAGCATCAATTCTTCGGCATGCAGCAGCAGCAGCAGCTTTCTTTATAGTCCAACTCTCACATCCATACATGACTACTGATTGATTACTCTAAGGAAATCAATATTTGAAATGGACTTTTGAAACAGACAACTGTACTGCAGCACATGTAAGATAAATTCTAATAGGTGTCTGTCACCATGTCTGTTTTCATTTTTTTCCCATTGGTGTAGTACTTCTGAAATTTAAATTATCAGTAGATTCACTTTGTTCACTGCAGAAAATGTTATTCACGAAAATTGACATTTTTAATAGTGAAAGTTAGGAGGCTGATCTTGAAAACACGCATCCATGGATGCATGATTATCATGTATGATGGTAGCTCATGTGTTAGCTCATTTCTGGCCCAAGGCCATTGTAGTATCCATTTCTGATCTAGCATGTTCCTTTTCCTCCCCATATGAAGTTACTTACCATGACTACCTTTTAGTTTGGTTCTCTGGCAAATCTCAGAGGCTATAAATAGTTCAAATTTGACCAGTAGATATATTTTCACTGGAACCCTCAGGGTTTTAAAAATCTAAGTATACCACAGCCTGTGATAAACTCCTCAACCCCTTATCTTTCTTTTGAATATATTTTAGTTGGCTACCTGTGCTTAAGGGTTCTAGGGGAGGGGTGCAGGTGGGTTGCAGGAACAAAAATGAATCCTTCTTTTACAGATAAGGAACAGCTTCCCAAACCTCCATGGCCCAGAAAACTTAGTATACCCATACTACAGTTTTCTTATTTTAGAATAATTGCTCTAAGCTTTCAAGTGATCAATATTTTTGTGAACATGACACACACATATTGATTTTGACCGCAGAGGGGATGTTAATTAACCCACCATTCGAGAATGACCAGATGAGAACTAAAAATCCCAAGACATTTTCCTGAAAAGCAGAAATAAGCTTTGGGGCATAACCAGATGCTTTTTCTTTATATACAACTTTTTCCAACATCCACCGCAGTACACATAGAGGCTGGCTATCTAAACTCTGTTTTATTTCCTACCATGTGATCAAGTATTTGCAGATGATATACAGAAATGTCTAAAAAGTATAGAAGATGAAAGCCAATTTCTGATGGTAATTCTAAATAATTCATCTGGTGTAGCATATTGACAGTGGATGACTGTCTATGGAGAGCATTTAAGCTCTGTAGAATATCTTTCTGCAAATATTCTGCTCTTGATTATCTGTGAATAAATAGGGACACAAATAATTGAACTCTACAGATAAAGCAAAAACTGTTTTTTGATGAAAGTCTTAAAGCTCTTCTCCAAGTAAGAAGTTAAAGATATTTAACCTCTCATACCTTTGTGACTGAGTCCTTCTTTAATCTATGAGGTGTTATGCATATTTATGAGCAATAAAATATGTAAAACATAAAAGAGAAAGTCAAGATATGGATAAAGTGAACTGTATAATCAAAGTACAAATAACTGGTAGTTTATTATGTTTATTAATGAAGACTTATTTGTATAGTGTCTCTTGTAGAAAAGGATAACAGTGACATCTTTCATCGCTGTGGCTTAATCTTCTGGTGGATGCTGTTTCTTCAAAGGAGCATTTTGCATGAATAATTTAGCTCTGTCAGACTTCATGACAGCCATTTCTGTACATGTACTTGTTTACTGCAAAGAAATCCCTTCTTGAGAAGTAAAAATCCCTTTAACAGCTAAAGAATATCATTCCTTTGTCTTTGAGTCTGAAGCAAGCCCAACAATAAGGATAAGAAAATATTCAAATTGTATTTTTTCTCAAAATTACCAAATAAAACCAAGTGAAAACATGTAGCATTATTAAATTGACAGTAAAATATAAGCACTGTATTAATAATGATTCCATAGTAGGACTTGCCAGAGATGGGATCCATGAGGCTAATGAGATGACAGCAGCTTCTCTGAAGTGCCTGTCTAGTTCTTTGCTCAATCTTTCCCTTCTCCCGTGGGCTTTTAGATCAAAGATCTTACTATCTTCCAAACATAAGGTCCTCTTGGTTGAGTTTTTCAATCTTTTCTGACGTGTTAGACTGCTTCCCTCTGCTGCCAGTTATGAGACATTAAACAGTCCTGGTCTGTTTTCATCACATGTTATCTAGGCCGCAAGTTTTTTTTTTTGGCCATTGGTGAACTTCTTCCAGGGAGCACTCCTTAGAGAATATGATGCTATGGGCAACCCCAGGCCAAGTCTGTCCTTCTGAGAAAGACTTTGTGTTTCAGGAATGTGGACTTGAGTAGGATGACCCTGGTGATCCTTTAAAAAATGTGAAGTTACTCTACCGGGTCTCTTCCCCAGCTGATTCAGGTCATTCAGAGGTCTTTGAGGGGCTTCCTAGGCGGCTCAGTGGTCAAGAACCCACCTATCAATGCAGTAGACATACCCGGGGGGCTTCCTGGGTAGCTCAAATGGTGAAGAATTTACCTGAAATGCAGGAGATTTGGGTTTGATCCCTGGGCTGGGAAAATCCTCTGGAGGAGGGCATGGCAACCCACTCCAGAATTCTTGCCTGGAGAATCCCATGGAAATAGGAATCCAGCAGGCCACAGTCCATAGGATTGCAAAGCATCAGATGCCACTGAAGCAACTTAGCACACCCACACAAGGTCTTTGAGAGTTCAGAGCCTGTCCACAGAATTCTTTTTCTGAATCAGTGGTCAGGACTTCCCTACACTGTTCATAACTGTATAAAGTTACCTGCTGCTGCTGCTGCTGCTGCTAAGTCGCTTCAGTCGTGTCCGACTCTGTGCGACCCCATAGATGACAGCCCACCAGGCTCCCCCATCCCTGGGATTCTCCAGGCAAGAACACTGGAGTGGGTTGCCATTTCCTTCTCCAATGCATGAAAGTGAAAAGTGAAAGTGAAGTCGCTCAGTCGTGTCCGACTCTTGGCAACCCCATGGACTGCAGCCCACCAGGCTCCTCCATCCATGGGATTTTCCAGGCAAGAGTACTGGAGTGGGGTGCCATTGCCTTCTCCAATAAAGTTACCTAGAAACTGTCTATTCTCCAGAAGCTTTGAAGAACACTTAGCTCTCAAGCCAACCTTATCCTAACTGATATTTTCAGAAAGGCATTGGGGATCCTGTGAAGCCAGCTTTATTTCCTGACATTTTTGCATCCTGTAGCTTGACCATTTTAAAAAGTGTTAGTCTCTTCACTAACCAGATGTTAGCCAGAAATTTTAGCAGCTCATATTGTGTGAAGTAACAAGTGGTGAATCTAAGATGAGTTATGGGACTTTTAACAAATATTTAAGTTACTTAACAGACTACTGAAAAAATAAACTCACAGTTATTTAATGTAACAGATAGCAATCAAATTTTAGAAATATTGCTGGTCTCTCTTTTTCATCTAACATTCATTTGTAGAATATATATGGCATTTTACATATGGTACAGCTGAATGTGTGCTCTGAAGTTTCATCCCCAATTAAACTTAAGTCTCTACATTTCATGTATTTATGTAGAAGATTCACTTTTATCTCATGAAAGGACATATTGGTTTTCTTTTTAAATACAGTATTTACTAAGGATTTCTCTTAAGACATTGTGTGAAGTACTGGTTGCCAAGCTACATAGAAAAAGGTGGTGAAGATGCACACATTAGAATCAAAATGGTACTAATTCTAATCAAAATTAGAATCAAGTGTTCTTTGGAAGGAATGATGCTAAAGCTGAAACTCCAGTACTTTGGCCACCTCATGCGAAGAGTTGACTCATTGGAAAAGACTCTGATGCTGGGAGGGATTGGAGGCAGGAGGAAAAGGGGACAACAGAGGATGAGATGGCTGGATGGCATCACCGACTCGATGGACGTGAGTTTGAGTGAATTCCTGGAGTTGGTGATGGACAAGGAGGCCTGGTGTGCTGCAATTCATGGGGTCGCAAAGAGTCGGACACGACTGAGCGACTGAACTGAACTGAACTGAAGGTGGTGATACAAGTTTGGCTTCATTCTGCAGCCTGTTAGAGGACCCCTTGCTGGAGTTAGTCATAACCTACTTGCCCTCACTTATCTAAGCAATCATAGAGTGATTAATTTTGTTATTGTTTTGCTGAATAGTTTCTGTTTAGAGTTTCCTGTGTAATTATTTAAGAATGAATTGCCATTGATCTACTTGTTCTAATCAGAACATATGAATCTCTTATCTTCTGTCCCTTTCCTCTCCCTCTCTCTTTCCTTCCCTTCTTCCTCCTCTCTTTCTTTCTTTAAAGACCTTAGGGCAGTTGGACTAAAGAAAGGGATGTTCTTCAATCCTGACCCTTATCTTAAGATGTCCATTCAGCCAGGGAAGAAGAGCAGTTTCCCCACGTGTGCCCACCATGGGCAGGAGAGGAGGTCTACTATCATCAGTAACACCACTAATCCAATTTGGCATCGAGAGGTAAGATGATAGAGACCTCCTGCTTGACAAGAAGTTGGCCAACTCCATCTCTCTCCACTGGTCTCTATATCGTTCAGCTGCTCGTGGGTGTGGGTAATATGGCTGAGGTGTCTGGAAATTCTGTTAGGAAAAGTGTACAATGAAAATGAGATATTCCCTTCTAACCAGGGATGGGTCTAGGGTTAAGCAAATGAGGGACTTCCCTCAGATGTGTTATTTATAGGGTTCCAAAGACTCAATGATCAAAATTAATATTTCAATGCAATATTTTTTAAAGAAATAAAAATCAAGGCAAATATTAATGATGGACAAAGTATCAACATTTTGTAAGGACAGTAACAGTGCCTTGCAGAGCCATATGGGAGCCTGAGGCAGAAGGAAAAGTCAGTAACATTGATCCCATTTTTATTTAAAATTTTTATATTTTGTTCTAGCACATACTCAATATAAATTAATGGAATTTCTCTCCCTACAGGCTTTGGCAAATGTTTTTTTGATTTCTAGATTTTGGTTAATTACACGAGGCAGTTGAGGAATTGTCATCCTGAGGGAAGGCAGATTGTGTTGATGGTACTTCAGACTTTCTCATAGCTGCAATATGCTACCAGTCATTGCAGTGTGCCATATTAGTGAAATCAAGCCCAGGGTTTTCCCATTGGAAATATTTTTTTGTCACAGACTGAACAGAGACGTTGATTCTCTTCTAGCGAGCAGAGCATGAGTTCTACCATCTCTCAGGGAATCAAGACACAGTTCACATACTAGTTTCAATGAGTGTTTCTGAAACTGAAAGTGCAAGTCGCTCAGTCATGTCTGACTCTTTGTGACCCCATGGACGATACAGTCCATGGAATTCTCCAGGTCAGAATACTAGAGTGGGTAGCCTTTCCCTTCTCCAGGGGATCTTCCCAACCCAGGGATCAAACCCAGGTCTCCTGCATTGCAGGCGGATTCTTTTACCAGCTGAGCCATAAGGAAAGCCCACAAATCCTGGGGTGGGTAGCCTATCCCTTCTCCAGACCCAGGAATCGAACCGGGGTCTCTTGCATTGCAGGCAGGTTCTTTACCAACTGAGCTAAGACAAACGTATATTGGCATGGGAGTTGCACAGTTAATTAAATCACTCCCTAAATGTTTAATGACAATAATATGTTCTAACAATGCTGAACAGTATTTCATTGGAGAGAGAGTTTCAACAGTTCCAAAACCAACTGGAGAAAAACTGGCTGTTTGAGGCTTGCCAGCATAGCAAGATGTTTCTCTTGGGCAGTTTTCATGGTTATGTTAGTGGCTAAATATTGTCAATTTTTTTATTCCTGGTTTGAAATACTGTCTCCAAATAGTGAATAACTCTTAAAGGAATACCACTTAATTTAACACATTAGAAGCTTAGATGATTGCATGATGATCACTTAGAAGGCAAAGAGTAGAGATAGTAACGATACTAGCAATAACTTTATTTTTCTAACATTTAATATTTACAGAGTTCTTAGCCATGTTACCAGTGCAGGCATGATAAAGGGTATGTAAGGGATGATATTCTCACCTCTCTTTTTGTGATTAATAAACAAAAGCTTAAAAATGTTCATGTAACTAGCTATTCAGGGGCAGAAGTAGTGCTTAAACTCTGCTGTCTTATTCTAAGCAAGTGCTTTTTCCATTAAGCAGATTGCTAAACTTCATGGCCCTTTGGGGAAATTAAATTGTTATGACTATGTAAACTTAGTGACCCCTGAGTGTAAAGTTGGCTGGCACTAGTCAGACGTCATTGTTGTTGCCTAGATACTACCAGGGACAGAGACAAATGGTTCAGGTTAGATTTCTGGCTCCATCATTCACTTTTTCTGAGATGCTCATCATAAAAAGGAACACTTTATCTTTGTAATATATATGAAAGTGTTTGTAAATGAGTAAAGCAGGTTATTTTTCTTTTATATCCTTATTAATATCATATCCTGTTTTTTCCAATGGCATTCTGAAAACAACAAAGCTTATCTTAACCTCATACTTTTATTTTTCTATCCCAGGAGAAATGTCTCTGTGTGCCTTTTAAATTAAGTAACTTCTATTTGAACATTGTTTTATTTTGCTGTAAACCAGGGAAATCATAATATTCATTAGGTGCTTCTATTTTAACCACTAAGTGAAGGACGAAGATGTGCAACTTCAAAATACCATGGGATCAGGAATTAAGTTTGCTGTTAATCAGAGTATTGGTTAATTCTAAGCCACCATATAACAGGATATTAAATATTAAAGAGTTAAAATACAATAAATGTGGTGAGCACTAAAATTGTATTGTGCATAATTTAATATTTGATAGCATCTCCTCAAACTATTCAACCCGGAAGAGTTGGATGATTGAAGGTGCTTCCTTTGTCATCTAGATCCTAACTGCTGCTTTTTAATCTTTATGACTGTTCATGATTCTGAGTGAATAAAAGATTGACAATTGTTGCAGATTTTTCTGGCAATGTAGACTCTCTATGTCATTAGAATTTAAGAGATGCTAATTTTTCTTATAGTAATGTATATTAATAAAATGATATATATAATTTTGTATTTCTTTTTTGACTTGTGTTATGTTTTGTTTTCAGAAATACTCCTTTTTTGCACTCCTTACTGATGTCTTAGAGATTGAAATTAAAGACAAGTTTGCTAAGAGCCGGCCTATCATTAAGCGTTTCCTGGGGAAGCTCACCATTCCAGTCCAGAGGCTACTGGAGCGGCAAGCCATTGGGTAATCAGGGATCCTGTTGCAAGTAGTTTCCGCTGAAGCAACTGAAATGATACTTTGAAGTCCTAGGGCTTTTCTCACTGATAAGAAGTGGTAATATACTTCTTTTAAAAATGAAAGTGCTGGCATATGCCTTAAAATGTGCAGGACAAAAAGGACTTTATTTTCATGTATCTTTTTTGAGTTATCTATCTTTCCCAAGATGTACCTACTATTAGCATTTCAGTGTGAAATGTCACAGTGCTCAGTTGATTTTTGAGTATATTGAAGTCTTGCTATAACAGCCTCTCCCTAGAACAGGATGCCAGTATCAGATTGACACCTCCCAATCCTGATTAACCTTATCCAGAGATTTTTGTTATGCCTAAGAAACCAAAACCACCTTATTTTAGGGCCATTTAAAACAGAGCCTAGACTCTGAGATGGTGTGGAGCTCTAAGACATGTACTTAGAGCTCTAAGACATTCATTTAGGCAACTAGAAATTACTCATTGAGAGAATTTTAAAATGTGGTTTGACATCTGTCTCCTTTCTGTTAGCTTTTTGTAAGCTGTGAATCAAGTAGTTGAGAAATCATAACATGCCTCCATTCCTTATTATAAATGGTGTATATATTTTCACACGGTAAGTATCAGCAAACTCAATAACACAGCTGCTCTGAGGTAGCACTAGGGGGCATCCTTTTCATTTTAGGAGAACATTATGAATGTATGATAACAGTGGTGGTAGTCAGCAGTATCAGTGATAAACAGTAGCTGTGGTAGTAGTAGCAGCAATAGTAAACAAAAGTAAACAAAAAAAGATGGTATGGCCCTAGTCTATGTCAGGAGTTAAGTAAATTACACTCATCTGCTTCTATAATCTCGACAACTCTGCGAGGTGAACAGTGTTGTTATACCTCTTTCAGAGATGAGGAATCTGAGGCTAGCAAGCCAGTGGTGGAGCTGGGATTTGAGCAGATCAGTCTGTTCCAGAATCTCGACTTCTCTGCCACACTTTAAGGCTGGCAGTGATGGCATATTCATCCAGCTAACTGAGAGGTTGATCATTTGTAGGCACTTTGCAGCTAATTAACTGTCCTCTTAGTGTTTTGACAAGTCACAATTTTTTCAGACATTAGTTTCCTTGTTTGAAAAATAAAGTCTTTAGACCAGGTGATCTCAGAGACCTCTTCGACATCTGAAATTAAGAGATTCTAATGGAATCTACAGAGAAGGCAATGGCACCCCACTCCAGTACTCTTGCCTGGAAAATCCCATGGATGGAGGAGCCTGGTGGGCTGCAGTCCATGGGGTCGCTAAGAGTCGGACACAACTGAGTGACTTCACTTTCACTTTTCACTTTCATGCATTGGAGAAGGAAATGGCAACCCACTCCAGTGTTCTTGCCTGGAGAATCCCACGGACGGGGGAGTCTGGTGGGCTGCCGTCTATGGGGTCGCACAGAGTCGGACATGACTGAAGCGACTTAGCAGCAGCATCAATGGAATCTAATTCTCTGTCCATTAGAGGCAATGGTTGAGATAGACCACATAAACTAGAAATATTATGCTGAAATTCTAGCAGCCTCATTTAATTTGATAAAACAGGGAAATTGCAATTATTTTTAAGGATAGCAAATATTGCTCCTAGTGGAGGTAATACTCTTTTGTTGTTGTTGTTCAGTCGTTAAGTCATGTCCAACTCTTTGCTACACCATGGACTGCAGCATGCCAGGCTCTTCTGTCCTCCACTATCTTCTGGAGTCTGCTCAAATTCATGTCCATTGAGTCAGTGATACTATCTAACCATCTCATCCTCTGTTGCCCCTTATACCTTTGCCTTCAGTCTTTCCCAGCATCAGGGTCTTTTCCAATGAGTTGGCTTTTAGCATCAGGTGGCCAAAGTATTGGAGCTTCAGCTTTGGGAAGTTTCTAAAAATTATTTTTAGGATTAATGGAAAATGAAAAATTATAATTGGTGAGAATTAACTATTGGAAGTATAATATGCTTATAATTTAATTTACATACGTATAATCATATAATTTATATATATAAAAGAAGTATTCATTTATGTATACCCATAAGAATGATCAAGGAAAAATAAAGCTTTAATAGTGCTTTAATCTCCTGTTAACTTGCTGACTTTCATTCAGTCTTTTAAAGAATGGACACATAATACTGCCTGGCATGGATTCTGTGTGTACTGGAAGGAAGTCCAGCATGAATTTGTGATATGCCAGAATTATGAAGTATTTCCACACAAGTATATTAAAAGCATTGCCTGATACTTAGGGATTTGCTTTATTAAATAAATATGATACTACATATTAGTATATCTGCTCTTAGCATCTAAATATATTTTTAATCTGATTATTACTTTCTATCAAGTAATTGATACATCTTGAAAAATAATGAGTTTTCTTTACTTATGTTTTTTGTAGACTGCAGTTCTCTGAAGTAATTGAAGTTTCATATGGTAAAATTTTATAGGATGAGCTGAAACTCCTTACTGATTACCTATTTCAAGAGTATTGGTTTGAATGTGACATTTTTTTCAGAAAGTGGCTTGCATTCTGTCCAAAGAGCACATCACTTTCCCATGCTTTGTCATTTGCTCTGATTACACTAGTGAGAAAATGTCTCAGTCAGGCAGTGGGAGTTCTTTGGCACTTAGTCTTTATAATTATATACCGTAATAATATATAATATAGGGTACACAATTATCTATCACAGGAAAGAGGCAGGATGAGTCAGATGAAACTGAGAAAGAATAGGTGAATCCCCTGGCAGTCACTCAGCAAGGATGAAACCCCCTTGACTTGGGATTTCTGAATAGGGAGTCTTTCCTGTTCTTAGGGATTGTAGAGTTGAGTATCTTGTCAGTTTGGGTGAAAAACAGCACTAATACCTATTAAAAATCTTTTTTTCAAAGTAAAGAGTCTCATTTGTTAAATTTATTCAACAAATATGTGGATGTGTATACATATAGTATCTACTAAATGTTAAACACTGTTTTGGGTATTAGAATATGATAATGAGCAAAAGAATGGATCCCATTCTTAGAATCCCTGCTAATCATTTACTTCCTAGCTAAAATCCATCACTTTTTTAAGTCTTCATCATCAGCACCAACACTTTACTTTTATTGTTCAAAGAGGAGGAGAGGAGAGTCAATTTGATTTTAGCAAAGAAGGGAAAATTTTATCATTCCAAGACCAAATGTCCAAAGAGATGGATGAGGACCACCTTGTTGAGAGCAGGTTCAGGTGGTTTGCTGCTGGGTTCATGGATTAGTGGACAGAGGGGCAGCATCTCTGCATGTCAGGCACTGTCTAAATGCTGGAAAGGAAAAAGCAGTCAGGGAAAAAGACATCACTTCTGTTATGCAGGTTACAGTCATTGTAGAATTATTAGAACATTCTAATGTAATAGCAGTTAATATACTTGTATCATCTAATAGTTAATGCCAAAACATCCCTTTACAGGAAAAAATCTTCTTAAAATACCAGCTTAAGTACACAAAACATTGTGATGTCAAATGCATTGGGATGAGCCATGAGTAAATATCATTAAAATCCATGCTACTTAAAGCAGCCAAGGATTATGGAAAGTGCTCATAAAATGAGATATGATCTGGGGCCTACAGAGCAGGGGCTTCTATGTCATAAATATCTGTGTTCTAATCCTGGTTCTGTCACTTTAATTGTTGTCTGGCCTTGGGCAAGTTACCTATCCTCCCTGGGCCTTAACTTCCTCTTCTAGAAAACAGGGCCACCACCGGGCTCATAGGGAGGATGGAAGGCGATGATGCATGCAAAGCCCTTATTAGGGTGTTAGCACTCAGATGGGGGAAACAAAGCATTTTAAGAGCATCAATCAAATATTTATTACAAGATTTATAGGGAAGAAAAAGTAAAAAGTAAAAGAAACAATCTTATTGTTTTAGGACATTCTTTGTATTAAGCCAAAGAAATTCATAAGAGCTGAACTGGGATTTTACATTAGCATGTGTTCTTTTAAACAGGTAACATCTATTTAAAATTATGCCGAGGAGGTAGAGAACAAGGGAAATAGTCGTGTAGATTAGTAATCAATAGGGACTAGAGGCTCTGAACTCTACATTGGTTCAAGTATTAGGTGGAGGCCTTGTGTTTTCCACCCAAAGTTGCCATTAGAGGGCAGTGTGAGAGCAGAGATGGTGTGATTTGGTCCTATCCCTCTGATTATTTTCCTTAATTAAGAATGCATCAGATTCAGAATGAAAGTTGCTTGCATACAAGGAAATGATGTAATTGTATTTGACTTTGATAAATAAACACAGAGTTTAAATATATCAACTATTTCATCCTCAAGGAAGCCAATAGCCTGAGCCTGGAGCTAAGATGGAGCAGAAGCTAGGCAGGTCCAGTGGTGTGGGCCCCTCCAGTCCACCTGCCAGTATGGCAACAAGACCCCACCAGGTGGTGCAGCCAGCTTCTCCAACCATCCCATCAGTATCGCTCACAAGTTGCCCAGAGAATCGGTGATAGTCACTCCCACCAAGCTAGGGCCAAGAGCGAGCCCCTTACTCTACAAATGAGAAAGGGGAGGTGCTGCAGCCCTCTGCCCCTCACACAGCCGGAGCAGCTATCAGAGCCTGGCCTGTTCTCACACGGCTCTCTCCTAACTCCCCACTCCTGTTCTTCAGAATGTAGCAGCTCTGTGCCCTCCATGTGATGACCCTTACCTCTGTCTGTCTTTCTTTTGTCCACACCACATGGCATATCTTAGTTCCCCAACCAGGGGTCAAACCCCTGCTGAGCTTTCAGTGGAAGCTCGGAGTTGTAACCACTGGACTACCAGGGAATTCCCTGTGCCTGTCTTTTTAGAGGGGCTTCCCTGGTAAGAAATCGGCCTGCAATGTGGGAGACCTGGTTCAATCCCTGGGTCTGGAGGATCCCCCCTGGAGAAGGGAATAGCTACCCACTCCAGTAGTCTTGCCTCATGCTAAATGCTAAGGAACCAGGCCGTCTATTCATTTACACTTGAGTCAGGAAACACTCAAAATTTTAGGCCTTTTCCAGCTCCTTGATGGCTTTTAAAATGTCCTGTTCCTGATCACTATTAGCAGTGATCAGGAGAACAAATCAGTGCCCTTTAAAAAATCATAGCAACATTGTATTGCATTTTGTATTGTATTGCATTTACTAATAATTTTCCTTGTGACAAGGTTCCCTTTTATCCTTGGGTTTATAAGTGTTCATTTATACAAATGAATAATATTACGTTGACTCTAACTTGCCTTTTCACTTTCTCATGAGTATGAAAGTTTTAAGAGAAATACGTGGGGTTTAGGGGGTGGTCTGTAGGAAGAAGATGAAGCCTGACAGCAGAGTAGTAGGATCAAAGAACCATTTCTATTCTTGCAGTGACCAGATGCTCAGCTACAACCTTGGCAGAAGGCTCCCAGCTGACCATGTGAGTGGGTACCTCCAGTTCAGAGTGGAGGTCACATCTTCTGTGCATGAAGGTGAGATATCTGTGTAAATACATCACTGTAGGTAGAACTTGTTAAATCTTACTCTGTTGCCAGTTTACATTTGAATCTTAATCTGTTGTCAGTTTTGGGCTTCCTTGGTGGCTCAGAGGTTAAAGCATCTGCCTGCAATGCAGGAGACCTGGGTTCGATCCCTGGGTCAGGAAGATCCCCCTGGAGAAGGAAATGGCAATCCACTCCAGTATTCTTGCCTGGAGAATCCCATGGATAGAGGAGCCTGGTGGGCTACAGTCCACGGGGTCGCAAAGAGTCGGACATGACTGAGTGACTTCACTTTCACTTTTCACTTTCTGTTGTCAATTTACATTTGAATAGAATTGTTTGTGTCCTGTTCTGAACATAAAATAGCTATCGAATGATTACCTGCTGAAGTTTTCCAAATAGATATGAAAGCCTGTTTATTAAAAAAAAAAAAATCTCACTTAGGTTTTTATCTGTGTTTGGAAACTGGGATGTGGAATTTTCAGCAGCAGTGAACATGTAAAACCTCATGTGTTACGCTGACCAGCAATATATGTACCTGTTTAGTAGTAAGTAGTGAATCTTAGCAAGTTGGTGATAACTGTAAAACAGTCCCCAGCCTTTCTGGCACCAGGGACTGGTCTCATGGAAGACAGTTTTTCCACAGACCAGGGATATGGGGGATGGCTTTGTGATAATTCAATTGCATTCCATTTATTATGCCACAACTGACAGGAAGCGGAGCTCAGGCATAATGTGAGTGATGTGGAGAGGCTGTAAGTGCAGATGAGGCTTCACTCACTTGCCTGCCACTCACCTTCTGCTGTGTGGATTTTTCCAGTGTGTGCCCCTGGGGTTGGGGACCCTTGCTGTGAAGAGCCCTCAGTGGGATGACTGAATTCTTTGAACTGATTGGTGGCAAAGGATTAGGATATTAAAAGTTAATATGTAATAATGCCTTTGTTTTTATAAATGCTGTTTCCTCCTTCAGATGCCTCTCCAGAAGCTGTTGGCACAATACTTGGAGTCAGTTCTGTGAACGGAGACCTAGGAAGCCCTTCTGATGAGGAGGACATGCCAGGGGGCCATCACGACAGCCCAGTTTGTTCCAATGGACCAGTTTCTGAGGAAAGTGCTGATGGGACACCCAAGCATTCTCTCAGGACTAGTTCTACTCTGGAAATAGACACAGAAGAATTAACTTCTACTTCTTCAAGGACCTCACCTCCCAGAGGACGTCAGGATTCACTCAATGATTATTTAGATGCTATTGAACACAGTGGCCATTCTAGGTCAGGTGCAGCTACTTGCTCGGAGAGGTCCGTGGGAGCCTCTCCAAAGCTAAGGAGTAGTTTTCCCACTGACACAAGACTCAATGCAATGCTTCATATTGACTCAGATGAGGAAGACCACGAGTTCCAGCAAGACCTGGGCTATCCATCCTCCTTGGAGGAGGAAGGAGGGTTGATCATGTTTAGCAGGGCATCAAGAACTGATGATGGGAGCCTGGCATCTCAGACAAAGCCAGAAGACAACCCAGTGGAGACTGAGGAAGCCTCCATTAATGAAGCTGCTTCCTTTGAGGATAAGCCAGGAAATCTTCCAGAGCTTGCAGAGACCTCTTTACCCTCAGGCCCGGTCCCAGATGAAAGCGAGAATGGCCCAGAATCTCAACCAAGTGTGGACCAGGGCAGCACTGAATTGTGTGGCTCTCAGGAGGTGGATCAGCCCACAAGTGGAGCTGACACGGGCACTTCTGACACGTCCGGGGGGAGCCGAAGAGCTGTCAGTGAGACAGAGTCCCTTGATCAGGGGTCTGAGCCTTCCCAGGTGTCCTCAGAAACAGAGCCCAGCGACCCTGCCAGGACAGAGAGTGTGAGCGAGGCCAGCACCAGGCCCGAGGGAGAGAGTGACCTGGAAGGGGCTGACAGCTCCTGCAATGAGAGTGTTACCACGCAGCTCTCCTCGGTGGAGACACGGTGCTCATCTCTTGAGAGCGCACGGTTTCCTGAAACTCCAGCCTTTTCTTCTCAGGAGGAGGAAGATGGAGCCTGTGCAGCAGAGCCCGCCAGCAGTGGCCCTGCTGAAGGGTCCCAGGATTCCATATGCACTGCTGGTTCCTTACCTGTGGTGCAGGTGCCCAGTGGAGAGGAGGAAGGGCCAGGGTCAGAATCAACCACTGTACCTGACCAGGAGGAGGTGGGGGAGGTCTGGCAGCGGAGGGGGAGCCTGGAGGGAGCTGCTGCTGCTGCTGAGAGCCAGCCCCAAGAAGAGGGTGCTGCTCGGGATACCCCAGGGGCTTGTGAAGGGGCCACCGCCCAGGAGGAAGGCGCGATTGGAGGTAGGATGTAGAAGACAATGTGGCCTGTGTCTCAGGGATACCTGCTCAGAGGGTTGTCCCTCAATGTAAATTATGCTGCAGGTCAAATATTAGCTGAATTCTTCACCTTTGGGTTCAACAGCTTTTTTTTTTTTTTTTAATGGATCTTCTACTGCTGAAATAAGAGGGCTGTCAAATAATGGACTTCAAGGCTCTGTATCAATGTGGGCACCTGCTTTCCCTAGGAAAGTGGCCTGTTGGGTGGGGGAGCCTGTGGTCCATACAGCCCTGGAGGCCTGGAGTGCCTAAGGGCAGATAAACAGGAGCAAACTGCACATGTGCATGCTGTGCACCGTGGCATTCATGTGCCCAGGGCTCGGTCCTCTCATCTGGGCAGTGTGAAGAAGCTTTTAATAAGGAATTTCCAGGTGTGTAGATACAAAGCCAGACAGGCTGGCAGCATCTACCAGTATTATCTGTGAGGTTTTCTGGAACATCTTAAGTCGCTCCTTATTGCACGAAGCTTCAAAACAGAAGGTTCGTGTGTGCTTTGCGTCAAAAGTCATTTTTTGCCTTCTGCAGTATAAGAAATGTCTACTAAGTTAGGTGATGTGTTCTGACACTTGGAAATATGCTGTTTGAGTGTCTGAGGATGCAAGCTTACATGTAAAATTTGCTTTCTGTCTCAGTGAATGTGGATTGGTAGAATGATTCCTTCAAACTGTTCTGTTATAGATGCATCAAAAAGTCCGAGGATAATTTCATATGCCTAAATAGCATAGACTCAGAAATAGAAATGATTTTCTTATTCCGTAATTTATTTGCTACCTAAAGTATCCTTTTTTTTCTTCCTCCATATTTTCTTTCTCCATTCATTGTCTTGAGGTCACTGTGTGACCCTAAAGCTTTGGTGCATGACTAGGACCGAGGCCAGCGTGGGAACAGGCAGAGGAGGGGAGGGATGGGAGATGTGGTTGGCCCCAGGATTTATGTAAAGTTTTTTTTGTTTTGTTTTACAAGGGCTGTTTTGACACTGAAGGGGAAAACAATACCTAGGTAACTGTTTACCTTTAATCCTAGGTTGTCAATCCAACGGCCACCAGCCACTGCGATCGCTGCCTTCAGTTCGCCAGGATGTTAGCCGGTACCAGAGGGTGGACGAGGCTCTCCCACCAAGTGAGGAACTGCTAACTAAAGGGCTTACCTTGACCAAAGGGTTCAAGGGTGATAGGACCCACGGGACTTAAAGGATAGATGCCCAGGACCCCAGAAGAAGGGAGCTGGCAGCTGCCACTCGACCGAGCAGATACAGTCTGGAAAGTGCTTAGCTGTCGTCTCCCGGCTGGCACTGTTCCACCAGATGAAAGGGCAGCTGGGGAGAGTAAATAAAGGGAAAGAAATCCAGGTGTTATGGACAACTGGGTATACAATAGAAAAACTTTAAATTTGCCTAATGACGGCATGAATTTTCAATTATTACACAAATATTCAATTATTGTGTAATTAATCATTACACAAATATTTCAATTATTACACATATAGAGATTGTAACAAACAGGTAGAATCTCTTAGAAAAGCTTTAGCTCCATGTATTATACTGTTTTTTATTTATTTGTAACATTTTAAGTTATTAAGTACAAGGTCCTGTTTTTTCTCTTAGGGATATCCAGAGAAGTGTTATTAATTTCAGAAGTTACTATTTTTTTGGGAGTATGATGATTATCTGGGGATTTGAAAGATATTTCATTTCCTTCACTTTCAAGAAACACATAGCACTTAAAGGAGACATGGGTGAGGACTAGGGATGCTAGGAAAGTTATGCAGCCTAAATTCAGAGAGCTGAGTGATGCCCATGGCCAATCATCAGCTGGATGTAATTTAAACTCTATTTAAGTTTCTATAATCCCTTAAAGCAATATTACTCTGTGAGAACAAAGCATTTTGGTAAACAATGATATTAATAATAGTAAATACTGCATTTAAGAACATACTGGAAAATACATCTTTCTGCCTTATTGCTTTTCGTTCTGATTCACCTCTCTGTTCACTTTCTTATATATGATCATGGCAAGAAGCTGATCCTTTTGGCCCTCTGTGTTTTAAAAATGGTAGGACATAAGAGGGGAGAGAGAATATGCATTTAAAAGGCTAAAATGCTGAGTGGTTAGTTTGGGCGAATTCTGACAAAAGAGCTGAAAGGTGCTATGAGCAATTTGTAGAAATATTAAATTAATCATTTGGAAATACTGTTGTGCACAAATCCTCCCCTTGTTCATATATTTGGGTAACTGAGGGTGATTATTCATAGGAAACATATATTTTAAGCAGTTTTAAAAAGTAAGCCAAGAGATTAATTAGCCATTGGGTCGTCTTAAGCAGGTTGGAGGTGGGGGAGGGAAACTTCCTTATTACTTACCCTTGCAGAAAACATTAGGGGCAGAAAAAGAAAAATATTCCTGGGTGATATATAGATATAATTGGATAAAGTTGAATTAGAAACATCAGGAGAGAATTGTGGGAGAGCTTGCTTACATGCGTATGTGGATTAATAATAAGTAATTGGAGTTTCAGGCACCTGGACATGAGGCATGGCGTTGCGTCAGTGTATGGATAAATGGCGCCCTCCTGGCTGCCTCTGAGGAGATCGGGTGCATTCAGGGTGGTGTGGCTGTAGACTCCTGGCTACATCTGAATTCTGTTGGACTCATAATTTGGTCTCTAGATTGTATTTAAGAAAGACAGGTACTTTCCTGCTGAAATTACGTCCTCTCTTTGTGCTGTTTCCATGCATTTGTTTCAGTACTGGTATTTGCATTACACAGATGTAATACTAAAATTTTAGGATTTAAAGAAATTAACAGTTGGTTGTTCATTTTAATAACTTAATATATCCAAAATGAGAAAAGCACCTTAGTAGTATATCCAATTTAATGAGTAACTGATGAACAGGAGGAAAATTCTTGAGTTGTTCCTTCTTATGTATTATTAACTTGCAAATTTAGGGTTTTAAACTATCATGAATCAGTTATAGATTATGTCTGAGCATACCTGATTACTGTTCAAACTCCGTCCCCACACTGCTTTGCTCTCTCCTATTCCCAGTCTGTCTCATCTATTGACAGTTTATTTAATCACTTGGTTGCCTGTGTTATTTGTCCTGTCCTGGCCAGTTCTCTGCCTTCCTTTCCTCACTGGACAGCTCTGCTGCTAGCAGTCTCTGGCCATGCTTCTAACTTAGAGCTATGGCATTCTGCATTCACACATTGTCTCATGGGAGCCTCAGCTAAGGGGGTCCACTTGGAGTGTGCAGTTGGTCAGTCTCTTAAATGACCTGGTAAGATATTTTAAGGTTAGGGTTATACTTTTAACATTACTTATTATAGTACCTGGGGATTTCCCAGGTGGCGCTAGTGGTAAAGAACTTGCCTGCTAATGTAGGAGATGTAAGAGACATATGGGTTCGATCTCTGGGTTGGGAAGATCCCAGAGGAGGACATGTCAACCCACTCCAATATTCTTGCCTGGAGAATCCCCACAGGCAGAGAAACCTGGTGGGTCACAGAGAGTTGGTCATGACTGAAGCAACTTAGAATGCATGCATGCATTGTAATACCTAAAACTTATGTAGTGCTTTACAGTTTACAATGCATCTTAAATGTTTAAAAAAAAAATTCTTTGTAACAATTTTGTGACGTAGGTCAAGAAAGTCTTATCTGTAACTTATAGATCAATGGGTAGAAATCAACTGACCTGATTCTTTATAGATGGAGAAAGCAAAACCCAGATAAGTAACTTAAGATTTCATACTAATAAAAATTGAGATGGGCTTCCCTGGTGGTTCAGAGTGTAAAAAATCTGCCTGCAATGCAGAAGACCCGGGTTTGATCCCTGGGTCGGGAAGATCCCCTGGAGAAGGGAATAGCAACCCATTCCAATATTCTTGCCTGGAGAATTCTATGGACAGAGGAGCCTGGCGAGCCCCTGTCCATGGGTTGGAAGAGTCAAACGCAACTGAGCAGCTAACACACACAGAAGTTGAGACACAGTCTCAAATATTTTTTCCTCCTCTATGATTTAAGATTATAATGATAGGGACTACTGTATAGGTAGATGAAAGTAAATTCTGAAAGCTTGGTTAGTGGCAAAGTGGTGACATATTTTGGTATTAGGCCCAGGCAACACCTGAAATTAGAGAGTTTGGGTACTGCTCTGAAACTTTATGTTGTGTTTTGAGGGCAGAGCTAGGAAGACTGAAAAGATGCTTAGCTTTCTTTTCTTTCCAGGTTAAAGTTACTTAGCAGAACCTTTCCTGGGAGGCCCCTCACACAGAAGAAAAGCGGTGACGGTGACAGTATTAGCAACCATCTTTTGGTGCAGATGGGTTTGGTCTGTTAAGCATCTGTGTTGGATTCAGAAGCGTTTTTTCCTCTGTGTATGTCATCCCCACACCTGCAGGACGGGGTCCTGAAGCATGATCCCCCCATTCTTGACTCTTTTTTTCTTCTTCCTTATTATTATTGTTGCTATTTTAGCTTATATTTGCCTTAAAAATATGTGTGTACTAACATACAGTGAGGAGACCATCCAATAAAGCTTGCTTCTCTCTGAAGATTTGCAAACTCAGTTAAGGGGATACAGAGATGTCCTTGCCATGCTTCTTCAGTCTTAAAGCTGACTGTGTGGTCATCTGTATGTCAGGGTTATAACTTAGTCTCCGAACATCTGTTTGATCTCATTTTATGTAAAGCAGGTTTCCTGCTTTGTTTGCTTCTTCCAGCCTTATTCCTCCCATCTCAGGATCAGGGAGTAGATTTGGACTTAGTACAGACTGCCTCGGCTGTAATAATGATCTACTGAGTGGTTCTTAAACTCTTATTTTTGCTTTAGGCCATGGATCCTGTGCTGTGACCTTACAGGCTATATAACCCCAACTGGTTGAGAGACATTCCAGTGAGCCATACAAAATAAGAAAGCTCTGGTTCTTAAAAGAACCAGGCATGGCACTCTTGGAGAGCTTTGCAGGGAAGCTGGTTGAGTTGAATATGTACTGAGTGCCTTAAGAATCTGCTGTATCTTTTTCTGAGATGATTGATAGGCTGGCAGCTGGAGGCCATTCAGGGCTGAAGCCCACTCAGTGTTATCAGCATGACGAATCTTGGTCTTTTTAGCATTAAGATGAGTGAGAAAAAAAGAATGGTCAGCTCAGCCCCTTCTGAAAAGCTATTTTATTTTTCTCTTATTGCCTCCAGTATAATTGTGACTTAACCCATGGCTGCACTGGAGACAATAGGAAGCTGTTGAAAAATATTTTTCCCCCAAAAGGGTAGGAATAGGGATGAATAATTCACTGATGAACAGTGGACTCTTATAGAATCTAGATTAGTGTATTACTTATATGGTGGGTTCAAATGGGGTAGCCCTGGAAAGACACAGGGGAATGGTTACCATTTTTTTGTGTGATTGTGCACTTTTGTTATTAGAACATCCTTTGAAATAAAGGTTTAAAAGAAGGCACTGAATGTGAAAAGTACAATTAATCTTATAGAATTTCTACTCTGTTTAAAGTTAGGGGCTCAGTCTCTAGAACCTTAAAGTTATTTTCGAGAAAAAAAATTCATGCTTTTAATCTGAAAAGCTTCTTCCTTAAAAACTGAATATTAAGAGATTTGAGATTTTTAATTTTTTTAAACTTTTTATTCGAACATAACATGCATGCAGAAAAGAGCCCATTCCGCCTGCTAAATTCCCACAACCTGAGCCCACTTGGGCCGCCGGCACCACATCGCTTGTTCCTTGTGCCCCCTTGCAGTCTCTAACTCGCACTGCCAAAGGGTTGGGGCACCTACTGTCTTGACTCCCAAAAGCATAGACAAGTTTAACTTACTTTTGTACTTTATACAAATTGTATTATAATTCCTTGATTGTTTCAATAAGGAAAAATTTGTAGCATCTATTACAGAGCTTAATTATTTCCTTAAAAGTACCTTTAGTTCATTTTAACTTCGTCATCTCACCATTTTGGTGAGGATACCATGATTATTATCATTTTTATAGTGAGCTTGTAAGTTTACTTCACAACCCTCAGGTGTTTCATTTTCCTAAATCCAGTTATAATGAAGTCAGGCCCCGCTCATGGTCCTCTCACCACTTTGATTCATGTGGACAGTTCGGTACTGGCTTCCCTGAGATGTGACTCATCCTGTCTAGACGTTGATTCTTCCCAGCCTCAGCATTCACTGAGATGTGTTCACGTCTTCGTCTGATCACCTGGGTGGTCCAGTGGAGACCAAAGTCTAGTGTGAAAGGAGTGAAGAAGAAGAATGATGAGATGAAGAGGGGCCTTATGGTGGCCCCCTGCTCCGTGCCCATATGGTCTGATTCCAAAAGTTGAAACTGTCTAAGACCTCACCTGCTCTACCTTCCTGCCTCTGAAGTAGACACTGTGACAGTGGCTTGGTGCAGATTTTGACGCTTCCTAATTCTGCAACTTCCCCTTATTGTCCAGCTATTTAAAGGGGGATATTATTAATATATTTGAATTTCAGGGTATCTAAGTATCCCATTGCTCCTGGATTTCAGTTTGGAGTATTTAGACTGAAATTTCGTTTCTTGTGAGCCTGTACTTCATGACCTCTGAGAAGTCCAGCATTAGCTCCGTGGGTTTGTACAGTGAATTAGCTACATTTTAAAGTTTTTATTAATTTATTTGGGTGTTCCTTAAATTTTAGTGTGCTTAGGAACCACCTGGGAAGGTTATTAAAAATGTAGATAACTGAATGCTGGCTTCAGATAGTCTGATTCTGAAGAGCTAGGATAATTCCTGGGAATCTGCATTTACATCAATCCTCACAGTGATTCTGATACATACTTTCAGAGCCTCATACCTTGAGATACATTTCTCTACATAATAGTTTTCAAACCTTTTTATTGCCATGAAGCTCTTTATGGAAATGAAGTCTTATGTGGAAGACCAAAACGCACAAAAGATAATATTGGAGCTGCAGTGACCGAAGTGCAGTTAGTGGATGGTTTTCAGGACCCCAGAGCCTCTGGACAAAAAGTATGAATGGATTTAGAGTCTATATTGGAAATTCTGGCCCAGACATAAGATGGTGCTAGGTCCTTACTGAACCTAATGTAGTAAAATGCATGTCATTTGCCGACTCATGTTATTTTAGTATGAAAGGGACCTTAGCAATGCTTACTTCTGTCCTCTAATTTTTCAGGAAAAGAAACTGTGGTCCATAGAGGTGTAGTAATTTGTTGAACATCACGTAGCAAAAGTGTGACAAAGCCATGGCTAGTTACAGGCTTTCTATTTACTAATCTAGTTCAACACATGTGTGTGCACACACAAACACACACAGCATACTGATTATATACCCCAGTTTACATTGTGGCAAGACAAGGAAGTAAATGCTAAGATCCCAGTCTTCTAACCCTGCCTGTCTGATTTTAGTATTAGCTGTGAATGAAACTTATGTCGGACAACGTGTTCTAATTTGCTTTCTTAACCAAGAACAAACCAGGCCTCATGTGAAAACGTATGTTAAAGCAACATACCCCTGCCTCCTGAAAAGTAATTTTGATATATAATGATAGAGGACTGACCTTCCTATAGGCACCTCTGCTGTCTTTGCCTGGATGGAAGGGTATCGACTACTTGGGTAAGCGTGGATGTCTAGTTCACGAATATGCCAATAGCATAACAGTCTTTCCCAATTCAATGCCAAGAGTCCACTTAAGACCAGTAAAATAGCATTTCTCTTTATGGGGATTTAGGTAAGAACTTCAATGTAAATATACGATATTTGATAGGGAGAGTCATAATGTACATCCAGCATCCCATATTCTAAGAAAGCAAATTTTTTGAAGTTGTTTTCTTTTTTTAAATAAATTTATTTATTTTAATTGGAGGCTAATTACATTACAATATTGTAGTGGTTTTGCCATACATTGACATGAATCCTCCATGGGTGTACATGTGTTCCCCATCCTGAACCCCCCTCCCACCTGCCTCCCCATCCCATCCCTCTGGGTCGTCCCAGTGCACCAGCCTCGAACACCGTGTCTCATGTGTCGAACCTGGACTAGTGATCTATTTCACATATGATAATATACATGTTTCAATGCCATTCTCCCAAATCATCCAACCCTCGCCCTCTCCCACAGAGTCCTTCTTCCCTTTGTATAGAAATATCTTTACTGAAATACAAATTAAGGTTATTCCTGGCCTTTGTGGAAAGTGAATACAAGATTCATTCTTTTTTATAGCTATACTTTATTTAAATTATTTGTTCATTTGTTACATGCTGTGTGCAAGGTACAGCGGTGAATATATTTGGAGATCACCCCTTTCCCTCAAAGCCATTCCCCTCCATTTTGCTATCCATATGGGCCTCATACAGGTCATGTTTCATGGGGTAAATTCTTATGTAGTTTATTCAAGGGAAAAGTTCCACCTTTGAAGTTAATTTTTTATTTTCTTTTGTCAGAAAATGGAAAGTATGCAACAGTGTGTTTTCTTTTCTGACTCAAATGCCAGAAAACTTGGAGCCAAATTTTAGTTACAACCTCATCTTGGGAGCTTGGCAGCATATTTCTCTCTCTCTCTGCTTCCTTTAGTTGGTTTCTATTCTGTTTTTATTCCTAATTGACCTATTCTACATTTTTAAAAAATTGGAAGCGAATGTAAACATTCTTGGGGGGAAGGAATGGCCATTTGTTTCCATGTGCGTTTGATTTGACGTACAGCATGTGCTTGAATCATCCTGGCTCTGATGAGAGAGGAATGCAGTGGGAATACTTGTTCTCAGAATCTTGGAGCTGGGAAACTATGTGAAGAGCAGAGCAAAACAATGGAATGGATCAAAGGGTTTGAAAAATGGTTCCTGAACGTGCTTTTATGTCCTTACCCTTTGACCGCATATGGCAGGCTGAGCACGCGGTCTTTTGCAACTGTCCTACTGATGAGATTGTAGCTGTCCCCAGATAATTCAGGTTTGGCAGCCTGCTTCGTCATGAGTCTGTGTCACCTTGGAGCACGAACGACGTGGAGTTGTTTTTTGTCTAGTGTTCTGCTTTTCCTCAGCCCAAGTTTTCTTTCCCTTGCCATATATCATAAGTTATGACAGGCTGAGAGCAACAAAAGGAAATCTTTCCAATTCCAGCTGAGGCAGCCCTCAGTGGTCTTCTGGTGCTGGCTGGTCCACCATGCCAGTCTCTGCAATCCTAAAGACTTTGTTGGAATGCACGTTCCACTCACCTGCAGAGTAAATGCCATAGCTGGTCAGGAGCAAGCATACTTTCCCCTTGGTCCCTAGTTTTAGACCCATGTTTTCTGTTGATAAACTATGTGATCACATGGAGAGTTTTGATATTAACAGAGCTGTTCAAGAGAAAGGTGTTTATTAATTTCAAAACATATTTGCCGTAGAAATAGCATTATATAAAGAACTTTCCTGGTTAAAGAATAGATCTCTGCTGTTTTCATATATTCCTATATAAATTACCCTTCCCAACTGCAGTCAACTTAAAAGTGTTGCCTTTTGTAAAGATCACCTCATGATCTCCTTATTTTAATAGGGAAATGACCTCTTAGAGAATTCACAGAGGTAGGGTGTCTGGCCCTGAAGATCAGTCTGGTTGCTGTGTTTATTGAATGTGCTCTTATATGTTTATTAACAAAGACTAATACATTTAATGGGATTGCTTAGACATAAAATTAAACAATCTTTTAAAACATGGTATTTATTTGAGGTTGGAAACAAGTCATTAACCTTGCTCTGGAAATTTATTCCTCTTTGGGAAAGTGCAAATGGAAATTCATAGATAATGATACTGTTTGATAACTAGGATAGCAATTTCTTCTGAAGACTACATCTATTAAAATTGTGTATAAATGTGCATGTGGAAATTTCCAGCTATGAATCTTTCTTCCAAGTTAGGGAAAAAACAGAAAAATCACTTTTTTTTGGTGAAAATAAACATCAATACCAATTTGGATGTGAATATCTAAAACATTATGATAACAACTAGTATTTTTTAAATGCTGGTACTTATATGTAAAGGATGAGCATTGGAGGCAGTTTGAGGGGGACCCCCCCATGATCAGGAATTTTTTAAGGGGTTGGTTTTGCGCTCAGGAGCTGTTTACTGACTGGTGAAACACATTCTGGTGTGGACTAGGGGTGGGGGGGGGTTGCTGGATTATGCAGCCAGGTATATGTTATTAGCCCCAAATTATAGCATGTCAGAGAGATAAACACGTGCTGCTTAATGAGCCACATCAATGCTTCAGTTGCTCCTCCTAATCCCTCTCCATGCATTACTGCTGTTTAGACTGGGAGGCGCGCATTGACAGCCACGGCAGGATCTTCTACGTGGATCATGTAAACAGAACCACGACGTGGCAGCGGCCCACAGCTCCCCCTGCCCCGCAGGTGCTGCAGAGGTCCAACTCCATACAGCAGATGGAGCAGCTGAACCGGCGGTGAGGATGGGCAGTTTTGTGGTTGGGCTAATTTTTACATGTGCGAAATGGAAAACGCGGTTGCCTCTTTCATCTTTGGGTGTCCTGTCATTAAGGCGGAGCTGTGGCCTCTCTTGATACATAGACTTCATTGACTGTCTGTCTCTTGGTTGAAAAGTATTAAGTGCACACATCCACAGCTTGCTTGGAAACTATAGAGAGGAAATAAGTAATGATCAACCCAAGGCATTGATTTTTAGTACAACGGAGCACATATATTTGTCATTTGAAGCCAAATAGCTTTTTAAATATCTAGAATCTTCATTTGTGATGCATCTTTATTATTTGCCTAAGCTTTTAAAATCTATCCCTCTTTTTCAAAAATGAATTGCTATGGAACGAAAGTTGTTCTTAACAATATGGGAATTTAGTTTTCTTTGATTAAAGGCCACAATTTAGAATAAAAAAGTTTTATTAATTTGTTAGGAAAATGTTCTACAAACTTTGAACAGAAGACATTAAATTCGATGGTTTACTTAACAGATGGCCCAGAAGGTAGAGGGGTGAGTTTGGGGGAGGAAATGGCCCAGGCTGGGGAGATGGTGAAAACGTCTGAGTTCTGGGGCAGCGGTGAGCCCCATGTTTTCAAGGCTGCTGTGATCTAACTCTAGGCTCCTGATTTTAGATACCAGAGTATCCGCAGAACCATGACCAACGAGAGGCCTGAGGAAAATAGCAATGCTATTGATGGGGCCGGGGAGGAAGCCGACTTTCACCAAGCCAGTGCAGGTAAGAGCCTGCGGGTTGGTGTGTTTTGTAATCTTACAAAAGTAGAAAACAAATAAGGGTTTCCAAGAAATGAGGCTTTCTTTAAAAGGATTTCTGATCTTCATTAAGATCTAGTAATCCAATTCAAAAAGTCAAATTCACCAGACACCTCTATTAATTTTTGACTTTTTATTTAGTACTAAGAATCACAAAACCAAATGAATATAAATTACTTTAAATCTCTGGATCTGTGCAGTAGTGAATAAAGAAAAGAATCTGATCACCTGAGATGCAACCTGCATCTCGGGATGCATTAAAATGTTAATAATGACTATGAACATTACTGAGCTCCATTTTAGTGTGATGAAGAGCAGTTGGGTTTTACACATGAATTTACAGATACAAAAAAAATATCTTGAGGATTAAAATAATAGTAAATGATATAGGTGTTCTTTAAAAATATAGATGCAAGTGAATAAGTATGTTTCCAGGTGCAAAGCTTTCTCTGAACGCCTTTGTGGTCTGCCCCATCTAGATTTCCGACGGGAGAGCGTCCTGCCCCACTCTACCTCCAGATCCAGGCTCACGTTGCTGTTACAGTCTCCCCCCGTGAAGTTCCTCATCAGCCCAGAGTTCTTCACCGTGCTGCATTCCAACCCTGTGAGTAGCCAGTATGAGAGGATGTGAGCAAACAAGCAATAGGCCAGAGGAAGTTATCCTCATTTGTGTATTGACAGTAAGAATGGAAATAGCTGGTGTTTACCAAGTGCCATGTGTTCCAGCTCAGCATTAAGTACTACCCATGTCTTGAACCATTTAGCCCAAACCTAGAAACCTATGAGTTCGATAAAACTTTTGTGTTTTCCTGATGAAGAAACCAAGGTACAGAGGGGTGAAATAAACTGCTCAAGGGATTGTTAGGGTTAAAATCCCAGAGATGCTGACTCTCTGTACTCTTAATGATCACTTTATTTTTCCTGCACAAATATAACCAACTATCTGAGCACCGACCACAGGCATTGGTTAGATTGGGCTTTGAGATCATGATTATGGGCTCTCCAAAAGAACAAAGAAATAAAATGTTACATTGCTATAATCTGAAAAAATAAATCAATAAATAGAGGAATATTTTAAAATATATAAAATGTGTATAGGAGATCATGTTTTTGTTTTTGGTTTTTTTTGCGGGAAGAGAGTAGTGGTGTTTGGAGCACTTGAAATAGCACATGCACGGACCCTAGGGCTCAGAAGAGGGCAGAGGGGCTGCTGTGTGGTGATAGAAAGAATGAGTGGTGTGGTATTACACTGGACATTGGAAAGTCAGCAAGATCTGGATCATAGATCTGCCTGTGGGGCATGGCAGGGGATTTAGATTCTATTCTGAGATCAGAGTGACATTCTTGGATTTGGAGGCTGTAGAAAGGCAATAGTAGAAGGTTTTAAAGACTGATAGTTTTAAAGATTGCGAAGGAATTTGCCCTAGAAATAAGACGGGCCAGAGCTCTCTAGGTAGAAAGAGCATCATTTACAAAATAAGAGATTCATAAAGTTGCAGAGCTATCTTAGTAATTTGTAGAACTACTGAAACTGAATTATTAGTGCAGCAGTTTGGTATTGCTGGTATGTGGAGAGCATAGGACACTAGCAAAAGTCAGATTTGAAAGGTGGGCAGAAGCCAGGTTGTTGTTAAGTCGCCCAGTCATGTCTGACTTTTTGCAACCCCATGGACGGCAGCATGCGAGGCCTCCTTGTCTCTAACCATCTCCTGGAGTTTGCCCAAGTTCATGTCCATTGCATTGGTGATGCCATATAGCCATCTCATCCTCTGACACCCTCTTCTCCTTCGGCCCTCAGTCTTTCCCAGCGTCAGGGACTTTTCCAATGAGTCAGTTGTTTGCATCAGGTAACCAAAATACCGGAGCTTCATCTTCAGCATCAGTCCTTCCAATGAGTATTTAGGGTTGATTTCCTTTAAAATTGTCTGGTTTGATCACCTCGCTGTCCAAGGGAATTTCAGGAGTCTTCTCCAGCACCAGAGTTCAAAGGCATCAATTCTTTGGCACTCTGCCTTCTTTATGGTCCAGCTCTTAGAACTGACCACTGGAAAGACCATAGCCTTGACTATATGGACCTTTGCCAGCAGGATGATATGTATTTTTTTCAGAAGCCAGGTTACAGGAATCTAAACTCATGTATGGAACAATTCTAGGAGATGGAAGGCTTTCATATAAAGAAGAATGAATAACATTTAGAGTTGTCACTGTAAAACAATAAGTCATGCTGTGGTGGGAAGAGCTTTGAACTTGGAATCAGGTAACACAAGTTTTCCTTTGCTTGTTCATTTGTTTATGCCTTCATTCAGCCAATATTTATTAAATACCCATAATTTGCCTAGTACATTCTAGAGTCTCAGGATAGAGTGGTAAACAAGACAAGAGTAGAATAAAGATGAACTAGTGAACAAAAAAATAATTCAGGCAGTGAAATCTGTCATGAGGCAACTGAAACAGTATAGATGACAGGGCTAGGGTGAGTAGGGGGCCAAGCTATTGGAGATGCTGGTTTAGATCAGGTGGATGGAAAGACTTCTCCAAGATGTTATACAATTTCAAGAAGCTAGGAAGGTAAAGGTCTTAGAGAAGAACTTTCCTTGCCAAGCAAGAGCAAAGGCTTGAGGACAGGAATGAGTTTGATGTAGTATATGGTATGATCAGAGGGGTGAGCAGGGCTTCAAAATGTAGGGCTTGTGTAATCTGGCAAGGAGTTTGGGCTTCATTCTAAGTGGGTTTTATTCCTAAAGGAGTTCATATGGGGATGTAGTTTTGATTTTTTTTTTTAAGTTTCTTCTACCTGCAATGTTGAAAATAGGTTTTAAAAGGCAAACTTGTCACGCGGGAATAAGTGAAAAGGCCCTGGGGTGAGACATGGACAGGACCTGGACTAGTGCAGCAGCAGTAGAGATGGTGAGGATGCATCTTGGAGAAACAGCTGATACTTTTCACGTACTTTTCTCAATGAGGTCAGCACCTTCTTTGTTGAGCCAGATAATAGTTTTTGAATATTGGATTTATTTTTGTTCATTTTGTTTGTGTGTATGTGTGCTGTTTGCAGTGTAACAGCACAATTTGAACTTCATTCTATGTTATTAGCATTTTATTTTCTTCATCAATTTCTTAAATCTAGAACTTATGTTTAGAAACTGGCAGCAAGCAAACTTTTTCTGGAAAGGGCCAGAGCATAAATATCTTCAGCTTTTGGGCCAAGGACAGCATGCAAATTAATGGGTGCGATTATATTCCAATAAAACTTTGTTTGCAAACACAGCCAGCCAGTCCATAAGTCTCTAGTTTACTCATTTCTAGTCTAGACAGCCCGTAAAACAGTATTAAGACTTGATTTGCACTTACTGATTTCTGTGGTGTTAATATTCCTGCTATGGTCAATTTCAAGCTACCATCTTTTTTGTTGTGTGATATCTGTTTTGTTATGTATATTCATTTTTTGTATTTTCTTGATTTCACGTATTATGTGATAACATACTGTGTTTGTCTTGGTCTTATTTCACTAAACATAATACTCTCTAGGTCCATCCACATTGTTGCAAATGGCAGAATTTCATTGTTTATTATGGCTGGATAATCATGTCTTCTTTAGCTGTTCATCTGTTGATGAAAACTGGTTGCTTCCATATCTTGGTTATTGTAAATAATACTGTTGTAAACATTGGGGTGCATGTGTCTTTTCAAATTAGTGTTTTTTCCCAGATGTATACCCAGGAGTGGAATTGCTGGATCATAAAGGAACATTTCTTGCAAAGATGGGCTCGATAAAGGACAGAAATGGTATGGACCTAACAGAAGCAGAAGATATTAAGAAGAGATGGCAAGAATACACAGAACTGTACAAAAAAGAGCCTCACGACCCAGATAATCACAATGGTGTGATCACTGACCTAGAGCCAGACATCCTGCAATGTGAAGTCAAGTGGGCTTTAGAAAGCATCACTACAAACAAAGCTAGTGGAGGTGATAGAATTCCAGTTGAGCTATTCCAAATCCTGAAAGAGGATGCTGTGAAAGTGCTGCACTCAATATGCCAGCAAATTTGGAAAACTCAGCAGTGGCCACAGGACTGGAAAAGGTCAGTTTTCATTCCAATCCCAAAGAAAGGCAATGCCAAAGAATGCTCAAACTACCACACAATTGCACTCATCTCACACGCTAGTAAAGTAATGCTCAAAATTCTCCAAGCCAGGCTTCAGCAATATGTGAACCGTGAACTTCCTGATGTTCAAGCTGGTTTTAGAAAAGGCAGAGGAACAAGAGATCAAATTGCCAACATCCACTGGATCATGGAAAAAGCAAGAGAGTTCCAGAAAAATGTCTATTTCTGCTTTATTGACTATGCCAAAGCCTTTGACTGTGTGGATCACAATAAACTGTGGAAAATTCTGAAAGAGATGGGAATACCAGACCATCTTATCTGCCTCTTGAGAAATTTGTATGCAGGTCAGGAAGCAACAGTTAGAACTGGACATGGAACAACAGACTGGTTCCAAATAGGAAAAGGAGTAAGTCAAGGCTGTATATTGTCACCCTGCTTATTTAACTTATATGCAGAGTACTCATGAGAAACGCTGGACTGGAAGAAGCACAAGCTGGAATCAAGATTGCCGGGAGAAATATCAATAACCTCAGATATGCAGATGACACCACCCTTATGGCAGAAAATGAAGAGGAACTAAAAAGCCTCTTGATGAAAGTAAAAGAGGAGAGTGAAAAAGTTGGCTTAAAGCTCAACATTCAGAAAACTAAGATTATGGCATCCGGTCCCATCACTTCATGGGAAATAGATGGGGAAAACAGTGGAAACAATGTCAGACTTTATTTTTCTGGGCTCCAAAATCACTGCAGATGGTGACTGCAGCCATGAAATTAAAAGATGCTTACTCCTTGGAAGGAAAGTTATGACCAACCTAGATAGCATATTCAAAAGCAGAGACATTACTTTGCCAACAAAGGTTCGTCTAGTCAAGGCTATGGTTTTTTCTGTGGTCATGTATGGATGTGAGAGTTGGACTGTGAAGAAGGCTGAGCGCTGAAGAATTGATGGTTTTGAACTGTGGTGTTGGAGAAGACTCTTGAGAGTCCCTTGGACTGCAAGGAGATCCAACCAGTCCATTCTGAAGGAGATCAGCCCTGGGATTTCTTTGGAAGGAATGATGCTGAAGCTGAAACTCCAGTACTTTGGCCACCTCATGCGAAGAGTTGACTCATTGGAAAAGACTCTGATGCTGGGAGGGATTGGGGGCAGGAGGAGAAGGGGACGACAGAGGATGAGATGGCTGGATGGCATCACGGACTCGATGGACGTGAGTCTGAGTGAACTCCGGGAGTTGGTGATGGACAGGGAGGCCTGGCGTGCTGCGATTCATGGGGTCGCAAAGAGTCAGACACGACTGAGTGACTGATCTGATCTGATCTGATCAGATGGTAGTTCTAGTTTTAGTTTTTTGCGAAACCTTCATGCTCTTTTCCACAGTGGCTGTGCCAGTTTACATTCCCACCAACAGTGGACAACAGTTCCCTTCTTTCCACATCCTCACCAACATTTTTTATTTGTAGATATTTTGATAATAGCCATTCTGACAGGTAGGAGGTAATATCTCATTGTACTTTTGATTTGCATTTCTCTTATGATTAGTGATGTTGAACACTGTTAGCCATCTGTAAGTATTGTAAAAATTGTAAGTAAAAATTCTATTTAGGTCATCTGCATGTTTTTAATTGGGCTGTTTGTACTTTTTGATACTGAGTTGTGTGATCTGATTATATAATTTATATTCTAATCAAGGATATTAACCCATTGTCAGTCATATTATTTGTAAATATTTTCTCCCAATTAGTAGGTTTCCTTTGCTATGCAAAAGCTTTTAAGCTCAGTTAAGTCCCGTTTGTTTATTTTTGCTTTTGTTTCTTTTGCTTTAGGAGACATCCAAAAAATATATATTTCTATGATTTAGGTCAGGGAGTGTTCTGCGTTTGTTCTCTTCTAGGAGTTTTATGATTTGATGTCTTACATTTAAGTTTTTAATCCATTTTGAGTTTAGTTTTGTATGTGGTATGAGGAACTGTTCTAATCTCATTTATTAACATGTAGGTGTCCAGGTTTCTCAGCACCACTTATTGAAGATACTCTTTTTCCTCCACTGTATACTCTTGCCTCCTTTGTCATAGATTAATTGACTTGAAGTATGTGGGTTTATTTTTGGCTTTCTGTTCTGTTCCATTTATCTATGTATCTGTCTTTGTGCCCAGTACCACACTGTTTTTGGAAAAGACTCTGATGCTGGGAGGGATTGGGGGCAGGAGGAGAAGGGGACGACAGAAGATGAGATGGCTGGATGGCATCACTGACTCGATGGACGTGAGTCTGAGTGAACTCCGGGAGTTGGTGATGGACAGGGAGGCCTGGGGTGCTGCGATTCATGGGGTCGCAAAGAGTTGGACATGACTGAGCGACTGAACTGAACTGAATCCCACTGTTTTGATTACTGTAGCTTTGTGTATATTCTGAAGTCAGGGAACATGGTCACTCTAGCTTTGTTATTTTCTCTCAGATTGATTTGGAAAGTCATGGTCTTTTGTGCTTCAGTACAAATTTTAATATTTTTTTTTCTAGTTCTATGTAAAATGCCATGGGTATTTCATAGGGATTGCATTAAATCTGTAGATTGCCTTGAATAGTATGGACATTTTAACAATATTAATTCTTCCAACCCAAGGATACAGAGGATCTTTCCTTTTCTAAACATTTTCAGTTTCCTTTATCAGTGTTTTATAGTTTTAAGGACATAAGTCTTTCACATCCTTGGTTAAGTGTATTCTAGGTATTTTATTCTTTTTAAGGCAATTTTAAACAGAATTTTTTTTTTGCTTTCTCTGTTAACTCATGATTAGTGAATAATAGAAAAGCAACAGATTTCTGTATTTTAATCTTTATCTTATGACCTTGCTGAATTCATTCATTAGCTCTAATACTTCTTTGGTGGATACCTAATCATCTTTATTGAAAACAACAAAAATTAAGTAGATACATAGTTGCCATAACTCTAAAGGAAAACTTGAGGAACAAAATACTGTTTTTTGTTTGTGTGGGTCTGTGTCTGTGTGTGTGTGTTTTTATTGTTTTTGCATTGTAGTTGCTTTAAGATATATTCTACTGCCCTCTGCTGGTTATGATCAGATTGCTTCCAAAATTGTCTTAAACCATTTCCCCTGGTAACTCAAGATTTAATTCTTAGTGTCATGTCTTTGATATTTGGGATGACTGTGTTTGTCTAATAATTATCAAACATACATACATTTCATTATATGCAACTAAATAATTTTTCCAACATACATGCCAAATGATTATTTTATACTGGAGGGGGTAGCCATTCCCTTCTCCAGGGAATCTTGCCAATCCAGGGATTGAATCCATGTCTCCTGCATTGCAGGCAGATTCTTTACCATCTGAGCCACCAGGAAAGCTCTAAATAATTACTACTTTAGCTTTTAATATGTTCTAGAAAAACTTTAATTCTATCATATAAACTCCTTTCTACTTAATGAAAAAAAGTATTGTTCTAAAATACTCATATATTTCTTATAAGTCAGAGACTTTTGCTATTGCAAAATAGATGAGTTGATAATTACAGTTAGTTTTGTCAATAAGTTTAATTTTCCCTCCATTTTACTTCTTAGCCAGATGAGAAAAATATAAAGTCCCTATGATTAAAAATATTGTAAAGATAAACTGCATAAAACAAGACTATTTCCATATACTAGCATATATCTTATGAAAACAATATTACTTGATTTTGTTTATAATAAATTTTGTTTAGTGAATAATGTATACAGATGCTCACATCTACTTCCTTGTGAGCCTTTGTATACATTTACTATGGCAGCAGTGATAATGTTTTCCAAGCATGAGTTCAGAATACCTATTCTTGATGAAGAATTTCTGGAAAATGAAATATTTTATTTAGCAACAACGTACTAACCTGTGTTATTGGAAATAACAGAGTAAATTAAGACTGGGCCAGGTAATCCTGGACATATGATCACTGTAACACTTAAAAAACCTGCTCCCAAAAAAGGAGGTTTGATTATTACTTGCATTGATTGTGATTAATTAATTGATAAGTTGGTTGATTGATAAGACATATAATTTTCTTATTCTGTTGCCAAATGGCAATAATTTCCTCTCGGTTCTTCTCGATATTTTTCACTTCTAACTCTTCAAACACTTAACCATACAAAACACATTAAGCTCTAAGGAGTGTAATTTTAATGAAATTCCACAAAGAAATTCAGTTAATACTCAGTTGATCATTCATCTAACCATGCAGTGTTTATTTCTTTACTAGAACGATAAGACAAGAAATGACCAAGAGGATTGGGAAATGGCGTTTTGGATTAGAGAAGGGATAACCAAAATGGACATTTTAAATCATATTGCCAGGCAAGAAAACTTTGCATCCTTTAGGTATCATTTAAAGGGGTTCTGCACACTATTAACAGTTGCCAGATCACCTTAACCGGTGTGAACCCACATGCAACATCTTCCAAGGTGAGATCACTCTGTGCAAGAAGTTTTATCATGACACTGCTATGAAATAAGTCCACTTTTGTTTCAGGTAGCAGGTCAGATCCCTTTACTGCATCTTGTTCTGTAAGACCAAAGCAAAACAGCAACTCAAACGCAAAAAAGGATCCCTTTCCAGTTAGACCCACTAAACCCCAGAAGGGAAAATAAAGACGTTTCTTTTCTTTTCACACACAGGTTTGTCCTGTCAGCTTCCATGAAGACAAGGCTCTTTCTACCCAATCCTACCTGTTTAGTGTTTCTGAGCTTTTTAGTTAGTTAGTGTTAGTCACTCAGTCATGCCCGACTCTTTGCGACCCCATGGACTGCAGCCCACCAGGCTCCTCTGTCCATGAGATTTTTCAGGCAAGGATACTGGAGCGGCTTGCCATTTCCTTCTCCAGGGGATCTTCCCAACTCAGGGATCGAACCCAGGTCTCCTGCACTGCAGGCAGATTCCTTACCTACTGAGCTACAAGGGAAGCCGTTTGAACCCCTCTAATTCTTAGCTCTGCTAGTTTTATCACTGTATTTCAGCATTTTCATTGCAACTGTGACCTCTGTTTTCCAAACTACTTTCTGCCTCCATTGAACACCTGTCTTCCACCTTCCCCTGTAATTTTCCCTCTCTGTTCTTTTCAGTGATTGGGTTGTGCTTGTCTCTGTATCCTCAGTGTTTAGAACAGGGCTTCCCTGGTGGCTTCGATGGTAAAGTGTCTGCCTGCAATGCGGGAGACCTGGGTTTGATCCCAGGGTTGGAAAGATCCCCTGGAGAAGGAAATGGCAACCCACTCCAGTACTTTTGCCTGGAAAATCCCGTGGACGGAGGAGCCTGGTAGGCTGCAGTCCATGGGGTCGCAGAGAGTCGGACACTACTGAGCAACTTCACTTAACTTAGCACATAATTAATAAGAGGTTATGAGACCCTTCTTCCCTTAATAGAAGGTGGAATGCTTGCCCAAGATCTTCAAAGACTGAAAGTAGAAAACAGTTTTACTACTATCATTGATCTGTTAGAACACAGTGGTGGTAGGCATAATCCCTTATATATTCTTGTACTTAGTTCAACTCTATGGTTTTACAGTGATTTTTACCTCTTCAATGTAATTTTATACCCATTGTTCCACTGGATTTGAATCCCACATGCCTATGAAGAAATCAGAGCAGTTACTATTATCCCATCATTGAGCTGAGCAAATTGAGGCAGAGATTAAATGACTTTCTTTGTCTCTATCCATGAGCTGTGATTAGAAACCTCAGCATAGTTCTGTATAAACTGGAGTATAAATATCTTTTCTGAATAAGTATACTTCTGGTCATATATATGTATATACATATATATAATGTACATTTTAAAACAATACTATATATATTGAATAAACATAAAATATATATTCAAAAATAGAATAGATGGATATGTATATAAGCATATGTATGTGTTCTTGGTCGCTCAGTCATGTTCAACTCTTTGTGACCCCATGGACTGCAGCCTGATACGCTCCTTTGTCTATGGGGATTCTCTATGCAAGAATACTGGAGTGGGTTGCCATGCCCTCCTCCAGGGGATCTTCCCAACCCAGGGACTGAACCCAGGTCTCCCGGATTGCAGGCAGATTCTTTACCTACTGAGCCACCAGGGAAGCCTGTATATAAATACAGACATGTGTAAATATGTTAGACATACACATATATAAACATACATAAGTAAACATATATATGTGAGTAAATATATATGTAATTTCTTTATAAACATGCAGCCAGAGTCTAGAGGGATGTTCCTGTTTGCCTTATGTGTTTTATATAGACCTTAATAATCATGTGCATATTATTCAGAGTTGAAAAAGCCGTGATTCTCAAGGTTGTTTGCTAGATACTGATGAGAGGAATCTTTCTTATGGTAGATGCTTTTTGCAAAGATCAGTTGAACTTGGCACTATAGTACACGTCTCACTGAGTGGAGAGGGGGAAGATGAAAGGACGTAATTAATTCTAAGACCAGCCTTAAGACTCCTGTGCTGAAAGAGCTGTCCAACCCCAGGGGATTGCTTCCTGCCCGAGGCTGGGATGGGTTCCTTCACCTATTTACTACTACTTGCCGTAATGCAGTTCTACTGCTTTTCTTTAGCAGAGTGAGGAGCCTTTCTGGTGCCCCAGATAAAGAATCAGGATGTGGCCTATTTACTTATTTTAATGGGCCGGGGGAGGGTTAAGGGAGGGTGACAAGAGAATACACCTGTTTAGAAATGATTTATCTGACAGAATTATCCCACAATAATTTGTTCCCAAAGAGACTTATTAGAGAGCATGACTTGAAAGTTCATTACTGTCGCCGTCACAGAGGCTAGTGTTATCTCCGGCCTCTATGCTTGCAATGGCTTGTGTGAAAATAAATCAGCAACATGCAGCCAAATACAGAAAACAGATGCCTTGTTGATTGTGCATAAGACTCCAAAGCAGGGTCAGCCACAGGCTAAACTATTAGTTAGCTAATGTTAGTCTCTGACAGCCTCCAACTTATTTTATTAGTCTCCTTCTCTGCTTTCATGGTATCACTTTCTTATTCTCTCATGCTCTAATTGCCCAGAGCCCCTGCGTGGGCCTGCCTGCTCTGGCAGTGCTCTGTGCTCTGAACCTCATAATTTCTCACAGCCGTCAAACCTCCTCTCATTTAGACTATCAGGTTGAAATGTGATCTCAAATACTTGCTACTCAGGTGTACTGAGAAACTAGTACACTAGTATTTGAGTAGAGTTTAATGTGTCTGACCTTCCTGCCTTCCATTTTTATAGGGGAAAAATAATTTCCATACAAAGCAAAAGGTTAATGATAGCAAATCAATCAGAATAACTGTAGAAAAGTTACTTTGTGTAGTGTGAGTTATACATCAGTCATGGTGACCAACACGTCTCAGTGGCTTAAGCTAACAGAGGGCTGTTTCTCATTCCAAATTGAGTTGTCAGGGTTCTCTGATCCCTGGAGTCCTTCAGAAACCCAGGAACCCAAACTGAGAGCAGCCACCATTTCAGACATGGCCAGTTGCTGTGCTCACCATGCCAAAGGAAAGAAAGCTCTTGAAGGCACTCCCGTCAGCAATGAATTGTCTGACCTAGACGTGACACATTCTGAGAGTCTCTGGAAAGACAGGAACATTGTTGACTGTCCTTGCTTATTCATCTTTTATTCTCAATAACCAGCGCAGTAAATGTTTATTAAGGTGAAGTTATTTCCAGAGATTCTGATTTCTTTCGGGTTTACCTTGGTCTGTCTAAAAGAAAATAAATAACAGAACTCATAAAGTAAAGCCTGTAGGCCTCCACACTCAGTCTGATATCCCTGGGATACTAAAGGTAGGGGGAATCCAGAGCCCTTTGAATCTACCTGAGGAGAATAGCGTTCCAGGAGAGATCCTTCATGGTGGGTCAGTTTCATGAATATCACACTCCTTCAAGGAAATAGCCTATACAGTTACTCCTTTTCTACTGCTTGGCACATGGTACTGTGTTGAATATGTGTTGACTGACTCATAAGGACAGCCCATGGCTTATGGTCTTTTTTTTTTTTTTTTTCTGGACTCTTCTTTAAGTATCAGAAGATGACACTGATGACATTTTACAGAACAATCACTTTTTTATGTGTGCTGGTATAATGGGGTTTTATTAAATGTATATTCAATCATGTAAATTTAGCCTACCAGAGTGTGTGTATGAGTATGTGCGTGTGTGTGTGTGTGTGTACAGGAAAAATAGAGAAGGAAAAAAGATAAAAAAATACTAAGATATACAGTCTAGGTAATTCTGCTTGCTATTCTATTTACTGAGATTATGCTTTTAAGCACAAGATGAAAAACTCTAATCTACTGTGGTCTCAGTTGAATATGATTCTCAGTGGGAACTACTCAGCCTATTGCATGTACTTCTAGTATTCAGATTTATGGCCATTTTTCTATGCAACTTGGCTCCTAACTATATGCCACCTGTTTCATTGGCATGCACCCAAAGAGCCAGAGATTTTGTGCTGGAGGAAATGCTGGTTATAATGGGGCTGTCTGTGAGGTGGTATATTTGTTTCCTGAATGGTGTAATTTTGACTGTATGGGGTTTGCCTAAAACCAACTTTAAGGTCTTACATCTCCTGTAGAATGAAACTCCACAGCGTTACTGTTCCTTAGAAAACTAGATTCATTAGTGAAGACTCCTTGACTTTCTGTAGTCTATTTTACTTTAATCAAAATTATTTTGCTTTGTCTCCTGTGTGGGTCTAGAGTTCCACTGAATCTGGTATACCATCTGAAGATTAAATATGTCCATGGGAGTTTATGTGTTGCTTTCGCATGTCACAAAGCAGATTAACGTGGCTTTCCCATCCTTCTCTCCAGAGTGCCTACCGCATGTTTACAAACAACACATGTTTGAAGCACATGATCACCAAAGTCCGGCGGGACACCCACCACTTTGAACGCTACCAGCATAACCGGGACCTCGTGGGATTCCTCAACATGTTTGCAAACAAACAACTGGAGCTGCCAAGGGGCTGGGAAATGAAACACGATCATCAGGGCAAGGTAACTTGTAGGAGTGGCCGTGGGGAAGCCGCCGCATGACTGTGCGATCTTGTGACTTTGGCACTTGGCTCTACCCATCAAGTGAGGGCTGAAAGTCCTTTGTGAGGGGAAAAATTCCATCTCCTGGTTCAAAGGAAACCTGGACAAGCAGGTTGTTTGTTACCATCAGCAGTTGCTACCCTCTTTTGAAGTGGTATATACAGTGTATGGGAGTCAGGGCACTTGCTGGGCAAAACACCCACTTTGCATGGACATTCTTTGAACTGTAATCTCACCATTTTCTACTGATTAGAGAAGAGGTTTCTTAGGCAATGATACTTCCCTCTCCTAGCTGTGTTGTGGATAGTTGAATACAAGTTGTGGCATTGTTTGGAGAAGGTGGCTAGGAGGTTGCTAAGCAACAACACAAGGTGTGTCTTGACACTATCCGGGTTTGGGCCTTAGTCTTGTTGGTTCAAAACCCTGATTTTGTTAGCACGTTAAACAAGATTCAAAGATTGATTAATTTATGATGAGAAATACGTAACTCTCGCACAGTCCAGGTAACCACATCTGCACTTCCTTTTTAAACAAATGAATCAGAAAAGCCGGGTTACTATCAGGAGGTTGTCTTATGAGTAAGAAATCAAAGTGAGAAAGTTAGTAATTCTTATTAAGGTGTTTCTCAGCCAAGATTTTGTTTATTTAACTCTTGTTCGGCGTGTACTAGGAGCCATGAACTGTTTAAGTTCTTTATGTTTAAGCTCTCCACAATAACTCTGTAAGACAATACTGTTGTTATTATTGCTATTTACATATGCAGAGTTCAGGTGCAGAATGGTTCAGTGACTTGCCCAGGGACTAGAGATGGGCAGTGTCTGAGCTGGGCTCTAACCCATGCAGTCTGGTTCAAGGGTCCTTGCTCCTAACCACCATAGTATGCTCTCCAAGTATTGAGAAACCAACCAACACTTTTCCTGTCTGTAAAAATACTTGAAATACGTGACTTGTAAGTGTGGGGAGGATTGACAAAAATTTATAATAACTGTACTTGACTTTTTCATTCAACAAATATTTATTGAACACCTGTGCAAAACAGAGCAGCCAACAACTCCATAGAACTGTCTTTCTGATGGAAAGAGATGGCCAATGGACAAGTAAATACCACGCATGCTAAGAGCTGATTAAAGTTTTGATTTAAAGAAAAGCAGGATTTGGGGTCTAGGAAAAGGCAGGAGTGGAGAGTTATTTTATAGAGGGTGTCTGGGGAAGGACTCACAAATTAAGCTCTGCATGTACGCAGATGTAAATGAAGTGAGAAATAAACCATCCCAGGGAAGAGCATTCAGGTGAGTGGAATGTGGAAAGTACTCAGTGCATTCCATTCTTCCCTAAAGTACCCTCTAGCAAAAATACCACAGTGTATCTTGCTCATCCTGAACTCAGCTTCTAGCAATCTTACCTGAGAACTTAGCAGCAGTCAAAATTGATATTACAAATTGCATGGATAGATTTTAATGCATGGGAGGAACCCTCAGACTTTCATTGAAACTACTGACCTGAGTTTTGTAAAATTTTTACTAAACCTCTAATTCTCAGCCCAGAGAAGATTAGAAGTGGTAAGCATGAAGTTCAGAATAGATGAAAGAGAATGGATGTGTGATTAGGTCCCTAAACCACAGGTAGAATAGTGGTATATCAGAGTTAGGTGGGATGGCAGGGAAGCCTTTCCAGGACATGGGGAGCCTGCAGGGACACTTGGCAGTTCCTGTGCTCTCTCTTTCCCAAGGAGGATGTCACTTTGCTGGTGCCGAGTGTTTGTAAACATTCTACTAAATGGAAATGCGCAGGTAGTCCAAGAAAGGGTGATGGAAAATACTGATGGTATTATGCCTGCATGTAAAAGAGCATTAGCAGACCAAGAATCAGCTCTGTTCTCAACTCTGACAGTTTTTTTTCCTGATGTCATGGGGATCTATACTCATTAGAAGACCACTGCTGCTGCTGCTAAGTCGCTTCAGTCATGTCCGACTCTTTGTGACCCCATAGACGACAGCCCACCAGGCTCCCCCAACCCTGGGATTCTCCAGGCAAGAACACTGGAATGGGTTGCCATTTCCTTCTCCGATGCGTGAAAGTGAAAAGTGAAAGTGAAGTCGCTCAGTCGTGTCCGACCCTCAGCGACCCCATAGAAAACCACAGGTCCAGGGGAAAACCCAAGCTGAGATAATGCTGCATGTATTTCTGCTCTGTGCAGAGACTTAACATGTTAAGTCATTTTGTATCCTTAGCTGAAGGGAATCGGGAACTTATCATGCAGACCTGGAAGGGAAGGTTCCTCTCTTGCCAGTCATAACTTGCCAGACATGCTTCAAGAGAGAGCCTCTTATTAATAACACCTGAACCTTGAGAAGAGTTTAAGTTGAACTTAGAATACTATTTAAGATGAGTTATGATGTATTCTTAAGAACAAGTTCTGTCTCATAGCTTTTATAAAAGTTTCGATGGTTAAACAGAGGTAAACATTATCTCGACTGTGTGGGTAACATAACCATCTATCCTCTTTCCTGAGAGTTTGGACTCATGTGGGGTTTCAGCCTAAAGTTGTAAGCATTGTTAAGAGCATTGAGTGTGAGTTGGGAGATAGCTGACCTCACAGGTTGCTGGTGACTTTCCTTTTGAATGACGTGTGGCATGAAAGATATGGAAGGACCCCTGGCCTTGTGGACAGAATGAATTACCAGACAGGCCTGAAAGAGGATCACTTTAGCCTGATTCCTCTGCTTTGTGCATTTAGACTTTAGTAAGATTTTTAGCTAAGCTGGATACCTTAATGAAAGCAGGTATATCTCCCTGTGCTTCCCATCATCCTTTCTTTACAAATGACTGACTTCTCATAAACAAAAATAGCTTGAAAGAACATTTGGGAGAGGCTCTTGCCGTGGCTGTACTTTAAAAATCATAGCTCCCATCCTTCGCCGTTAACAGGTTTTCTACTAGCCTGAAATTTTAACTGCCCCTTTTTGATGTATTGCTTTACCTCTAGAATGTTTAAAGGGAGTAAACTTTTTTTCCCATTTAATATAACATCAGAAGCTATTAAATACTATGAGTTTTTTCCCCAGAGTGATGACTAATTTCTAGAATTGACATGAAATAGGATGACCAGATCCTCACCTGCATGAAAAGACGTGGTTCTTATGAGAAATGTTGTCAAATTTAGCTGCTCAGGCCTATGAAATTTGGTTCCATCTTCTTTTCTCAAGTGCAACATCTTCCTTTTGTTTTCATCAGTTTTGCCATTCACCACACTTCCGAATGCCTGCTATACGCAAGCCACTGTGATAACTGTGGTACAAGCTCACAGTGTAGTATTATGTAGTGTGTACTACTAGATATGTGCTAGATGTGGCTATACATTTAGATTAATTCCTTCCATTCTCAAAGCAACCTTGTTCGTAACTGCTATTTTTAATCCATATTTTTTTAGAAGAGGAAATTAAAGCACAGCATGGCTAAGTGAGCTGACCAAGGTCCTGTAATTATGTGTGGTAGAATTGGATTTTACTTAGTCCATCCAGATCCAGAGTCTGTGCTGTCACCCTGCCTCTCACCAGGGAGGAGGTGAATACACATCTTCTAGCTCTTATAGTGAAGGCAGTAAACAGTGCTCTAGGAGCCTGTGGTATGGTCTCCTACCATGGTTGAGAGGGTGGGGGCTTTCATACACACCATCGAAGGGCAGCAGAGTGGGTGGATTGCTCTTGGCTCTCTAGGCATAAGTGAGTCCCCACAGTCCCCCTTACACTGTTTCATGATGCCTATACCTATGTGTCTCATGGTGTTGCTGTTAACTTGTTTTGTCTTCCCAAGCAGATGATCCCCTCCTTAAGAGTGCTTCTGTTTATTTTTTTTAATTACTCCCTCTTCAACCCCAGTGCCATTCATATAGAAGGTTCTCAAAACAGGTTTGATGAATGAATGAAATTTGTCATCTGTAGATTCCTGGTTTTTCAGTGATCTCTGCTTTGGACAAACAAGAAAGCTTCCAGGCTCTCTCCCCATTGCCACTCGCTCCTCCTTCTGTGCACTCACTGGAAGTAGCTCCTAGGATTTGCCTGGTTTGACCTCTCTTATTCCGTGTGCTGTCTTGGATTTTTCACATTACATGTTTGAACAGGGTAGTGATTATGCTTGTACTACAGTTTAGCTGTCTCCAATTTGGAAGAGACTTTTCTTCTAATTACTTAAGGCCAAGGGTTTAAGTTGGCTGAGATTTCACAAAATTCTGGATCTGGTATGCTTTTTGGTGGAGTTCTAGGGTGAAAAATGTCCTTGACTTACATGAAAGAAGAGAAGTAAAATATTCTTTTAACATTGACTGTGAATTAAAGAGTAAGAACGGACTATCAGGCCTTCTGGGTAAGATGATAATGATGGTGATGACAGTGATGACACCTACATTTATTGGGCTCAATCCATGTGCCAGGCACTTCACTTGGTATTTGTTCATGGATTATTTTTATTTTGACCTCATGGCAGTTTATGAGGTGGGTATTATCATTATTGTTCACATTTTATTGAAATTTGCATGCGTGCACACGTCTGCTAAGCCACTTCAGTTGTGTCTGACTCTTTGCGATCCTACGGACCGTAGCCCACCAGGCACCTCTGTCCATGGGATTTTGCGGGCAAGAATACTGGAATGGGTTGCCATGTCCTCCTCCAAGGTACCTTCCTGACCCAGGATCGAATCTGCATCTCTTATGTCTCCTGCATCAACAGTCAGGTTCTTCTAATGTGTATATTAGTAAGCAAGTGAGGAATTCAGGATTCTAACTTTAGGAGCATGCCTCTTAACTACTGTACTCTATTGGGAGGGATTGTCTTTGAAAATGGGATATACTTTATCATTCCAGGGAAGAAGAGTTCCAGTCCAGGTGTTGGGATTACTGGTATCCTTCAAGGCTGAGTCATACAAATAGGTTTTCATTAGATTATAGGTATTTTACCGGATGACACCCCACCAGAAACATTCACGACTTCATGCTTAAATACCATAGATCTAGGAGCTAAAAAGGGAAGCCTAGTCTTCCTCTAATTCAACCTAATAGGTGTGGGATTTCTCTTGGTGGAGAGAATGTTTTAAAATTATATTATGGTGATGGTTGCACAATCCTATGTATATACTAAAAACAGTGGATTGTACTGTTCAAATGGGTGAGTTGTATAGTATCTGAGTTATGTCTCAATAAAACTATTTTTAAAAAGCAGTGGGTTAAATTAGAGGAAGACTAAGTTTCCCTTTTTAGCTCCTAGATTTTATAGATCTTTGATTCTTTAGTCTTAAGGATTAGATGATATAGTTCTACTTTTAATTACATTTGGAAAGGTATCTTGTTCACAATTCCACACTGTTTTAATTAGTATTTTGTTTCACTCCTTGATATTCTCAGTTGTTTTTATCCTAGCAATTAATCCAAGTTTTATTTTATGCAGGATAGTCTTCATGAGACTGTTATTAACATCTGTGTATACAAATTTGTTGAACCTAAAAGTCTAGGATTTTCAACTAACATACAGGACACATTTTGACTTGTCTTATTTGAAACAAAACATTTAAGCAAAGAAAGTAGGCCAGTATAGAAAGAAAATCTCTTCTTTCTTCTATTGTAATAATTCTTAAACTTTTGTACACTCTCAGGGCTGTGGAAAAAAAGAGTAATTTGGGATCTGGGTTACAGTGTTGATATAAACTTTTTATATTTATGCAAGAAATATGCATCAGTAGTATTAAAATGTGACTTGGTTAAAATGCTTCTGATTCTTGGCTGGGTTTGATCATTAGTATGTGCTCATGGGGATAATATATCTGTAGACGATTATGAGTTTTAATAAGGAAAACCAAATGTTACTTTACATAGTAGTGTTCATTCTTTCTTCCTCACTTTTATTCTTTCCTCCTTTCTTTTTTCTTTTCTTCCTCCCTCCCTTCTTCACTCCTTTATTTTCTTCCTTCCCATTGTTAATTTGAAGAATTTGAAGAAATTATGCTGCAGTGGGTCAGGATTCCTGGATCTATCATTGTCTAGTCTAACTTCTACAAACCTCAGTTTTCTCTAAAGTGAAAGTTAGTAACCTGTCCTGTCCAGCTTCTGGGGCTGTGGTTGGCATCCAGTTAGATAATCATGGGATAACTAATGGAAGAAAAACAATTAGGATTATAATTAACACAATTTACTCAGTAATTGACTTATTACTTATAGTGTAGAAAATAAAAGCAGTACAATGACAAATCTCTAGAGTTTTATTACTTAGTTTGGGGAAAAAAATATGGATTATGCAGACATCTACAGAATAAAATGGCCCACGTGGCACACTAAGTCAGGAATGCTACTCATCTGGTTATTCCTACCCAGCTCACTAAAATCTTGATTTGAATGATTAGGTAGAAGCAAGAATCTATCTAGAACAATAACTAAACAGTTTCAATTTAGACTTTTATGAAAATGATAAAGATTTGTTATTGATGGCTGAATCCTTACTCTGATGGGAAATACGCAGTGACCTATCAAAGATGCAGTGTAGAATTAGTGTAGTGTCCCATGCCCCCTCTTAGCAGCCTGCTGATCTCCCTTAACCAAGGTGGCCCAACAAAATGGTTTTGTCACAATAGGGGTCACTTTACTGTTCTTGTTCCTTTTGTCCATATTGTTCTTGACCAGTGCAGGGTAGTCTGCCCTCAAGTGTTTGCTTCTGTCTGAAACCTGTACAATGACCCGGAGCATTATCAGTTTCTCTACTGTGAGTCCTCTGTTATTGTGGTCTCTCTGCTAGATTTGTCTCTTGCTAGATTACTGGTCTTCTGTGGTGGTTACGTACTCTATAAGCTATGATCATGAAGATAGCATTTTAGAAACATCCTTCACAAGAGAAGTAGCTTTCTTCTTAGAACCAGAACTGAAATCAGATCCATGCATTTATTTGCACAGAATCATGCCCTTCCAGTGTAAAACCACTAGGCACCCTCCCCAAGACTGTTCTACTTTAGTGCCTCTGATTTGTATTATGAAAACACAGAATAGGCATCATGCACTAGTATAGATACAGAATGACATTCCTGGAATGGAATACATGGAGAGGTTTCATAGTAAAGATTGGATTTGAACTGAACCCTAAATGATAAGTAGGATTTTTATAAAATTAGACTGGGGGAGAGAAAACAGGGCATGGCAAAGGAAGGAAAAAACCTAACGTAAAGAAGTGGAAAAAAGAACACATCCTGAGTGGGTATGTTTCGTTCCTTTGAAGAAGTAATGGGAAAATATTGAGAAACCCTGTATTACATACAAGTGTGTGCGCGCACACACACACACACACACACACACACACACAAGAGCTGATGGTATAAGATCCAATACAAAACCCAGCAGGCTCACGACTCAAGACTCAAGAAAACGCCAATGTTCCTACTCATTCAGGCCAAAGCAGGTCCCTCTTACTCAGACTTTTGACCTTCAATGATTTTATGAGGCCCATCCACATTGGAGGGCTTCCGAGGTAGCTCAAATGGTAAAGAATTTGCCTGCAACGCAGGAGACCTGGGTTTGATCCCTGGGTCGGGAAGATCCCCTGAAGGAAGGCATGGCAACCCACTCCAGTATTCTTGCCTGGAGAATCCCATGAACAGAGGAGCCTGGAGGGCTACATTCCATGGGGTCGCAGAGACTAACACTTTCACTTTCACCCACATTGGGGAGGGCCATCTGTTTAACTCAGGCTACTGATTGAAAGGTATCTCTTCCAGAAACACCAACAGACACATCCAGAATATTGTTTGGCACCCACTGGCCCAGTTAACACATGAAATTAACCATCACAGATCAGTATCAGTGGAGTGAAATCTGTCGAAGCACTGTTGCAGAGAGTTAAGGATAACAGAGAGAATGATACAAAAGACATGGACGGTTAGAAAGTTATGACAAAGCTTGATATTTCCTAAATTTATGTAGTGAACTTATTGTTTGGTTTAGTTTTTGGAAAAAGTGTTATTTATTTTTTGTCTCCCCTTTCAGATGGCAAATATGGAATAACCCTTTTTTCCTGCTTTTTGTTTTGAACTGTCAAACAGTAGAGTACTGTGGGGCACTCTCACGGGTGCTTTGCCCAGATCATTCTACTCGAGCCTAAATTGAAATGCTAAGAAACTGTGGACTTTAAAAAAAGTGATATAAATGTTATGGGTTCTTTAAAGAAAAATGTAAAATGGTAACCATCTGCTTATTTAATGTGAAGTGTCCTATCCCAAAGCTTTGTAAAGCCAAGCTTTGTAACTCTAGAACATTGTGACTTTGGATGTCAGATTGGGGAGTTGAGTATCAGCATGGTCTGAATATTCAACTTGGCAAGTAGAATAACCATGACAAGTAGCAGTTTTGGTTAGGATAGATTTTTAGAAGAGAGAAGATATTTGTACCATGAAAGTTACCATAGTCCTAGCCTGCTTGAGGATTCTCATTTTACCATACTCTCTATGTGGCTGGAGAAGTTGCCCAAGTGATGACATAGACTTTGGTTTTAATCCTATAGGAAGCTCATGGCCACAGTTTATTAGGTCAGGTTCATCTTAATGAGTATAATGCAACTTAATATTTGGAGGTTTCAAGTGAATCCCAAAAGTCTTTTAGCTCAGTAAGTTCTACACTTAGAAAACTATGTTTTGTTTTGTTTTTTCTTTTTTTGTCTATTAGAGCACTGTATTTCTTATTTTTGTGGTGCATCCCTTTAAGTACTTTGAAACAACTAATAACTTTGTGGTGGTGATCTGGTTTCAGTCAATCAGTCAGTCAGTTCAGTCGCTCAGTCGTGTCCGACTCTTTGCGACCCCATGAATCGCAGCACGCCAGGCCTCCCTGTCCATCACCAACTCCCGGCATTCACCCAAACTCATGTCCATCGAGTCGGTGATGCCATCCAGCCATCTCATCCTCTGTCATCCCCTTCTCCTCCTGCCCCCAATCCCTCCCAGCATCAGAATCTTTTCCAATGAGTCAACTCTTCACATGAGGTGGCCAAAGTATTGGAGTTTCAGCTTTAGCATCAGTCCTTCCAATGAACACCCAGGACCAATCTCCTTTAGAATGGACTGGTTGGATCTCCTTGCAGTCCAAGGGACTCTCAAGAGTCTTCTCCAGTACCACAGTTCAAAAGCATCAATTCTTCAGTGCTCAGCTTTCTTAACAGTTCAACTCTCATATCCATACATGACCGCTGGAAAAACCATAGCCTTGACTAGATGGACCGGTGATCTGATTTAATCACCTCCAATTACATAGCAATCCAAGTAGAAATGAAATTAACTTTTATATAGCACACTTTTAGAGGATCTCTTGCTTATTTGTAAGGGGTACAAACTTGTTAGACCAAAAAGTAACCCATGCAAATGCACAAAGAGGCTGAAGTGAATAATCTTCTGAGGCTGTATACCTTTCTGAATGAGAGACTAGAGCAGAGTTTGGTTTTGCGAATGTATTTTTGAATAAAATGCTAGTACCATGGAGTCTTGAAGGAATTGCTCAAATATGAAGATGGCCTTTGCCTTTTGCTTTTAAAGAGTTGTCCTCTGACCAGCATTGGATCTTTATAAAAAATGTAGTATACTATCTTCAGATTTCATGGTAATGCCCTTCTGTATTACCTAGAATGTACTGATTTGGATAACTTCATCCTTGGTTTTCTGTAGTGGTAAATGCTTAGCAACCAGCTCCTTAGGGCTGGTGGGGAAGAGGGCTGATCTGTAGCATTTGCCATTTTCCATGGTGTAAATTCTCTCACCATAGCCAATTTCAGGCTGCCAGCATCATCGTCAACCAGCTACCATAATTCCTTGAAATTTCACCATGAGTTCATGGAATCTGGTCCAAGCCATCCCCAGCATGTCACTGACTTCCCTGTATTATATGTCTCAATACCTAAATACCACCACTCCCAACACATAAAATCTGCCTCCCCCCTGCCCCGCCCTGCCTTGAGCTAACATTTATGTATGAAGTGTGGGGAATGTTTTACTTATCCACATCTACTAACTGATCAGCTGTTTCCAGAACTCTAACTCAGTGCCTTGTGTCCCTGTTTTTCTCTCAACTTTAGCTCTCTGATCATAACAATTTAACAAAATAACTTTCTTTAGCTTTTTTGTGATTGATACAGATGTCATGAGATATTTAGGACCACTCATTCCTTCAAATGAACCAAAAGGTAGAAAATGTTAGCATGATTGTTTTTTACTTATAATAAACTACATCATTCAGGTCTTTTCATCTATCATTTGGTAACAGAGATCTGTCTGGGATATAATGTAGAGAAAATAATAGCATGTTTATTCCTTATAATTGGGGAAATGCTAGAGAGGGGACCAGGAGCTGAGAGGAGATTTATATTTTAGAAGGGAGAGAATGTGTGAGTAAATTAAAGTCTTTATAGAAATTAGATTACAATTAACTTTTTTGAGCATTTTAATATTTTATAGAGTTGATAACGTAGAAGTTAGAACAGATTCAGTATGTAGCACGTCTAATCTTTAAATTGTTGTTCTTTTAGGGAAAGAAAGAAGATCTGATGTCTTTCTGTAGCATAGTTACAAGTGCTTTTTGTTTTATTTTGTTTACATGGTCTTTTAATATGGATTCCTGGTTTGGCAAAATGTTAACTGGAAACAATTTCAAACTTCTGTGACTTAGATTTGTTGAGCCTGAGGTTGGTATTTCTTCACAAATACTGATGGCTTTTTCTTTTCTTAAAATAATAGAAACTTAAAAAAAGAATTGTGTAAAGAGAGAAGTGTATTTTGTTTGGCCTCACTAAAATACCACTTGGCTCCAACCAGCTCATATTTTCTGACTCTGACCATGCCCTGAAGCAGTGAAAGGGTAGAAGTTTTTAAAATGAGATTTGAATTTGGATATTTGCATTCCTTTCAGTTTTTTATTATATTGTTAGTTCTAGTTGGTCCAGCACGGGGAAGCTTGAGTGAATTTCCTTAATGAAACTTAACAGTAGAGACTCTATGTTTTCAAAATTTGCTTAGCTAGTGGCTAATCTGAAAAAGATTCATTTTTGGATACAATTGCTTTTTCGATGTGGTCTGCATTCTCAACATACTGTTTACTCAGGCAGTATTTATTAATACCTGGTAGAAAATTTCATAAATAAAAGCAGACCACTCAAGAATAATGACATAAAAAGTGACCCAAATTAAATTAAAAAAAGAAAAAGAAAAGTAGTCAGTCAGCTTTGTTACTGACTTGAGCTACTTAGGATATCCTGTGGGAACGTGATCTACTTTTGTGACATAATTGATTTGTGCATCACAAATAGAAATGGCAAGCCTAAATTTTGGGTGGTATTTATTTATGCTTTCCTCTTCATGTTAAAGTAGAATACATTTCCCACACCTCAGTTGGGATTTGAGTCATCTCCTTGGAGTGGATGTAGCAAAGCACTGTCCAGGGTCGCACAGTTAACAGAGAGAGCACAGCGCATGCTCAGAGAAGCTGCTTCCTGGTGCTGCCCTCAGTGCTAGTGCACTAGGCGTGGCTTCCATACAGGTCTTCACAGGGACTTCCCCCCAAGTATCTGGCAGACTTAAAAAGCTCATGCAAACAATACACACATTCCGTCTTCTCTGAATCGGAGCCCCTTGTGGAATACAGACTAGCACCTCTCCCCAACCACAGCGCTGTCTCCAGCAGGGGAGCAGTCCGCGGACTGTGCGGAGGAAGTACCGTTTGCTGTCCAGCATCAGTAGTGGGCTTGTCAGTGTTGAAAGTGAATGTTATTGTCGGCCTAATTCAATAAATATGTAAATGTTTTGCTAAACTCAAGTACTATGTGAGGTGTGAAGAAAGTAGGAAGAACATCAAAAAGAAAAATAGGAGGAAGAAAGAATGGGAAAAAAAGAGAAATAAGAAAAGATGAGAGGGGAAGGAGGCACTGCTCACCGGGCTTTGGAGTCAGGAAGATGGATTCAAATCTCAGCTTTATACTTTCCCAGCCCTACGTTTCACTTAAACCTCGAACCATTACCCAACTGTATTGAAGGTGAACAACAATAAGACATCATTATTTATGAAATAATGAAAAATCTTATTTATAATGGTGGTGGCTGTCTTATATGTTCATCTGTGCTGAGACAGTGCATCAGTTAGGATTTGGTTTGGCTACCCTGTGACAGAAACCTGTACAAAGTTTAATATGCAAGATTTTATTCTCTCATATGAAGAAGTTCAGAGGTAGGTAGTCTGTAGGTTTTAGGGTGGTTCCTTAAATTGTAAGAGCCTAGCTCCTTACGGTTTTTTGCTTAGCCACTCAGTCTTACTAAAGCCAGACTCTTCAAGGTTCAGTATGGCTGCTGGAGCTCTGTTTGGTTCACATCTTTGTTTTAGGAAGCTAAATGGATGAAGAACAGAAGGAAGACTTCACCTTGTGAAAATCTCCTTGTAAGGAGGTTGTCCAGAAGTACCACGTGGCACTCTGTTTACATCTCATTGGCCAGAACGTAATCTAGGCCATACAGAGCTAGAAGGAGCCTGGAAGTACAGTTTTACTGGTTCTCCATTTTTTTGAGCTTGGTGTATAGACTGTAGGGAGAAAAATTATGATCTTTAGAAAAATGTCTGAGAAGTTAAAACTATTATTAGTAATAGTAATAGTAATAATAGTCACATTTAAGGGGTCACAGAGACTATGTTCAAAAATTTCTATGAACCATCTCATTTTACCTTTGTTTGATGTAGGCATTACTGTCCCTATTTAACAGAAAAGAAATTGTGGTTTAAAGAAAAGTAGTTTGCCCAAGGTTATGCCACTAGTAAGTGGTGGAGCTAGGCCTCAGACCCAGGCTTGTCTTTCTGGATCGCAAGCATTTAATCACTACTTTGTCTTCGACTTCTCAAGGTTTAACTTGGTAGTTTATACATGTCCATTTGAGATATTTTGAAACCTTCTATCTTATTTGTGGTTTTGTAGTCTTCAGTTCGGAGAAGGCAATGGCAAGCCACTCCAGTACTCTTGCCTAGAAAAATCCCATGGATGGAGGAGCCTGGTAGGCTGTAGTCCATGGGGTCGCTACAAGTCGGACTCCACTGAGCGAATTTACTTTCACTTTTCACTTTCACACAATGGAGAAGGCAATGGCAACCCACTCCAGTGTTCTTGCCTGGAGAATCCCAGGGACTGCAGAGCCTGGTGGGCTGCCATCTATGGGGTCGAACAGAGTGGGACACAACTGAAGCGACTTAGCAGTAGCAGTAGCAGCAGTCTTCAGTTCTCCACATGTTTTACCCAACACACACACACATACACACACACTTCTCTCATTTGTTTTTCTCAAACTTGTCAGTCTTTCTATGCTTATTTTTTAAAAAAACATGATTTTTATTTATTTATTTATTTTTTCTTTCTTTTTTTTTTTTTTTCTTTTTAGGTATACATGTGTTCCCCATCCTGAACCCTCCTCCCTCCTCCCTCCCCATACCATCCCTCTGGATCGTCCCAGTGCACTAGCCCCAAGCATCCAGTATCGTGTATCGAACCTGGACTGGCAACTCGTTTCTTACATGATATTTTACATGTTTCAATGTCATTCTCCCAAATCTTCCCACCCTCTCCCTCTCCCACAGAGTCCATAAGACTGTTCTATACATCAGTGTCTCTTTTGCTGTCTCGTACACCGGGTTATTGTTACCATCTTCCTAAATTCCATATATATGCGTTAGTATACTGTATTTATGCTTTTCCTTCTGGCTTACTTCACTCTGTATAATAGGCTGCAGTTTCATCCACCTCATTAGAACTGATTCAAATGTATTCTTTTTAATGGCTGAGTAATACTCCATTGTGTATATGTACCACTGCTTTCTTATCCATTCATCTGCTGATGGACATCTAGGTTGCTTCCATGTCCTGGCTATTATAAACAGTGCTGCGATGAACATTGGGGTACACGTGTCTCTTTCCCTTCTGGTTTCCTCAGTGTGTATGCCCAGCAGTGGGATTGCTGGATCATAAGGCAGTTCTATTTCCAGTTTTTTAAGGAATCTCCACACTGTTCTCCATAGTGGCTGTACTAGTTTGCATTCCCACCAACAGTGTAAGAGGGTTCCCTTTTCTCCACACCCTCTCCAGCATTTATTATTTGTAGACTTTTGGATCGCAGCCATTCTGACTGGCGTGAAATGGTACCTCATAGTGGTTTTGATTTGCATTTCTCTGATAATGAGTGATGTTGAGCATCTTTTCATGTGTTTGTTAGCCATCTGTATGTCTTCTTTGGAGAAATGTCTATTTAGTTCTTTGGCCCATTTTTTGATTGGGTCGTTTATTTTTCTGGAGTTGAGCTGTAGGAGTTGCTTGTATATTTTTGAGATTAGTTGTTTGTCAGTTGCTTCATTTGCTATTATTTTCTCCCATTCTGAAGGCTGTCTTTTCACCTTGCTAATAGTTTCCTTTGATGTGCAGAAGCTTTTAAGGTTAATTAGGTCCCATTTGTTTATTTTTGCTTTTATTTCCAATATTCTGGGAGGTGGGTCATAGAGAATCCTGCTGTGATGTATGTCAGAGAGTGTTTTGCCTATGTTCTCCTCTAGGAGTTTTATAGTTTCTGGTCTTACGTTTAGGTCTTTAATCCATTTTGAGTTTATTTTTGTGTATGGTGTTAGAAAGTGGTCTAGTTTCATTCTTTTACAAGTGGTTGACCAGTTTTCCCAGCACCACTTGTTAAAGAGATTGTCTTTAATCCATTGTATATTCTTGCCTCCTTTGTCAAAGATAAGGTGTCCATATGTGCGTGGATTTATCTCTGGGCTTTCTATTTTATTCCATTGATCTATATTTCTGTCTTTGTGCCAGTACCATACTGTCTTGATAACTGTGGCTTTGTAGTAGAGCCTGAAGTCAGGTAGGTTGATTCCTCCAGTTCCATTCTTCTTTCTCAAGATCGCTTTGGCTATTCGAGGTTTTTTGTTTTTCCATACAAATTGTGAAATTATTTGTTCTAGCTCTGTGAAGAATACTGTTGGTAGCTTGATAGGGATTGCGTTGAATCTATAAATTGCTTTGGGTAGTATACTCATTTTCACTATATTGATTCTTCCAATCCATGAACATGGTATATTTCTCCATCTATTAGTGATTTTTAATACTTGGTTAGTTCATTGTCATTTGTCTTCTTGTATTTTGGTCAAGAGTCTGCTATTCAAGTTTTTGGAAGTTTATTTTCTGAGCACCCTCTTTCTCCCAGACGTAACCCTAAAATCTATCAGAGAGAACAGGGTGAGTAAGGAGTCCCTACCCTGAAGGCATTTACAGTATAATTCTTTAGAGAATGGATTTTAGACAAGCCTCTTAACATCAAATTATACTGTGACACTCCATGTAAATCACAACTGACCTAGATGGACACACCCATTTGTCCTTACAATTACAAGTGCATCATTGTTACCTCTAAACGGCCGCCTGCACCTTCAAAACATGCCTAAGAAATTAGGTAGAGTAAGAAGGCAATCCTATTTTCATACTCTTTGCATTTTCCCCTTAGCATGGTTCATAGTATTGTTTTAAGTAATAAGAGCTTAATCTTCTTAAAGAGGATGTGAGATTGATATGATATTATTTTGAAATGTCTACTTATAAAAATAATTGAATTTCTATTTTAGGACATTTTAAATAGTGGCAGAAGTAATATCCAGATATTGATTAGAAGCTCAAATCAAACAGGAACTGGTGTCACATTTGAGACCAGAGCCTGTCAATACAAACCTGTGTAGGGTTTACAATTCATGTACTTTTTTTTTTAACAGGATCAGAGAAGTAAGACATTCCACCTGGTAGGTTATGAAAAAAGGGAACATTACCCAGGGATATAAGGTTGATGACACCATCTCCTACACGACTTCCATTTAATCTAATCTTTGTACCTAGAAATCAGACATTGAGAAAAGGGCCAACAAGGATTCTGGTTCTGGTTATTTCTCTGCTTTGTTTCTAGTGCACTTTCTACTTAAAGTTATTTTTTAAAGAAGTCATTTTCTGCCTATTTGGGAGCTACTTACAGATTGTTGTGCCCTGTTCCCTGATTCTGTATCTGCAGAAACATTTTGTTTCATAATGGAAAGGTGATTATTTAAATTGGCATAAATATACCATCTGCCCCTGGGATTTTTCTAGATATGTTCTTTCCTAGTCTTTAAGGTATAGTACTTTGTTAAAGGAGCTCCATCAGTTTGAGTTGTCAGTTCTATTTTGCTCATTTAGGTTATTTGACACATAGCTTGTGTCCTGACATTTTAATCAATAGTGAGTTTCCAGGCTTTCCTAATAGCCCTTTTTATCTTTGATGACCTAATTAACTTTACCTGGTCATGGAAAACTTACATTTTTAATTGTCCTTGAGATAATGGGCTTCATTATTGCCTTGAATGAATTTTTCTTTGAAAACTTACTACCATTTGGTTCTTACTGATAATGAAAAATAGCTCTTGTGAAGAGCGTTAGAATTAAAAAGAATTTTTAAAGGCCTTTCTACATTGCTTGCAGACTTTACTGCGAAACTGAGGGAAATGGCTTATGCTCATTCATGATTTCATGTCACTAGGGATTCTGCAGTAAATGTGTCAGACATGGTTTCCTCCCTCCTGTCACATTATGGGGGAGAAATATTTGTTATGGATGAGGGAGAGAAGGAGACATGTTTTTATAAGAAATCTGTAGCCCAGAGAACTTAAGTGACTTGCCCAGAGTCATTGAATGTGATAGAATTTAGATGTGTAACTGATGACGAAACTGAAGAGCAAATAAGGAGACTTTAAAGAGTCTTAGAAAGTGACCAAAGGGTTGGAATTTTTTTTTTTTTTTTTGTAGATAACAGGTAGCCAGTAGAGGTTTTGGATTGGAGTGGAGATATAGTCAAAGCTTTTAGAAAAATATATTCTCATAGTGATGTGCGAATTCAGTGAATCAAGGTTGTTAGAGATGGGAAACAACCGAGAAACTATTAATAATTTTACATTTAAGAGAAAGTCCTGAAATAATGGAATGAATGGTAGCCAGGCTGGGATGGGAGAAATAGAGGAGACTCTATATTGGGAAAATGGGGGGAGGACTTGGTAGCTGATTGCATAAAAGGAAAAGAGAAGTCAGTGATGTTTGAAAGAAGAACTTGGTAATATCCCATAGCAGTATGCACTTAGCATCAATTAAGAGAAGCCCAAATGTCCAATCAGGTGATTTTTTTCTAAGATCCTAACTTGATGACTGTCTCTTAAGAATATTTCCTAAACACAGGGGCCATGTTCCTTCCTGCTCTCTTCACTCTGAATCCAGTCTAAGCGTTGCTTCCTGTGTTCTGGTCTGTCCCGAGGGAGGAAGGAGTAATTCTCCCGAAGATTTGAAATTACGAGAAAACAGAGCTAAGGTTATTGCTGCAAAGTGGGTCTCTTCCTGAATGTGTGAAATGATACGACAAGTCTGTGGCATGTATGGACTGTTGACTCAGTGGATTGCTTCCTAGGCATTTTTTGTTGACCACAACTCCCGAACCACCACTTTCATTGATCCCCGACTCCCGCTTCAGAGCAGCAGACCCACGAGCGCACTGGTGCATCGACAACACCTGACCCGGCAGCGCAGCCACAGCGCAGGCGAGGTGAGTCCCAGCTGTAGCAAGTGACCTGTTGGTTGGTAGGAATGCAGGGTGTGGGATTTATTGAATTCTGCTGGCTCTTTCATATTGCTTTGTTTTTCTAGTTTGAGGCTGTCATTTGGAGGCTGAAAAGTACTGGAATGTTGACAGGGCTTCTCTGGAAACAAATAGAACCTAAATTGCAAATTTAAAAGCAAGACATTAGAGGAAAGGTTGAAGAAATTAGATTTTTTTTTTTTTTTTAAAGTTCAGTGGGTGATGAGAGAAGATTCATAATGCAATACAGTGTTCAAGAGAGGGTGATGGGGAGCCCTTTGGCATACCTGATAGCAACTTCATAGGAAGAAATGAACATAGCTTTTGCTCCGTCACTCAGTCGTGTCTGACTTTTGCGACTGTAGCCTGCCAGGCTTCTCTGTCCCTGAGATTTTAATTGGGGATTAAAATTGGGTTAAAGGTAGGGACATTTCTTAAGTGAGGATTGTGGGATTAGATGAAAATCTCCGGCCTAAGCTATGAGGTTGTGATCCTCTCTAATCTTCTTTAAAATTAGGGTATATAAGAGAGTTGATTTCTATACATGAAATGCCCGGAGAAAATGGGCAGAATTAAAAGCTCTACTGTACTCTACTTTGCTGGTTTGCAGTGATCCATGGTAACCACATGAGGGCTCTCCAATAACCTAACCAAAAAAGAACAGAAAAAAGGAATACTCTCTTTCTGTTTCCCTTTTTCGGTTGCAGGTTAAATAAATAAAAGAAGAATGTTTTATGTCAAATATTCTCTCCTCAGTACAAGACAAGAGGGCAATAGAGGGTGAGATGGTTAGGTAGCATCATCAACTCAATGAACATGAATTTGAGCAAACTCCAGGAGATAGTGAAGGACAGAAAAGCCTGGTGTGCTATACACAGGACGTGGAGTTGCCAGAGTCAGACACGGCTTAGTGACTGACCAACAGCAACAATAGACTTATGCTTTGAATGTCATATATCATCACTTTATATACATTGTTTCTTTTTTTTCTTTTGTATTTTATTTATTTATTTATTTTTTAAACTTTACAATATTGTATTAGTTTTGCCAAATATCGAAATGAATCTGCCACTGTATACCTGTGTTCCCCATCCTGAACCCTCCTCCCTCCTCCCTCCCCATACCCTCCCTCTGGGTCGTCCCAGTGCACCAGCCCCAAGCATCCAGTATCGTGCATCGAACCTGGACTGGCGACTCGTTTCGTACATGATATTATACATGTTTCAATGCCATAAAAATTCCCTTAGACGAGTAGAATTAAGATTCTTTTCCTGCATTCCTTTTCCAGGTTTTGTCTATGAGCGTATCATCTTTTCAGTATTATATTGTATGTCAAATATTTTTGTAGCTTCTATTATAAGAAAAGATTATGAATGCAATAAATAACTGGATTTGATTTACCAGAATTCCACTCTTGGAATTTCCCCTCATGATTTACATACTGGCTGTAAGGATCACGTGTGTTTGCTGGTTAAAAGTGCAGACATAGACGAGTACACACAAGAAGCTCATATAAAAATGATATATAAATATATTGCAGGATGAGGTATGCACAAAAATATGTATGTTTTATGAGTAGCTAATAAATCTCTACCTGGCTGTCATATAAACCATTAGTGGTAAACTGGACGATGCTAATACATTCACCTAAAAAGCAGTATAGACCTCTTACCTTTGGACTTTGTACATCATATGTAGCATATTAGGGCCGTGCCTGGTTTTATCACACAACCTGTGCCCTTTAGACACTTGCCTTATCTCCACTCCACCATATGATGCTGACTGTTCAGTCTGATCAGAACAACGTGTGAGAGATTAGTAACTTTATTTATACTTTCTTTCAACTCCTCTGCCTCAGAATTCGAATTATTTTCATGGTCTAGTAGTAAGGATACTAAGATCCACCTTAAAATTTGAATGACAATTTTTCTTCTTGTGGATGGAAACTGAGCAGTGGCACTAAGATGACCCTATGAAGTCTCAGCATTTAGCCCCAGCATTGTTAAACCTTTGAGGTGAATGTGCCTTCTGGCCCAGCTGTTGGAAGCATGCACATCCTGTAGTAATTGCACATCTATCATGGCTTGCCCACAGACTGATGGTCTGGCTTGAAGAAGCAGGGTGTCAAGAAGAACTTTGACTATTCTAGGAAATGATGACAAAAGGCACCCTACTGACAGAATGGAAAGTATATATTGGTAGATTGAAACGATAAGTTTGGTGAATGATGAACAAGATGTAGTTAATGATCAAAATCTCCCCCAAGAGGAGATTTCATTGGCTTCATGTATATACTGGCTTCATTTCTCAAAGCCAATAACTCAAGAGAAGTGCAGTGGGAAAATTCTAGTTACATTCACAAGTCTTCCCAGCCATTCTCTTAGACTCATTTAGCAAATATTCCAGGTAGTAGAAATTTGGGTATCTCTTCCATCCAACAAATGAAAACTTATTGAACACCAGTAGTGTAGAAACATGGTTAATGTGAGGTATACAAAAAAATGACAGAGAGAATATATAAAACTAACTATAATCCAGATGAATAACAATACAAGTGAAAAGTGCTTTATAGACTGTTAATAATGGCAGCTGCTTTTAAAATGTCCCCCAAGTGCTATGGCAGTCAGAGAAGGTGGCATTTGACATCAGCTTGAAGGGAAGGGAAAGCTTTATCGAGGAGAGGCTGTTTGAACTGCACTTTGAAGAATGAGTGAGAACATTCTGAAGAATAAACAGGCAGTGAAGGACGGGGACAACGTTTTCACTTTAGGGCCTTTAGAAAAACCTCCACCAAACACGTAACTGAAGCAGTGTGATAAAATGATTATGAGGCTTTGAGTGGGTAGTAGTAGAAACTGTATTTTAAAAGTACTGATTTATTAAGTAGTGCTGGGAAAACTGGACAGCTATGTATAAAACAATGAAATTTGAACACTTCCTAAAAACATACACAAAGATAAGCTCAAAGAAACTGTTAAACTCTTAGAGGAAAACATTTATAAAACACTCTGACATAAATCACAGAAAGATCCTCTATGACCCACCTCCTAGAGTAATGGAAATAAAAACAATAATAAACAAGCAGGGCCTAATTAAACTTAAAAGTTTTTGCACAGCAAAGGAAACTATCAACAAGGTGAAAAGAAAATGCTCACAATGAGAGAAAATAATAGCAAGTGAAAAAACTGACAAAGGATTAATCTCCAAAATATACAAGCAACTCATTCAACTCAATACCAGAAAAACAAACAGCCCCATCCAAAGGTGGGCAGAAGTCCTAAATAGACATTTCTCCAAAGACATACAGATGACTAACAAATACATGAACAGATGCTCAGTATCACTCATTATTAGAGAAATGCAAATCAGAACTACAATGAGTATCACCTTACACCAGCCAGAATGGCCATCATCAAATAATCTGCAAACAATAAATGCTTTAGAGGGTATAGAGAAGAGGGAATCCTCTTGCACTGTTGGTGGGAATGCAAATTAATACAGCCACTATGGAGAACAGTATAGTTAGTTCAGTCGCTCAGTCATGTCTGACTCTTTGCAACCCCATGGACTGCAGCAGGCCAGGCTTCCCTGTCCATCACCAACTCCCAGAGCTTACTCAAACTCATGTGCATTGAGTCAGTGATGCCATCCAGCTATCTCATCCTCTGTTGTTCCCTTCTCCTCCCACCTTCAATCTTTCCCAGCATCAAGGTCTTTTCCAATGAGTCAGTTCTTTGCATCAGGTGGCCAAAGTATTGGAGTTTCAGCTTCAGCATCAGTCCTTCCAGTGAATATTCAGGACTGATTTCATTTAGGATGGACTGGTTAGATCTCCTTGCAGTCCAAGGGACTCTCAAGAGTCTTCTCTAACACCACAGTTCAAAAGCATCAGTTCTTCCGCGCTCAGCTTTCTTTATAGTCCAACTCTCATATCCATGCATGACTACTGGAAAAACCATAGCTTTGCCTAGAGGTACCTTTGTTGACAGAGTAGTGTCTGTGCTTTTTAATATACTGTCTAGGTTGGTCATAACCTTTCTTCCAAGAGGCAAGTGTTTTTTAATTTCATGGCTGCAATTACCATCTGCAGTGATTTTGGAGCCCAAGAAAATTTGGAGCCCAAGTGCAAGAATCCTCTTGCACTCCCACCAACAGTGCAAGAGGATTCCCTCTTCTCTATACCCTCTCCAGCATTTATTGTTTGCAGATTTTTTGATGATGGCCATTGTTTCCATTATTTCCCCATCTATTTGCCATGAAGTGATGGGACCAGATGCCATGATCTTAGTTTTCTGAATGTTGAGTTTTAAGCCAACATTTTCAGTCTCCCCTTTCACTTTCATCAAGAGGCTCTTTAGTTCCTCTTTGCTTTCTGCCATTAGGGTGGTGTCATCTGCATATCTGAGGTTATTGATATTTCTCCCAGTAATCTTGATTCCAGCTTGTGCTTCATCCAGCTTAGCATTTCTCATAATGTACTCTGCATATAAGTTAAATAAGCAGGGTGACAATATATAGCCTTGACGTACTCCTTTCCCAATTTGGAACCAGTCTGTTGTACCATGTCCAGTTCTAACTGTTGCTTCTTGACCTGCATACAGTATAGAGATTCCTTAAAAAACTAGGAATAAAACTACCACATGACCCAATAATCCCACTACTGACCATGTACCCTAAGGAAACTATAATTGAAAAAGACTCATGTACCCCACTGTTCATCACAACACTGTTTACATTAGCTAAGACATGGAAACAATTAGATGTTCATTGACAGATAAATGGATAAAGAAGTCGTGGTACATATACACAGCAGAATATTATTCAGACATAAAAAGGAGCATGCTTGACTCAGTTCTAGTAAGGTGGATGAACCTAAAGCCTATACAGAGTGAAGTAAGTCAGAAAGAGAAAGACGGATATCGCATATTGACACATATAGATGGAATCTAGAAAGACGGTACTGATGAACCTATCTGCAGGGCAGCAGTGGAGATGCAGACACAGAGAAGAGACTTGTGGACCCGAGAGGGGAAGGAGAGGGTGGGATGAATTGAGAGAGTAGCTTTGAGACATGTACATTGCCATATGTAGAATTAGATGGCCAGCGGAAATTTACTATAGGATGCAGGGAGCTCAAATCTGGTGCTCTGTGATAACCCAGACGGTGGGATGGAGTGGGAGGTGGGAGGGAGGCTCAGGAGGAGGGGACATATGTACACCTGTGGTTGATTCATGTTGATATATGGCAGAAGCTAACACAATATTGTAAAGCAGTCATCCTCCAATTAAAAATAAACAAATTAACTAAAATTTAAAAATATAAAAATAAAACAAAAACTTATTAAAAAATAAATGTACAAATTTATAAATCCAGGAAGTTATTTTGCCTCTTGTTCTCTTAACTCTCTCATATGATTGTTCTACTGTTGTCATGAAATATTTCTGTAACGTGGGGGGAAAATGCTAAAACAGAAGCTAAAGCAGTGTTAGAGTTTTCTGGTAAGACTATTAATGGACATTTTTGTTTATCTACTTATATATATGAGTTTCTAAGTCTATAGTAGGTAAAAAAACTAATTTGGGTTGGGGCAACCCTATTTAGCTCCTCCACACCTGCTATGATTAGCTTGCTGGTGTGGGAGGTTCAAACCAGAAAGAGCTGTTGCTCTGGGTGCACTAATAAGCATGTACAATTGCTTCTGAGAAGATAATACTCAACTCGGAAACCCTCACAAAGACTGCTGCTCTTCAGCTCCTCCTCTGCTGAGGCAAGGGATTCCCTGACTTGCTTGGCCAAAAGAAGTCATATCCTGGCAGTGCCCCAGTGAATTCTGTTGCACCCAAGTGTTCTCTCTGATATATTGTTGCAGGTCTGTGTTCAGACCTGCAACAGGTAGGTCAGGTAGAAGTTAATTCAGAGGAACATGTATTTAGCATCTACATCCCCATAGGCATATTGAGCTCCTTCTCTATGCTTGGTCAGTAGTCACAGCTCTGGCCCCTCTCAGGGACATGGATACCCCAACCACTCCCCTCAGTTCAACAACTGAAGCAGAGCTTTTGAGAGTCCTATGTCCGCTCTTCAAGCTAGCCTCTGTTCTGATCAGTTGGTACTTAGCAATGCTTGTTGTCGGTATTCTGAACAACTTGGCTTAGGATACCGTTGTAAAGTACTCTGGGATTTAGTGTAGAATGTAAACACTGCTTGTGTTTGCAGGTAGGAGAAGATTCTCGACATGCAGGACCACCAGTTCTTCCCAGGCCGTCGAGTACGTTCAATACAGTCAGCAGGCCGCAGTACCAGGACATGGTTCCAGTGGGTATGTCACCTCTTCCTCAAAGTCTTCATGTTTGCTTTCATGTCAGTGTGCACCACGCATTCTCTGCTGATGCTTCCCTGTTGTCAGCCTCTCTGACAACAGAGGAACAGTTGCATTATCCTTAAAAAACTGATTTGAGTATCAAACACTTATGTCTTATAAAATCCTGTAGGCTGAGAATTTTTATACTACTCTGCCTTTTCTGTGTGAAGTCTTTATGCTAGATTCTTGAAGTTAAGGAAAAATAGGTTGTTAAAGCAACTGGGTTGTGTGGCCATTTTAAATTAGGCATTTGGACAAACATATTTGTTTAATATATATCCAATACTTGAGACAGAGTTTAAATGGTGTGTGAGCCTGTAGTAGTCATGAGGGCACATTCTTAAGGGGTTTTGTGGCAAATTCAAGATAGCAAAAGTGCCAAAATTGTAAAATAAATATAAATGAATACAGGCCAGTAGGCCTAAAGAACAGTTTGAGTTGTTAGTAAAATGGTGAGGTTGAAGTAGATCAGTTTTCAAACCTGGAGCCCCTAAGGTAGATGGAATGGATAGGCTGGCAAATGGGCTGTTCCATCTTCAATTTGAGCAGCTCTTCATTTGTCTGGTTTTATCTTAAATGTTTTATTTTTTAAAGAAAGATTTACCGTGAAATATAATGCAGTGCACACGTCCTAAAGAAGTTTGAGAACCACTGATATAAGAAGAAATTCTGAGTAGAAATCAAGTAGTCTATATTTTATTGTATAATTACTAATTTGATGCTAAATACTACACATAGGATTTTTAAGTACTATAAAATTGTAGTTTAAAAATTATCTAGTCTCTGATCTTAGATGAAATGTAAAAATCTAGTGATAAGATTTCAACTATAAAAGTATGTTTATTATTTATATGTTGTGAAAAGTGCAGTTAGGACACATTGAGTTCAATAATGAGATTCCATTTTAGCAGATAGTATTTTTTAAAATTTCATTCGCATTTAAGATAAGCATGATGTAGTTAAAATTTGAAGTGGCAGATGACTAGAGAATTATGTTTCTTTTGACTGATTTTTTAAGTAAGTAAGGCATGTTTCTTGATCATATTTATGAACACAAGAGTATTAACTGAACTAGAAATCTCTGGTGTTTGAGGATTCAGATACTCAGTTCTGTGATTTAAATGTATCTATATTTCAGATTAGAAATAGAAATGTAATGAAGATGAATTATCTTAAGTAAGCAAGTTAGTTTTCTTGATAAAAGAATATTAGCAGAGCCTTTAATAAATTTTAATTACATTTAAAATTTCTATAGACATTAGCCAACCTTAACTATGATATAGATTTTCCTTTTAAAATATTATGTACATAATTGATGATGCTGGTTGTATTGTAGCTGTTGGTGTAGTTGATTTGGTAAAGAGCTACCCTGTGACTTAGTGGCATTTATTTCCACCCAGAATTTGGGAATGGCTTGCCTCTGCATTTCAGTAGTTGCTGTTGGCAACTCTTGCTCTGCCTCTTTACCCCTGTGGGTGGCTGACATTTAATCAGAAGATGGCTTTCCGTTTCTAGCAGTTGTTTATGAAATTGATAAGTCTCAGTGTCTAGAATCAGTATTAGTATCAGTATCTAGAATCTTGTTGATGATCTCATCTTGCAATTTGATAATAAATATGGCTCATCAAATGAGTTTAATGAGTGCATAAATCAATCACACCTAACATGTCCAATACTCATACAGCAGGACAGACACAAATTGGAATTTAGTTATCTATAGTGGTTCTAAGGGCTTCCCTGGTATCTCAGATGGTAAAGAATCTGCCTGCAATGCAGGAGGCCCTGGTTTGATTCCTAGGTTGGGATGATCCCCTGGAGAAGGGATAGGCTTACCCACTCCAGTATTCTTGGGCTTCCCTGGTGGCTCAGAGAGTAAAAAATCTGCCTGCAATGCGGGAGACCTGGGTTTGATCCCTAGGTTAGAAAGACCCCCTGGAGGAGGGCATGGCAACCCACTCCAGTATTCTTGTCTGGAGAATCCCCATGGACAGAGTAGCCTGGTGAGCTACAGTCCATGGGATCTCAAAGAGTCAGACATAACTGAGCAACCAAGCACAGCACAGCACAGGGGCTCTAAACTATGACTCTGAATACAGGAAATATTAATCAGGAAAACAAAAGAAGTCTGGATTTATGTGAATAAAACTAACAGATTTGAAAATATTGTTACATACTATATATATATATATATTTTTTTTTTTCCAGCTTACAATGACAAGATTGTTGCATTTCTGCGCCAGCCCAACATCTTTGAAATTCTGCAGGAACGTCAACCTGATCTTACCAGGAATCACTCACTCAGGTAACCAAAATATTGGTATTTAATTCAAGTTGCATAAGCCCCAACTGTTAAATCTTCAGTAACACTGATAATCGTCTTGGAGATTCACTTTTGCTTTCTGGCATTCTGAACAAAGGCATCTTGTGAACAAATACTTCGTCACCAATAGCAGATCAGTGCAGTCCTGGCTTTTTGCTGTTAAGTATGAGAATTGAATGAATTTGACTAAAGAACCTAGAACCATCTTTAAAGAATATGAAAAAGAAACAAACTTTCACAGCCAAGAATGCATCCTAGATGTGTAGACTATAATGAATATAGTAAGACACTAACTATTTGGATGTAATATGAATAAGCAAAAGTAGCATAATGTTTATTGAATTGAGACATAAAATCTTAGACTTGGCACTGACATTTTTCCATAATAAAAACACAATGGAACTCAAAGAAGAAATCTGATCCTCTCCAGAGTCCGGTATTCCCCTGTATGACCCCTCTCTTCTGAACAACTCTTCAGTGTATCATGCTTCAAACCCAGTTTTACTTTCCTGAATACATGCTGTTCCTTTTCCCTGGTGAGCTCTTCTTCTGTGTGTGGCAAGATCTTTCTTTTTAAATTCAATGTAAGAATTTCCCTGGTGGACTCTCACTCTCATGATGTAGTCTAGTCTTTCTCACCTTTGCTGTGCTCAGCATCACAGAGGTGGAGATGGAGAGAATTGAGAGTTTCTGCTGAAATCCTACATAACTCAAAGCCCATTTAGTCTATATGCTACTTGTAATGGCAAAAATATGTTTGCCCAGTGGTGCCATCCTGGCCCATGACAGCAGTTCTCAAATACTGTTCCACTAAGCTGTGTCGAACTGTTTTTGTCAGTATTACTGGGGAGTTTTATAAAGTCCAAAATGCCAGGTCTTGCTTCCCCCAACTTATCTCCCTTCTCTTAATTTATGCCCTCTATCCTCCCATGCCCTGCCCAGAAATTTAGTTCAAGAGGTCTAGGTAAAGTTCAAGCATTTAATTTCCTAAAACTTCTCCACATAATTTCAATGGCACATCCAGGTGTAATAGCCTCTGGTCTAGACACTAATTTGATCGTTAATTATTTAATGTATCAAGCTGTCCTTCCTACTATTTTGGTTATGTGACTTTTGTGCTTTGACTTTTCAAGTGCTTATGCTTTATTTTCCAATTAGATTATAAGATCTTTGCAAATAGGGATCTTACCCAATTCATTATTTCTCCTTCCTTACTGCTAAAATATCTAGTAACATTTTGCAAATATAGTGAATGTACGTATATGTTGATATGGAGAAAAATTACCAAATATTCTTCTTATGATGTTCTTAGTCTCTCATATCTTAAAAGTCATCATTAAAACTTTGTAAAGTTTCTAAAGGCTAAAACTTCACATAATTTCAAGTATGATACTACTAATGTTGCTTATATAGAAATCCTGGTTTCACGTAGTTAACTAGCATCTAACTCAGGTATCAGTGTTTTCCCCAACTTGACAAGCATGCTGTTCTCAGTCAGGAAAAATTATAAAAATTATACAAGCTGTCATTTTGTATATTTTATATTATAGCATCTACTCAGCAACCCATGGGCCTCTAGAGAGTCTTCTGTAAAAATAACTTTGTAGAAATGAGCCCCTCAGTTCTGTAATGAGAGATCTTAGAGGTTCTGGGCTGCAAAGCAAAACAAACAAACATACAAACAAAATCCCTCCTCTTTTGCAAATCAGAAAATAAGGAGAACTCTGTTTTCTCTCTTTACCATCTTCAGCTCCAACCTGCTCCTCCCCTTACTTGTAGTCAATATTCATTCCTCTGAAAGAACCCTGTCCCAACAAAAAAGAACAAGAAAAAGGAAACTCACAAAATTTTCCAGGTTTGCTCTACAACTCTGCATTATTATTAATTTAACATATCTTAAGATCTCTATTGTTAGAGAAATAAGATGATATAATCTACCTGGACAAGGCATTTCACATTATCATTATTCCTTAATGACTTGACAGAACCTTAACAGGTCCTAACAGAGGGAAAACCTGCAGCCACTGGAAGCTTCCAGTTTTGTTTATTCCTTCTGCTTTTTAGAGTCTTTAAAGTCTCTAATCTCCTAAAAATTGCTGAAGGTTTTATTTTTTAGTGACACGTGGGGTCCTCAATTAAGGAAAATCTCATGTGATAATCTATTGCTAAGATATTATTTGATAGATTTTAAAATAAGTTTCCATCTTATTTCAAAACTTGTTAATAAATTTCCATTTATATTTTCTATAACTGTTTATAGAATTTGACCATAGAAGGCTTGAGCAGTCATGACAAGTAGGAAGAAGCAGGAACTTCAGTCAGTGGAATAATGTTGCTCTTACATAGAGTGTGTGTCACTATGTACTTTTAGCCTGAAAATTTGTTGATAGTTCAGCACTTTGCTTATCGTAACTACATGATGGGGAAGTTTGTACATCTAAAGGAACACTCTGTTTCATATAGTTAAAAACTGCATTGTAAGGAACATTCCCACAAATGAAGGCGGGGAAGCTGGGGTTCTTTAATCTCATATTTCAGTCATATATTTGATAAGAGATTTATGCATGGAATGGAACTGCTGAGTCATGGCTCAAAAGTAGCAAAGATAACTGTGAGCCTATCCTGAGCTGTGTGTACATTGTTCCTCATCGGTGGCATAGATAAAAATATGCCTTCTTATTTTCTCCATAATATGATGAGGAATTAAGTGTCAGCCTTTGGGAAATTCAAATAGGTACACCTCTGTGCTTTGTGTTTTTTTCATTTTTCTCATATGATTCCTTGCCCTCCAGAAGATGGCAAGCAATTTGTTTAGTTTGTATCCATACACAGCTTTCTCTTCCTTGAGACGCACCTTGAATACCTTTTCCTGTAGAACGGTTATGGGTTTTCATGCATTGGGATATAGCTTTTGCTTTCCATTGCTATTTTTAAAATTCTGCTTCATCTAACTTCATCTGTCAAGCAAATGTACATGCTACCAAGTTGTTTTCTCTTTTTTTTTTTAATCTCAGAAGAGATCTATTGGCTCAGAAAACTCAACATCCAGAAGTCGTAGCTCCGTCAAATGGATTGTGTCTCATTGGATTACATTGGTTCTTAGTGAAAGAGAGTAATCCTACTAAGAAGCTCTATAACATTAAAATAAAGACTGATACAAAATGTCTTAAGATTTTATCCAAAGACAAATCTATTCATTAAAAACACAACCTTTTAAGAATATTTTATAGATGAATGGAATACGTACAAAGTCAATAAAATTTTGGTGTTGGTACTTCTACAACATTGTATTATGAACAAGGAACCAAGTACCGTAAAACTGACTTGAGAGTTGAGAATTCCCTTTTGTGTAATAGTTGAATTTAACCAGTAGATCTACTCCCTACTAACCCTGCTGCTGCTGCTAAGTCGCTTCAGTCGTGTCTGACTCTGTGTGACCTCATAGACGGCAGCCCACCAGGCTCCACCGTCCCTGGGATTTTCCAGGCAAGAATACTGGAGTGGGTTGCCATTTCCTTCTCCAATGCATGAAAGTGAAAGTGAAGTCGCTCAGTCGTATCCGACTCTTCGCAACCCCACTCAGTCGTGTCCGACCCTTCGCAACCCCACTCAGTCGTGTCCGACCCTTCGCGACCCCATGGACTGCAGCCTACCAGGCTCCTCTGCCCGTGGGATTTTCCAGGCAAGAGTACTGGAGTGGGGTGCCATCGCTGTCTCCACCCTACTAACCCAACTTTCCTCAAACCGTGATGATAATTATTTCGGACTATAGGTCAATTCCTCCATGAGTATGTTCTTTGAAAAATTTCCTTCCCGTGAGAATAATCTATGATGCTTTTTTTCTGTTCTAAATAAATTGGGCCATTTCCTATTTAGGTCACTAGTAAATCAATAAATTGGAAGTCAAGAAATTCTGAGCTACAAAAGGCAAATGAATGTGTGTCCCGGGGTTCACCAGAATAGAAGCAAACACAGACTCTGACCTTCTGTTTCTTCCCATAACCCTATTTTAAGAGCCCTGGAATTTCGTTATTGTTCAAATTATATGGTTAATTTTGTTTTCGTTTTTAAAAACAGTGCATGCCATTGTGAAATTATCAAATAATACAGAATTTTGTGAAATAAAAAGTTAAAATTTCCAAAAGCTACCTTTCTTAAAACAAACCCCAGTGTTCAAAATTTCTAACCTGTTTTTTGTTCAGTTTTCTAACAGATGAGTTTTTCTGCATTTAATATTGGCTACAATATTAATCTCAGTTAACATCTGATCTACTGGTTCAAAATAGCATAGATTTCCCCTTGCCAATCCTTATGCATTTCCTGTTACAACCTGCCCAGCTCTCTCATCGTTTTCTCCTCATTTGTTTACTGTTCTTTCAGATGTCTGGAACCGATGTGACAAACTTCTGAACTTTGTTTACCAAGTTATATGTAACAGGAAATCTGCATTGAAACTTTTTCTTATGAAAAAATTACATAGGCTCAACTATTGAATTTTTTAAAAATACTTAAGATAATTCACTGACAACCACATAATGTTATTGGAGAGTCCTGGTCTGTTTCCCAACTGGGAGATCAGCATTAATAATGACACTTAAAAAGTAGTAGAATATAGATCTTAAGAGTTGAGGGTCAAAGAGACTTGGTTTGAATTCTGGCTCTGTGGTTTACTCACCAGACTGAATGAGGCATTTAGCTCCTCCAAGTCATAGTTTCCTCATCTGGATGGGGATAGGAGTTTCTAACTTGCAGTGTCCTTTTGAAGATTAAATGAGATAGTATATTTACTGCCCTGGTACTATGTAAGCAAATACAAAGGATACAGTAAATTTAAAGTAGTATTATATTAGTAGCCTGTCCTTCCCTTCTTAATTATATCACAAGGACTCAGTTTAAAGTAGTTTCCCCTAAATTTACTGGTTTTCTAAACCACTCTTCTTAAGATGGATCATATGTATAAATGCCATCGTATAATTCTGTGGGCATAGTTAAAATACAGAAATGGTCTCTTGCATTCCATCACTAATTTCTATGTTGGACAGCTTTCTAGTGTTGCGCTTACACTATGTTCTTTAGGAAACTTTGTTCTAAAATTTTTTACATGTAAGCAATGAAACCAGCCTTGACTGCTCCAGGTTTGCAAAGAGGAATGAGTCTTTTGGTTCAAGATTCAGTGCAAATTACTGAGGGCCAACCATCATGGCAGAGTCATTGACATAACATTTTAGAAGTCATCCAAAGGTGAATTATACCCATCTTCTCAGGCAATAATCTTCTTGTAGATCTAATGAGAGGCTTGAAATATTGTTACCTAGGATAGTAAGGAACACAGATCCTTAGTCCTAGGTCTCTATTCCACAGCTTCTGCAGAAGAAATAATTGCTACTTATGTTTTATGCAAATGGATATGCCAATTTGTAGTAGTGTATAGATTTTTGACATGTACATCAAAATGTACATAATTGTCTAGTTTTCACATTTTCCCTATGTGGAATTTCATAACTATTAATTTTAGAATAACTAGACAGTCAATCACTTAAGGTTAGAAAAGGCCCAAAAGAAAAATTCTCATAGCCAAGGTTAGATTAGATTTGCTTAAAATATTATACCCAGGTATTTGTTAAATTTTTCCATAAATAAAGTTCTTAAATATATTCATCTACTGGATATTTCTCCAAAGCATTATATTTTCTGGCTAACAAAGGATTCAGTTAGGATTTTCAAACCATTTTCTTGCATGAAGAATAACCATGTTTTAGGTATGTCTGTTCTATTATTGATTTTTGCTATATTCTGTTGCATATATCAAAAAAGAGTTAAGCAGAATGGCATCCTTCTTCAGTAGCTCATCAGATGTGGTCTCTGTGTGGACTAAAGTACAGTATCAGGAAGGATTCTAGCCTCAATGCTTTCCCTAAACCCAAGAGAATAATAAAACATTTCTTTAATCATAGAGAACAATGTGTTACTATTTCTGATATTAAAAATGGATTTTAATGAAATCTGATTTTTACATCTACATTTAATTGCAAAATTATTAGTGAGTCTTACAGAGCAAATAAAATATACATAGCCTCTATGTTAATAATGTATTTTTTGTCTTTCTCAATGAATTTGAGTAGTTATGGAAACTGTCTTCAGAAAAATTAATTTGGTTAAAATTAAAATGCCCTTATTTCAAGCACATTGTCCTACATACAAATGGATACTATTAATACATTCCCACTGAATAAGTTATTACTGTCTGTACCTTGAAGGTACATTTTATAGTAAACATTCTTGCAGACCCATCAGAGTGCCATCATACCAAAACTCAGGTATCATATGTGTCTGAATTTTATATTTACAATAAAAATGGCATAATATTACCACCAGTGCTTAAAATGTTTAAAAACATCTTATATTTTTCTACCATATGTTTTATTACACTTATATTCCAAATCAAGTATAAGCTACATGAAATCAACTTATATTTTACTCATTTTATAACTTCTTACTTCTCATAGTACCTCACATCTTATATTGTAAAAAGTGGGTATTTAAGAAATATTTGATAAATTAATCAATTTCATAGCAGTATATTTGGGACTTAATGATAGCCCCTAAAATTAGTTACCTCAAAGGGGTAAGTAACTACATTTCCAGTGTACAAAATCACATATATAAAGATACAGAATCCCTCTTTTTAATAAATCAATGTATGTATCTTTGTATATTCCAATAATTACTTTAGATCCCAGGAAATAGTAGCATAAAATTATTTATTTTAAAAACTTGGCTAGAATTCTCTAGCATGTAGCATTATTTTGAATATTAAGATGAAATTTTGAATAATGTTATTTACTTTTAAAATTACATTGGGATTTTGATGGACATTTTTAAAAAGTTTAAGTTACTTTGCATATGATTAAGATATTTAGTTTTCCATTTTTTCTTCTACAGGTATTTTTCATGCATTCAACCTTTCCATTTCTTACAATACAGTTTTCTTATTTATTTATTTATATAGGCACTGAAAGTTTTGTGTCTAGGTTTTCCAAAAGTATTTTATATTTTTGTTTGTGTTATGAGTGGACTTTTTTTTATAGTTTTTTAAATAATGACTGCCAAATCTAGAAAACTGCTAGTATGATTTTCTGGAAATTGGTGTCTCAAGTTATTTTTTTCATTTACCTTGACATTTTATATCACTGTTAAAAAAATACTGCTGTATCCTTGTCTACCCCTTTACATACTGTTTAACAGACTTGGCCATTCTAATGTTAATGGGTTATATTGTAACCCATTTGTTTTTATTTCATATATATATTTTAAAATAAAATATATGCCTATATAACACAGTTTCAATTCCTGAATATCTTTTCAGTTAAAACACTTGTATCAAATACATAATAAATTATTATAATTCATACAAAAATATAAACCTCTAGCTATACATTTTAGCATAACCTAGATATTCTTCAGAATAATGATGGATTTAGGGTACAAGCTGTTAAGAATGTCTGATTAAGGTGTCTTATAGCCACATGTTTTTTGCATGTAATAACTAAATTCCTTTTGTTAGTCTTAAAATAGTTTTGCTTTATTTTGCTTTACTGAGAATAATGTTTCCCATTATCTGTTAAATTATGAGGATTTTAAACCCTTCATGTGTATTATCTCTTTGGTCCTCACAGCATTAATTTCAGTATTACAGAGAGGCCAGAGTCTTATCTAGTGCGTATCATAGAAGTACTCAATAGGTATTTGTGGAATTAACCAAGATAAATACCAAGATTAAAACAACTTGCCAACAATAGAAGCAGAAAAAGGAATATATGACCAGACATCTAATTTGGCTCTATTTTCAATAGATCATTCTGTCTGTTGAAAAAGGAATAAATAATTATGAGACCTATCTGATAATATACTCAATATTTTGACATTTTTGCATGCTGCTATATAATAGTTCTGTGCTAAGCCTTTTATTTACATTTGTTCATTGAATCCTTTCCATCAACCTATGAGGCAAATACTGTAACTATGCTTATTTCAAGATGAGAAAACAAGCAGAGAGAGTTAAGTAACTCTCTGAATTCTTAGCACAGAGCTGATTTATATCCACTTAGAACAAATATTGCTTCTAAATTTATGACTAATTGATTTCACCTCTGTGTGTCCATAAGCACTGTGAGATAATAATAGATCTTCAAACCTTACCTATGTAATGGGAAGTAGAAAGAAAAGTTGACCTTTCTACTGCTTGGTTCTTACCTCAAGCCAGACCATGCCCTGTGACTGTAATCAGAAATATGAATCATTAGTACTGATTTTCCTTTCTTGACATTACTCCATCAGAAAAGTCATGGGGATTTCTCTAAAATTGCCCTGAGGCGATTTTTCACAACATATATATTTTTTTGAAGGTTTTCTAAACTGTATACAGAAACCTTCTGTTTACAGAAGAAAAAGGTGTCAGAGGATGAGATGGCTGGATGGCATCACCGATGCAATGGACATGAACTTGGGTAAACAAATAGTGAGGGACAGAGAGGCCTGGCATGCTACAGTCCATGGGGTCGCAAAGAATCAGACACGACTGGGCGACTGAACAATAGCAACAACATCATACAGGAAACATGTGTGCAGAGTCTGAAATCCAGAGAGTGTTGTGGTTTAGAGGCATTGGTGCTTCTGATTGTTTTTGATCACATGCCCTACTTTAACTGCACCAAAATGTTGGTTGGTTTCAGTGAGGCTATTTTCTGTGGGAATTCCGGTCTTGAGACTATGTTCCCTTGTCCTCAAATGATCTTCTGCTTGAGTTGATCTTCTGGGGTGATTCTACGCGTTGGGAGGAAGTGGTTACCAAGGTCTGAATTCGACAGGCATTTGAGAGACAGTAATAGCCAGTGACTTTTTCCTGAGATGTCACTGTGTATACAGTCTGGTATCTGTATGAATCTCTTAGTTCTATTAACAGTTGTGTTTTCTTCTGAAGAAGTTGTCATTACCTGTTTTGTACTTCCTGCAGTGGGTTCTGTTTTAGTAAATAATGTTAGCTCTCTGGTTCTCTTTTCTCCACCACAACAAAAAATGGTATAAAGATAAATTTATTCCAAATACTGAATGGACTCAGGGAAATTTGTTTGGAGCCAAATGTATTTTGGTATTAACGGCTCATTTGCCTGGTTTGATTTTGCTAAGCCCTTCTTATGTGCACAGAATAGTGCTGGGTACTGGAAGGCACAGAGATAAAGGAGGAAGGACTTTTGCCCTCCAGAATCTCACGACTCAAAATGAACTGAAGTTATAACTGAGGGCTGTGTGAGAAAGTGCAATGCTGGAGGAAGTGCTGGAGTGTGTTGTAAAGGGTACAGTGAGCAACATGCCCATGAGGAAATGGTCCAATGATAAAATATTCTTTGAATATAATCTTGCATGCTCAGTCAGTCATGTCTGACTCTTTGCAACCCCATAGACTATAGCCCACCAGGCTCCTCTGTCCATGGGATTTTTCCAGGCAACGGTACTGGAGTGGTTGCCATTTCCTCCTCCAGGTGATCTTCCCAACCCAGGGATTGAACCTATGTCTCCTGTATTACAGGCAGATTCTTTACCACCGAGCCAACAGGGAAGCCAATATAATCTTAATTCTCATTATAAACCACTAAAATTGAATAGAATTTCTTCATTAAAGTGAAGGCAATAAAGAAAGAAATTAGAGGATTACCATAGATTTCTTCTAACTCTGTAAATTTATAAAATAAACTTGAGTAAATATATTAATGTAACTTTCAAAAGTCCTTCTAATCAGAGTCATGTGAATCTTCAGCAATATTTCTCAAACTTGTTATGGTTATTTCAGACACTGGGTGGACTCATGGAAATTTTTTAGGATCCACTCTGTTATTTTCCATCCTAAAAGGAAAACAAACATTTCAGATCTACAATAGTGATTTTTAACCATGTGTATTTAGTGAAACAAAATGTGTACAAATATAAAACATGCATGAGCTCCATATCCTTACAGCTTATAAGCTATAAAGCCAAAAGAAATATTAAATTAAGTAAAAACAAAAAAAATAACATTTGAATTAATGATATTGCGAGAAGATTTTGTTTGCAGAAGCCAAATCACCAATGTTGAGACCAGTGTCAGTGGAAAGATATATTTGTGCTTTTTGTTTCACTTGTGTTTGACTTGATTCTTTTAATTTTTGTGTCTAATGGTCTATCATATGCATCTGTGGCATTATCTTGGTCATAATTTTTCTTGCGTAACAAATAGCTTACTTTTATCTATGTGATGAGTCAATTCACTTAATAGTATACCCCCAAGTACAATACTGAAGAAAAATATATCATTAAACATATCCTGTGATGATTCTATTGCCATTTTTCTACTTATAAACTATTTAAAAACTTTTGTTCTTAGAAAAAATCATAACATATGCTTTATTTAGCATTTTTTAAGCCCATTTATTTTGTTTTCTCTTTAGCCTGTGGCAATTTACATATATATTACCTTGCCTTATTTCGTCATGATCATTTAATTTGCAATTTAATACTACCAAAGAAAAGTTTTGTCTTTTTAAATGGTGAAAGAATTGCGTATTAGTAGCAGACAGGTGCAGCTATCATATTTAACATCAAGCCCTGCTCATCAACACTAAAAGTTCACCTCTGATCACTTGGCAACAAGTGTCTTGTAAATGCAAACCTGGGAGTTGAAGTCACTTTGTGATGTCTAGTCATAAATGTCATCCAGCTTGTCCAAAATATGCTTACCTCATATTAGCAGTTTTAATCATCAAAGTGGAAACACAGCATTTTAAAATTCTCCTAGTATTCAAGATCACATCTGTAGATTTCTAGTAGGCAATGATGCCAGTTAAAGAAATGCTGGACCAAAGAATATTGGGCAAATACCTGATAACCAAGGAATAGTTCCCATTTTCCCCCCCATCAGGAAAGATTGGTGATATTTCTGAGGATAACTACACACTTTTTTCTCTTCCTCAGCCTTGATCTTCTTTCTTGGCAGTCAATAAACCAATGCCTTCTTTGTTTTTACCTGAAAGAACTCTATGAAGGAGTTAATAGAAGAGAAGGCCTAAACAGGGCTCAGTTAAATGAATGGAATAACTTAAATATATTCATGTCATGCTGGCATTTCCCATGGACCCTCTCTCTTCCACTGCACCATGAACTCTTTGAGAAAGGGGCAGTATCTTACATCCTATTTGATTCCTGGTATATGATACCATGCCTAGCACATAGTAGGTACTCAGAAATTGTTTGCTGAATGAATGAATATTGACATGAATTTGGGCGAACTCTGGAAGATGGTGAAGGACAGGGAAGCCTGCTGCTGCAGTCCATGGGGTCGCAGAGTCAGACATGACTTGGCGACTGAACAACAACAACAGTGATATGATGTGTATCAAATAACACGTTCCACTGCCTTGTTCCTGGAAGCATATGACCCATCTCTTGTCATTGTGATAAATTAGCTGGCCCTGTAGAGAACTAGTCTCAGCCTGCCTCTGATACGTTCTTAGTCACTTAGTCGTGTCCAACTCGTTGCAACCCCATGAACTGTAGCCCGCCAGGCTCCTCTGTCCATGGGGATTCTCCAGGCAAGTATACTGGAGTGGGTTGCTATTTCTTCCTCCAAGGGACCTTCCCAACCCAGGGATCAAACCCAGGTGTCCCACATTGCAGGTGGATTTTTTACTCTCTGAGCCACCAAGGAAGGTCACACCTCTGTATTTTTTGGCCTAAAGAATCAGGCCAGTTGTCGTCACTGCCTCATAGTTGATATCTGGAGTGATGAGAAGTTTCCCAATTGGCATATTTCCTCCATTGTCTTTCCCTTTCTTTCCCTCACCCTGTCATCTTTCTGACTCAGGGAGCTATGATCTCTTCCTTATCCACAGGATATCATAGGCTCCATACAAGCAACAGTCAAGAGCATGCTATCTTTTTCATCACTCACCCCGTTCCGTGTGGTTCCAGTTAAATGAGTAGAAGAGAGAGTTCAGCCTGTTTGTTTTCTGGTTTTGTTGTTTGCCTAGTCCATTGTGGTGATAGACTAGAGGTAGCTTTTGTTTCTTCAAGATCACAACATATTGTTAGTCACACTTATAAGAGTACTTCTTTGGTCAAGTTCATTTTTTTTCCAAGATAATTTTTTTCTGATTTAGCTTTCTTTAAACCAACTTTTATATCTCTTATCAAAATAGAATTTACCTGATAATGGGCCTTGGTTTCCATCATGTGCTTCAGACATATGATTATAACACGTGAGGGAAAATGTTCTGCTTGGTTTGAGACTTCAGACTGAAATAACCATAAGCAGAGAGGAGAGGCTGACTTTTCTTTTCTTAGTTCCTTTATATATATGCCTACCATTTACCTATATGTATATCTATATCTGTATTTCCAGTAGCTAGCTGCTATATAGTATATATAATATGGCTGTAATATTATATACAATTATGTAAAACATAATATTTATACTGGCAATAAAAGGCAGAAAAGTTGAAAATATCAAAGATTAGGTGCTTCATGTACTAGCACATTCTGTAAAATGGATCTAAGCAGAAGCAGCCTAGGACTAAGCTCAGTTTATCATTTCCAGTAAGCTATGTGGTTAAGAGCACACATTAGTGAATTTTTCATCTCAACAGTTGAACCTTGTCTTCACCTCATTACTTTCAAGCCTACAGGTAAATTAGAATTTGAAATTTGGGATTATAAAATCTAATTAGAACTTTATTAAACTATCAAATAGGAAAACAAGCATCATTTAGCACTTAGAGTAAAATTGTGTATTTGTGTTGACTGTATGTTCCTATCAAAAGCAATGCTTTCAGTACCCAGTTTATGTTCTTAATTTTTTGTCTACTTATCAAAATTGATATGGTGTACTTGGAAACGGCATAATGTAAATGAGCGGAAACAACCAAAAAAATTTATATTGAATTTATATTCATATAAAGAATTGAGATTAACAAAACAGTGACTCTTTAAACAAATGAATGCTGGTGTTATCACATATATCTATAATAAATAATGGTCCAAAATTGTGTTTTGTGTGTGTATATATAAGTATATACACATTTGCACTAGTGTACATATAGTCTGTTTCACCAACTGTAGTAACTGAAGATGTTTTAGGTTTCAGTTATTTGAAAGAGCCACATGCTTTTATACCGAATATATAATTTACAGATAGTACCTACTTCCAAGTAGAAATGTGCTCATCATGCATAATGTAGAGGTATATCCTCAGGAAAACAAATGAATATCCTATTTGGAATAACAAGGAATCAAATGGTCCAGACTGTTACTTATAGTCAAGCCCGCAATAAGGCTTTAACTCAAAGCAGAGACTGAATTTTATTGGTTGGTTGGTACTGCTACCTGTAGTAGTATTTGAGTAGCAAAAGATGAGAACAATAAATTTTTTTTTTTTATCATTGTTAGAAATGGGTGATGCTGATGCTCATGAGGGTCCTCCTTGAAGACAAGGACCACGTTTTACTTGGATGCGTATTCCTAGGGCACAGTAGCTACCACACAATAGGTACCAAAAAAAATGTGGTGACCATTCTTTTTTTAAAAAATGGTGCCTTAAGTACTGAATTATGTTGCCAACGTTTACTACACATATTTGAATTCTTTATTTGCTTGAATAGGGAGAAGATCCAATTTATCCGAACTGAAGGGACTCCAGGATTGGTGCGTCTTTCAAGTGATGCAGACCTTGTCATGCTGCTGAGGTATGTAACGCCTTTTCAAAGTGGGAAATCTCCTATCATCAGGCATTCTGAAGCACTTTAGAAAATAATGTGCTAGAATTGGCAGCCAGTAAGTGCTTCTTTTATTCTAAAAGACTTGTGGAATACTCATGATGGAGATACAGGATACTGATTTAGTGATAAGTCATTTCAGATTTCATTTCTTATCACTAGAATCAGCTTGATTTTTGTTTTACCCTGCTGGCAGAGGATGCAGTATTAGGAAGGGGAAAGAGACCAATGAGTAGAATGTCCCGCCACAGAATAAGGCAGAAGGTTATACCTCGCTTACCGCGTGAGAGTAAAAGAGAGGTTTATTTGTATTTTCATCCAAAATTTTTTTCTCAGAATGTCTTTTGTCCCCTTTTGCTGATTTGAAGTTATTTATTTACTTTATGGCTTTGGGAATTTAAGTTTGGGAAATCAGAGAAGAAAGTTGAAATTTGGTCACTGGTACTCACTGCCAACTTGATAGACTTTCATAAAACTGACCAATTATATTTTCTTTTTTAATGGTTAGATGGGGTTTGGTTTTGAACTTTAGGGGAGTTTAGAATGGAAACCTGGCAAGTTTTTAAGAAACTTTTTCAGTTTTGATTATTTTTCAAATGTAGGAGACCAGAGTAAAATAATATTTTGCTTTACCTAGTGGTTGGGACACCCACTATTATAATCTCCATAGAATTAAAGGGAAGTCATACTGGGCCATTATCAAGCAATGTTTTATTTATTCCAAAGTATTACTAGTCTCATTCATATTATTCATGAGAATCTTAACTCTAACCATTTATACTGCGTGCTTGATTGCTGCCATATTTGTAAAACTAAAGTCAAAAAGTCATTTTCTTTTACTCTACAGTTGGAACATAACTCAAAGGGATATAACCATTTTTCATGGATATTTTCCTTCATTTTATCCTGAACATGACCTATTTGATGGATAAGGGTCACTTCTCAGGCTAGATGCTAACCCTCAATGTGGTGTTTAGGCAGTTCTGAAAGCAGGATGTGGCATGCTAGATATTCATGAAGATTCTTGGTCAATAATGTGGAATATGATGTTTCTACCATAGTTGAGTTGTTGATAAAATAGCAAGTTTTATTACAAAATTCTGGCTGGGATAGGACTCTTTTGATTCATTATAGAAGTCCGTGGTTTTTTATTTAAAGAATTCTACTGTTGGAATTAGTAAAAACAAAAATGATTACGAAACAGAAATCACAATTATTGTATATCTTCTCTTAGTAACCTTTAATGATATAGCCCTAAATATTTTGAGTTACAATATAGTTTATAATATTTGTATGTTGGTAAGCACTATAATTTGCATGAGTTTCTATGTGTTATGTGGTTGAATTTTAAAATATTTGAAAAGTGATTTGTATATAGAGAAAGACTACATTTTTCACCTTTAGGAAAATAGATATGTTTTCTGAAGCCTTTGGAGAAACATGAGAAATTTACTTATATATTAATAGCTTTATAATTATACATACACGTGATAAATGATATTTAATTCTAGTCTTTTACTTCATTTGGATTAGCAAATAAATGATTTTACACTGTAACAATATATTACATGTGCATGCTTAATAAATAATATTTAATGATTATTGAAACATTTTGGGATACTCTCATTTATTTTTTATTTTGCTTTGGAGTTTGAATCATTTCCATCAGTTACTATAAACTCAGGTGGTGGATTTGTTTGTTACATAGATGGAATCTCTATGTCTGTTTTTATACTTTTTGTCTGTTTGTTTTTTCTTTCAATTTAAAAATATTTTCTTGGGTGAACTTTGTAGAACATGAATTATTTTTTAATAAAAATATTTTTATTAATGTATAATTGATTTATGTGTGTGCATGCTGAGTTGCTTCAGTTGTGTCCTACTCTTTGTGACCCTATGGACTATAGCCCTCCAGGTTCCTATGTCCATGGGATTCTCCAGACAAGAATACTGGAGTGGGTTGCCATACCCTTCTCCAGGGCATCTTTCCAACCCAGGGATCGAAACCATGTCTCCTGCAACTCCTGCATTGCAGGCATATTCTTTACCACTGAGCCACTGCTAATGCTAAGTCACTTCAGTCGTGTCCGACTCTGTGCAACCTCATAGACAGCAGCCCACCAGGCTCCCCCGTCCCTGGGATTCTCCAGGCAAGAACACTGGAGTGGGTTGCCATTTCCTTCTCCAATGCATGAAAGTGAAAAGTGAAAGTGAAGTCGCTCAGTCGTGTCCGACTCTTAGCGACCCCGTGGATTGCAGTCTATCAGGCTCCTCCGTCCATGGGATTTTCCAAGCAAGACTGCTGGAATGGGGTGCCATTGCCTTCTCCGACTGAGCCACTAGGGAAGCCCATAATTGATTTTTACAAAACTATATTAGTTTTAGATGTACAATGTAATGATTCAATGTTTTCATTTATTGTATTCCATTTTAAATTATTATAAAAATATTGGCCAGATTTTCTGTGCTGTACTTTATATCCTTGTATCTGATTTATTTTTTTACCTATATACATTGTCTGTTTCTTAAAAAAGAAAGTCATTCCTGATACAAATGGACTTGAATATCAGCAAGCTGCAATATAGAGATGATACAGCTCCAGGAAATTATTCATTTCAAAATAAACCCATGTAAAGTTGTTTTCCAATATAGCTATTATAAACTTAAGACTTATAAAATAACTTTTCTATATTTGTTATTGGTTATTCTATTTTGGCATTAGTGATAAAGAACCTGCCTGCCAGTGCAGAAGACATAAGCAACATGGGTTTGATCCCTGCATCCGGAAGATCCCCTGGAGGAGGAAATGGCAACTCACTCCAGTTCTTGCCTGGAGAATCTCATGGACAGAGGAGCCTGGTGGGCTACAGTCCATGGGGTCATAAAAGAGTCAAACATGACTGAAGCACCTTAGCATGCATTCTATTTCTATTCTGTTAAATTATAAAAAATGTACAGAGCTTATATAGGAAATGATTAATAAATTTGGCTACATTGGAATTGTTAATTTATGTAATGAAAGCCATCACACATAAAGACATAAAGGCAATAAACTAGAAGACTATGTTCACATGATATAAAACAAAGATATCATGAATACAAAAAGCATGCTTTTAAATCAATTTGAAAGAAAATAACCCCAAAGAAAAATGAATAAAGGATATAAAAAGGCATTTCAAAAGAATCAAAGCATGAATAGCCAATAAACTCATGGAAAGATCATAGTAATAATAAAATGCAATTTCAAATAATGAGACACTATTTCATGTTATTCAATTGAAAAAATAAAAAAGTCTGATAACACCAAGTGAGAAATGGGAACTCCATATTGTCTGTATTTGGTGGTATTGCAGTTCTACAACCTCTTCAAAGAACAATTTGACAGTATTTTGTATGGATAGAAAACCTACACGAATGACTGAGCACACTCTGCTTTTAGATATATACCATATGTGTACGTGGAGAAGGAAATGGCAACCCACTCCAGTACTCTTGCCTGGAAAATTCCATGGACAGAGGAGCGTTGTAGGCTACAATCCATGGGGTTGCAAAGAGTCAGACACGGCTGAGCAGCTTCACTTCACTTCATATGTATACTAAGAAACTCTATTATGTGTATACAAGATGATATATACAGTATAATCATTGCACCATTATTGATAAAAGCACACAGTTGGGGGAAAAGTCAGCATTTGTCAAGGAAGTTATGGATAAATACACAGATATATTCATAGATAGGGCTTCCCTGGTGGCGCAGCAGTAAAGAATCCTCCTGCTATGCAGGAGCCACAGGAGATGGGCGTTTGATCCCAGAGTCAGGAAGATCCCCTGGAGGAGGACACAGCAACCCACTCCAGTATTCTTTCCTGAAGAACCCCATGGACAGATAAGCTTGGTGGGCTACTGTCCATAGCGTCGCAAAGAGTCGAATATGACAGAAGGGACTGAGCACACGTGCACAAACATTCATAGAATGGACTGTATGTTACATGGCAGGTAAAAGTAGTAAAGTAGACCCCTTATATAGCAACACAGATGGATATCAGAAATATATTGTTGAGTAAAATAGTTTAAGAATGTAATATACTTATAAATCATTTATATAATTTCTAGCAACACATAAGGCAAAACTATATATTTTTCCTGTATACATATGTTGAAAATTTAAAATTCTGGAAGGATATGTTAAAATCATGATAGAGGAGCTCAAAAGGGACTTCCTATACAATATGCACATATACAGATGTATAGATACAGCTATATATAGGTATATTCACCTCTATAAGTATGTATATATGTTTGAAGCAAAAGATAATACTGTAAATATGTATTAATCCTGGATGATATGTATTGAGTGTTTTTATATTGCTCTCTGTCTCTGTGTTAAATTTTTCAAGTAGAAAATTTTCTCTCTTGGTATGAAAGTTTTCCACATATTGGTTGTATTTAAAGGAAATGATAGGTGTCATGGAGCAAAGGGACACAGATATAGATGTCCAAGGAGAGGGTGCTAATTGCTACTCTTAATTTTGCTGTGAGTTTCTAAACCTTTGTGGTATTAACTGTTTTATGTGGCATTTTTCCTTAGCAATCAACTTTAAATTCACATTATTCTAATGGTTATTGATTTATTGAGAAAGAGAATTGATTGTTTTGGGGCTTAATTTGGTATTACAAATACAGTTACTTGTTGCTTCTGGTTCTAAATCTTTCGACTTTTATAGTTTAAAAGTGGATAGATGGCTTAACAATATGGTATCTAAAAATGCTTTTACTATAGTGGTTTAGCAGACATGTGCAGATGAATGAGGACCAGAAAAGAACTATCAAGATGTTATTGTATTGTTATTAATATAGCCCAGAGTTTCAGCCTTCAAATTACTGACATTTCAGGCTGGATATGCCTTTGTTGCAGGGCACTCTTCTGTGCATTGTAAGATGTTTATCAGCATTCTGATCCCCCTCATTAGATGCCAAAAGTACTCCCTTCTCAGTTATCAGAACCAAAAATGTCCTCAGACATTGTCCAATGTCCTCAGAGTACAGGGGAGGGCAGAATTGCCTCAGTTGAAAGCCATTTCTATAATCCTCAGGAGTTCTTTCCTTAAATCTCTGAAGACTAAACTGCTGCCACCTTTTCTCAATGTTTTCTGAAAACAAATTTAACAGATTTCTGGATTTGACTAACTTTAAAGAAAAACCACTTCTACCTCTTAATTAAAAAGCACAAGTACTCTTACTTAGGTTGTTGATTCTATTTTGTCAAGTGTTTGTATATTTGACAATCAACAGTACATTTCTTTATTATAGCAGTTAATTAAAAGTCTAGGATTTCAAGATCTCAGATTCCTGATTACTATCTTTTAGGAGAGTATTTAGAAATAGAAACTGCACTATGGAGCAGAAAGAAGACACTCGATTGAATAAATCAAAATCCTCATATTTGAAAAATATTATAAAGTCAGAGTAAATAAGAAAGCTAATTATTTAGCAGTTGTAATTATTTTAAAGGTGTTTTGTTATATTTTGCTTTTAATTCTCCAATGAAATGCTGAGTTCTTTGAAGGCCAAGATCCTGTTCTCTATGTCTTGGAATGAAGATAGAGAACATACTTTGTGTATTAATTATGGGTCCTCAATAAACACCATCTCTTGTGTTTGAATCTTATTCACAAGTGTAAAAATGAAAAATCCAGTCTATTTTCAAATGAATACACAAACTCAAACTCATTATTTAAGTGACACAATAGAAATTATGTTGTCCAAAGGTGGTGGGAAAACAGGTATATAACCGCAGGTTTCACAAAAGCTGCAAACAGCCAGCGTTTTGTCCCAAGGATTATCCACAGGAGAAAGGGGACAGATGCTTTCTTTGGGATGTGAACTGGACCTCAGATGGAATGAGCCAAAGGGAGAAATCAGCTTATTCATTGCAGAAACAAAGCGTTTACCCGTATCTTTGGCTAAAGTATGCATTTTGTTTCTTGTCTTTCCCCAGTTTATTTGAAGAAGAGATAATGTCATATGTGCCTCCACATGCCTTACTCCATCCCAGCTATTGTCAGTCCCCACGTGGCTCCCCTGTGTCCTCTCCCCAGAACTCACCAGGTGAGTCCACCTGCTGTGTGCAGTGAATTCTCTAAGGAATGAGCCCTGAAGTCAAATGTTCTGTCCTCCTAAAGGACAGTAAGGGAACACTTTGGGTACATCTGTAGTGTTAGCACAGGTTTCTGTGGCACTTCCTGTCTCTTAAAATGGCTTGTTTCCATGGGGAAACATTTTGACAGGAAGATAATGACATTCCAAAATAGGAGGATAAATATTAACAGTATGAAATACACTGATACAGAATTTACTTTTCATTATGTCATGTGGTGTCTACTATGTCTTAGAAAATATTAAAGCACAAAATACTATGTTAGCTTTTTGGATTTAAAAAATTCTAGTTAGGAGATTGATTCAGCGAATAATAAAAAGAAATCTCCAGTTTCAGAGATAATTTTTTCCCTTCAGTAGTCACTAATTGCATTAGATAGGAAGACCAGAGATTCAGGGACAGGTAGAACATGTTGATAAATGAAATAAACTAAAAATTTTAAGTTTAAATTCTTTTTGAAAGAGGTGTGATGTAAACAAAAGAATGAATGAATGAACGAATAAAAAGTAGGTAATGCAGCTTAGTAAATGAGTATTTTTTTAAGGAAAGTAGTCATGATGTTGACGAAACATCAGCTATCTTTATCCTTATTATAAGCTATATGTTGTTCACACCATAGCAGCTATCAGAATTTAAAACTATTTTAATGGAAATCCAAACTCTGTGTCACTAAAAGTTGCTTTGTGTTCTTTGACATATAACTTTTGTTTTCATATACTGGTATCATAATGAAGCTACAGACTAACTGAATACCACAAACAGGAAAAGGTCTATTAATTTGTTCATGTAACAGAGATTTAATGAGCATCCAGCTATGATCCAAGCACTGAATTAGACCCTGGTGCTACAAAGATGAATAGTACCGTCTCTGCCTTTGAAAATTCATGGTGGGGCAGTGAGTCAACAAGTGACGGAAAGCTCTGTGGCTAGTCCTGTAATGAAGAGATGTATTGGGAACACAGATGTGGGAATGACTCTTCTTTCAGGGTGTGGGGGTGGGGAGTTTAGGGAAAGGTGACTACAGCAGGTGTGAAGGGAAGCCTTGAAGAATGATGAGTAGGGTTTTACCAGGTGGTCCAGAAGAACGAGGACATTGTGAGTGAAGAAGTAGCAGGGCTAAACCACAGACGGATAAGGCAGTTTAGGACAAATTAATACTTTCAAGTGAAGGCAAGTTCTCAGAGCTCAGGTTGGGAAAAGAGGCTAGAGTTGGTTGGTTACTAAAGCCTCACTTGGTACTCCATGTAGAGCCACTGAAAATTTACAAACAGAAGAGTAGAACTTGCTTTACAAAGTTCAGTTTGGTGGCCATGTGCAGAATGTATTAGAATATGAGAGACTAGAGTTAGAGAAACCATCTGGGAAGCTGTTGCATTAATTCAGGAGACACGATAAAGGGATGGACTATAGGGCTTCCCAGGTAGCACTAGGTTCTTTACCAGAACCTGCCTATGAATGCAGGAGATGTAAGAGAAGTGGGTTTGATCCCTAGGTCAGGAAGATCCCCTGGAGGAGGGCATGGCAACCCAGTCCAGTATCCTTTCCCCTGGAGAATCCCGTGGACAGAGGAGCCTGATGGACTACAGTCCATAGGATTGCAAAGAGTTGGACATGACTGAAGCGACTTAGCATGCAATGGTGATGGAGAAGAGGAAGTTAATTCAGTGACTATATTGGATCTACGTAGATTCTAGAACTTTGAGTCTAGGCGGGGATGAGTGAAGGCAGATTCTGAGGTCCTCACCACATGGACTGCCTGGCAGGTGGTAATGCCATTTAGCAAGAAAGGGGAAAGGTTAAACTGAAGAGGGGAGGGGATTAAAGGAAACTGATTTGGGACATGTTTTATTGAGGAATCTTTGGACCACCCAACTGGAGATGCCCAGAGACAGCTGGAGAAACAGTCTTGAAGCTCAGGAGAGGTTAGCAGTTAGGAACACAGGTTTGCTGGTGGCCCACAGGGTAGATTAGAGGCACTAGGGAGGACAGGTCAGTGGAAAACAAGAGAAAATAAAGGATGATGACATGAGCAGCTCCAGTATTCAAGAAGGTGTTGAGGATGCAAGTGAGAGAGTCAGTGGATTTTGGAAGAGAATTAGGAACATCTTTTCAGGGAAGCCAGGTTTCGAGGAGGAAGGACCGGCTCCCAGGGCCAGGTGCTCAGAGGAGTCAAGAAGGATGAGGCCTGAGAAGAGTCTATTAGATTTGAAGATCATGAAGTTTTATATGACATTTCCCAGAGCAGTTGCCATGAACTAATAGGTCATAAACTGGAATGTTACCAGTTACAGGATGATAGGAGATGTGAAGTAGAAAAAGGGTGTAAAAAATACTCTTTTCATGAAACATGGAAGTGAAAATAAAGCAAAATAAGGCAATGCTTAGAAGGAGAAGAATTAAGGAAAGGATTTTAGGATGTGGAAGTGTTTGTGTATGTGTTAAGGTCAGATCGTGTGGGTGGGAGGAAAGTGGTTTGTTGAATGGGGTGAAGAAGCAGCATTCAGCAAGCACAGGCCTGTGGGAAGGCAGGACACTGGAGACAAAAGCACAGGCCAACTTTAGAACAAAGTAGGGACCCTGTTTTGATGATACAGGATGGGAAAAAAGTATATGACTCTAGGGGGTAGTTAAAGGAGTAGAAGAAAGATTAATGGAATTCATTACTGGCCTTGATCATTTACCAACTGTGTGTGACTTTGGGCAATTTACTGTCTTTCCTGAATTTGAATTTCTTTTTCTTTAATATGGAAATAATAACAATCACCTCCCATAGTTATCTGGAGAAGAACACCTTGCCTGGTACCTAGAACATGACAAGCATCCAATAAATGTTAGTTTATCCCTTTTTCTTTCTTTCTGGAAATTGAGAAGTATAATTTGTCAGTATTTGAACCACTAATAATGGTCTGTATGAATCTACTTAGTCCTGATTTACTGAACTAGCTGCCTAGAGTTTTAATCATTCTGACTGGTCTTAATCTTAGCTGGAACCTATAGGGGTTTAAATGGGTTGTCCCTTGACTTCATGCTTTATGGTTAAATTAATGAAGCTCTTTGGAGTACTGCTCATTCCAGTCAAAGCTCTCCTTTCCAGACCTTTACTGCGGCCCCATCCTCCCAGAGAAAAAGGTAGATCTCCAGATTCTGTCCCTTCTGGGCCTACAAAGGCATATTCTCTCAATGACGAGTTTGACATTCTTGAGACTCTATGAACATTCTAAATAGTGACTAAGTTTCTTCTTTTTATGTAGCATCACAAATGTACATGAGTAATTCATGGTGGCAATAAATGCATTCTGGAAGCAGATTGAGAGTTATATGATTTCCAAAGATATCTAAATTGCTTGCAGTGTTTGTGGTGGTTTTAATTTTCAGGAAGAATCATCTCCGTATTTTTGGCCTACTCTCTTTCAGTGGGCTTTATTTGATCTTGAAGTTGGGATGTACTGCCTGATATCAACGGAAGTAACTATAACTAATTCCACATGATACAAAGGCAGGACTAGCCTCATTTACCCTGTGGAAGAATCTCTGTTTCTTTGAGTAAAATAGCCTCTTCTTCTACCAATACTCCTGAAGTTCTTATGAAAACATTTCAAATGGATTTTTGAAAGTTGTCTTATACTCTTTCTTATGACTAGAATTTCATCTCTTTTAGTGGTGTGAGAAATAATATTGTGAAAATTATGACAGTCATAAATTTTAATGATCTTTCGGAATGCCTAGGAACCTGCTAAACTTTCCACACTTTTCCTCATTCCAAGCACATTTGCATGTCTTTTCAAGTGCAGGGGAGAGAAGGGCTTTGGAAATTTTGACTCACTGCTTTTTGCAGCTGTTATAGTCCTCACCTAAAGTTGTCAAAATTTTGGAATGTGAAGGTTTGTTTTTCTAGGTCCATTATAGTGCCAGTCCTGACCTTAGTTATGCCAGAAGGAAAAGACCTTTCCACTTACCGTATGGTTTATTATTCCAAATATAGGACCCAGAAGTTTATTTCAGGACTTTTTGTAGCTACACATTTCTAGGAATTTAAATGCAAGAACACCTCATTTATCTGATATTGCTGGAGATGAGCTCCCTTATGTGAATTTTCCACGTGACCAAAGCTATAATGTTGAACATCAGAGAATTTGTTTAACCTATCATTTGCTGAGACTTTTTAATCAATACATTATATTTCTCCCTGCTTCCCTATCCTCAGTGCCTTGAGGCTGTTTCATATTTGAGGGCATCTTCAGACAGAGCTGTTATTACTTGACTGGAACTGGAACCTCTGGAAGCCAGTAGAGAACCAGGTCATGCTCAAGGGAAGTAACCAGACCAAAGAGCACTGAAGAGCCATGTGGGTCTCTCCTGAAGACTGTCTTGAGGGCAGTTATTTCTCCCAACACACAGTGCAACTCCTTAAGGACCCTCTTTTCCCCTTTCCCTCCAAAGTCTCATCATCCCAGCTTTTGCTTGTCTTGTCAGCTCTTTTCACGAATATCCATCCTTCTCTTCCCTTCTCTCCCCCTCCTCCCTCCCTTTCTCCCTGACTTCCTCTTTTCCTGTTTCTCTCTGTCTCTCTCTCCCCCTTCTCCCTCCTTCCCTCTTGCCTTCCTCCCACCTTTCCTTCGCCCTCTCCCTTCCCTCCTTTCCCTCACAGTCTCTGAAGTAGCTTTTACTTGTTTTTAGAAAAGTAGTTTTATCCTTGCTTTTGTTTTAGTATCCTAGCTTTCTACTTGGAGAAGGAAATGGCAACCCATCCAGTGTTCTTGCCTGGAGAATCCCAGGGACAGGGGAGCCTGGTGGGCTGCTGTCTATGGGTCGCATAGAGTCGGACACGACTGAAGCGACATAGCAGCAGCGCAGCAGCTTTCTACTTGTTTTAGCTGTATATTTGTGGGGCTCTTTGCTCAGCCCCACAAAGATGATCTAGGAACCAAACAATACAAATGAAGGAAGCTCTTCATTAGTGGGTGGGGATGGGGGGGGGGGTAAGATTCCAAAGACTGAAGGAGAACCAAATACTACTGTCTCTGTCACAATATGCAGGTGTTTTTATTTTTGTGTTTCTGTTGTTACTCTTCCTTGTTTCCCACTCTTGGTGTTCTCAGAGGATGCCGGTCCCTGGCATGCCCTCCAGCCTTGCTTTTTTAATAAACTGCTTTTAATTTGCCAACATTTGAAAAATCAGATATCAGATTGTTAAAAAAAAAAAAAATGGTATGTAAGTAGAATCATCAACAAGGTCAAAACAGTGACATGAGGGCCTTTCATTACTCTTAGAGAATAAAGTAAAAATGCTAGGACTTCCTTGCTTGTGCTCTGTACCAGCTACTTTTGAGTTTTTTGTTGATTCCATTGTTGATCTATGTTCCAGAAGATAGAGTTTTCCAGAAATTATTTTAGTGCTTGATAGTTTATTCTCATTCATTAACAGGGAATTATATAAAAGAAAATCATAGCATTTATTGTTTATAGAAAGTGAACAGAAAAGAAATGCTCTTCTGAGGCATCCCAGTTCAGAGCCTGGAACCTTGCTGAACTGGGCTGAGCTTCACCCTTCCACCACAGACCAAGAGCCAGTCATCGGAGCATTCTGGGTTCTGGGTGTCACACCCAGCATCAAAGAAGACCCAGACTTCTTAGCAGTTTGATGCCAAGATTTTTCTTAGTATTACCTAGAAAAGAAATCCTCTGTCTGGTAGAATTCTTTAAGTTTGTATAGGATTGTGCAGTTTTGTAAGAGTCTGTGGAAGTAATGTTAACAGCATTATATGGGAGTGCTTTAGAACTGCTTAGCAGTGTTTTTTTTTTCAAGTCTTACATCTGTTACTGAATTTTTTCCTGCAAATAATTAACATAATACTGACTCTTCATAAAATCAGCCTTTTATTTGATCACTTCTTGTATGCAGTGTTGACTTTTTGTATCTGACTTCCTTTTTTAAGACCATGAAGACTATGACATGACTCTCTCTAAGTGAATCATATCCTAGAACTTCACTTGCAGTTATGATTCTTATTCAGTTGTGTGAGCTCACTCTCCAAGATTTTTTTTTCTTTATTTCCAAAGAGGAAGTAATATTGTTTCTGCCATGGATTTTCTTGGCAGTTGCACCTGACTTGCATTAAGAATTTGACAAGGGCCAGCAGCATAATTTACTGTAATTTTTAAACCATGATGTAATGTGTAAATGATTTTTTTCATAATAGAACTATTAGCAAAAGAATATTTGTATTTAACAGTTTCTGTCTCCAGAGTTTCCGTAATTGAATTCCTTTACCTAGAGCTTAAATGGAGTTAGAGCTAATTTTTATTAAGTGTCTGTGTTGATATTGATGGAATGCATTATGGCATTTCCCACATCCTTTTAAGCATCTCAAATTATATGGCAGTAGAATATGTGCTGTTTTTAAAAAGTAATCAGCTCTTAAAGAATTGTGTTTCTTTTGTGTCTGGAAAGATTTTCAGTCTTTTGTTCCTCTTTTTCCTCTTCCCTATCAATGTCTGTGCTCTTGAAAGCTGATTCATCATGGCTGCTTTCTGAGCTGTCTGGGTTTTCTAGTCTGCAGTTACTTAGACTGCAGCCACTATAGCTTTATTCTGCCACTCTGACTGGACTTGTGCTGCAGGGCTCTGTCCCTCAGCTATCCAAGAGAGGAGACTAGAGTTCATGCAGATCGTGTTCCTTCATGTTGCAGACGATGTATTACAAACCCATAGGAAGCACCCCCACTTTGTCCCTGGATGGTGCCCAGGGATTTCATTGGTTAGTTTTGACCTTCTTGTGGGAAATAATGATTCTCAGCCTTGGCTGCATGTTGGAATCATCTGGAGACCTGCATGACACACGTATGTCTATGTCTTATCCCCACCGATTCTCATGTAGTATGTCCTGGTTGTGGCCTGAACACTGGGTTTTTTAAAAAGCATCCTCAGTGATTCTGATATACCTTCAAGATTGAGAACTACTGCCTAGGAGCCTTCTGTATCCCAGGCCTTTTAAGGTCAAGTTTATTTGTTTCCTTTATGGCATAGGTTTTTGGGTAAGATTCATAATTATGCCAACAGAACTCTGCACATATTACTAATCAATAGATGATTTTATTAAATTCCATTCCCCAAATCTCACTGCATTTCCCCATGTGTTTGGTATTCACCTCTATGCAGATAATCGCAGCAACATTTACATGGGGCTGCTGATGTAGCAGGCACTGCATGAAGTGAGGTACCACACAGACACTGACTCATTTACTCCCCAAGTGTGGCCTGGATCTCACACTGAAACTCCAGTACTCTATTTTCAAGTGCTGATAGGGTATATCCACCTGAACAGCTGTCATCTCCAGCTTAGTATGTACAAAGCCTCACATGCCCCCCGTCCTCCAGCATCAGTCAGAAGGGGCTCAGATCCTAAATCTGCCATTCACTGGCATATGCCTTCAGCTTCCTTAGTTACAAAGTGGTGGTGACGGTAGTATTAACAATGACTGCTTCTTAGACTTGTGAGAATTTCCCAAGATCCGCTTTGTGAAGTGAATGGTCCCTATTGCATAGCAGACACAACAAATGGCAACTCCTGTTACTGTTTAAAAGGTTTTATATTACCACGTGAGCTTCCTATTTCTCTTCCTTACTTATCTATGGTTACCAGTTCTTATTTCACATTGTAAAAGCCCCACTGAGTCACCACAGTCCAGGCTAGTCCTCATCCCCTCAGGCTTCTGTTTCGGCAACTACTCCTAACTGAATCTCCTCCCTCGTCTTTCCTCCTTCCCGTCCTTAATCTACTCAACACACTTTGAAAATCATTTCTGAAAGAAAGCATCGCTCGTTTGTTATTTCCTTGCTCAAGAACCTATAAAGGGTTCCCCCTGCTTGCTGCATCATGCTCAGACTTCTTGGCTAGGTTTTTAAAAAAAGTCTTCTCATAATTTTGTATCAAACTTCTGACCGATGTAATATTCTACTTTCCAGCATTCCCCATCTGCTCTAGGTTAGTGGGGTCTCCACACTGTCTTCTGAACATGCAGGCAATGCTTATTCCAGCTCTTGTTGCCCTGCCTCAGTATAGACTATGGGTTCTCCCATGTTTATAAAGCCTTGTTCCAATAACATTTTGATCTCTGTTTATCCTCACTTACTATTACTTTTCTGTAACACTGGTCTCAAACGCATTGTCACTGAAAGGCTGGGGCACAGTGGGGAGCACAGGCTTTACCTCACGGGGTGACTGTCCTCCTAGGGAAATGCAAGCCAGTTGTTACAAAAGTCCCTAGATAATTTTCAGGAGAAATCAGATTTTTTTTTAACTTAAAATCTAAATTTTAAATGTTGACAGTTAATTTAAAAACATTACATGGCAAACAGAATAGATCATTAGGGCCAGGTACAGCTCAGCCATACCCAAGCTATAGTTGTATTTTTTGTTTTTACTTTTTATTAATATTTTAAAAAATAAATAGTTTTATTTTTTTAGTTTTATAGTTTTATTTTTTAGTTTTAGTTTTATAGGGCTGGGCTATAGTTTTATTCCTTCTGCTTTATAGGAGTTTGTATACCATCTAGTTTAGGACTTAACCATTCTCTAGTTGTTTGATATGTACTATTTCTGTCTTCCCAACCAAGATATCCACTCCAGCAACCTGACCTTGTTCATTTTGAGCATCTGTTGCTGAACAGTATTAGCAAAAAATAATCATCACTTAGTTGATTCATGCATAAGGATATATGTAAGGAGCTTACATGGTGTGTAATGTAAGACACATCACAAGTTTTGTTTTCTTGTGTCTTTTATTGTGTTGTGAAATTTAGCGGAAATACCCCATATTTTTGTCATGGTGGCTGATTCCCATATTCATCATCGATTTTGTATCCCAGCTTGTCAGTTAGTCACAGTGTAACAGAGAATCAGATTTTTTTATGGAAAGGGGAACAAACAATGTTGCTTTTATATTTATTAATTATGCTTGCTGTGGAATGACATGTAAAACATCTTTAGATAATCTGTAGGTAATCACAGTACTTGGCACATATTAAGAACACAACAAATCATAGTATTATTTACACAACCAGGAGACGTGGGCTTTCTGCAGTTATGGCTGAATTTTGTTTCAGATCAGTATTATTCTACCCTGTAGTATGAAATGTATGTAATTGTGTGTCTACAGTATTTGTTAGTTACATTATAGTACATATCAAAAATAAGTTTTTGAAGGTTTTTCGTCAAGTATGGAAACTCACTGTTCTTGCTTTGTGTACCACGTACTTTCACATCGTAACTTCCTGTCTAACTGCCACGATACCATCTCACCATTAGACATGAGTAACTCTGTTTGACTCATATTAGTTTGGGCTGAAAAGAGGAATGTACTTGAGTAACACATAGGCACCATTAATTCTATTACAGAATTGCTATTCTCAACCAAAAGGCCCCAGGGAAGGCATCTAAGACATTTTAAGATCCTGGATAAGCCCTGTGATGTCCTTCGACTTGGAGAGGTGAAAGTGCAGGAACCCGAAAGTGTAGCCTCCTTTTACTTGTTAACTGTGGTCTCAACCCCATGGTAATATTTTTTTCATGGTGATGTGATGAAATCAAATCCACTCCCTTGTCTCTTTGTGGTTTGTTGTAGGTACTCAGCGTGCCAATGCCCGCGCTCCAGCCCCTTACAAGCGAGACTTTGAAGCCAAACTAAGGAACTTTTACAGGAAGTTAGAGACTAAAGGATATGGACAAGGCCCAGGGAAATTAAAGTAAGTCAAAATGATACAAACCCCAGGATTGGTAGATGGTAATAGGATGCGATGCTTTGGGGATTATAGGAAATAGAGTGTGGTTTGGGATAACCAGAATTTGTTTAGTTGACATAATTATTTTGATGTGTATAAATCACAGTATCACCTAAAACATAGTTGTTGAATTAAGCACAATTAAACTTAAGGTTTTAAAGCAGACAGGAAAGTGACAATCATGTTTCATGTAAAAATACAAGCAAAATTAAAAGCTGATTTATTTTGTTCTCTTGAAAAGTACCTCTTTGTTGACTGTTCACATATTCACTAGATATAAGGCTGTCACAGAGTCCTGTGTTGCACATCACTGCCTGGCTGATTGGAGTATAGTACCACCACTGCTTAGCTCTGTTTCCTTCTGTGAAATATGCTTCATTTGTCCAACAGAATATGGCATGAATGTTGTTTCTGCCTGTCTTTATCTACCTCCCTTTAAATGGGGAGATTGAAAGATTGTCAAGTTGTTTGGCCCAGAATAATGTGAATATCCCACTTACCCATACTCCCTTCAGCCCCACCCCCACCCCATCTCATGTCTCCACTAAAGATCACTATGCCACTTGAGAGAGGACAGAAGAGGGGGTCTGACTGTGGCACCACCATGACCTGGGCGTGCCGGAAAAAATGCCCAGCCCAACAGCTGCACAGCTCACTGCCCTCCTGCAGGGCTTGCTCCACTGAACTTGCGGGTTCCCCTTTCATCGCCTTCAAAAAACATCATACACACTGAGGAAACCAGAAGGGAAAGAGACACGTGTACCCCAATGTTCATCGCAGCACTGTTTATAATAGCCAGGACATGGAAGCAACCTAGATGTCTATCAGCAGATGAATGGATAAGAAAGCTGTGGTACATATACACAATGGAGTATTACTCAGCCGTTAAAAAGAATACATTTGAATCAGTTCTAATGAGGTGGATGAAACTGGAGCCTATTATACAGAGTGAAGTAAGCCAGAAGGAAAAACACCAATACAGTATACTAACGCATATATATGGAATTTAGAAAGATGGTAACAATAACCCTGTGTACAAGACAGCAAAAGAGACAGTGATGTATAGAACAGTCTTATGGACTCTGTGGGAGAGGAAGAGGGTGGGAAGATTTGGGAGAATGACATTGAAACATGTAAAATATCATGTAAGAAACGAGTTGCCAGTCCAGGTTCGATGCATGACACTGGATGCTTGTGGCTAGTGCACTGGGACGACCCAGAGGGATGGTATGGGGAGGGAGGAGGGTTCAGGATGGGGAACACATGTATACCTGTGGCGGATTCATTTTGATATTTGGCAAAACTAATACAATTATGTAAAGTTTAAAAATAAAATTAAAAAAAAAAATCAACCTGCTCCAAACACTGTACGTCTCTGAGCTTCACTTAATGAAAATCTTGCTGATCGAACTTTCATGCCTCTGGCTTCCCTATCATCTCCCTTTCCATTACTATTTGCATTAAGGGCAAATTGATGCCTGTTTAAAGATGACTTAAATTGCCATTGTCATAAGTAGATTAATCAACTGCAAGTATCATTCATTTTTATCTGTCACCTAGAGAGTTTCAAGGTTCACCTAATTTTAAAGTTAGAAAAGTTTACATAAACTCCTCTTCTTTAAAGGACACTAAGAATTCATCTTTCTTGGTCTCACTGTTATCTTTCTAGCTACTTAAGAGTTGAATTCCTGGTCTAGGTGCATTCATTACATAGAATGCTTAAAACATGACCTCCTAGGTTTAATCTTCCTTTCATAAACAAAAGTTTTGTAAGTGTGTGTGTTGTTTTTTAATCATTTTCCTCCCAGGATAAATGAATTTGACCACCAGAAGAACTTTTGCATTGTTTCTACAGGTCTTAGGTAGGGTGCTCTATTTACCAATGATTCTCTGATGTAACTTTTGTTAATGCTATTAAGAGTTAAAGACAGACATGTGCTTTATTGCAGACAGCGATGATAGTAAGTCATCCCGCTTTTCACCTAGTTGTGGTAAATGGAAATTAAATAGCAAGTGCTCAGTTCTGGAAAGATAAGGATTAGGAAATCATCTGTATTTTTTCAAATTGTCTCTTTACGGACAGGTTAATTATCAGAAGAGATCACTTGCTTGAAGATGCTTTTAATCAAATTATGGGCTACTCCAGAAAAGACCTGCAGAGAAATAAGCTGTACGTCACATTCGTCGGAGAGGAAGGGTGAGTAGCACAGAGAAGTGGCCTTTGAAGCGTGGGCTGTGGCCGCAGGCGGATGTTTCCCCACAACGTCCCCTGTGGTTGCCTAAAACAGGAAATCCTTCTGGCAGAAAATGCTGTTCTCATACACAAACCTCTCAGCTATTTTTTTAAAGCTTCCCCTGGTTTTTAAATCATTTGACATAAAGATTCTTTGGTAAAAGCTCATAACTATAGATCATTTTTGAGAGCAGAATCATAGTTTCATTTCTTCTCTCTTTAACTCTTTCTCTGAAAAGGAAAATTTGCTTTTGAAAAAATTGAAGTATAGTTGATTTATAGTGTTGTATTAGTCTCTGCTGTAGAGCAAAGTGATTCAGTTATATATATGTACATTCTTTTTAAAATTGTTTTCCGTTATGGTGTATCCCAGGATACTGAATATAGTGCCTTGTGCTATACAGTAGGATCTTGTTGTTTATCCATTCTATATAATGGTTTGCATCTGCTAATCCCAAAGTCCACTCCACCCCCCCAACCCCTCCCCTTGGAAACCACGAATCTGTTTTGTGTGTCTGTGAGTCGATTCTGTTTTGTAGACAAGCTCATTTGTGTCATCTTTTAGATTCCACATGTAAGTGGTATCGTATGGTATTTGTTTTTCTCTTTCTGACTCACTTCACTTAGGATGATCATCTCTAAGTCTGTCCATGTTGCTACAAATGGCATAATTCTTTTTATGGCTAAGTAGTATTCCATTGTATATATGTGCCACGTCTTTCCCCATTCATCTGTTGATGGACATTTGGTTGTTTCCATGTCTTGGCTATTGTGAATAGTGCTGCTGTGAACATAGGGAGCGTGTATCTTTTCAAATTAGAGTTTTGTCTGGTTAGATGCCCAGAAGTGGGATTGCTGGATCATATGGTAACTCTAGTTTTGGTTCTTTTGAGGAACCCGCATACTATTTTCCATGGTGGCTTCACCATTTTACATTTCCACCAACAACATAAGAAGGTTCAAGACATGGACTTTGAGAGAAAAAGCAAGAAATTGCATTTTAACATCTATAATCTTGTTATGTGCACTGGAATGCAAAGTAAATCATACTTCACCTGTCAAAAAAGTTCGGTTTTAGAATCATGAGTTAGAAACCAGTGTTTGCTAGAGGGGAGGGGATGAGAGGATGGGGGAATGGGTGAAATAGACAAAGGGTATTAAGAAGTGCAGACTTGCAGTTTTAAAATAAATAAGTCACAGGATGTAATATATAGCAAGGAATATTGTCAGTAACAATATTGTCAGTAATAGCTTTCCATGCTGACGAGATGGTAACTAGACTCATGGTGGTCTGGTGGTTATCATACAGTGTATAAAAATGTGGAATCACTATGTTGTACATCTGACACTGATACTGTATGTCAACTATACTTCGATTAAAAAGAAAGAGAGACAAAAAGAAAAAGAGGGGAAAAAAAATCCTCCTATTCTACCTGGACACTTCCCCAGCAGTAACTTTTAGGCCTTAGTTCTTATTTTTCTGTCCCCACTTTTTCTCTTTCTTTGGCACACCTACCAAAATAACTACCTACCATAAAGAGAGTCCAGCCTTCTATGACTCTTCGATGAGTGTGCTCGTGGAGATGAAGTTAGGAAATGAATGCAATGAAGACTCCTACACAGTGTTTATTCCATTCAAATAGGCATACTGGTGGTTTTCTGACTCTTCAGAGGATGGCAGCTCTCATCTCTCCTAGAGTCATTCCTCTTTCCTCATTTCAGGTTTAAGTTTGGAGTCTTAGCACCTTCTTTGTAAACATCACTAGAGTGAATTTTAAAAATATCACATGATTGCTGGAATTCCAGTTGTCTTCTCTTTAACTGCTTAACTCCTATTGATTTGGATCATTCTAAGGCTACACGCTCAGTCTTGCCCAGGAATAAAGTAGATTATGGAATCTTAATAATATTCAACAAATTCAGCCATGTGGTGTTTGGTTGATGAAATGGAGCTGTCAAAGTATAAAATAATTTTCATGTGCTAGTTGAACTAGATAATAGCAAAATTAAAATTCAAAATTAGGCCTCTTGTCTTCCATATAGGATTCTTAGACCAATATTGGGATTTAGGCAAAACTCCTGAACTCTGGGCTTCTTTGGTGGCTCAGACGGTACAGAATCTGCCTGTAAGGTGGGAGACCCTGGTTCAATCCCTGGGTTGGGAAGATCCCCTGGAGAAGGTAATGACAACCCACTCCAGTATTCTTGCCTGGAGAATTCCATGGACAGAGGGGTCTGAATTGCTACAGTCCATGGGATTGCAGAGCAGGACACGACTAAGCTACTAACATTTTCACTTCACTTCTTGAACTCTAATCTATCTGAATTTTTTCCTACCCATGGGCCTTTTCACTATTTCAGCTAGTAACTGATAATTTATCTTGCTAAATGTAGTGTCTCCCAGCTGTGCCTAGATTAAAATAATAGATGGGAAAACAATATAATGTGAGAAAGTCTGAGAAGCTTGCCTGAGTCTTGATCCTTTTGTTGCTGATGAGCCTTAGTGGACTTCTAGCTTTTGTTAGTTGCCTTAAAGATGCAGGTGCACAGTTGAAAATGAAGGCAAATGTTTTTAGTCTGATCACAGGTATGCATGGGATTCCAAGTATTTCCTTACATAACCAGCCTAGTTTGGATGAGAATAGTTTTCCTCCCTCAGAGCTCCAGCTGTCTTCCATAATTGTTAGACCACAGTTTGTTGAGATCTCAGAGATGTAGTCATGAGTCTTTGGAAGCGCTGTTACTTAGGTTTGAATAGAACAGATGCTGATCATGCTTTATCATCTTAAAGCTGTCTCCCCATGATCTGGACTGACATCCGTTCCTAGGAGGAGGCCCAGACAGAGTGGGGATTGAAACCTCTTTATTTAATTGCTACTAATGCCCAAATGTTTTCTGCCTCCATTACCTGTCTTCTTCTTGTAACCCCAGGAGGAAAATAAGATGGAAGATATTTTGAGGTGTGACCTTGGCCCTCAGGGACAATCTCTGCATGAGGCTTATTGAGGCTGGAATAGGGCCAGGTTATTTCTGATCTCATGCTTTATCATGTCAGTATCATACATATGTATTATTAGATATCAAATTTATTTTGCTATTAAGTCATTAGGAACACATCATATGTTTTGCAAGATTAACCTCAAAACAACATAAAATTAAGAAGTTATTTTAGCCTTTGCCATCTTATTACATTAAAATTAAAGATCATAATATTTCTTTCTGGTTTCTAATAAGTATCCAAAGAGAAAAGCTACCTAGGTTTTTCTGTGGAATTCTAGAATGGAGCTGAAAATTTTCTGTCCCTTTTCCTTCATTAATTTTAATGTCCTCAAAATGTGTTATTTTGGAAGTTTTTCATGTTTAGCTCTAGAAATAGGTATTAAACAAGAATATACAACTAGTGTGTAGATGTTGGTTTTTAATATTGTTCTTTAGTAAAGGGGACTAGGGCTCCTTGTAGACATGGATGATTCTCGGACTGGGGCAGGAATCATACAAGACAGTGTCTGAAGTATCTTGTACCAGAAAGTATAGGGAAACTCAAAACAATTCACAGTGATGTCAAAGGGACACAAGAACCATCTGAAAGAACTCCCAGTGGTCAAAGCTGGAATAATTTGAGCAACAAAATAAAGTAGTATTGGATTAGAACCCTGAAGTATAAGATACATATATATTGATATAAATATACAATTGAATAATTAAATGAAGGAGAATAGACAAATCTCCTCTGCAGAAGGTTTCCAAATAATTTTCTGCATAATTCAGTGCTCCTTATGAGTTGCACAGAGTGACTTCCTTCCAAACAGTACCCTGTGAAAAGGGGTGGGAAAGAAGTAAGCCTCCAGTGAAGAAGCCTTACAAACACACAGGCAGCTGATCAAGGCTAAAGTAAAAAAGTGATATATCCTGTTGATAGTATATATCCTTGGTATGATGTGATGAGAATGGCACTACCTTTATTGTCTTCCTCCCAAAAACATGTAACACCAGTCTAATCAGGAGGAAAATATCAGATAAATCCAAACTGAGGGACGTTCTACCAGATTACCTTACCAGTGCCCCTTAAAACTGTCAAGGTCATCAAAAACCAGAAGCACCTAAGAAGTGCTGGTGTGAGGTGTATGAGAATTCTCCCTACTGTCTTTGTAACCTTTCTATAAATCAAAAACTATTCTAAAAAGATCACTTATTAAAAGAAAGCATAGAGACAAGATTTAGGGAGATTCAGAAACTCCCTGAACAACTTTTCTTATTTTGTTGTTGCGTGATGGGGGCTACCAGGGTAATTTTGGTATGTGTATGCTTCCTTTTGCATTTGAGGTCAGTAGAGTAGTAAGTCTATAGAGAGAATTAATTCTGTGGAAAGTCCAAATTAGTAGAGGTATTGGTATGTATAGAGTATTATTTTATGTTGCTAAAGTCAACTTTGTTATCTATGAGGAAATAATATCTTGCAATTTCTATTGATACCATCTCACTGATAGTATTTTCTACCTGTCATGATCAGGGTCTTTATTTACAATATATTAGTGAGGGCATAAAGAGAAAGGATTTATCTTTTCAGAATAATGTGTCTGCCTACTCTCCAAAAAAGTGTGAATTAGCAGATTCACTCAGAGACTTCAGTTCTGCTCTAAGATGTTTCTTTGTGTAGGTCTTGACACATCATATATAGATTTTTCCTGAAATGGAAGAGCTGAGTCAAGAGAAATTGATGAGAAGTGTCATAGTCGTAAATGTATAGGACAGCTACAAATTCCATGTGAGGTAGAATTAACCCCAGAATATTAGAGATACCTGTATTCAATTAAAAATGCAAAAATAATTCTAGAGCCTTTTTATGTAGTTATGCTAGTTGACAAGTGATTAGTATATCTCACTAAATTAATGTCTTGTTATGCTTGGCTTTTTATGAAATACGGACAATTTCTAAGCAAACACTGTGATTTAATTTGGTCAGAGCTGGAGATTTTGTTCTAGTCATTTAAATTTCCACCGAGCTTAATTTGGTTATCTCCTCTTGCAAAGTGGGGAGTAGGAGAAAACAGCAGTGGAGGAATGATTTGGAAACTGAGTCGTCTGGACTGAGTGTGGCGGGAAATTGCATGGTCTGCTTGCCTCTTGGGCTTCTGTCTGCCTGGACATTGCTTCTTTAAGAGGGGAGCCACAAGTACTGCATATTCTTCAGTGTATTATTTTCTTCTGAATTAAAAGTTTTAGCAACTAAAGCTTGTTGGTGTCAGAAGTTAGCTACGTAGACTATTGTGTTCACATAGGACATCCTGAGCCATTCACTTCTTTTTCTTTTTATTGAAGTAGAGTTGATTTATAATAGTGCGTTAGTTTCAGGTTTACATTCACTTCTTAGTACCCACAACAAGTAAGGAAATAATGGCCTGGATCAAGAGAGGATGTTTACACTGTGATTGCCTCTGTTTTTTGTCCTCCATGGCCAACTCTATAAAAGGCACCTTTCTTTAAGAAAGAATGAGTTCATTATATGTAAGGTGCCTTCTATATGATATCAGTCATCTGTCTTGCAAAGCCATACTTGGACTAGGGAGGGGAGGTGTGCAAACAGTTTTAGTTTGGGGATTTAAGTACAGGTGAGCTCTTCCTATGATATTTCTACTTAGGCAAATGCAAGAAACTAGCGGGGGATGAGATCTGAAAGGTTTTTTTGAGTCCCTACTTATAAAATAACCAGCAGCTCTTACATCTGACTGGTCTAGAAGTTGTTTCGGGTACTGGCCTTGACCAGTGTTTCCTCAAATATTTGTAAAGCTTCAAGTGAAACTAAGGTGTTGCTTGTTTTTGTCTAAAGAGAGATATTTGCAGGATAACCTAACTGACCCAAACCATACTGAAGAAAGGTGCTTCTATTTCCAGGCTTTGGCTTGGTATCTCCAGGTAAAACTTTGTCATATTAATTGCTCACAAAATTCCCTACTCACCTATCACTTCTTTAGTGGCTCAAGAACTAATGCCTTGCTGATACAAACATAAGAGTGAATCAGAAGGTATGTAGACCATGTGTGCCTGAACCAGCTTGTAAGAAAGAAAACCTTTCTGTCTCCCAGAAAATGTGTAGGAAATGGCAGTCAGACTGCCCAATGCCACTATCCTCTTTCATTTTATAGTCTGCTTCCTTTGGGATACTTTGTTTTTGGCAATTTTTAGTTGAACATAAAGAACCAGAGAATAAAATTATTTAAGAAATATTGGATGCCACTAACAACTCGGGTGGTGTCAGCCCAGCAACGTGATGGTGTTTAAAATGCCTTATCAGCGTTTCATGGGGCTCAAAAAGACATTGCCACCCTAAAGACATCTGTGCTTATTCCAAAATGCCCTCAGATGCAGCTGTTGTGTGGCTACACACCCGTTGTCCAGAGTTTCTGTATTTCTGTGCCAAGTCTTTAGCTGTGGAACCAACCTAACTGGCAAAACAGGAATGTAACAAATGATCCCTGTGATATGAGTCATATTAACTATTTATATGGAAGAGGTTGCTAAGACATTACAGGAAGCGCATGCATAAGGTATCCTGCTGGGACACGTCTTATTGAATTAGGTAGGCGTATGTAATTTGTAATCAACAACCTGCTCTCAGATATGTGATTCTAAAGTTCAGATTATAATCAAATCAAACTTTAAAAATGTCTTCACTTTAGAGTAATAACTCTATCAGTGCTGCTGGAGTTAAAAAAAAAAGAGCAGATAAAAGCCTGACCAGTTGAGGAAGATATATTTTCCTCCTACATTGCCTCCAGGCCAGGGCTCCTGGCTTCCTGCTTAATAGTTGTGACCACTCCTGAAGATTTCATACTCTCTAGGACATTGTGATTTTACCTTTTCTTGAAATGATCTTCACTAAAGAAGAGGATTTAGAGTAAGCTAGGCTTTTTAATAAAGTAACATTCTCCTCCTACTTTCTTCTGTAACAGAGGTTGGCAAACTTTTTCCGTAAAGAGCCATATTATTTTCAGCTTTTCAGGCCATTCCCTGTTGTACCTACTCACTTTGCCGTCATAACAGCGCCAGACAACACATAAACAAATGAGCATGGCTATGTTCCAATAAAACTTTTTTTACAATGTGAGGGCCTGGACCAGACTTGGCCTGCAAGTCACAGTTTTCCGACCTCTCCTCTATAAGCAATGTTGTATCTAGTCCTCGTGAACGTTTTAAATATATTGAAGAGTGGACTGTAAAGAGTAATGAACATCACACACGGGGTCAGGAAACCTGTGTCAAGGCCTGGATCCTCCACTGCAGCTTTCATTTGATACAAGTCAGCGATTTCCTTCAGCGCCAGTCATCTCCTCAGTGAGGTGAGAGGATGGACAAAATGACCACTAAGATGTTTTGATTGGTATTCTCTGTTTCTGAAAAGACACAGGGGTCTGCTGATGTAATTCATCATCAGCAGGAAATTTGGAGAGAAGTTTAGCGTCCACAGGGATCTAGGTAGACTAGAATCATGGACTCAGTCTCACAAAGTGAAATTTAGTATGGCAAGTATTAATATTCGTGTCTAGTGCTTAGGTTTTAAAAAGATAGAGTGACGTGCAGACAGGGTGGGAGAGTCCTAGTTTAAAGTAACATAGGTGAAAGGTTTGAGCTGATGACGAGCTTGTGATGAGTCAACAAAGTAAAGGGACTGCCCACAAGGCAGGGTGACGTTAAGCTGCAGTAGTGGAGAAAAGTGTCCAAGAAGAGAGGTCAAGAGCCCTAAGTTTTTGCTGACAAGACCACACCTTGAGTATTGTGATCAGTAGAGACACACCCCTTAGGTCAGACTTTGACACCTGGAGAGTGTTCAGAGCAGAGGACCAACATGACAGGGGACTTCCCTGCCCTGCCATGAGAGGAGGTTGTTCATGAGTGAGGAGGGGACAGGGACCAGGAATACAGACACTGCTGAACTTAGAATCTTGTCGAAAATGACGTAAAAATAAAACTTTGCATCTTTAGCATCTAGATTAATACCCCAAACCTAATAGGCACTCACATATTTGTTGAAGGAAAGCCTCTAAATGTGTGAAGAATGTTCAAGTGGAACAAGTAATCTACTTGTTCTTGGTGGTGTCAGAGACCAAAACCAGGACAGTGGAAAGAAACCACAAGAAGCTGCCTTGGCCTATTACATAGACGCATATTTTTTATGTTAATATTTATGTATTTGTTTTCATGTGTATTAGAGAAGAAATAAAGCTAACACATCACAATTTCAAAATATTGTGTTAAGACAAGACTACATTGGAAAAGCAAGTAAAGCTGGAAATATTAAGTAAATAGTAGTGCATATATATTCAGATATGGCAAAAATTAAGAACTTAGTATGTGGATAGCTGATGTCTGTTTTAAGAAAATTCTATTAAACTTTCAACTAAGATATATGAAGGCCTTTTAATTTTCCTTACTATTATTCCAGCTCCCTCTTCTACCTATAATAAGATCCTTTTCTCTATCACACAATTCCATACCACACATATGGAATTTTTTCTTTGTCATAAAAAAATACAGAAGTGGCCATTGAAGGAAATTCCATAGAGGGAAAAAAATAGAGTGAACAAAGGAAGTCTTATTAAATCCCACCACCCCAACTTATCCATTGCTTTCATTCCCCCCTCAGAATTCCTTCCTGTCTTTGAACCCTTATGTCAACTTTTTACCATAGGGTAGATAGATGTACTTTACATTTTTCATTTTAATTTGAGCATATCAAATTGCTTTATTACATACTCCTCTTTGGTGCATTTTTTGTTCTCAGCATTGTTTGCTGCTTGTCAGTCCTCAAACCTCGCACAATCGTTCTCAGATTTTGCTTTGACCCTGATGTCTTTTTGTAAGTAAAATGGAATTTACACTGTTGTTCAGGTGCTAGAATTTCAGCCTCTTCTCAACTACCTTCCCAAGGAAGCTTTAGACACCCTCACTTTTCTTGTCTATAATTTTCCTTGGTGTTTTATAATTTAAAATTTTCATCTGAACCCTATCATTCCATCTTTTGCCTCTGATCTCCCTAGGAGGCCTTATATCTGTAATATCCTCTCACCAATTCCCTTAAGTCTCTTTTTGCCCGCATTTAAAAGTGTTTTGGAAAAACATGAGGACTCCATATTCCCATGGATGTATGTAACAGATGCCCTCAGGTTTAACCTACTTAAATAAGGCATTCCCACTGCAATCTCTCTCCGCATGGCCTGACTCTGGGCACTTAAGTTATTTTACCTTTTGCAACATGATTTAATGATTAAACCACCACCACCAAACTTGATAATTATACTTCCTGTTTTACAGAAAGTTGAGCACTGTGTTAAATGTGTGTAATAAACAGAAAAAAAATAATGACTGCTCTTTTTGTGAATTTTTTAAAGGCTGGATTACAGTGGACCTTCCAGAGAGTTTTTCTTCCTGGTATCCAGAGAACTCTTTAACCCATATTATGGCTTATTTGAATATTCAGCCAATGACACATACACAGTACAAATAAGTCCCATGTCTGCCTTTGTAGACAATCACCATGAATGGTAAGTATTTTTCTCCCCGTTTTTCTTTAGCTGATTTTCTGTGATATTAGTTTTTATAAGCACCTAAACTTAAAAAAAAAAAAAGTTTTTTTTTTTTTTTTTTTGAGAAAATCATATTTTCAGTTAAATATCTCATTTGACTCTTGTTTGCATTATCAAATTTAACATACAGGCACTTTCCAGTCTAGGAATAGATTATGTTCTGTAAGACCAATTTTAAGTGAGTTGGGTAGAATCCAAAAGGTTTTTTCCTGAGAGAACGTTGCAGATGATGTTAGGTTCTTAGCAAGACCCTAAATCCTTGTCTGAAGCTTTGGGTGACTCTGAGCTGTGACAGGGGACTGGTGGGGGTGAGTAGGGCAAAATCCTGACCCAAAGGACAGGCAGTTTCTAGAACAGTCCTTGGGGAAGTGGCTAACATGTAGGAAGGGGCAGAGCAGCTGGGTCTGTTGGTTTTCTAATGGGAGGGAGGACAGGAAGACAGAGTGGCTTAGAGGAACCGATGGTGGAAGAGAATCCTGGCAGGCAAGCAGGAGTGTGGGGTCACAGCAGTGGCCACTTATCCCAGTCACTATTTCAAGTTTGTAGCCAGGAATTGCCCTGCTCCTAATTTTTCACACAAAATCAAGTAAAGCTGGTATAGGATTCCCATCTGGGAATTATTTATTCTTAAAACCTCAAATTGCACTCTGTGACATGTTTTACATGCCTGCATTTATAGACTTGAAGTATCTATATAACCCGTTTGCTTGTTTCTGTTCATTTTCACTATAGTAACAAAAAAAAGAACGTGAATAGGAATCATGGAAAAAATTTCTTTGAGTCATGAGGTTAATATTGGTGGGTGGAGGGCATTAAGGTTTAGGACTTATTCTTCAAATTAACTTCCGGTTAACTACAGTTAGAAGTCCTCCTAAGAGTAGCTATTGCAGTTATGCTAACCTAAGTGGAAATAAAGAAAAACAAAGCTGCTGGACATTGATCTTAAGATGGTTGCCTGACACTAGAATTATAGTTGGACACTATGAACCTCAGTGTGCATTTACACTTTCAGAAGGCATCAGGCTTTCAAAAGGCTAGAAACTTGAATATTTTTGAAAAAGAAAATATATGTACATCTCAGCAAATCCAGTCATGACATATATCTAATAAAGTTTCCAAAGTGATTCAGAATAGAATTGAGCACTGAAATTTTAGAGAACAGAATGTCCCATGTGGAAACTCCCTCAAATGTACACATGCATAATTCTTGGATGGTGACAGTTACTGTTAAGAGAGGGGTTTGAGAGAGAGTAGAACTAGGAACTTTCTCACTCCGAGACTGGGCTTTTCCTCAAAAGGGAATTGCTGCTAGGTTTGCACTAGAGAAATCCCGCTGATATTCATGCACGCAAACTACAAGGGGACATTTTCCCCACCATTACCGGTCTCATTCTGTCAACATTTCTTACAAGTGATTTAAGGAAATTTCACTGTCATGCTAACAGGGAGTTCATGTTGGCCATGTAGAGTGCTACATGCTGGACATCACTGACATGAGGAGAAGGTGCAGCAGTATCTCTCTGAATATCAGATTGAAACAGATTTCTTCTATAAGTAGATGTGAAAATCAACTAATGAAGACACAGCCTACAGTGCATACAAATTCTCATGAACCTGGAAGGCAGTTCTTCTTAGAAAATCTTAGGTGGTTAGAACTGGAAGGCATTCTTGAGAGGAAACAGAAACATTTAGAAACTGCTCCAAGTGCTCCATATAAACCATCTCCTGTTTTTCCTTCACAGGTTCCGGTTCAGTGGTAGGATCCTTGGTCTTGCACTAATTCACCAGTATTTGTTGGATGCCTTCTTCACACGGCCCTTTTATAAGGCTCTTCTCAGAATGTAAGAGTATTTTTATTGCTTGTGTAAGTTGCATGTAAAGAATGAAGTATTTCCTTTATCCAAAAGAATCTTTTGTCAAGGTCATGTTTTGACTCACTATCTCAAATCTATTACTATTTACTTAATAGTGGTTTAGATTTCTGAAACTAATCAACTAATCTAATTTCAAATATGGTTACTGGATTTTTCCAGCTTCTGATCCTTTATTCCTGTCTTGTTCCCAAAGGCTTAGTTTTGCTCTACTCTGAGTAATTGATTCTCATTTGTTGCTACACATGTTTCTTCAAAACAATTGTACTTCAAATACAGTGCTGAAATTCCTGTGGTATTAATGCCAATTATTAATAGAATAGTTGTGGATTAGTCTTGGTGACTCATAGCCCCCCGTCTTTCACAAGATGCCTTTTACATTTTGCCTTAAGCAAATGTTCAACTGCTTATTCTTGGTTCAAATTTTCACTCTCCTTTTTCAACATTTGTTTGTTAGAGGTGGGCTGTATTTTTCAAGTCCCATATTTTTCTTGAAATCTCTCTATATGCAAGGCAGTAATTTATGATAGCAGATGAAAATTTAGCATTCACAGGACTTTTTCTTCATTGTTACCACAGTGAAAGATTGCAATTATTGTAAAATGTAGAGCCAACAGTTTCTGTCCTGTAATTAGTAATCATTTACAAGGCTGAATAGAAGGCAACTGTCTGTGAGAGTAGTAGCTCAAACTTGCAACAAGAAAGTGCAGCAGGATTGCATGGTTCTGACCAGCTCATTCCCTAACCAAGGCCATGTACCCATGTATCTGCTTTCTGTAAGCCTAGACCTCAACTGAAAGTATTTCTAATGGATTCTTAAAGAGGGCCAGTAGGAAGACTTTTGCCATCGTCTCTTTTGATATATAGGCCAATAAAGCCCTGAGCACCTGAACACTGGCCTTCTGCCTCTCTGGTTCTTCTGGCCCATTTGCATCTTTCCATTTCATTCCTTATCGTTCATCTTCCCATTTAAACTTCCTGAAAGAGTAGTCTATACTGAGTGTTGACATGCCCTCAACACACTTCAATCTAGCTTGTTTCCCACCAATAACCTATGGAAGCTTTTATAGAATGTTTTTTAGTCTCTATTTTAATAGACCACTCTGCTGTTTTTGATAGTATTGATCCCTCCCAGACCCATCCATTTTTCTTGAATTCTTCCTTCTCTGGTGTCCATGACACTATGCTCTCTGGGTTCACCTTTTACTTTTAAGCCTCCTTTGTGGGTGTCCTGACTTGCCCTTAACCTTGGTGTTCCTGAAGTTTCCATTCTGGTTTCCCCTCTTCTCTCTCTATATATATGTTCTCATGGGAAACCTCTTTAGCTGTCTCATCTACTGACTCTCCAGTCCACACCCTTGGATATGATCTCTCTTGAGTTGTAAGCTCAAGCAGTCAATATTTTACTTAATGTCTCTTGTATGTCTCACAGGTACCTCAAAACCAACATGATTAAAACTAGATTCATCATTTTCTCCTGACCTAAAAATATACCTTCCCCCATGTGCCTAGTCATAGTTCATAGTGCCAACATTCTCGAATCACCCTGGTCAGAAGTTGGGAGTCACCCTTAAACAGGGTTAGTAAATGCACAGCACAGTTTCTTCTCTTCCCCACCTCCTGCCCCATTCCCATGGTACAGGTCACAAATCATTCAGGTTGTTTTTCCTGCTAAACTTGTGGCCTTAGGAATTTTTCGTCTAGTGGCCCTCAAGACTGGCAGTGAATCAGAGTTATCTTGCAACTTGAGTTCATTTGCTGTCTCATTTTAGATATGCTTCTTTTTACCCACTCACTAAAATGGTTTACTCATTTCCACATTTGCCTCCTCAATAATTCTAAAGTTCATCTTCTCTATCCTAATATTCCTGCCTGGAAAATGCCATGGACAGAGGAGCCTGGTGGGCTACATTCCAGGAGGTTGCAGAGTCAGGCACGATCGAACACATACCCAGTCTACCCTGATAGCTGTGCTCTAACTGAAATCCGTATATTACTTTGGACAGGTTACTGTAGTGGTCTATTAACTGGTTTCCACCCAATGATACCCACCCCCACCCCCCATTATAAGTACATCCTCTATACTGCCACTTCCGGATAAACAATTTAAAGTCACACCTCATGTCTGATCATGTCATTGCCTGTTTTAAAACTTTTCAGTAGTTCTGAATCACCAAGCTCCTTAGAATGACTTTCAAGACCAGCTTTTAGATACATTTCCAGCCTCATTCTCTGGATATTCTGTCTTATGGTTAACCCTCTGGTGCTGCGCATATGCTTGGAATATCTGTATACTCCATCCCTTTGTGCTTTGCTCAGGTTGTCTTCTCCTGCCTCTCTTTTCTCCCTTTCTCCTTTTTATTTATTCCCCTTTACCTCTTTAGCTTGAAACATCCTGAAGACTTTAGTATAGGTATCATCTACTCCAAAAAGCTTCTTCTAAATCTCCAGGTCATGATTATGTAGCTTGGTTGTTTATATCAGATATTATAGCTTCAACACTTGGCACTTACAGGGCTTGATTAATAATCTATTTAAAAACTGTCTGAAGATTAGTTTTGATCTTCAAATGTTTCATGGATTAGGTTGAGCTGTGTCTTAAATCAACTCTACAGAGTAAACTGAAGATGTCATTTGTTGCTGGAGAAAATGTAATACCATTGTGGGAGAGGGGGAGGGAGTAGAATTTGCACTGGACAAGAAATCAGGAGATCAAAACAGCTTTTCCCCAGCCACTTTTGATCTTGACTTAGTTACTGATTTGCAGTTTTCTCATCTTAAAAATGAGGAAATGTTTTTTTAAATGTTGATCTGATTTCAAGCTCTGTCCCAGCTACCTACTGGCTGTGTGACATCAGGCAACTTATATAACATTCCTGAGCTGAGTTTCTCATCAGTAAAATTGAGATAAGTATTCCTACTCTGTAACATTTTGGTGGAGACCCTATATGTGAAAGCATTATGGAACCAATAAAATATTATATAGAAATTTATTTGTCTTACTAAATGAAAAATATAATCAGAAAAATCAGTCAGTCTCCAGGTCAAAATAAATGGCTTGCATGTTTGCTGTGGGAGGTCCCAGTATCTACCTTACGTACCTTTTTAAATTTTAACTGAAGTATAACATACATATAAAAAAGGACACAAATAATGTGTTATCCACCCTAGGCTATTCCTTATCACCTTAAATCAACTTATCTATTTGTGTCTTTGTTTCTCTAATGGTCTACATTAGCTCCTTGAGGGCAGTAACTGTTTATCAAGTAGCTATTAAGATGTTTGGCACATACTTGGTGTCTGTTACATGTGTAGACTGAACTAAACAAAATCATCTTTGAAACTGGGCTGAGCAAAGGAAATTCCAAAACAATAAAGCAAATTAGTTGCTACCACCTTTACAACAGGGACATGTAATAGTAGCTCCACCTCATGTAGAACTTCTCTCAGCAATGAAGAAAGAAGAGAGAAATATAGAAAACTATTAAAACTGTAGAGCAATTCTGTGGCTTTCAGTTTTCAGAATCATAGAAAGAGTAAGAACCCTGAAGATAAAAGGGATATATGTGAATGTGGATCATAGATTCTAGTCTTTGCGGGGGGGAAGCTTTGGGGAAAAAAAAAAAAGTTAAAGTACAGTATAGAAATGTACAAAGCATTTCTAATTAGGAAAATGATAATTTAAAATAGTTTAACCTAGCCAAAGAATACTGAACCCAAGTTGTCAACCCAAGTCCCAGTTTTACCTCTGGCATTATTTGTGGGTGGCTGTGCAAACGGCAGCCACTCTTTGTACCTCCAGTTCTGTGTCTGTAAAAGATAAAACAAATTGAGTGATTCCTAAGGCATTTTACATATCAGGATTTTAAAATTTTATACATTTCTGAATTATTTCACTGCTTTGGTTACTGACTTTGACAAAATACATTCCAGAAATCACTGCTTATTTAGTTGATATTGTACTTGTCACTAATTCTTAGTGTATTTCTTCACGATTCTGGGTTTAGCTAATATCCGTGCCTACATATTTGTTTCTCTTTGTCATCTTAGTCTCTGTGACCTGAGTGATCTAGAATACCTTGATGAAGAGTTCCATCAGAGCCTGCAGTGGATGAAAGACAATGACATCCATGACATCCTGGACCTCACATTCACTGTGAACGAAGAAGTTTTTGGGCAGGTTTGTTGTGAATAATGGTGATTGTGTGTGGGAAGACTATTGCTTGGTGAAGGATTAATTCAGTGGCTAAGATCAAATGTTTATATATTTGTGGCTGGTTGGGTGGTTTAAACCCAGATTTATGTAGTTACAATTCCGTCTAGTCAAGGCTATGGTTTGTCCTGGGGTCATGTATGGATGTGAGAGTTGGACTGTGAAGAAGGCTGAGCACCAAAGAATTGATGCTTTTGAACTGTGGTGTTGGAGAAGACTCTTGAGAGTCCCTTGGACTGCAAGGAGATCCAACCAGTCCATTCTGAAGGAGATCAGCCCTGGGATTTCTTTGGAAGGAATGATGCTAAAGCTGAAACTCCAGTACTTTGGCCACCTGATGCGAAGAGTTGACTCATTGGAAAAGACTCTGATGCTGGGAGGGATTGGGGGCAGGAGGAGAAGGGGACGACAGAGGATGAGATGGCTGGATGGCATCACTGACTCGATGGATGTGAGTCTGAGTGAACTCCGGGAGTTTGTGATGGACAGGGAGGCCTGACGTGCTGCGATTCATGGGGTCGCAAAGAGTCAGACACGACTGAGCGACTGAACTGAACTGAACAATAATCTTGGTTACAAAGGTTATTATAAGATGTTTTAATTTATAGATAGTGATAACTGTTTGTGTGTTGTAAGCAATCTTCTTTTTATTTCCAACTATAATATCCTCATAAGATATGAGAATGTATCTGATATAAAATATAGTTTTTAAAAATGCATGCTACCTCAGAGTTGAATATTAAAATATTCAGTTGGCACTTGTACTTAATTCTCATTCATGGTTAAGAATTAAAATGGATTGTTTTGAAGCTAGGGGAAAGTAAACTCTATTTTGGTGAAGGCTTGAAAATACTTTTTTTTTTTAATTAGTAAAAGAGTTGGTTAAAAGATTTCTTTCAGAAATTGTATACTGGTTCATAAGTAATATTCTTAGTTAGACATTAATACCTGGCTGGTCTCCTGAATTTCATATTTTGGTAAGTAGGTCTCAAGTTAACATTTGCTTGAATATATTTCTGCTTCCTTAAGGTAGACCTTTACCTAAATATTTGCTTTCTATATGTAGTTAATTCTGAATCCTAAAGAAATGTGTGATAATGTCTTATCAGACATTCAAATAGCAGTGGCACAGAATTTGAAACCTCTTCATTTTCATTTAGAAGATTTATTTGTGGATTTAAAGCTTAACCTGGAGCACTTGTGACACATATATATTTAGCCATGGAGGCGCTCAGACATCAACTCGTTGCCTGTTTTCCCTGAGCACCGCTGTACGCCCAGCTCTGTGCTGGTGCTGACCTCCTGCTTGTAAGATGTTCCCAGGGCTGGGACAGGTAGAGGCTGATTCCAGCTCATTGGTAGCAGTAGTCTTACATCATCAAACATATTGCTTTATGGTCAGCCTTTCTGTTTTTTTAATCGCAGATTACTGAACGAGAATTAAAACCAGGGGGTGCCAACATCCCAGTCACAGAGAAGAACAAGAAGGAGTACATTGAGAGGATGGTGAAATGGAGGATTGAGAGGGGTGTCGTGCAGCAGACAGAGAGCTTAGTGCGTGGCTTCTATGAGGTAAAGACAACCAGCTATAGTGCAGTTCTCGGCTGACCCCAGTTATACCTTGGTCCCTCTCATTCTACTTCATATCTGTGTCATATTCTCATTTCTCTTTTGTTGTATTTACTGTTGCTAATTCAATTTAAAAACTTCAATAATTTTTCCTGTATGTTTCAAGAATACAAAAAATTTATTGCCCTGTTACAAGAAATCATTGAAATAAAATGACCTGAATTCAAATAGCATTTGAGAGTTGAATGACCAGTAATAACATTTAAGTCATGCATCTTACTCATGCTTAGATATGGGTAATCAAATCTCATGCTAATGAGATAGCATGCAAATGATAATATCTGAGGGTCAGAATGAGTTGTTACAAGTATTTCATGTGACTTCTTTTGTGAAAAAGCCCCCATAGCTAAAATAAAAATAAACATGAAAATGACTGGAGCGCTAGATCTTCTCCAAGAGAAAAAAAAAGAAAAGAAAAGAATTCATTAATGACCAATTATAAAACAAAAATTCTGTTGAAAATTTCATCAACCTTGTACTAAAAATATATTTGTAGAGAACTTTACAGTTTTAAAAGTGCCTCCACAGAATACATCCATGTATTCCCAACACTCCTTGTGCCCTCCTTTTTTGATGAAGTGTAATTGTAGCTGAGGCTTCTCCAGGTTCTTAAGCCACGTCCTGTATTCTTTTTATTCTGCAGGTGGTGGATGCCAGGCTGGTATCTGTTTTTGATGCAAGAGAACTAGAACTGGTCATCGCAGGCACAGCTGAAATAGACCTAAGTGATTGGAGAAACAACACAGAATACAGAGGAGGTGAAATTTGACTTAAAGATGGCTGGATTTTTAGTTTCAGACTAAAGGGAGGCAAGTGGTTCAGCGCATGGATCTGGATCCAGGACAGGCAGGGGCACTTGCACTCTAATCATAGGTCTGACACACTCTCCTTTGAGACCATGAGCAAGTGCATGCCCTTCTTCCCCTAGCTGTCTCATCTGTCAAGTGGAAGGAGGACTGTTTACGCACCGTCTGAGGATGTCATAAGTCTTAATTGTTGGTGAAGAAATATGACCATAGGAACAGTAATTAATTGTTTTATGGTGTTGTTAGTGAAGCATCAAGGAGCTCATATTGGACTGGTTAGACTCCACCTATTCTGTCTTCATTCTCAAACCTGAAGAGGCATACCTCTTAACTTCTTTTTTTTACCTCTTAACTTCTTAATGAGCAAACAGTTTTTCTACATTTCACTTGAACTACTTACCAGTTGTAATTCACAGTTGAAACTCATGAATATAATAAGATACAGTTCTCAGATTTCAAATTTGTTGAACAAACCCTTTTAGAATTCAAGCATTAGGTTCAACCAAAAAGGAAACTGCTGTAAGATTAGCTTAAAACTGTATTCGTGCCCAGTGTCTTCAATTATGTTTGACTCTTTGTGACCCTATGGACTGTAGCCCATAAGGCTCCTCTGTCCATGGGATTTCCCAGGCAAGAATACTAGAGTGAGTTGCCATACCCTCTTCCAGGGGATCTTTCCCACCCAGGGATCAAACCCACATCTCCTCCATCTCCTGAATTGCAGGTGGATTCTTTACTGCTGAACCATTGGGGAAGCAGCTTAAAACTGGACATGTCACCAGATAGGAAGCTTTAGGGCTGGCATTTCTACAGATCAGTACAAGTTTTCAATTAGCAATTGGCATTAAAGCCACTGTGATTTGATTGCTGAATCAATACACTTGGAAAGGGACCTGATGCTAACCCAGAGTTAGTTTTATTCAATACTTTCAAACAAAGAACAAATACATTTTCTGAAATTTATTGTAGTGTTATTAAGTCTTCAGAAAGTCATGATAAATGATAGTTGGGTTTTGCTTTTGTCTTTTAACTTAGAATGTAAGAGGTGAGCAGTAATTGTGAACTTGGAGAGTGAAGAATACAAGCTTTAAGTCACTGAATTAATCACTTAGCAGACTAAAATTAGAGCTGAGCAGTTCTCCAGTTATCAGTAAATTGAAACAGAGATTTAAAGGAAAAAAAACATAAAACTATGGAGTAAAGATACACCTTAACATTGGCCCCGATGCTTTTATTTTGGCTTATGCTCGGCTCTTCCAATCCATCATCATTGCCCCGGCTGGCTTTGCCTGCTCATTTTCTCTGAAAGGCAGGATTAAACTGCAGTGTCCATTGCTGCTATTTCTGAAGTCCAGTTGCTGTAATAAGTCTTTACCAATTGACCCTCTGTCAATCCACATAGGCCTTAGCTGTTATAACTGTTAACTAAACCAGTTTCGTTCACTAAAATACAATTTCTCCAACATGCTGCGTAACTTATGTGTTACCATAAATACTATTAGCTCGTTCTTTTACCCACCCCACACACCCCCAGGTGATTCTAATAACATTCAATCACATCAGCCAGTTTTGTGTTTCCATAGGATAGACTTTTATTCTCTGTGTATGATGAATCAAGTACCTATTTCTTTGCTTATTGTCAATCTTATCAAATAAAATCCTTGGGAACGGAGTGCTGGGGGGAGGGAGGGGCAGGAAAAGGTCAAGATACCCAGTTGCCATGTTTGCTAACCCAGCTAGTTGGCACTGAATGAAGGTGCAGCTTTGCTGCCATTTGCCGTATGTTCACAGGGCAGCTGTTTGTAGAGAATATGATGAGATACTTTCACTCCTGCTCCTTCTATAAATGGTTTTGGCACAGACAGCAAAGGAGAGGCATAAAAGGGCCAGTTCAAAGGGTCAGAAAACTTTAAAGCTTTAAAGAGCCAATGCACTTATTTTATAGATGACAAAACTCTTTTCTCAGCACCAAATAGCTAATCTTTGCCAAAGGCAGGACAATGACCCTCTGGATTTCCGTGTCCAGTCTAGCTGTATTTACCCTCCATTTGGATCCCTTTCTTCTCCAAAGGGCATCACTGACCAAATGGTAAACAGTAAGGCAAGAGTCCCCTCAAAACCCATGTGCGGAAAAATTTGCAGGAAAATGGTTTCTACCCAGCTTATCCTCAGGACTAACTGCTACTGATTCAGAATTAGAGTAGCTCTCTGCACACTGAATATGTCACTCAGCTGGTCTGAATCACTAACTGTGCTGTAATCTTTGTCAACCTTCTCTCTGAACTTAATTTTTCTCCATTGAGTTTTGGGAATCCACTGCTACTCCCTTCACTCCAGTACTCTTGCCTGGAGAATCTCCATGGGGTCGCTAAGAGTCGGACACGACTGAGCGACTTCACTTTCACTTTTCACTTTCATGCATTGGAGAAGGAAATGGCAACCCACTCCAGTATTCTTGCCTGGAGAATCCCATGGATGGAGGAGCCTGGTGGGCTGCAGTCCATGGGGTCGCCAAGAGTCGGACACGACTGAGCGACTTCACTTTCACTTTTCACTTTCATGCATTAGAGAAGGAAATGGCAACCCACTCCAGTATTCTTGCCTGGAGAATCTCAGGGACAGAGGAGCCTGGTGGGCTGCCATCTATGGGGTTGCACAGAGTTGGACACGACTGACGCAACTTAGCAGCAGCAGCTGCAGCAGCTACTCCCTTAATCCTCCTGTGGGATGATACTATTGACATTTTATTAAACTCTACTGCAGTGTGGAATAAAAATAACATTTAGGTTGATGATTGTTTGAAATTTACTCATTGAAGGAATGAAAGTAGTATAATTATTTTCCCTTTTTGCTAACAAAAAGTAATTTGATTTTAAAATATGAACATTATATATAGTTTTAAAATAGTTTACAATATATGTTTATTTGTATAATTATTTGATTTATGTCTCTCTCTGTACCGGAAGCCCTGTGCGGGTCTGTTTCCTCTGCTATTGTTCCCTCAACCCTCAGGCGTAGTACAGTGCTTGGCATGATGGTTTGTTGTTCAGCTCACAGTTGTATCCAACGCTTTGTGACCCCGTGGACTGCAGCACGCAAGGCTTCCCTGTCTTTCACTATCTCCTGGAGTTTGCTCAGACTCCTATACAAAATTATTTCTTAAATGAAGGAATGAAAGTTTCAAGCATTTCCAATACCAGCAACTATATTTTTCAAAAATGATATGGTTAACGATAACTCACTTGTTCTCTGCTAGTTTCATTTAGTGACCTCTAAATGGAAACAGATTTCTTGGTTCCATTTAGTGTTTTGTTTTACTTTTGACACTCATGTGATCACATTAACAGTGTTATTCCTTCGTCTAAAATTGTAAATAACCTTTAACGAATCCAAGATGATGATTTATGTCTGAGAGTCTTTTGTTGACATGCCATGGTCATAGTGACTTAAGATAGAACACTCAAAGTAATACTACCTTTCATGATTGGTTTGATAGGATATCATGACAATCACATTGTAATTCGGTGGTTCTGGGCTGCAGTGGAAAGATTCAACAATGAACAACGACTGAGGTTGTTACAGGTAAGATGCCTTTAGTTAATCTTTTTAATGCATTAATTCTTGTTGGAATTTCATATTTTTAATAATGGCTAAGTATACTCAGTAAATATATCCCATGTTTATCTGCATATTCTGAGTACACTGTTTTCAGACTCTTCTGATTGCATGGTTCTTTGGTTCCATCACTGTGCAGAACATCTCTAACTAGTCCAAGCATCTCATTAGAGTTGTGAGGAAGTACCGATTGCCATCCAAGAGTCCTCAGAACAACATCCACCTTCAGGGCAGTTAGATCCCTTCATCCAGAGGCCCTCCAAGTATTCTGCAGGCCAGCATCTCTGGCAACAGAAAGAGATAAATCTTCAGTCTCATTTATCAAGAAATGATCCAGTTCCTTGATAGAGAGTCCCTTCTTTTCTTCCATCTAACTTTCCACAAATGTGAGATAACATTAAAGTTTAAGAATACTGGGAAAACTAACTCATTATTTTCTTATGGTGTTATAGTTATACAGGGAACTTGTTTGTTGATTGCAGCTAAAGAAATATCAGACATGGGGAAGCCTTCTATTTGCTTAGACAAAATCTTACAAGTAGTCTGGATCTTAGCTCCTTTGGATTATAGCTCTGAGTCTCAAATTTGCAGGCCTATAAGTTCTTTTTGTTTTTCATTCACCTCAAATTGATCAGGGACTGATGCTAAGTAGACTTAGGTTAATTGACACGTCCACTTTATTAATCTCTAATGGAAAGTATCCGTGGTTTAAGCTTTTAAGTTAAAGGATATATAGGATGGTGTATTTTCTACAAATCGTCTACATCCCCTTTCCCTTTATAATGCACTGTCCTTCCTTGGGATTCTCCAGCTCTTTGTCAGAATTCTCACATTATAGTTATTCTGTCTCTATGGTTTTATCTTTTGAGCTTTACCACCAGTGAGCACCATGCTGCTCTTCCCCAGCACCTCTGTATATGAATGATGCCTTTCCTAGAGACTGATCTCTTGGCTTCACCTTCTCCTTCTGTTTTCTTGGGTTGATAGTTTGTTACAGGCACATCCAGCATTCCCTATGAAGGATTTGCTTCTCTCCGAGGCAGTAATGGCCCAAGAAGATTCTGTGTGGAGAAATGGGGGAAAATCACTGCTCTTCCCAGGTAAAGTAGAAAACATTTCTTTACTGTCACTACAGTGCTCTAGGGGGGAACTTTAGCTTAAGTGTATGTTGACTTATTGCCTTTTTTATGTTGAAAGTTTGGAAGAGTGGAAAAAGCTTTTAGAATGAATTGATCTTGGATTACCTTTCTAAATGATGTAAAGAAAGATATTCCTATTATACTTGAAGTACATATGTACATATCTTAAAATACAAAACACAACAGAACCAAAGCATTTGTTAGCGATAGGAGAAGCAATGTTGTCATACTTGTAGCTCTAGTTTATGTTTCAGAAGCTCTAGTTTTAAGTTTATCATTGGTAACTATTTCGAATCCCTTCACTAAAAATGACCATTGTGGTTTCTAAGGAAAATTAAATCATGTAAATATGCCTCTTCAATCTATCATACATGCCTTACCACCTTGTGAATGCTCTCTGCATTGTACTCTCATTCATAACAAAATGATATATTTCCTTAAGTGGAAAAAATTGCTTTTCTGCTGCTACTAATAAATATAAAAGACTAGTAAGGCTGCTGCTGCTAAGTCACGTCAGTCGTGTCCGACTCTGTGCGACCCCATAGACGGCAGCCCACAGGCTCCCCGTCCCTGGGATTCTCCAGGCAAGAACACTGGAGTGGGTTGCCATTTCCTTCTCCAATGCATGAAAGTGAAAAGTGAAAGTGAAGTCGCTCAGTCATGTCCGACTCCTAGCGACCCCAAGAACTACAGCCCACCACGCTCCTCTGCCCATGGGATTTTCCAGGCAAGAGTACTGGGGTGGGGTGCCATTGCCTTCTCCCAGTAAGGCAGCATCTGTGAATTTAAAAACTGGGTTGAATGGAGCAAACTGGAACTGAAGCAGAAGAAAAGCAGGGAGCAAATAAAGAGGAACAGAGAAGAGTTAGTTTCAGAACTCCTTTATCAATCAGCAGTAATATATTGAATTTTTGAATAAAAAGGATTTCAGATTGCCTCTCATTTTACTAATAATAAAACTGCTTTCTGGGGAAGTTAAATCTTCCCAAGTGATATTAAGTTCCTGATAATGTTATCCTGCATTTAAGTACAGTTAGCCATCTGTATCCATGATTTCTGCATCTACGGATTCAGCCAACCACAGATTCCCAACAACTACAGGTCAAAAATATTTTTTTGAAAAGTTTCCAGAAAGTTACAGAAACAAAACTTGAATTTGCTGCATGCTGGAAACCATCACTTAGCATTTACATTGTACTAGGTATTTCAAGCAATCTAGAGATGACTTGCTTCCCAGATGGCTCAGTGGTAAGGAATCCACCTGCCAGTGCAGGAGATACAAGAGACATGGGTTCAGTCCCTGGGTCGGGAAGATCCCTTGGAGTAGGAAATGGCAACCCACCCTAGTGTTCTTGCCTGGAAAATTCCATGGACAGAGGAGCCTGGCATGCTACGGTCCATGGAGTCACAAAGAGTCATACACAACTGAACACAAGATGATTTAAAGTATACAGGAAGACGTGCATAGGTTAGATGAAAATAATACGCCATTTTATATTTGAGCATCCATGGATTTTGGTATCTCTGAGGGAGTTCTGGAACCATCCCCTGGGGATACCAAGACAATTGTACAGATGACTTTGAGAAACTTATTAGTCAGACTGACTTCTTAGCAGTTGTAAGGCACTGGTTTTTTAAGAATAGAGTTCTAAGCATAAACATGTAAAAAAGTGGTGCTGAAAATACAGATACAGAGAGCAATGAATAGAGCTCACTCAGGGCTGACCTGAGCCACCTCTTTGGGTACATCTCAATTTGTGAACAGAAGTGCTTGCATGCAAACATCTAAGTATTAGCTAGCTGACTTGTGTTCCAAATGTAAAAGATTTAATTTCATTATTTAAAGAAGAATTTTATATTATTTTCCTTATGTCTGAAACATGGCTTTTCTTGCTTAAACCACATTTGCAACACAAAAGCAGACTTACACTCTCTGAGTAGGGCCTTTCACCTTTCTGAGAAACTCAAGGATGCATTAAAGAGGCAAGAAAGATGAATTGTGTTCTTTCTGTTGAAATCTGTTTTTGTAAAGATTTACTTTTGTAAAGTAGATGGAATAAACTGTAATAGTAGGAATATATATCAGCTATTCATATTAAATCACTGAAATTTTCACCAAACCTGGTGAGCAAAGAAAGGTAATTTGGTGTAAACAACAAACTTTAGCTTCAGAGAGACTAAGTTCTACCCCAGTTCTGTTACTTGCCTGCAGTGTAGTCTTCGAGAAGTTGCTTAATCTTTCTGAACCTCTGTTTCCTCATCTACATTGTAGGTCAGTAATTCTGAAGATTAAATGAAATTATGCATATAAAACATTTACTGCTGACCCTGGCTCAGCTGATGATGGCTGCCATTATGACTTCTGCCATCATCATTTGTAATATATGTCAGACTGCAGCTTATTAGAAACAGCGCAGGGTTGAAAGTTAGAAGACCTGGAGTTCTTGGGAGGTTGGGATTTCTCACCCACCTCTGCCACCAGCTGACTCTGGGACCAAAAAAGACCACTTGATTTCTTAGCCTGTTTCTCCACCTTTAAATGGCCAGGGAAGGGGTGGTCTGTTAGGTTCAGTTCATCAATAAGTAGCACTGACAGGTTGCTGAAGAATCTTGGGGGTCAGGCCATATTTACTTGTGTACTTCCTCCGGAGTTCCAGGAAGTTCATATACTTGACTCATCATAAATGGTGGGGTTCTTCATAGCATTGCATACATACAGTTGGGTAACAGGCATTGTTGTTTCTTCCTTTCTTCATTGTGACCTGAGGCTCTAGGTTCTAGATTCCAGTTCTACCCAGATTGTAAAAGTCATACATAAAGGTGATATGAGGCACATCAGGCAAGCAGACCATTTTCATACGTTGCCTGTAACAGGCTCTAATATTTTAGATCCAGTGGGAAGAAAGAGGTACTTGACTATTCTACTTCACCAGTTCATCAACTTACATAGCCTTGTTAGGAGATATAAGTGAAGATTTAAGCCTTTTGATACACTAGTTATGTGATCCTAAAAGCCTGGATCCATCTCTGAAAAATAGAAATAACAATGCCATGCTCAAGGAGTATTTTTGAGAATAATGTGCATGAAAGTCCTTAAGGATAGTATGTTCTTTTAAACCTTTTATTATGATTCTTCTGGGAGCCACCATACTGCTGAAACTATTAAAATCTGCTTCACAAAAGTGGTACATTGGAAGAAAAACATAAAAGGAGAACTTCAACTCATGACCATACAGTTTTATCAGAAGTGATTTCTTCACTGATAACTGTCATCATGAAACACATCATGGCGTGTTAAGTGCCAAAAAGATCTTTAAGATTGGCTCTGGTCTAAAGAGATGGTATTTATGACTAAGCCCATTTTTTCCTACTATTAGCACAGATATACTAACGCCATCATTCCTGCTGTTTCCTACTAGGTTTAAGTCGTAGAACTAAAGAACTGGTCTGTACCAAGCTATTCAACCCCAATGTATTTCTTTTTCTTATTTGTGAGATGATGTCTAACATTAAAAATGTGACATTGTACACGCTGGATACAAAATGAATGGATATGCTTCTTCCTTAAAATGTGTATTCCCTAGGAAGTCTGGCATCATCTTGTGTCAGGCAGGGGAAGCTGTACCCTGGAGAAGTGGAAGTGGAAGTAGCTGTAAAGGATGAGGACAGGCAGCCCCAGCAGAAGGGAGGGCATCTTATTCTAGACATGGATGACTGAGGGCCTTTCAGCCTTTCAAGGAAGCAAATGAGTCTCTTTTTCTCTCAGACGTCCTAGTCCTCATTGTGGTAGCAGTAAATAATGCTACTTACAACGTGGGCCAAAAAGTGTATTAAAGTATATAGGGGTGTCTCTGAAGCCAGAACAAGTTGAATCTGTGGCTCTCTTTTTCTGTCTTTTGGTAATAAAGTAACCAGAGACCAGATGATAAATAATGATGGAGATAGGCCGGTGTCTCTGTGGAGGTGTCTAACTTGAACACATTACTGCACTTCCTCTGCTTCCTGGTTAGTAGTTAGCTCTGTATGTTGCATTTCTGTAGATTTCCTGTCCCCTGTGCTCTGATGGGCTTAGGAGACTGTAAATTCACTTTATGGCAAATGGTCTCTTAAACATTCTGAAAAACAGGCTGCTCACTTGCCCCCAGGAAAATGCAGGTCAGATCCTCTCTCCCAGGGTGGTGTAGACTTTATGTGTTCTTCCCAGAGGCTCTTGCCCGGTAGGCAGTGGGAGAGCTGCTGTGGTAATCGGGGAGTGTTTGGTTTTGCCCGAAGAGGGAAACACTCATTTTAGAAAATGGCTGTGTCTGGAGATGATTATAAATGCAATGCTGACCCAAATTAAAAAATAAAAAGTAAGAGTTAATTATGAAATGAGAGGGAACACATGTATACCTGTGGCGGATTCATTTTGATATTTGGCAAAACTAATACAATTATGTAAAGTTTAAAAATAAAATAAAATTTAAAAAAAAAAAAAGAAATGAGTGTCTCAGGGAGACAGCTTTTCCAGTGGAATAGAACTTTAAAAGATAAAATAACTTTTAAAGATAAATTTTTTTCATTAAAAAATTTTTTAATTGATGTATAGTTGATAATACAATATTATGTAAGTTACAAGTATACAATATAGTAGTTCACAATTTTAAAGATTATTCTCCATTTATTGTTATTATAAATTATTGGCTATATTCCCAATGTTGTACAATATATCCTTAGAGCTTATTTTTTACATAAGTTTGTACCTCTTACTCCCTAACCCCTGTATTGCTAGTCATTTTTTCACTTTTTAATCTTATGTAAAGAAAAGTGAAAAGTGTTAGTTATTCAGTCATATCTGACTCTTTGTGATCCCATGGACCGTAGCCCGCCAGGCTCCTCTGTCCATGGGATTCTCCAGGCAAGAATACTGGAGTGGGTAGCCATTCCTTTCTCCAGGAGATCTTCCCAACCCAGGGATTGAACCTGGGTCTCCCACATTGCAGGCAGATTCTTTACCATCTGAGCCACCAGGGAAGACCCATGTAAAATTTTCACAAAAATGCCAAGAAGTTAAAAATAAAAAGATGGGTATATAATATAAATACATATATAGTAATATATAATAAAATATATAATAAAATTAGTGTGCATTATAGTATATCATTAATATACTATAATATAATTAATAAATATTATAGTAATATATAATAATAATATATAAAGTACACTACTGAGATAACCTCTAAACATACTTCTACTCATTTGTATACAGCATACACATACATGACACACATTTAAAAACAAGATACAATCAGAGCATATATACTGTTTATGACCTGCTTTTTGTTTACCAAATATCACTAATCATGAACATCTTTCAGTGCCATGAAATACTGCTTTACAGTGTCATCAGTAATTCAGCCCTTCCTCCTCTAGTACAGATAGCATTGTCTACTGGCAAATTGAACTGTAAACTAGGAGATAGGAAAGTAAGTGAGGAGCTCATGTCACTTTCTTTAATTAAAAAAAAGTTCAGAACAAGAGACAGACACTGTAAGGATCCCTTGGTGCCACCTCGTTTTTGTACTTGTCTTGGGGCATCCCTCCCTGGTCTCCCAACTCCCCACCATGTGCTGGTCAGCTGAGGGGCCTTGGTTGAGAGGAAATTGGCAGAAGATTCTCTATAATAAAGTTGTCTGCTCCATGGTTTAATCTCTTATATAAGGCCATCTCCCACTCTTTCCCTTTCTTCCTTTTTACTCAATTCATGCTCTCTAATAATAATATTTTAAGGTTTTATTGTATCCTGCCATTGAATCAGCATGTGCTAACAAAGATATACCCATGATGACTAGGAGTATTACTTTATTAAAGATGCTTAAATATACTATACCTTTTGGATTGGTCTTTACCTTGGGAAATGGATAAAATGTTCATAAAGCATACTTTGTCTAAAAAAAGAACTGCAGTAAATAATGTAAAATACTATTGAAATAATTTGTAGTTCCTAAATGGAGTAAAAGTATTGATAGTTTTCACTGTTGCTTTCAACAGAATCGAGTCTTTCAGGTCACAACAGCTGTAAATCATAAAGTATGTATTTGTGAATGACAAACATTACTGCTGATAAGGACTTGGTCATCCCCTTCTCTGTGGCTTCAGGACCAAAAACTACTTTGGGCTCATCTCTTTCCACCACCATAGTCCACTTCACAAGCCCCTCTCCACGAGGCTATTGCCATAGCCTGCTGTCTACATGGTTATTTCTGTATATACATACTGTAGTTTATTCTGTGCTCAGCAACCAAAGTGAGCTTCTGAAATCTCCATATCACCTCCCTACCCTACTTATACTTGTCAATGACATAGTAAAATCCAGACTCCTTGCCGAGGACTGACTACCAGGTAGGTGGCCTGGTCTGGCCTACTACCCCAACCTCCACTCATACGCTCTCCCCTCACCTGCTGCAGCCACCAGCCTCCTCCTTGTTCCTCAAATTGACCAAACTTAACTCTGCCTCAAGACTCTAGAACTTGCTGCCCCATCTCTTTTCTGCTGGTTCTGCGTGTGACTGGCTTTGTCATCCCTAAGGACTCAGCTCAGTGCTCAGAAAGGCCCTCCAGGCTCTGCTCCCAGTGTACCTATCATTCTGTTATACCTTATTTACTGTCTAGGACTTACTTACGTTCTGTCATTGTATACCTACTAACTATCTCCCCTCTCTAGGATCTAACCCTGTGAGAACAAGGAGCTTATTTGAATTGAATGTGGCTTTGCCTGTCATGCTAAGCCATAGCACATAATATTTTTGGTAAGCTCTTAAGTTTAACATACGACTCTGGACCATTCCAGACAAGATATGCCAAAATCACTTTTGTGTCTTTATACCTTCATCTAAACAATTGGGATAGGCACTAGTAATTACATTACAAAGTTGTTTTGGAGATGAAGTGAGATGTTTTGTTGTTGTTCAGTTGCTAAGTCATGTCCGACTCTCTTCCACCCCATGGACTGCAGCATGCCAGGCTTCCCTGTCCTTCACTATCTCCCAGAGTTTGCTCAAATTCATGTCCATTAAGTCGGTGATGCTGTTAACCATCTCATCCTCTGCTGCTCTCTCCTCTTTCTGCCTTCAATCTTTTCCCAACATCAGGGTCTTTTCTGATGACTCAGCTTTTTGCATCACGTGGCCAAAGTGTTGGAGGTTCAGCTTCAGCATCAGTCCCTCCAATAAGTATTCAGGGTTGATTTTCTTTAGAATTGACTGATTTGATCTCCTTGCAGTCCAAGGGACTCTCAAGAGTCTTCTCCAGTACCACAGTTCCAAAGCATCAATTCTTTGGCACTCAGCCTTCTTTATGGTCCAGCTCTCACATCCATACATGACTACTGGAAAAACCATAGCTTTGACTATATGAACCTTTGTTGGTGAAGTGATGTCTTTGCTTTTTTTTTTTTTTTTTTGTATTTTTTAAAATTTTAATTGGAGGCTAATTACTTTACAATATTAAATATGTAAATATTAAATATTAAATATGGTGGGTTTTGCCATACATTCACATGAATCAGCCATGGGTGTATATGTGTTCCCCATCTTGACCCTCCCTCCCACCTCCCTCCCCATCCCATCCTTCAGGGTCATCCCAGTACACCAGCCCTGAGCACCCTGCCTCATGCATCGAACCTGAACTGGCGATCTATTTCACATATGCTAATATACGTGTTTCAATGCTATTCTCTCAAATCATCCCACCCTCATCTTCTCCCACAGAGTCCAACAGTCTGTTCTTTACATCTGTGTCTCTTTTGCTGTCTCGCATGTAGGGTCATCATTACCATCTTTCTAAATTCCATATATATGCATTAATATACTGTATTGGTGTTTTTCTTTCTGACTTACTTTGCTCTGTATAATAGGCATCTTTGCTTTTTAATGTGCTACCTAGGTTTGCCATCACCTACAATGGGCAAAGTGCTTAAAATGATGCCTAACACATCATTCAGTTAATTCAGCTGTTTTGACTGTTGTCACTAATCCCTAGCCTTCAGAGCTCACCTGGCATTTTACAATTTTTAGATATTTAAGAAATGTGCTGTATCCAGCCAGGATATTTGTATTTTGTTTGAGTTCTCAATCTGGAACTACTCCTTACTGGGTTTTCTTCTGTTGGGTTTAAATTCTTACATTTGAAAAGTATGTACTCTTCATCTTTTCCCAGGGCTACCCACAGGTGAGACATGACCTGCTTACCAGGCATAGTTTGAAGAGTTTCTTCTGCTGATTATCCCCCATTCAGGAGGAACATTCTACTCTGTATTTATAGATCCAGTTCATTTTAACCCAGGCAACCTAATAAGACTTTAGAATAAGATATTAGTTAGTAATCTAATTCCTTTAATAAGCCTTTAGATACTAGTTACCTTGTGGGAGATATAAGTTGATCTCTTGTCAACATGAACTTTAAAACCTAGAGAAGGGACTAACAGATATTTCAATCAACAGATAACCAACATCATTGCCAAATGGTGTATCACACACAGGTAGTGGGTGTAGTAAGTGCCATAGAATTCCTTTCCGTTGTTTCACATTTACTGAACACCTGGTAAGAGTCAGAGTTGTGCTGTGCCACCAGGATTGCACAAATACTTGTGAACTAGTCTTAGTGAGGATTCCTGCCCTAAATCCCATGGTCTAAGAAAATATTAGTGGCGATAAAAGAGAAATTGTGAATATTTATAAAAGTCATGACAAAAGTTATAGCTTTATTTGTGTTAATAAATTTAGGCTAACAAAGCAATCACTGAATCACTTCAGTTGAATTGGTCACTCTGTGTGACTGGTAACTGTGTATTTCTCATGCCAGTTACAAGCTCTAAATTCATCACCTTCATCCTTCTCCATTTCCTCTATTGCCTGTTGTGTTTAACAGCGCCTGTGCCACCTCATGCTCCACACGCACTCACTAGCTGCCTTTAATGCATGGAATGGATGGAAAAGGTCTCTGCATTCACGTCCATTCTGGGCTCCTGTCACTCAAGCACTTTAGTTCTCAAGTTTCCTGCAGTGCTTCCTCTCGCTTCCAGGCAGTCTGCTGGGAACGTCCTTCTCTTTGTTGTTAAACCAGAAAAACCCTACAACACCTACAAATCCTTCAAGGCTTGGCACAAATAGTGTCCTCTCTAAAGCCTTTCTTGACTCCACAGAGCAGACTCGTAACTCGTTGTATGCAGGGTCACTAATGGCCCATAGGAGTCTTTTTGGAGTAGACAAAGGTTTCTTACAGTTTTCTGGAGAAAAGCAGCCCTGAGCTAGGGATTATGAGTTGCTGAGCAGAGTCAAAGGTAGGCTGCATTTCAGACCCCTAGTATAGAGCGCAGACTGCGTAACCTTTGGCAGGTCCCATTTGCCTGCACATTTTGTTGTCAGAGTATAAACATCTCGTAGGCAGAGACCAGATTATTCATTCTCATATACTAAGGGACAGCTCAATGTCTGGCATGCAGTATGACCTCAGAACTTGTTTGTTCAATGAATTAAGGAATAAATGAAATGTAAGTTGAAAAATTAATTTTTATTCATCAGGGCACTTTGTATAGGAATGCCAAGCTTTCAAATATGGGGCCTTCAAAGGGGTACATAATCAAAGAGAGTCTGCAGATGCGGGGGCCCTGGAGAGCCTAAGAAGAGAGCCCCTCTTTGCCCACCTCACAGCCCAGCTCCTGGCCGACTCTGGCCATTCATCCTGGCTGCCCTGCCAGCAAGACTGCCTGAACACCTGATTCCCTTGTGGGAAAGCCAGGCTCAGATGGGGAGAATTTGAGCTTGACAAGTAAACTTGGTCAGGAATGCTCCTATTTCCAAAGAAATCATGACATTAAAGTGTGATATTCTAATATACTTTAGGGATTTTCCAGGATGCTTTTAAGTATTTGTTTTTGATTTATTAATTACTCGATGAAAAGGTTGAAAGAGGAGTAGGGAAACAAATCAGAAGGATTAGGCACCACTGCCAATTGAAAAGAGGGTACTGATAAAACACACTCTAAATGATAATGCAAATAAAAAGGATTTATTAGATTTATATACATTTTATTTCTAGGGCTATATCTACTAGATAAAATGAAGCCCATGGTTTTCTCATTCTCTCTTTAGAATCTTGATTCTAATTTCTTCTTTGCCTCATATTTTGAGTCCTTATAAGCTTCCAAAAGTCACTTCTTGGAGAATCAATTTATAAATGCATACACATACAGAAACACATTAATCAATCAATCTATGAAACCAGATATAATTGTGATTCTTTGGGCTCACTGGATTTGGATAATCGACTTGTCTATATCTATAGGAAAGAAAAGAGGGTTAAGCATATGACCTCCTGGTTAACATTTAAAGAATCCAGAAAGCACCAAGAGATCTATTAAGTCAGACCAGATGTCTGGAGGGCTTTTAAATCTTCTTTATATTAATGCCAGCATGATTTCCCAAAGACTAGTTCAGACCTGCCCTCCTTGAGTGGTTCTGGCTGCATAGAGTAAAATGAGGTAAACTCATTATAGCCTTAGTGTGGCTGGCTTTGAAAGATTTGAAAAATGTTCTTTTATTGAGACTGAATAACTGGATGTGCTTTTGCTGCCAATATCAACATAGTCCAAGGGCCCTTCTGTTATTTTCTGCTAGAGTTTTCTTAGGACATGGAATGGGGTGGGAGAGGGGGGTGTGAGAAGCCTTAGAGGATTGTGTTTTGTTTTGCCTTTTTTTTTCCCCTGTTCTTGGCTCACACAGCAAGTTGATGGTAAATATTGGGCAATTTATTTAACCACACGATTCCTCAATTTCCTTATTAGCAATGCTGTCTTGTTTATAAGGAGTTTTGAAATTTTTGCAAGCACACAAAACTCTGCTAAGAATAGCCAATATAGATATCTTATTTCTAATGTAATTGATGTCTCTCCAATAGTAGAGCCTACCTGCGTCAGACTCATTTAGAGTGATAGTTAAAAAGCAGATCCCTAGGCCCACCCCAGACCTTCTAAAGTAGAATTTCAGGGGGTGCACCTAAAATCTCCATTGTAAACAAGTTTCTTGGATGATTCTGATTAATTCCCCGTATATCTCTCTGAATATCTCTGCTTTGTGGTGAGCCTGAGATAGAACTTGTTGGTTAGAGGACCTGAAAAATCCCCTGGTATCTCCCAGACTTTTCTAAACTGACCAAATCTGGACCATTTTCCCTGAAGCTCCTGTATGTTTTGATTGAGTCATTCATTTAAAAAATATTTGAAGCTTTATTTTTCTAATTTCTGTCCTCAAAATGTGTGTAATCTGGTAAGGTGTTGAGGACTAGCAATTTAAAATCATGAAGTAGGATGAAATGAACACTCAGGCTTCCAAAACTGAAAAAACCAAAGCATTAGTTTCCCTGCTTTCAGTTTAATGTTGGACTTCCCCTAGGAACCCAAGATTGTGGTCTATTCTTGATTTGACTTTGGGGGAACCATTTAATCTTTCTACAGTTTCCCCCTCAACAATACATACTTTCTCCATCCTCATGAAACATTTTCCATAGGGGCTGTTTATGTTATTCAGAAGGAAAGTTCTGTTATGATAACTATATATTGTGCAACCAGGTGCAATTCAGGAATCCATGATAGCTTTAGGTTGAGGATCAATGATGGTGATTATGTCTTGTGACTGAAGAGGATCAAAAAAGTTGTCCAGTCCTTCCTTTTGTATTGAGAACTGAATTAAAAATATGAGTATCCAGGCTTATGGATTTACTGGAAAAGTTACTGAACAGCAGAGACATTCAGAGTTCCTGTTTTTTTGCTCAGAAACGTGGGAGGATGAAAGGACTGCTGCTGACTCCCAGCTTCCACCACTGCCCTTGATAGGGGTGATGCTACTATATTACACTTATTACCCTTAACTACCTCTTCTTAGGCTACACTACTACATTGAGACCTGTAGCAGTTTTCCAAAGCTGCATAACAAATTACCACCAATTTGGCAGCTTAAAACAACATGGTTACTATGTCACTGTTTCTGTAATCAGGAGTCCGAGCACAATTGAGCCAGGTCTTCTGCTCAGCATCTGAAAGCTGAAATCAAAATGTCGGCTGGATTGCATTCTCATCTGGAAGCTCAACTAGGGAAGGACCTGCTTCCAAACTCCCTTTTAGGTTGTTGATAGAATTTATTCCTTAAATCTACACAATTCATGGCAGTCTACCTCTTCAAATCTAGCAACAGTGAGACTCTGATTTCTAGATGCTCCTTTTAAAAGTCTCACCTAATTAGGTCAGGCCCAAGTTCAGGATCATCACCTTTTTAATTAACTTAAAATAAACTGATGTGAGACTTAATTACATCTTCAATATATCCTCACCCTTGCCATATTCTATTGGTTACAAATACAGGTCCCCTGTCATACTTAAAAGATAGGGATTATACAAAGGCATGGGTCATGGCAGATCATCTTAGAATTCTTCATACCACAAGACCACAATGAATTAAAATTCATCATTCAATCCAAGTATGCAAAAGAAGTTAATTGGAGGATTCAGACATTCAGTTCAGTTCAGTCGCTCAGTAGTGTCCGACTCTGCGACCCCATGAATTGCAGCATGCCAGGCCTCCTTGTCCATCACCAACTCCTGGAGTTCACTCAAACTCATGTCCATCGAGTCGGTGATGCCATCCAGCCATCTCATCCTCTGTCGTCCCCTTCTCCTCCTGCCCCCAATCCCTCCCAGCATCAGAGTCTTTTCCAATGAGTCAACTCTTCACATCAGGTGGCCAAAGTACTGGAGTTTCAGCTTTAGCATCATTCCTTCCAAAGAACACCCAGGACTGATCTCCTTTAGGATGGACTGGTTGGATCTCCTTGCAATCCAAGGGACTCTCTGGAGTCTTCTCCAACACCACAGTTCAAAAGCATCAATTCTTCAGCACTCAGCTTTCTTCACAGTCCAAATCTCACATCCATACATGACTACTGGAAAAACCATAGCCTTGACTAGATGGACCTTTGTTGGCAAAGTAATATCTCTGCTTTTCAATATGCTATCTAGGTTGGTCATAACTTTCTTTCCAAGGGGTAAGTGTCTTTTAATTTCATGGCTGCAGTCACCATCTGCAGTGATTTTGGAGCCCAAAAAAATAAAGTCTGACACTGTTTCCACTGTTTCCCCATCTATTTCCCATGAAGTGATGGGACCAGATGCCATGATCTTAGTTTTCTGAATGTTGAGCTTTAAGCCAACTTTTTTACTCTCCTCTTTCACTTTCATCAAGAGGCTTTTTAGTTCCTCTTCACTTTCTGCCATAAGGGTGGTGTCATCTGCATATCTGAGGTGATTGATATTTCTCCTGGCAATCTTGATTCCAGCTTGTGCTTCTTCCAGCCCAGCATGATGTACTCTGCGTATAAGTTAAATAAGCAGGGTGACAATATACAGCCTTGACGGACTCCTTTTCCTATTTGGAACCAGTCTGTTGTTCCATGTCCAGTTCTAACTGTTTCTTCCTGACCTGCATATAGGTTTCTCAAGAGGTAGGTCAGGTGGTCTGGTATTCCCATCTCGGTCAGAATTTTCCACAGTTTATTGTGATCCACACAGTCAAAGGCTTTGGCATAGTCAATAAAGCAGAAATAGATGTTTTTCTGGAACTCTCTTGCTTTTTCCATGATCCAGCGGATGTTGGCAATTTAGTGAGAGATAATACAAGAGTAAATCTCTTTATTTTGAAGTATTTCTTACAAGTCAATAAGAAATCCTAAAACTTTGGATGATAAATTTATTTCACACTCATAAGAATGACTGTTATTAAAAAAAATAACAAGTATTGGAGAGGATATAGAAAAATTGGAACCCATATTCATAAAAATACTTTTTTACAATAGTCAAAATGTAAAAACAACCCGTGTCAATCAATGGATGAATGGATTAACAAAACATAATATATACAAACAATGGAATATTATTCAGCTGGGAAAAAAGGAAATTGCAACCTATGCTACAACATGGACCTGGAAAATGCTAAGGGAAATAAGCTAATCACAAGGGATAAATATGGTATGATTCCACTTATATGAGGTACTTAGAGTAGTCAAATTCATAGAGACAGGAAATAGATTGATGGTTGCAGGGGTGGAAGAAAATAGGAGTTAGTATTCAATGGGTACAGATTTTCAGTTTGGAAAGAGAAAAAATTTCTAGAGATGGATAATGGTGATGGTTGCAGAACAATGTGAATGTACTTAATGCTACAGAATTGTGTCCTTGATAATGGTTATCAATGTGATGTGATTTATATTTATCAAAATAAAAATTTTTGAAGAAAAAATAAATGGGCCAAGTAGATGAACATGTAGATCACAAAACGGGAAATGTTACAAATAAGCTGACTTGGGGAAAGAGTCTCAGCCTTGTTGGTAGCCAGTGAAGTGAAAGTGTTTAAATTTCATCTAAAAGAAGTACCGTCTTTAGTCTAATGGGATAATGAATGTATGGGTCTCACGCACAAAGCCTGGATGATAATTATATTCAAAATATACTTCATTTCTCTGCTTCTTCCTCCCCTTTCCCTGTAACAGATTTAAAGTTTTCAGTTAGTATTTTTATACCAGTGTTTTACACAAGATAGATATTTAAACCATTTCTGAGACTTTCAGTATGCTAGTTCAGTTTCTTTAAAAAAGTAAAATATTCTTCTTGAGACCCAAGTTAAGGCTCAGATGTAAGGAGGTATAATATGTACTATGTCAAATGCAATTTTGAAATAGTTTATGAAAATGTATTTGATTGCAAAGATTGATTAAATGATTTTCCCCCAATATATTCTAGAGTTTGTAATATTAAGAACTTGTAAACTCTGAGCCAGTTCTATTTCTGTGTCCTAATATTGGTGCAGACAGTCCCAGACTCAGGAAGGTTTGACTTAGAATTTTTTGACTTTACAGTGGTTTGAAAATGATATGAGACTTTCCTGGTGGCTCAGTGGTGAAGAACCTGCCTGCCAATGCAGGAGACGTGGGCTCAATCCCTGGGTCAGGAAGATTTCCTGGAGAGCTACAGTTGATAGGGTCACAAATAGTTGGACATGACTGAGCACACACACACAAAAGTGATACACTTTCAGTAGAAATCGTATTTTTAGTTTTGAGTCATGATCTTTTCCTAGGCTAACAATATTCAGTGTTATACTTTTTCATGATGCTGGACAGCATCATTGAGCCTGAGCTCCTAGTCAGCCATGTGATCACCAGGGTTAAAAAAAAAAAAAAAACGGTACACATACCACCATTCCATACCCATACAAACATTCTGAAACTCAATAAATTACATGAGATATTCAACTCTTTATTATAGAAGAGGCTTTGTGTTAGATGATGTTGCCCAACTGTAGGCCAGTGTAAGTGTTCTGAGATGTACAAGGTAGTCTAGGCCAAGCTGTGATGTTCAGTTAGTTAGGTGTATCACATGCTTTTTTGACTTATGATATTTTCAGTTTACAAGGGTGTAACCTCATTGTAAGCTGAGGAAGACCTGGTTTTTCTAATATGACAGAGCCCTTCGTGTTAACGTTTTTAATAAGCTATGTGGCCACACACCTGCTTTATTTATTATCTCTTTGTTATCTCAGTTTCCACGAGTCATGATTATCCTTTGGCAATTTAATGAAGACAATTAGAGTAAATGTTTTTGATGGTAATGAAATGTAGCTAAAAATGCAAGTCTTATTAATTGGTCAAACACTGTAAGCCAGGCATTGTATTAAGTGTGTTTCTGTGATTTCATTTAATTCTCATATCCTCTGAGACAAATAATGGTGTTTCTATGATTTCATTTAATCCTCATATCCTTCTGAAACAAATAATATGATTCTCATTTTATAGATGAGAAATTGAGTGGAAGGTTTTTAATAATTCACTGCAAATCACACAGCTGTTTGGTAATGCTGAAATTCAAACAAGTTTCTCCAACTGCAAACCTCTAATCTTCCCACAACACTACACTGTAGCTAGGAGTATAACTATATTTATCTCATAAATATTAAAGTTATTTATAAGAATAAAAGGTTAAAACCATGTGATTTTGTAAAAACAGCCTGTTAATGATCACAGCTCCTAAAATTCCATATTAATTCAGGAGCAGTTTTTAAAAGCAAAGTTGTTTAGCTCCTGCAAACAAACTGTTGTACATTCCAAATAAAATGCTTCCTATTTCATGTCAAAAGTGCAGATTTGCTTCCTGATAAGATGTGCTATTTGGAGGCTGTCTATTTTTTTATTGTGATTCAGGTGCAAATAACAGGAAAGCATATTTTTTCCTATCTTGGCCAAAGGGGAGGTATTTCTAAAAAAGAATGTAACATAATGATTTAAATGGCCATTATTTTGCATCATGAATTAGGAGAAATCAGATTATAGCACAGGAGTCAAAGAAGTAACAATGGTCTACTGACTACGACAGGAAAGTCCAGCCAGGGAATTTCCCAAAACTCTAAGCCATGAGGTCTTCAGAGACACTCAGTGCTCTTCCTTGACCAACAAAATGAAAAAATGCAAAACCATTGACTTTTTAAGAAACATTCAGGCAAATGCCAACTCTGAAAACAAATTACTTTGCAAGAGCTTACCTTCATGACTTTTAGGGGGAAAAAAAAAAAAAAAAAACAACCTAACATCAAAAGAGAAATAAAAATACAAACTTGTCTTTGTAATTCTAGACAACTAAACAAATAGCAATATATATGTCATATGGATTTTAAATGATTGTGAAAATGTAAAGAAAAATTTTTTAAAGATATTATTTCCCTTAAAAGAATTCAGTTCTGAATTGTTCAAGTCAAAACATTTTCAAAGTGTTTCCAAAAGGAGTGTGAAAATTGGCAACAAACCAATTTGAATATGAAAGACAAGCATGCACAGACACCAGAAGAAAGGATCTCATTTCACTCAAAGCATTCTGAACTCTGTACTGCTTCTTCTGTTTGCAGAGCTCACACTTGTTTTAACCGTCTGGATCTCCCTCCATACCCATCCTTCTCCATGCTTTATGAAAAACTCTTGACAGCAGTTGAAGAGACCAGTACCTTTGGACTTGAGTGACCTGGAGGCAAAATGTCCAGCTCTGTGTAGACAGGCAATTCCAGAAGCTGCCTTCCTGAAGAATGGCTGAACGTTGGAAGTTTCAGGAGTCGCTTCCATTAGAGTAAAGCTGAATGCTGTTATTTTCCAGGAACGGATGCTCTGTCACATTTGGGTACTGGCTAGTGATGATGATCCTCTTGGAAGGATTTGGGTGAGCTTGATGCCCAGGGAACCACCCAACAGTCTTTCAATCAACAGTTCTTGACTGCCAAACTTTTTTCCATTTGTTATGTTCCAAGACAAAGATGAACCTGTACACGATCAGCTCCATGGTAACTTTTAGAGACTCAGGAGAATCATGAAACTTACCTTTGAACATGGTTCAAGCCAAACTGACAGCACTTGGCCCAATCTCCAAATTAGTGCAAGTTAAACAGTATAATAAAAACAAATATATTTCCTGAAAATACATTCATTTAAGCCCTCAGTTGTAACAGGATATTCATTTTCTTGCTTATGAGTACCTGCATGGTGTGTACCATAGGCTTCAGCTTTCATGGGACACAAGTGGAAAATGAAACCAAGTCAATATGAGGTAACCTTTAAGATTTGCAATAAGGTGGTCTGTGACAATGTATATGCAAAGTGATATGTGTGTAATTATGGCTGAAGACAAACTGTTAAACAATGAATTACTAATGACAGATTTTATGCTTTATAATGCATGAAAACAATTTTAAAATAATTAGCAATTAATCACAGCGTATCAGGAAAAAAGTACACAGTGAGTTCTGTTTATTTTTTATAGTTTCATTATATTTATGTTCTCTAAGATGTAGATAAGAATCTACCTATCATACTATATGTACCATCTGTTCCATTTTCATGTACCATGCTTATTCGGGCATCATGCTTGTATGTATCCTTTTAAGCACTCTCAAGGGAACAAAAGGGCCTTTTATTTTTATAAAGGTACAAAAAATTCCCCAAAATATTTTGCACTGAATGTACCAAAGTTGAAGGGACATTATAATATGACTAACAACAACTCCATCACTTGACAAGTATAATAGAAAATAGCTTCTAAATCAAACTTTCTTCACAGTGCCATGTCTACCACTACAAGGACTGTGCATCTAAGTAATAATTTTTTAAGACTCACTATATGTGATAGTATGATATGCATTTATTTAAAATGCATTAGACTCTTCCATCCATCAAATACTTTACAGGATGGCATTTAATACAGATATTTCGTATTTCCCCCACTGCTTTTTATTTGTACAGCATCATTAAACACTAAGCTCAGTTAGGGAGCCATCAGCAACACCCAAGAGATCAGCTCTCTTTAGTAATAAGAATTCCATTTTCCCTCATCAGTGAAGACATCACAAATTGAAAGTCTCAGTACTATATTTCTAAGCCTGCATTTTCACTGATGCATAATTTTCTTATTAATATTAAGAAACAGTTTTTCTATAATATCTCAGAAACTGCATGACATCACTAGCATTGTCTCTGCTTAGTTTATCAGAGGGTGTTTTTCATTTTTATTACTTTGGGGTTACTCACCATCATGGTTTATTTCTTGACTTATGGCCACAACTAACCAGATGTTCGATATGATGAAGTTAAATTGAGGGTAATAAAAGCATTGGATTAAACATTTGGTTTGCCAGCCTATGGTATCACAGGCATTGCCCAAAACATTTATAGTAGCCATGGAATTCCTGTTATAGGGTGTTAGCAATCTTACGTTTTATAGAGGTCAAATGCATGATTTTCATAGATGGTTGATGATGGTAAGAACTGATTACTCTGTTGGTTAAACTACATTTACTATGGGGACCTTCAAGAGGAATACTACTCACTGTATTCCTACACTAAAGGCAGGTACTGCAGTGTGGAGAAACATTCTGGGAACAAAGGTTACAACAATCTGGAAGTAAGGAAAGATTTATCTGTGTATTGTATTGGAAAGAAAGGAAAGAAAAAAATCTTAACTGGAAATGTTAGTTTGTACTTACTTATCATGAATATAAGTATATATTTAATTTTACAAACTATTTTTACTTGTTTGTATTTTTTTCATTATAAGGGAAAATAGTATAACATACTTTTTTAAAAACACACTTTTGATGGTATATAAAATGTTTCAGAGCTGGCATTCCCTAAGCAGCTGATAGGTTTCAATAATACAGCATTTCTTTCAAAACTATTTTCATAGACCATGTTAGCTTGAATTTTGGTTTGTGACACTTTGTTGTCATATTCTGCATTATTAGGTAAGAGATTTGAAATAAAATATATCTCTTTAATTATTTCTTTCCAAATACCAGTATAATCATTAATTGCTACCATTCTCAGAATTGGAAATTATCCAAGATGTACCTATCACATCAGAATACCATGATAATGGATCTCTTATTTTTCATTTGTATACACAAAAGAATCTGATAATAACTATTTAAAACATTAAATAACATTTCCGCAGAATAAATTCAACTTTAATATACTCTACAAATAGAAATATCCATAAATATTTTCTGCTGGACTATGAACCTAGATAATTTGGCTGTCTGGTCTTGTTTTCTTTAAAATGCTCATAAATGATACATATAGTATACCCTTTTATAAAAGACAGTCATGATACATCAAATATATGCAGACATCTCTTAGGTGAGAGAAGAGGCATTGGCATTCACTCTGTGCCAGCTGCTATGGTTGATGGTTGAGCTACAAGATTCAAAATCTGTCCTCAAGAAGCTTACAGTCTAGTGGAATACATACCAAGGTTCAGAAAATATTTTAAGTAAAATTTGATATGTTCTACAATTAAGAGAACAGCTTGCTCCATCTGGGAGTTCCAGTGACGACTTCATATGTGGGAGATACTGTGGCTAAAAAAAATCATATAAATGCTCTTTCTGTTGATACCTAATGGCATATAATAGTATGATGATACTGGTCAAGTGTGGAAGAAGGAAATGGAGTGGAGAAGGAAATGTAACCCACTCCAGTATTCTTTCCTGGGTTATCCCATGGACAGAGGAGCCTGGTATGCTACAGTCCATGAGGTCACAAAAGAGATACAGCTAAGCGTGCTCACATGCATGCACATGGAAGCCTGGAGTGCATTTACACACAGGGTTTAAAGTGTGAAGGTGGGGAACTGAACCATGATGGACCAACCCAAGGATCTTCAAGTTATCCCAAAATGACACAATGAAGTTCAATAGTTTCCCTGTTTCTTTTCATCTGCACTATGGTGTTATTAGGTTGGTGCAAAAGTAACTATGGTTTCGGACCCTGAATTTTAAGTCATTATAACTAGGCTCAGACACATCTTTATTAATCAAAATAGGAACCATCACAGTCAACACACTTTTGCCAATGAGAAATAAGTTTGTTTATTCCTGTAGCATAAAAATCCATGCTTCAAGATTTGATGAACTCTTGGAAAGCATTTTCCCTGCAAAAAAAATTGTTGAGATGCTTAAAGAAGTGGTGGTCAGTTGGTGAGATATCAGATGAATGCAGCAGATGAGACAAAACCTCGTAGCCCAATTTGTTCAACTTTTGAGGCGTTGGTTGTATGACCTGCTGTTGGGTGTTAGGGAGAAGAATTGGGCCTTTTCTGTTGACCAATGCTGGCTGCAGGCATTGCAGTTTTTGGTACATCTGATCCATTTGCTGATCATACTTCTTGAATGTAATGGTTTCACCAGGATTCAGAAAGTTGTAGTGGATCAGACCAGCATCAGACCACCAAACAGTGACTATGGCCCTTTATTTGGTGCAAGTTTGGCTTTAGTAAGTGCTTTGAAACTCCTTCTTGGTCCACCCACTGAGCTGGTCATTGCTGGTTGTATAAAATCCACTTTTTGTAGCATGTCACAATCTGGTCAAAAAATGGTTCATTATTGCATAGAATAAGAGAAGATAACACTTGAAAATGATGGGTTTTTTTGATTGGTGGTCATGTCATGAGGCACCCACTTACTGAGCTTTTTCATCTTTCCAGTTTGCTTCAAATGCCAGACGATCATAGAATTTTTGACTTGGGCAACTTCTCATGTAGTTGTAAGAGGATCAGCTTCAATGATTCTCTCCATTGGTTGTCAACTTCCAATGGCCAGCCACTGCATTCCTTTTCTTCAAGGCTCTTGTCTCCTTTGCAGAACTTCTTGAACGACCACTGCACTGTATGTTCATTAACAGTTCCTGGGCTAAATGCATTGTTGATGTTGCGAGTTGTCTCCACTGCTTTACCACCCATTTTGAACTCAAATAAGAAAATTGCTTGAATTTACCTTTTGTGTAACATAATTTCCATAGCCTAAAATACATATAAAATAAACAGCAAGTAATAATTCCTTAGCAAAAAAACATAAAGCAAGAAATGCACATTAAAATGATGTATAACATAACCACATTTAAGAGTGTATTCCAGCATCAAATGGCAAAGTTCAGAAATGCAAAACCAAAGTTACATCTGCACCAACCTAATACCTTTGCTTTGCAGTGTTAAAAATCCCAATTCCTGAGCCCATCCACCTCTGGGGTCAAAATGTTTTCCTTGTGCAAAAAAAAAAAAATGAATGGATCTTGGCCAAAGAAGTGTGGTTGCACTTTTCTAGCATCTGTTACTTTGTAATTAAGAAAAAGATCTGTAATAAATGAAGGAAAATTTTTTTCTCTTGTATAACAATCAAGTTTAAAAAACTTCATTCAAATGATTAACAGTAATGGTGGAATATGTTTAAACAGTGCTTTAGAGTTTCTCAGTGCTTTCAGGTGCTTAGTTTGTCTTGATCTTCACATACTCCGTGGAGTGGAAGGTATCAAGTCCTGTCTGCATCGAGGCTGATTTTCACAGGTGGCTTGTGAGATCAGTTTCAGTACTTCACAGCTACAGTTCCAGGTTTCATCTTGAGAAATGTGGACACTAATATGTATACCAGCCTATTCCAGTTTCACTGAAATTTGCAAGCTGCTTGTCTACCCAAACTCTCATTTTTTCAAACACTCTTAAAAACATGACACCTTCTGAAAAATCTTTGAAAAAATTAGCATATTCATAGAAAAAACTCCCAATATCCTTAATGTTTCCATTTTACTACATATTATGAGAAATTAAAAACAAAATGCAAAATTTGATGGCTTTTGGTGGATTTCTATATTATAGTAAGTTTAGTTTTCTCAAATATTATTTGGAAGCAAAATAATGAAACAGCACTTTAATCAGAAGCCTGATTTTACTTTTGAATTTTAAGCAAGGATGGATCTAGAAAACCCTGATAGCTGAGTTCCAGCCATACGGGTGAAGGGACCACTGCAGGTTCTTTTCCTCTTTGTCTTCCTCACATTGATACAACTTTTTTTCCTCTTTCTGCACAAATTATGACTTGATCACTTCTAACTAAGGCAAACATCTGATAATGAAGAGTCTGTCCAATCCAACCCAGTTTAGGAAACTCCCATTGAAGATGAAATGATGCTACACCATCATTACAAACTACTTATCACACTGCATAGTACAAATGCAAATAAAGACCGTGGCCTCACCCTCAACCTGAATCCGACTTTCAGGCCCTTTTGTGTTCTTACCTGCTTTCTCATTTAATTGATGAGTGAAAATACTCTAAATCTTAGACACAGACACCTTACTTCGATAAAATTGAGTTTAAATTAATGAGAATGTCACTTTCACTTAGGTTCTAATTTTGCGAAGCCGATATTGCCTTTCTAATTCGATTGTGTTTTCTGGCTAGATTTGCCTGTCTCACATGGAAGCAAAGGGATGTCAGAGACATCAAGCTTTCTAAACCGTGGCTTATGGCCAACCACTTGCTGCCCACTAGAAGGATGATAGAAACAAAAAAATCAGAAAAGATGGAACCAGTAGTGGTGACCCCAACCCCCCGCCCCCCCCTGCTTTCTCCCCCACCACTGCCAAGAATGTAATGCTAATGATGGACCAACAGTCAGGATTCAGGAGTGGTAACTGCATTCCAAGGAGCTGGCACCAAGGATATGCTGAACATGCGTGCCCTACCCATATCTGAACAGTCAACAGCACTGTTGCAGGGAGAAAGTTAAGGGTGAAAGGATCACCTTATGGCTTGCTGGCTGTGGGTAGAAACATATACTTTGGTTTCTGACTTAGAGAAAAAGAATTATGTGTTGCCCAATGAGAGCACCGCTAGGTAATCAACCTGGTGGATTCCCTTATCTTCAGTAAGGTGATAACATTTTTCTGTATTGCAAAACAGAATTTAGTCCAAAAGTATTAAAGCTAACCATAGCTTAATTAGGAGATCCAATGATTTAGCATTAAATTGTGTTGTGGATTACTTTTAACTTAATTGTTGTTCCTATAATTGAACTTTAGGGAAAAAGAGAGCACACGTTGCTTGACACATTTCTTTTGCTTAATTTGTTTTTTAGCAGACATTCTTTGACATTACAGTCACTTCCAAAACATTTTTCATGGTTTCTAATGGTAACTTATGTGTTCCCTGGTCATGTATAAGCAAAAAGCCTAAGAATTGGGTTACTGAATTGCAAATAGAGACCTAATCTGTATTTCCAATTTTTCAAGAAATTAATCAAGTCTGAAATACATTGCTTAGATTTAATCTATAAGGTAGTTTATTTGGCTTTCACGATCAAACAGTTCAGCAGAATTGGAAGGCCCTCGTTGTATGATTTCTGGGAAACATAGGAAAAGTAAACTTATACATGAAATTTTTATGTGGAGTGGCCTTGGGCAGGTGATATCTTTCTATCCAATTTTCTTTTAAGATATTATAACCCTGAGCAGTGTTGATAGGTATGGTGTATGATTCAGGCTGAATCAAATATTACTGATGCAGCTAAGGAATCAGTAAACTATTTCTGGTTACTATCACCTTCTATAAGAAAGGATGGATAATGTTCAAGAAATACCTTGGAAGGACTAACCAGGAAACACACAAAACTGAATGTTCTTTTAGGACCTTAATGCACTAAAAGATGGTATTACAACCTATTTTTCTTTATATGGTATCATAAGTAAAATTTGAGCCTGTTAATATGTTGGAAAGTGCATAATATCACATGTTTTTATAATAGGGATGCAGGCATTCCAAAGTAAATGAATAAAGACACATGCATCTCTCTTGCCTCTTACTGAAAGTATTAATCTAATTTTATAATAATGACTACTTTTTAATATTTAGGCTCTGTAAAAAGAGAAAAAGCCACATTTATGTCCAAGATTTCAGTGGAGCACAGGTGGTGTATTTTTTTAAGCCTTCAAATTTCTTTTCACAAATTCCACCCATTGTGTCTATTACACCATGTCACAATTAGTAGCTATGTTTCTATTTTTGTTGAGTTTATTTAAGCCTCATATTTATTCAATGTTACTTTTAATAGAGAACAATAATGGGAAGTATTTGCTATTGACATTGAGATTATACAGCTCTCATTTCACCTTATATTTAAATTTCATCTTTTTTCTCCAAGCAAATAATGCAGACTGTTGACATCCTAGAAATGAATCATGGGTGATCTTAAATGGAGCCTGGGACTCTGAAATGTAGACTTGTTTGTTTTCTGGAAAGTCTGTATTCTTATCCTTACCTGAACCCCTGACTTTTGTGTTGTATTTTTTTATGATTCTGAAATGCTTTGAGGGAAAGATATTTTATGTGTACAATTTGTTTTATTTTCATACTGATCTCTATTTTTGTTTAAAACCATGTTGCATCATGAAATCACTTAATCCAAAATAAATCTTCTTTACAAAAATAGATTATGATTTTTCTGTGATACATTTGGGGAGGAAAAAAACTCAAGAGGAAAGAGAGCAAAGTAGGGATAAAGGTCTCATGGGATTAGTATGCAGCTTTGTGGATACAGGAAGTTCTCTTTTCATGATATTTATAATTAGGAATCTTCGTTTATCCCTAAAAGATTATTTTACTATTTGGTAGTGCATAAATTAATGTTAAAGGAATGAATTAACACAAATCATAATCTCTTAACTCACATGAGTTGAGACTATTTGCTAAACCATCTTGGTTGAATGCTTATTTCATAACCATGTATGCACACTACCACCACCACTACCACCCACGTCAGTCTAATTGAGGGGTCACATATTCTCAAGCCTACCGGGGCCAGACAAGTAAAACAATATTAAAACAAGCATCTGGCTGGGTCTATTTATTGAGTGCAACTGGCTGGGTGTAAGCAATAGAAAATGGTGGGTTTGCCTAAAGGAGGCATTGTAATACTTTGCTCCAGCAGATTCTACTCACATGAAATTAAGGTCAGTGTTGAAAGATTTAGGTCAGTGTTTATTTATCAGGAGAAACACAGAAATCTAAAACTTTAGATTTCTAAAATTGTAGTATTTCTAGGTCTCTTTAATACTGGGTGAAAGTGAAAGCGTTAGTCGCTCAGTCCTGTCCGACTCTTTGTGACCCCAGGGACTGTAGCCCACCAGGCTTTTGTTCATGGAATTCTCCAGGCAAGAACACTGGAGTGGGTAGCCATTCCCTTCTCCAGGGGATCTTCCCAACCCAGGGATCGAACCTGGGTCTCTTGCATTACAGGCAGATTCTACACCAACTGAGCCATCAGGGCAGCCCCTTAATACTGGGTGGCTCAAAGCAAATAAGTCTGTAGGTTGAATTTACCTTGCAGGTCTTCCAGTTTGGAACACTTGATTTACTCTGTAATGTTATTTTATGACTGGCTGGTAAAATAAGTGAAATGACCAAATAAATACTACTGAGACATGGCAATTAATAGGAAATATGGGGAAAGGCGAATATATGCTGGAAGGGTAGATAGTCACTAAATGATATACTTGAAAATGATGCGTGCTTAACAGTTTCTTTTTGAAAACCAATTTGTGTTCATTCATGTAAGTTGAGAATCTATGTCAATTTTTCATGAAATAGATGTGCCATTAAACATGTATTTTAAGCTAGAAATGAATTTTCTATATCACATAAGAGCAATTAAAGCAAAGACTCATCTATAACTAACTGAAGTTTGATATTGTCATTGAAAGAGAAGAGCAAGAGATTGACCTATGACACTGACTTAAATGGTTATTGTGTCATAATGTTCTCTCTATAACCTTTGACCTCACTGTGCTTTCATTATGATACATTTATCTACCTTCATTATATTCTTTTAAGAAAACTTGAAACTCACTTGGTGAATGTTTTCAGTTCACTTCAGTCACTCAGTCATGTACAACTCTGCGACCCCATGAATCACAGCACGCCAGGCCTCCCTGTCCATCACCAACTCCCAGAGTTCACTCAAACTCATGTCCATCGAGTCAATGATGACATCCAGCCATCTCATCCTCTGTCGTCCCCTTCTCCTCCTGCCCCCAATCTCTCCCAGCATCAGGGTCTTTTCCAACGAGTCAACTCTTTGCATGAGGTAGCCAAAGTATTGGAGTTTCAGCTTCAGTATCAGTCCTTCCAACGAACACCCAGGACTGGTCTCCTTTAAGATGGACTGGTTGGATCTCCTTGCAGTCCAAGGGACTCTCAAGAATCTTCTCCAACACCACAGTTCAAAAGCATCAATTCTTTGGTTCTCAGCTTTCTTCACAGTCCAACTCTCACATCCACACATGACCAGTGGAAAAACCATAGCCTTGACTAGACGGACCTTTCTGTTAACAATGCACAATTCCCACATTCATTATAATCACCTACAGGAAGTCTTTCTTGATTTTTTAAAAAATTTCATCCTTTACCAAGAAAGCATTTAACCCCTTTATCAAGGAATGGAAAAAAGTTTTTTTCATACTTTCCTCTATTTATTGATCAAAAAATGTTACCAGTTAATGACATTTTTTCCCTTTAAATAGATACTTTCTTCTAAACAGATATTAGGTCGACTCATATAGCATTTGTCAACCAAAATAAACTTTGGAGTAACAGTAAGTTGAAATGGAAAATAAATGCAAAAAAGCAAACTGGCTGTCTGAGGAGGCCTTAAAAATAGTTGTGAAAAGAAGAGAAGCAAAAAGCAAAGGAGGAAAGGAAAGATTTAAGCATCTGAATGCAGAGTTCCAAAGAATAGCAAGAAGAGATAAGAAAGCCTTCCTCAGCGATCAATGCAAAGAAATAGAGGAAAACAACAGAATGGGAAAGACTAGAGATCTCTTCAAGGAAATCAGAGATACCAAGGGAACATTTCATGCAAAGATGGGCTCGATAAAGGACAAAAATGGTATGGACCTAACAGAAGCAGAAGATATTAAGAAGAGGTGGCAAGAAAACACAAAAGGACTGTACAAAAAAGATCTTCATGACCAAGATAATCACGATGGTGTGATCACTGACCTAGAGCCAGACATCCTGGAATGTGAAGTCAAGTGGGCCTTAGGAAGCATCACTACGAACAAAGCTGGTGGAGGTGATGGAATTCCAGTTGAGCTATTTCAAATCCTGAAAGATGATGCTGTGAAAGTGGTGCACTCAATATGCCAGCAAATTTGGAAAACTCAGCAGTGCCCACAGGACTGGAAAAGGTCAGTTTTCATTCCAATCCCAAAGAAAGGCAATGCCAAAGAATGCTCAAACTACTACGCAATTGCACTCATCTCACACGTTAGTAAAGTAATGCTCAAAATTCTCCAAGCCAGACTTCAGCAGTACGTGAACCGTGAACTTCCAGATGTTCAAGCTGGTTTTAGAATAGGCAGAGGAACCAGAGATCAAATTGCCAACATCCACTGGATCATGGAAAAAGCAAGAGAGTTCCAGAAAAACATCTATTTCTGCTTTATTGACTATGCCAAAGCCTTTGACTGTGTGGATCACAATAAACTGTGGAAAATTCTGACCGAGATGGGAATACCAGACCACCTGACCTGCCTCTTGAGAAACCTATATGCAGGTCAGGAAGCAACAGTTAGAACTGGACATGGAACAACAGACTGGTTCCAAATAGGAAAAGGAGTATGTCAAGGCTGTATATTGTCACCCTGCTTATTTAACTTCTATGCAGATTACATCACTGGGCTGGATGAAGCACAAGCTAGAATCAAGATTGCCGGGAGAAATATCAATCACCTCAGATATGCAGATGACACCACCCTTATGGCAGAAAGTGAAGAGGAACTAAAAAGCCTCTTGATGAAAGTGAAAGAGGAGAGTGAAAAAGTTGGCTTAAAGCTCAACATTCAGAAAACTAAGATCATGGCATCTGGTCCCATCACCTCATGGGAAATAGATGGGGAAACAGTGGAAACAGTGTCAGACTTTATTTTGGGGGGGAGGGCTCCAAAATCACTGCAGATGTTGACTGCAGCCATGAAATTAAAAGACGCTTACTCCTTGGAAGGAAAGTTATGACCAACCTAAATAGCATATTGAAAAGCAGAGATATTACTTTGCCAACAAAGGTCTGTCTAGTCAAGCCTGTCGCTTTTCCAGTAGTCGTGTATGGATGTGAGAGTTGGACTGTGAAGAAAGCTTATGCCGAAGAATTGATGCTTTTGAACTGTGGTGTTGGAGAAGACTCTGGAGAGTCCCTTGGACTGCAGGGAGACCCAACCAGTCCATCCTGGAGGAGATCAGTTCTGGGTGTTCATTGGAAGGACTGATGTTGAAGCTGAAACTCCAGTACTTTGGCCACCTCATGCAAAGAGTTGACTCATTGGAAAAGACCCTGATGCTGGGAGAAATTGAGGGCAGGAGGAGAAGGGGACGACAGAGGATGAGATGGCTGGATGGCATCACCGACGCGATGGACATGAGTTTGAGTGAACTCTGGGAGTTGGTGATGGACAGGGAGGCCTGGTGTGCTGTGATTCATAGGATCACAAGGAATCAGGCACGACTGAGCGACTGAACTGAAATGAAGTTGAAATGAGAATATCTAATAAAGATACATGTATCTAATAAAGATACATATTGATAGAAATGAATTTCACATATTTTATTTGCCCAGTTATTATAAGTCATGTCAAAAGATGTTTAGCTGATGTCAGTAATGAACAAAAAGGAAAAGCCAGCAATTTCCAAACCATAAATCTCTGTAAAATATATATTTCTTTGATAATTTATAATATTGTTATAAAATACTACCTCTTGCAACACTACATTCTTGGACATAATAATAATTCATGTCTATCTGGTATTTAGTTGGCATTGGAAAATGGAACTCAAACCCAAACTCTTGAACCTCATCATGACACTACCAACACATGGTCTCCCTACCTCTCACAGAACAAAACAACAGAACAAACCATTTTAAGTTTGCTACGGAACTATTCACCAATTAGGGAAGATTTACTGTTATTCCAGTTTCAATCAGGAAACCATATCAATACTTCTTAAATGTTGCATCAAATCACCAGTAGTGATAGAGGATGCTCCACATATGGAAACATAGCTTGAAGTCAGCTCTACCAACACAAAATCATATGTATGTTTCATTTACTTTCAAGTAAAACTTTTATATATCATCAGACTTGGTTTTAAGTTGAAAATATGAATTTTTCCCATTAGCTTTAATAACAACTGCTTGCCCACTGCCCCAGATATAAAAGAAATGTGATGACACAGTACATTACCACTTTAATTTTGTCTGTTCCTTGGCCAGACATTGGGTAACTTGGGGTATGCACTCGTCGGTTTGAAAAGCAATGTCTATATCATCAGAATCTCTTCCTCATACAATACTACTGATGATTTGGAGCTAAAATGTTTGGGTTTGTTTTCTCTCATCTGCAATTAAACTGTCTGTTATAACACTCAAAATGATGTTTAAGGAGGAATGAAGATAATAGGCTGTCTGAATCTTGGAACCAAGCAAGAATGCCAGTAGTTTTGTGGTGGGAGTATATGCACAGATCTTTTCTAACCAGCCACACAATTCGGGTGTGGTGATGGTTGTACACGTACACACTAGTAAACTAATGATTCCTAGCTGACTTTGACCTGTCCTGAGTTAAAGTCCTTAGTTAAGGTATAAATCATATATATTTAAAATCATATTTTTAAAGTTAGCACTTACTGACTCTGGGAAACATACAAGATGAGCCTGGTGCATCTTGTAGTGCTGGAAAGTAAGGAAATACTAAAAAAAAAAAAAAAAAAAAAAAAGACCTGCAATAGGAGTATGTCAAAGGGATATAGGAGCCAACCAAAACAGCTGGAACAATTTGAGCAAAAAAAGTAGTATTGAATTAAAATATCACATATAAATATCCATAAGTCCATATTGATAATAAATACTTGAATAATTAATAAATGAAGAAGAGAGAACTCATCCATGTAGGAGAATTCCAAGTAATTTATGTAGATACTCCACCTTTAAATGTTGGTTGCTCATAATAACTCCCTTCCACAGAGCACAGTGCAGAATAGGGAAGGGAGAGAAGAGAAACTTTAAAGTGAAACCACCTGACCAACACTACCTCAGCCAGGTGATCAAGCCAATATATCAGTGGTCGTAAATCATGTGGATTGTATATTCCCTTGATATGATATGATAAAAACACTTTTCCTCTGTGGTCTTCCCCAAACCTATAACTGCAGTTCAACCAATATAGGGACATTATAAAAAATACATGGCCTGTATTTCTTAAAACTATCAAGGTTATCAAAACCAAGAAAACCCTGAGAAACAGAAATAGTCACACAAAGAGGAGCTTAATGAGACATAATGGTATGTATCCTGGATAGGATGCTGCTGCTGCTGCTAAGTCACTTCAGTCATGTCCGACTCTGTGCGACCCAGACAACAGCCCACCAGGCTCCCCCATCCCTGGGATTCTCCAGGCAAGAACACTGGAGTGGGTTGCCATTTCCTTCTCCAATGCATGAAAGTGAAAAGTGAAAGTGAAGTCTCTCAGTCGTGTCCAACCCTCAGCGACCCCATAGACTGCAGCCTACCAGGCTCCTCCGTCCTTGGGATTTTCCAGGCAAGAGTACTGGAGTGGGGTGCCATTGCCTTCTCCCCTGGATAGGATACTGGAATTGAAAAAGGACCTCATCTAAATACCAAAGAGAAATGAATAAAGCATGGGCTTTAGTTAATAATAATGTATCACTATCATAAACTCACCAAACATTCTTGCTACATTAATAAATAGGATGTTGATGAGAACATTCGGCTTATTCTTGAATAAAAGAGTGAAAATTACCAGGTTTTAGAGAATGGTGTGAAACAGTGGCTTTCCCACTTGGGTCTCATGTAGCAATAAAACTCAGCCCCATATGCAACCCAAAAGAAAAAATGTGGTTAGTGGGGGCAGGGAAATGATTTAGCATTATGAACTTTACATGGAGTTGTACATTTGCTAACAACAATTTGCAAGTATCATACACTCTTACAATTATTATCATAAAATATAATAAATTTTAACACCCACATGAAGAGAAAGGCAATCTCAGAATGAGGAACTATTATTTAAATAAATTAATGTTTATTAATAATCAAGTTGGATTATGTTATTTATCTGGATAGTGGTTGCAGGATGTATATATATATTTAGATTTTATCAAGCTATGTACTTAAAATAGGATCAATTCTTATATGTAAGTTACAGGCCAATTAAAAAATGTTTTAAAGAAAGCAAATTTGTTTTAAAAGGAAAAATGTATGGTCTTTGACATATGATAAATCAAGGTCCATATTCTGGCTCTCTGTATTCTGTTTAATGACCTTGGGTAATCTCACCAATCTGAGTCTCACTTTTTTAATTTGTAAAATAGAAAAACTTCCTTTCTCATGCAGTACTTTTATGTGAAATGAGATAATATGTATTGAGCCCATTGCTGTGCACCTGGCAAATGCTTAGTATATTGACTTCCCTTTCCTCTCCACCCCAGTATACTGGCCTCAAAGTTCTTTACTGCCAGTTCTCAGGCCTATTTTTAGGGAAAGGATGACTGACTTACCTTGGTCCTAAAAGTTATCCAGCCTTCTCTGGGCCAGATTACCAACTGGGTATAGTAACAGATTACTATTCCTCAAATCTTTGGCAACTGGGAATATTCACACGTCTGTCCCTCCATTCATCCACCCATCGTCCATCTATCCGTCTATCCATCCATCGAATCAACATTTATTGAATTGCTACTATGTTCCAGGCACCATGATAGGTGCTGGGGAAACACTGATGAATAAAGCAGTCATAATTCCTGTCTGTTGGGAGTTTACAGTCTCATGAGGAAGAGAGGTAGTAAGCAAATAAATCCATAATTATTAATTATGATAAAAAGTGCTATAAAGAACAGGGCGCAGCAATGGACAGGTGAGAACTGGAGGTGGAAGAGCAGTCAGTCACTGGAAGATCAGAGGGAAAGCTTCTGCAGTATCCTATCATTGAAGTCTTATAACATCCCAAATAATTACAGAGTACACATAAAAGACATAATCACCACCAAAGTGAATCTTCTCACATATGAATGCTTGTTGTAACATCTATTCTGCTCCTCAGAAGAGTTGTTTGCATACTTCCTGTTTCTTAGAAGTTAGATACCAGGTAAGTAGCTTTTTGCTATAGTAATACAAACTCATTATTTTGTAAGCTGTTGTTACAGATTTAATTTATTCTGACTTTTCCTAATAAACTTTGTTGTACTTGCAGGGAACTAAAGAATGGATGATTGTAAATGTCTCTTAATAAAAATTTTTCCAGCTAATAAACAAGGAAAATAAAATATTTTTAAAAACTCATCTGTATAATAGAATGAGTCATGAAGATGGGACACAAAGGGGAATAAAAAATGAGAACAAGTAACCTACTACTTAGGATGCAGTGCAGTATACTGAGCAGGACGTTGGATTTGTCATCTGAGTTCAAATTGTGTCTGCAGTTCTAGCTGTATGACCTTAAGCCAGTCATTCAACTTCTCTGAGCCTGAGCTTCCTCACATGAGAACCAAGAATAATAACGGTGACCTCAAGGCAGGTGGTAAGAATTAAATGAAATGATATATACTTAGCATTTTGCATGAAGAAGTATTGCCATGCTTTATTTAGAACATTCCTGTCATTTCACTACAAAACTTAAATCCTGTGTACTTAGATAGTCTCGCCACAGAAATTTCAGCTTTTAAAAGCAGGTACATTCCTTTCTCTTAAATTTCTTTCTCAAACCTTGGCTGTTGGTTTGGAATTCTTAGTTCTGTGCTAAATCTTATTTCTTTAGGTGATAAATCATTCCTGATTTTCTTAATTCTCACCCAAAATGACCTCAGGCAATCCAGGGAATAAACATGACCAGGCCCGTTGGGGAGAAGTAAACACTAAGCTTGGGGTGACACCAGGACTCCTGGTGCTGCAACCTCTGGGGGCTCAGCCTGCCTTGCCATCTGGCCTTTGGGCTCTCCTATCCTCTCCATTGTTCATGGTTGCTCTGTTGTTGGGCTTCCTGTAATGTTTCAGTGAACGACCGGGGTGGGAGAGGAGAGAACAATAGTCAGATGATTTTGCTCTCTGGATAGTCCTCTCTCTCAGGGGTGGCCCAGACAGGTCTACAGTCTGCAGTTCTAGGCTGAGCCCTCACCTCACTTGGAAAAGTCACTCTCAGAGTCCATTCTCATTTTTAATAGGGAACAGTTCTAGCCTTGCTTATGGTAAATGCAGGGTTGTTGAAGCTCAGACAAAATATTGTGTGTGAAAACTCTCTATTCACTCTAAAATACTGTCTAGACTTCAGGTGCTATTAATACTAGTCTATCCTGTGCCACGTTCACATGCATGACTGGCTGGGAAGTTTCTTATACCTGCTCAGGACTGAGCTGCGAGAAGGGGATTTTTCTAGGTCAACCAGTAATGGAAAATGTCTCAAAGGTATTGCTTATTTTTACTTTGAAAGGGCAACCTTCTCAGACATAGGCTTTTAATAGTGAGAAGAACTCCAGGCTTGGGAGATTAAAAGATAATTTAAAACTACATAAAACTAGTCTATTGTGATGCATTGTGTAATTTATTTGGGCAAATATATAGGTGCTCTTGGCCAAAGTTAAACTGAGCAAGTCTCATTGAAGTGATGAGAACTGATCAAATCTTTGTTCTGCAATTTCCTGTTCTTAGCAAGTAGAGAAAAAAATACACCCTAGGTAAGAGACAGGAAGATATAAAGACAAATGAGTTTGTCTCTGCAGCTTCTCTCAAATACACCCTCAAAAACCTCATATTTTAAAAGATGCACCCCCAAATTAGGTTTGCAAGAAGTAGGTTATCATTGGTCGTTACATCTGCCTGTTTTTCAATTCCTCAACCTATTTTTCTCAAGGTAAGGTGTGCTGATGAATGCTTTTCTGTTGACTTCTCCTGTAAACAGAACTTTCCTCTGAGAAGTTAAATGTGGAAATATCCAGATCCAAGACCCTAAACTCAAACCTGGGCAAAGAGCATGAGACAGAAAAGCAATGGATTACTGCCCCCATATGTTTTTGCTAAATTATTTCGAGACACTACTTCAAAGGATCCTTAATCTAAGGTAGTATTTCAATTGTAGAAGATGCTTTTTCTAGTCAAAATTAATTTAAGCCCCTCTTAATCTGAGTTAGCATGAAATTGGGAGATCTGTAGAGCCTAACTTGTCTTCGTACTTCTCACTTTTGAAATCTAGCAAGAAAATGAGCAGAATAAAAATATTTTGTAATTTGCTTGCCAAATTTTAAAAGGCAGAACCATTCCAGGTCCTAGGAGCTCAAACAGAAAAGAATTATATTTTATATACCACATTAAATAATAAAGAAAAGTAACCTAACAGGAACCAGTTTCAAAATCCTTTCTGGGTAATTTGGTACATTTGAAATCTAGTGTGCTTTTCTTGCCTTTCTTAAGCACTCTATAAAACAAGATACTCTCAAATGTGTTAGAACATTTCTGTTTTGATTGGCTCGGAATGACTGGAGGTCCTTGAAATGACTTATAATGAACTAAGCACATGGCATTGTGTCATAAGTCATTCTCTTCAGAGCCTCTTGCTTGTTTTATAGAAATTACATAACTGGGAAGTAACACATGAAAATCTTATACTGTGCTGGTTGAAAGTTGGATCATGATTCCAAAACGTAAGTAAAAGTTTAGAAGGCCAAAAGTTATTTTCATCTTTCAAAATGGTAAACATTTAAATTTATTTGTGTAGTTACTTGTTTTCTATAGTAGATAAAGTAAAGGGTAAGTTTATTTTGCTTTTTATTTCCTTTAATTAATCTTGGTTCACTTATGGAATTTCAGAAAGGCTGATGTTGAAAGAGGTCAGGATGGAAGTTAACTAAGAAACCAGTTTTTGGTAGAATAGTCAGAGTTATTAATTGCAAGCATTAAGCATCTTTGGATGTTTGAAGTTGAAAAGGAATATTATTTAAAGCATACTGTGCAGCTCATAGAACAGAGATTCCAGCTGGAGAGTCAGTGTCAGGACAAGATAACCAGGAATAATAGCCAGATTCACATAAGTAGATTGTTCAGGTAAGGACACTGCTGCTGCCGAAATATAGGAGTCTACAGCAATATGTGCTGTTGACACAACAGTGGACTATCGAGGTGCATTAGAGCTACTGCCTCTAGGACTTTATCTCCTTGCCACTTCTGCTTCCATTATAAAGCTGTGTCTGGCCCCAGCCTCACTTTCTCCAGATTCTAAGGCTCAATGTGTTCAGGTAGTTTGATAGGACCTAAGGTAATTGCTTCTGATCTAGCCGCAAGGGAGGCTGGAAACATGAGTATGGGGCACTTTCACTTCTATAAACTCAGAAGGTGAGGAATTCTTAAAATGCTGGAGGGGTTGAGATACAAGGTGACAATAGAATGACAAGTGTCCCAAAGCTGAAAGAGCAAACTGGTCACTATGATTAGTACAGTTCTCCGTCTTTCCAGTTCTCAAACTTTCTACATTCAAAAATTACTAAAGATCTCAAAGAGTTTTTGCTGATATAGGTAATTTCTATCAATATTTATCGTATGTATGAATTAGGAGGAATTTTAAAAAGATGTATTACCTTAAAGTAACAATTACATATCAGTAAAACAATTATGTCAACATCAGTTTAGTCAGTTCAGTTCAGTCGCTCAGTCATGTCCAACTCTTTGTGACCCGATGAATCGCAGCACGCCAGGCCTCCCTGTCCATCACCAACTCCTGGAGTTCACTCAAACTCATGTCCATCGAGTCGGTGATGCCATCCAGCCATCTCATCCTCTGTCATCCCCTTGTCCTCCTGCCCCCAATCCCTCCCAGCATCAGGGTCTTTTTCAATGAGTCAACTCTTCGCGTGAGGTAGCCAAAGTACTGGAGTTTCAGCTTCAGTATCAGTCCTTCCAATGAATACCTAGGGCTGATCTCCTTTAAGACGGACTGGTTGGATCTCCTTGCAGTCCAAGGGACTCTCTAGAGTCTTCTCCAACACCACAGTTCAAAAGCATCAATTCTTCGGCACTCAGCTTTCTTCACAGTCCAACTCTCACATCCATTCACGACCACTGGAAAAACCATAGCCTTGATTAGATGGACCTTTGTTGGCAAGGTAATATCTCTGCTTTTCAATATACTATCTAGGTTGGTCATAACTTTCCTTCCAAGGAGTAAGCGTCTTTTAATTTCATGGCTGCAGTCACCATCTGCGGTGATTTTGGAGCCCCCCAAAATAAAGTCTGACACTGTTTCCACTGTTTCCCCATCTATTTGCCATGAAGTGATGGGACCAGATGCCATGATCTTAGTTTTCTGAATGTTGAGTTGTAAGCCAACTTTTTCACTCTCCTCTTTCACTTTCATCAAGAGGTTTTTTAGTTCTTCTTCACTTTCTGCCATAAGGGTGGTGTCATCTGCATATCTGAGGTGATTGATATTTCTCCCGACAATCTTGATTCCAGCTTGTGCTTCATCCAGCCCAGCATTTCTCATGATGTACTCTGCATATAAGTTAAATAAGCAGGGTGACAATATACCATCTTGATGTACTCCTTTTCCTATATTTTATGAAAAATAGCTTTACTACCCAAAACAAAGAACGTGAATAAGGATGGTACTATTTTACATGTTTGCAATTTGTCTGATTTCTAGCTTAATAGGAAGCAGTTGGATTCTCATAACTGCTTCTACATTAACCTTTTGTAGTATCACACATTCTGTAATCTCTGGAAAACTAAACCATACACTTGTGAAAGAATAAGAGTGAAAAGGGTAGATATCATCTTAATATTATTATGAAAATAGTTTTGATGTTGGAGATTCATTAAAAGGTACTGGGGTCTCCCTAACACAGTTTGAGAATTGTTAGATGAAAGATTTACTCTGTGATTGTAATTAGGTGATATATATTATATTGAAGCACACAATTCTCTGGATCCTGTTCTACATCTACATATATATTTTTATCCAAGACTTGGAAATTTTGCTTGAGGTTGGCAGGATAGAACCTGTATCAAATTATTATTATAATGATATTTTTAATAGACTGCAAAAATAATAGCAGGACTCTATTTTGGTTGTTCAGTGGGGTTTTGCAGGACTCTATTTTGGTTGTTCAGTGGGGTTTGGTCCTCTCCTTTGATCTCACAGGTTATTTCCAACTCTAATTTCTAACTCTATAGTTCCCTAAATTTGCATATTATAAGCAATGACAGATACATTTACTTTTTTTAAACAGCCTTGTTATTTTAGAACAGGTTTAGATTTACAGACAGTAAAGAATCCGCCTGCAATGCAGGAGACCCGAGTTTGATCCCTGGGTCCAGATGATCCCCTGGAGAAGGGAATGGCTACCCACTCCAGTATTCATGCCTGGAGAATTCCTTGGACAGAGGAACTGGCAGGCTATAGTCCATGCGGTTGCAAAGGGTGGGACATGACTGAGCGACTAACACTTAGATTTACATAATCATTGCAATAATAGTCCAGAGTGTACTGCACAACCAGTCTCCTATGATAGTGTCTTACACCTGTAAGGCACATTTTGTCATATTAGTGATTAATGCATTACTGTTAACTAAAGTTCATAGTCTATTCTGATTTCCTTATCTCTTGTTTAGTGTCATTTGTCTGCTCCAAGATTCCATCTCAGGCACCACATTATGTTTAGTCATCATTCATCTTAGGTTCCATTTGATTGTGACAGTTTCTCAGACTTACCTCTGTTTTGATGACCTTGACAGTTTTGAGAAGTATTTTGTAGGTCAAGTATTTTGTAGGATGTCTCTCAATTGATTTGTCTTGATGTTTTTCTCATGGTTAAACTGGGTTATGGGTTTTGTGGAAGAAGACCACAGAGGCAACATGTCATTTGCATTACATCAAATAATGGGTACGTATTATCAAAATGATTTACAACTATTGGTGTTAACTTTGATCCCCAGGCTTGATGTACTATTTTTCATGGTCTTCACCATAAAGTTACTCTTTTCTTCTCCATTTCCATACTGTGCTCTTTGGTTTTTTTTTTTAATATAAATTTATTTATTTTAATTGGAGGTTAATTACTTTACAATATTGTATTGGTTTTGCCATACATCAACATGAATCCGCCACAGGTGCTCCTTGGAAGAAAGTCACTATGCACAGCCCATACTTAAGAAGTGGAGAGTTAGACTGCCAACTTGAGGGTGGAGTGGCTACATAAACTGTTCATAATTCTTCATGAGAGGTTTGTCTATTCTTTCCCATTTATTTATTCAATCATTTATATTTATATGTACTCACAGATATTTACTTTATACTTTGGTATATAATCCACTAGTACTTCATTTATTGTATAGCTCAAATTGTTCTAGCTTTGATCACTGGGGCTTGTCCAGTTGGCACCTGAATCCCCTTGACACACCACCGTCATTGTGTGGTCGTTTTGTTGGTTGGTTGGTTGGTTGGTTGGTTTGCACTTCCTTCTTTCACATGCTACACAGTGTTCCAGGCACAGCTGTGTGTGTCCTGCCCCAGTCCTAGAAGCATCAATTTCTCCAAAGAGCTTTGTTTCCTTTTGTTGAAGAACAGTATTGGAAACCAAGACACGAGTGAGAGGTGTACTTATTGCTCTTGGGGTGTCATTGCTTTTATGTGCTCTCAGCTGACAGAGCAAGAAGATACGTGTCTTAACCCACATACACACAGATATCTATAAATAAATCTATATGTAAACATCTGCATCTATATTAAACTAAACATTAGTTCATACCAATATCTCTAACTCTAATCCATTGCACATGGATCATTCTACACCCTTCTCCTCTTGTATTTGTTATATACTTGTAAAATTATTTTAACAGTGAAGGAATTTTGGAATGGAGGTATGAGTGGAAACAAAAGAATGAAAAGAGCCAGAACTCCAGTGACTAAGGTGAATTAAACATCCAAGAACCTGTACTCTATTGTTCATAGCCACAGTTATATACTGTCCACAGTAAAAGGCCTTATACAGAGTAAGCTTAAATCTTGTTACTATTCCACGAGTAACTCAGGTTACAGTTATATAGTATGTAACTTCCTTGTCTCTTGAAGTTTCTTATTGTTAAAGCAGGCAAATATAGCACTTTACTCACAGGAGTGTGAGGAGTAAATATTAACAAAAACAGCAAATTTAGAACACGGCCAGGATCAGAATTTATGACTAATTGTAACTATATACACTATTGGGTAAGCATATTATAATTTATACTTTACAGATGAAAAAAAGAGAGGCATAGGGATATTATAACCTGCTCAAAATCTCATAGTTAGTAAACTACAGACCCACTTTCTCATAAACTATGCCCTTTAAAGGGTTTCTGAACAGCTCTATACTTATATCTCTTTTTGTTACATTAAGATATAAAGTGACACTCTAAATCTAAAGGGAAGGCTAACTACTGAAAACACTCAAGGATGCTTTGAATATTCTCAGTGTCTCTTATATGAATTCATTGTCACATGGATCATTCTAGCCCCTCCTCTTGTATTTACTATACTTGTACATCTAATGATCATCATTATCATTTCCCACATTACCAACATTTTCATGCCAGGAAAGGACTCAGCTAGTGGAGTAGATGAGCCTACTCAATGCTCCTGTTGTCACCTTTAGCCAGTTGAGGCCAAGGTCACCTCCAATAAGGAGGTTAAAAGTTAGCTCTGCCTTATCTATACATGTGCCTTCTTGTTATAAGAAGACTTGCTTAGTGAAAGATTCCTGGAAGCTTTACTATTTCTTACCTGTCATGTGTGCTGGGGAATGTGACACCAGGTCAAGATTCACGGAATATGCAGTTGGTAAAAGAAGTGTCTTAGAAGTACAAAAGGAGGTGCTTTGTTGGACAGAACCTGTAGACATTTATCTACTCAAATCAAATCAATGACAATTTTACACTGTATATTTACTTGCTCCACTCCATATCTCTTCCCCTTTGAACACTATGACTCTAATTCTTTTGTCTTGCATAACCCTGTGGACGTCACTATTTGTTGAACTTACAGTTTCATTTTGAGCCCGGTGTCACCGCCAGGTAGATTCTGAAGAGGGAAGCAGCTACCTCGCTCTCCCCTTTCCTTATCACCATGTCGCCCCCGCTCCCCCCCTACCCATTTCTCTCTCTTAGCATCAGTTAGAAGATTTGAGGGAAGTCATAAGTATCTTATAACATCATTTGACAAATACTCGTTTAGGACCTACTATGTCTCAGGGATTTTGCTAGTCACAAGATGCAGTATTGAGCCTGATACACATAGTCCTCATCCTCAGGGAGCCTGAAGACCACTGGAAAGTAACATCAGCTTGTATGAAGTGGGGGCTTCCTCTTGTCAGGCACTGGGCTCTCTGTGCACTCTTTCACACTGAAATCTCCTGGAGGCAGCTATTCCTACTGTCCTCATTCTGCAGGGGAGGAGACTGAGGATTGCCCAAGGCCACACACCTAGGAATGGTGGCGCTGGGACTTGAGTGCAGGTCTGTCTGGTGTCACACGCTTAACCACACATCCATCTTCTCACCTGCCTCTCTCTCTGTCTCTCTCTCACACACACACACAATCACCCTCAGGAAGCAGGACCTCAGAGTTTGGTGTGTTTGTGGCTGGATTAAAGCTCGTTTCCAACTTTGCTGCAGTTTCTACTGAATACTTTGATTTGCAAATATAAAGGACTCTCTGAAGCACAGCCTTAAACAAATTGTGGTAGACAGCTGGGAGAGGACAGCTGCAGACAGAAAAATGTGGCCGGATGCTCCAGGGGCGGGAGGAAGAGATGTGCAGTGAGGCGGCTGCAAGCAGAGGAAGCAGTGATAAACAGAGGTAAGCTGGATTGACAGATTAGACCACCTGGCTCCCAGACCACAGTGGAAGAAGGCCTTAAATACTCTAGCATGCCCTGTCTTTATCAGGTTATACAAATGCAACTAGATTATAAGTATGTTTTTCTTTGCCTATATTATTCAAGTGATTAGTCAAGTAAATTTAAAAATCCTCTTTCTTCCTGAAGAATGTCTGACATAATGAGGTAGAAAGACCTCAGCATTAAAAATAAGGAGACCTAAATTCTTGTCCGGATGAATGCCAATAGTCTAATTGTATGATCTTCTGCAAGTTACTTAACTTCTCCCATTCTAGCTACTCTTTCTTCTAAGGAAATAGGACTACTGAACCTTAAGGGTTTTTGAAGTTCCTAACTGCTCTGATGCCATGATGTACCAAGAACCTACACTGTATCTACTGCATTAACAGTTTAAGGTTCAGAGGCAATTAGCAAACATGTGTCTAGCCCTTTGGACTTGTGCTGTCCAGTACTGGAGCTGCCAGCCACATGTGCTATGGAACGTTCGTAATGTGATGGACCTGTAATTCCGTCACTTTAATTAAATTTGAAATCAGAAAGTGGTGCTGTATTCAGTTACTAAAAACTTTTACATTTGAAACAAGGTAAGGATATGAGTCTTTTTTCAGTGGTTCCCTAAACTCAGTTGGTAAAGAATCTATCTGCAATGCAGGAAACCCCAGTTTGATTCCTGGGTCAGGAAGATCCCCCGGAGAAGGGATAGGCTACCCACTCCAGTATTCTTGGGCTTCCCTGGTGGCTCAGTTGGTTAAGAATCTGCCTGCAATGTGGGAGACCTGGGTTTGATTTCTGGGTTGGGTAGATCCCCTGGAGAAGGGAACAGCTACCCACTCCATTATTCTTGCCTGGAGACTTCCATGGGCAGAGGAGCAAGGCAGGCTACAGTCCATGGGGTTACAAACAGTTGGACATGACTGAGCCACTTTCACTTTCTTTCAAATTTTGTTCAATGTAAATACAGATCAAGTGTTTCTGATGAAAATTTAGGGTCTAAATTGAGATGTACATATAAAATACACCAGATTTAAGACAATATAAAAGAAGGATGCAAAGTATCTCCAGGAGATCTTCCCAACCCAGGGATCAAACTTGGATCTCCCGTGTTGCAGGCAGATACTTTACAGTCTGAGCCACCAGGAAGCCAAACCAAAATATCTCATTAATCATTTCTCATGTTGAAATGACAGATGATATTTTAGATATATGGGATTAGGTAAATGTATTACTAAAATTCATTTCATCTATTTTTACCTTTAATGTGATCATGCCCCTTCATAAATCACAGGCTTGTTATGGTGAAGGGGCTTGCATAACTCAGGGCAGCTATGAGCTATGGCTTGCAAGGCCACCCAAGATGGACGGGTCATAGTGAAGAGTTCTGACAAAATGTAATCCACTGGAGGGGAAAATGGCAAACCACTCCAGTGTTCTTAACACAAGAATCCCATAAACAGTATGAAGGTGAAAAGATATGATACCAGAAGATGAACCCCCCAGGTCTGAAGGTGTCCAATATGCTACTGGGAAGAGTGGAGGGCAATTACTAATAGCTCCAGAAAGAAAGAAGTGACTGGGCAAAGTGGAAATGATGCTCATTTGTAGATGTGTCTGGTGGTGAAAGTAAAGCTTGATGCTGGGCAAGATTCTCTTAGAAGAAATGGAGTAGCCCTCAGAGTCAATAGAAGAGTTCAAACTGCAGTACTTGGATACAATCTCAAAAATGACACAATGATCTCAGTTTGTTTCTGAGGCAAATCATTTAATATCACAGAAATCCAAGTCTATGCCCCAACCAGTAATTCTAAAGAAGCTGAAGTTGAACAGTTCTATGAAGAGCTACAACAACTTCTAGAACTAACACCAAAAAAAGATGTCCTTTTCATCATAGAGGACTGGAATGCAGAAGTAGGAAGTCAAGAGATATCCAGACTAACAGGCAAGTTTGGCCTTGGAATACAAAATGAAGAAGGGCAAAGGCTAACAGAGTTTTGTCACAAGAACATACTGCTCATAGAAAACACTCTCTTCTAACAACACAAGAGATGACTCTACACATGGACATCACCAGATGATCAGTACCAAAATCAGATTAATTATTCTTTGCAGCCAAAGATGTAGAAGCTCTATACAGTCAGCAAAAACAAGACCTGGAGCTCACTCTGGCTCAGATCATCAGCTCCTTATTGAAAAATTCAGGTTTAAATTGAAGAAAGTATGGAAAACCACTAGGTCATTCAGGTATCACCTAAATCAAATCCCTTATGATTATACAGTGGAGAAGATGAATAGATTCAAGGGATTAGTTCTGGTAGGCAGTGTTTCTGAAGAACTATGGATGGAGGTTTGTAAATTGTACAGGAGTCAGTGACCATCTCTAAAAAAAAGAAATGCAAGAAGGCAAAGTAGTTGTCTGAGGAGGCTTTATAAATAGCTGAGGAAAGATGAGAAGTGAGAGTCAAGGGAGAAAGGAAAAGATATACCCAACTGAAAGCAGAATTCTAGAGAATATCAGGGTGAGATAAGAAGGCCTTCTTAAATGAACAATGCAAAGACATAGAGAAAAATAATAGAATGGGAAACACTAGAGATCTCTTCAAGAAAATTGGAGATATCAAGGGAATATTTAATGCAAGGATAGGCACGAGAAATAACAGAAACAGTAAGGACCTAACAGAAGCAGAGGAGAGTAAGAAGAGGTGACAAGAATACACAGAAGAACTGTACAGAAAAGGTCTTCATGACCCTGATAACCACGATGGTGTGGTCACTCACCAAGAGCCGGATATGCTGGAAGGTGAAGTCGAGTAGGAAACATTACTGGGAACCAAGCTAGTGGAGGTGATGGAATTCCCCCTGAGCTATTTCAAATCCTAAAAGATGATGCTGTTAAAGAGCTGCACAAAATATGGCAGCAAATTCTGAAAACTCAGCAGTGGCCACAGGAAAGGTGTTTTCATTCCAATCCCAAAGAAGGGCAATGCCAAAGAATGTTCAAAGTACCATACAGTTGCACTCATTTCACATGCTAGTAAGGTTATGCTCAAAATCCTTCAAGCTAGGCTTCAGTAGTATGTGAACTGAGAACTTCCAAACACATAATCCAGGTTTAGAAAAGGCAGAGGAACTAGAGATCAAATAGTCAACATTTGTTGGATCATAGAGAAAGCAAGGGAATTCCAGGTAAACATCTGCTTCTGCTTCATTGATTATGCCAATGCCTTTGACTGTGTGGATCACAACAAACTGTAGAAAATTCTTAAAGTGATGGGAATACCAGACCACTTTACCTATCTCCTGAGAAATCTGTATGCAGGTCAAGAAGTAACAGTTAGAACCAAACATGGAACAATGGACGGGTTCAAAATTGGGAAAGGCTATATGTTGTCAACCTGTTTATTTAACTTACATGCAGAGTATATCATACTGACATGTGGTCAGCATGTGGTGACTGACCTGTGTGACTGGGGAGAGTCACTTTCCCTAGAGAGAATGTGGTGAGTGTGCTGGCATGATCAGAAAAGATCTCCATCCCTGGTCATTTCTTGGGTTCCCTTGGAGTGACTGAGGAGCACCACTGTGTTAGTTTTCTAGGGCTGCCATAACAAATACCATAGGCTTGTTGGCTTAAACAACAGAAATAAATTTTCTCACAGTTCTTGAGGCCAGAAGTCAATGGTTTAAGGTTCTTCTGAGGCCTCTCGCCTTGTTTTACAGATGACCACTTTCTGACTGTGTCCTCCAGTGGTCGTCCTTTAGTCTGTGTAATCTGTGTCATAATCCATTTTTCAAAAGTTTTTTTTTTTTTTTTTGGTAAATTGAGGTATGATTGACATTAGTTTCAGCTGTACAACATAAGATTTGATATTTCTGTATATTGCCAAATGATCACCACAATAACTGTATTTAACATCTGTCACTTTACATAGTTACAAAAAAAAAAAGTCTTTTTCCAGTTATGGGAACTTTTAAGATATACTCTATTGGCAACTCTTAAATGTGCAATATAGTGTAATACGGTGACTATAGTCACCATGGCATATATTACATCCCCATCACTTGTTTATTTTATAACTATAAGCTTGTACCTTTTGACCTCTTCACCTTTTTCTCCTACTCTCCAGTCCCTGCCTCTGGCAATGATCAGTCTGTTTTCTGTATCTACAAACTTGGTGTGAGTATGTGTGTGTGTTGTTTTGTATTTAATTCCATGTGTCAGTGAGATAATACAGTATTTGTCTTTGTCTGTCTGACTTATTTCTATTAGAATAATGCCCTCGAAGTCCATTTATATTGGATAAATGGCAAGATTTCATCATTTTTATGGCTGAATCATATTCCATTGTGTGTGTGTGTATAATATTTTTTTCTTTATCCAGTCATCTATTGATGGACATTTAGGTTGTTTCTCTATTTTCTCTATTTTGACTACTGTAAATAATACTGCAATGAACATGGACTGCATATACCTTTTCCACTTAATGTTTTCATTTTCTTCAGATAAATACCAGGAAGTGACATTTCTGGATCACAAGGCAGTTCTGTTTTTAATTTTCAAGGGAACCCCCATAGTTCCATCACCAATTTACATTCCCATATACAGGGTACAAGTGTTCCTTTTTCTCCCCAATCTTACCAACATTTTTTTTTTTATAATAAGTATTCTGAGAAGTGTGAGGTGATATTGCATTATGGTTTTTATTTGTATTTACGTGATGATCAGTGACGTTGAGTATGTTTTTCAAGTACATGTTGGCCGTCTGTATGTCTTCTTTGGAAAAGTATATATTCAGATTGCCCATTTTTAAATCAGATTGGGTTTTTTTTTTTTGCTATTGAGTTCTATGAGTTCTTTATGTGTTTTGGATATTAACCCCTTATCAGATATATGATTTGAAAACATTTTTCCCATTCAGTAGGCTGCCTTTTCATTTTTGCTGAGGTGTAATCTTCTCATCTTGGATTCTGGCCCACCTGTATGCTCTAGCCTACATGCTCAGTCACTTAGTTGTGTTCAACTCTGTCACCCAATGGACTATAAAGGCCCTATCTCCAGTGTCACATGCTGAGGTACTGGGGGCTAGGACCTCAACGCATCAATTTGGTGGAAACACATTCAGCCTATAACAATCACCATCTCTGGTCAGTGTGTGGTGTTCAAGGATCAGTTTATGGAACTGTGTGGTCAGCGGCAGTGACCACAGAATGACCAGGAGGTCACATGGGGATTTCCCACTCAAGAAATGAAGGCAAGGACATGCACCTTTGACATGACTATGAATGACTTTAGTAAATAAGGTAGGATGAAAGGGTGTTTTGACTCCTGAGTTTTACTGCAGAATCACAGGTGGTACAGCCTGTTCCTCAATACCAGGAATTTCTTGTTACTTGTACCACAGAGCCTGAGACCAAGTAAGCATAGCTGAATGCTCTTGATATAAGATGATTCAGCAGGTAAAGAATCTGACTGCAATGCAGGAGACACAGGAGACATGGGTTCAATCCCTGAGTTGGAAAGATCCCCTGGAGAAGAAAATGACAACCGTCTTCAGTATTCTTGCTTGGAGAATCCCATGGACAGAGAAACCTGGTGGGCTACAGTCCACAGGGTTGCAAAGACTCAGACACGACTGAGCAACTAAGCACACAAGTGCTAGCTGGCAAATCTGACCCCAGGAGCAAGGATTAACAATCTGTTGAGGGGCATAAGAGAAACACAAGGAACAAGTATAAGTCCTGCACCTAGGAACAGAGGGCAAAGAGATGATCAGGCTGGGAGTAGAAAGCAGAAATCAGTAAAGATTTGTGATTTCTGGAGGGTGTAACTTCTTCAAGTTGGAAATTTATGAATAAGTGCTGATGAGGAAGATGGTGAAAAGCTGGAGCCTAGGCAGAGGTAGGAAAAAACAAGACATGAAAAGACTTACCAGCCTAGCAGGGATTGGTTAGAGCAGAGGGCTTGTGATCACAAGCAAGTTTGGTTTAAAGCAGTGATGGGAGAGGGAAAGGTCTGCAGTGTAAAGGGATGTGGTTAGATGGGATTTAGTGACAGAAGGGAAGATAGACTGTGAGGAGACTGCTAAGAGCTGGCTATTGATCAAATGTTGACACTGAGGAGGTCCAGAATTAAACACACACACACACACACACACACACACACAAGCATAGACAAAACAGAAATCACCACCATACTGCAGGCATGAGATTTCTGTAGGTTACTGGCCCAGTGCTAAGCCTTCTAGGAACTGCCCCGTGTTCCTAAAAGAAAAGATGGAAACAACAGTCTCACTGCTTTTTTATTCTTAGATAACGATAGCTGAAAAATCCATTTCAGCATGCAGCTTTATTTTTTGTCCATCTTAACTTTAGGCTTGTCAGTCCAATTGTTAGCAACAAGAAAGTAGATAGATGAAGGCAATATTCTCCAAGTGACAAGGTTTAGGGAATAGACACATTAAACTGGGATGAGTCAGTTAAGTAACAAGAAGACTCTTGTGAGTCATTTTATGTACTTATCTTGGGAAAAAATACAATATGGAAGAGGAAATGGATGGCTTGATGGGAATTTGCTTGGAGAAGTCTGTTAAAACACGATTCCCCTCCCCATATATGTTCCCAATGTTGTTGTTGTTCAGTCACTAAGTTGTGAACTCTTTACAAGCTAATGGACTGTAGCCTTCGGGGCTCCTCTATCCATGGGATTTCCCAGGCAAGAATACTGGATTGGGTTGCCATTTGCTTTTCCAGAGGATCTTTCCAGACCAGGGATCAAACCTGTCTCTTCAGCATTGACAAGCAGACTCTCTACCACTGAGCCACCAGGTTAGCCCTATTTTTCCAATAGTCTTATACAATTATTAAAATAGCCTTCAACTGTGTCTTCCACGAGACTTGCAAATTTTTCTTTCTCTTGAATATATAACATACCCTGAGTAGCTTGCTGAGGGGCTTTCATCTTCTCACTTAGCACCCTAAATGCATAAACAGTCATTCATCTTATTTGGACTCTCCTTACACTGACTTCCGGAGAAAGCAATGGCACCCCACTCCAGTACTCTTGCCTGGAAAAATCCCATGGACAGAGGAGCCTGGTAGGCTGCGGTCCAAGAGGTCGCTAAGAGTCGGACACGACTGAGCTACTTCACTTTCAGTTTTCATGTTCATGCACTGGAGAAGGAAATGGCAACCCACTCCAGTGCTCTTGCCTGTAGACTCCCAGGGCCGGGGGAGCCTGGTGGGCTGCCCTCTATGGGGTCGCTAAGAGTCGGACACGACTGAAGTGACTTAGCAGCAGCAGCTACACTGACTTCAGCCACGCCTCAGAAGACCTCAATTCGCTGGAGCGGACTTGAGAGGTGGAGCCCAAGTTCCATAAATCCCCAAGCGATGTTGATGCTTGCCAAGTTATAGCAAACTGGAGTCTCCACTGGCCGAGTGTGTTCAGGTGATAAGGAAGATGACTGGGAACAGTCTGAAAACAGGCACAGAAGTTTGGGAATGAGTCCGAAGCAGCGACTAATTTTGCTTCTTCCCGGTCCCTAGTCTGCAGATACTCAGTCCTAGTGGATTGACCACTCTGAAGGCCGGGATGCACTCGGTTGGAGTTACAGCCGTTGCGCGGTCAAGCTACTGCCCACCTCACTCTTCTCTCGCCGTCATTGCTGGAGCGCCCCACCTGCTGTGCAGCTCCGCCTAGCCTCCTACGGCCGGCCCCTGCCGCACCCCCTCACCGCTGAGCCCTGCCCCGCAGCACGCGCTGTAGGCCGGCGCTCCGCCCCTCCCGTCACGTGACAGCCCAGCCCTCCGCGCGCGCTCGGATTGGTTCTCGGGACCCAGGGGGTGGGTTCTAGCCTACAGCCCTGCCCCGCAACGGGGCTGCAGTTTTCAAACCTCAACTGTACGCTCCCGTCACCGTCTTCGCCGCCGTAGTCGGGAGCCACCTCACTGGGGAGGTCAGGTCACAACTGTTGGCCGTTGTCCGGAAGGGTAAAAGTGGGTCCTGCCACGCTCGGAGCTGCGCGGCACCTCAAAGGGCTAGAGCTGGAGAACGTGTCCTGTCGTGGCCACCTGTGTGGGGCGGGATTGGAGCCCCCTTGGAGGGGGCAGCCCCGGGAGAACCTGCTGCGGCCCGAGCGGTCAGTGTCTTCCGCCTCGCGCGTCCTCAGTCCTGCTGGGTTTGGCGGGTAGGCTCGGGGCTGCGACTCCAAACCCCTAAAGCAGCCCCCTTTACGGGTGGAACGGAGACCCAGAAGGTGGGAGGGGTCCCGAGGAGGGATGCCGGCAGTGTGGGCGGATCCGGGGTCGGCTCAGACCTCCGGCCTGGGGAAGATGGGCTCAGACACCGTCGTCCCCGGGTGGCCCGACTGCTCCGGACCCCTTGCCGCATTCCGGCTGGAGTCCTGCTTCTCTGGTTCCTTTGGGTGCGGCGCTCGGGGTGGCGGCTGGACCTCCCAGTACCTTTCTCAGCCGGGTCCGTGTGTGTGTGCGTGTGTGTTTGTGTGTGTGTGGCCCGGTCACTCCCCGGGTCGCATTCCGCGGGACACCCTTCGCCACCGGCTCGTTCGCGTCCTTTCCACGTCGCGTCGTCGTGGTGCCTTCAGGTCCCACCCAAGTTCACAGCTGGGGTGTGGGGCCCAGAACGTGTTCACATCTGTACTCATGGACCCGTCCTGCTCACAGCTGCCTTTCGTCGGAAGAAAGTTTGTGCTCATCTTCTGGGACATTTTCAGTTACTAATGAACAGATTTTTTTAAAGTCAGTGAATAGAGAAGTCGAGTTGCAGTTGTTTCCGTGATTTCCTGCGATCTGGTTTTATTTTGACGCCGTGTAATACAACTGCGTGACGGCTACGGTTTTGACATTTACTCAACTCTTTATTTTATGTAGGGAAAACGCTTCATTTGAATTCCCTTAGAGACGAAGCTGAAAGAGACTGTGGGCGGCTAGTAGCTGATGTTAGTTCTTCCTCTGGTTGTGATGGGACAGAGGCCCTCCAACATCAATCTGCAAATGGAAATTAAGGAAAAGAAAACATTTTAAAGCCACATACTGATAAGATTTCAATTATATTAGGTCTGTGTGTCACATTCGCTGATTGTTTTGCCAGCGTGTGATGTTTACATCTCTGGACTGATGATATGCAGTGATGTGTGATACATTGATTGCCCCTTTAGGTTCTCAAGAGTTTGAGAATGTGTGCCTTGAGACACACATGGTCTACTGAGATGTCTGGGCAAGTGGCAGCATATATAACCTGGCATTTTAGCCTGGGCACACAATCTTATTAAAAGATGATAAACCTACTTTGTCATTGATTCACCACTGGTTTTATAGTAAATTGTTCAGAAGTAGTTTTCAGCAACTTCCAAAGTGTTTGTTTTACAAATATTAAACCACATGCCCATAAAATGCTGTGTGTTTGAAAAAGTTGGTCCACAGAAGCAGTGTCCTAGTTTAAAACTCCTCTTCTTTCCCCTTCATCCTCCTCTGAGCAGATGTTCAGTTTTTAATTTTTTTTTCTGTTTTAATAGCTGAAGTTATTAATAGCTGCTTTATTCTTGAGGTACCTATCATACATTTTACATCACTTTTCTAAAATATGGGCTTGAAATTAAGATGAGCTATATATACGTGGCAATATATTCAAGTTTTAAAAGTAAAAATTGTGTTATCAAAGTCCTTTCATTTTTGTGTGTGGACAGAATAGTTGTAGATTCTCTTGAGCTCGTTGAAAACTGAATTACCGGTTGGCTAAGATACAATCTGGCTTCCCTCATAGCTCAGTTGATAAAGAATCCACCTGCAATGCAGGAGACTCGGGTTCGATTCCTGGGTAGGGAAGATCCCCTGGAAAAGGGATAGTCTACTCACTCCAGTATTCTTAGGCTTCCCTCGTGGCTCAGCTGGTAAAGAATCTGTCCACAGTGCGGGAGACTTGGGTTCAATTCCTCAGTTGGGAAGATCCCCTGGAGAAGGGAAAGGCAACCACTCCAGGATCCTGGCCTGGAGAATTCCATGGACTGTGTAGTCCATGGGGAGACAAAGAGTCAGATGCAACTGAGCAACTTTCACTTAAGATAGAATCAGTTTTCAGGAAAGTTGAGACTTGACTAATTGATCACTGTGTCAGAATATTAATGGCAAAGCTGAAGAAGATACAGGCATTTGATGGCATGTTTCCAGTCAAACAATTCTATCTTTAAACTTGCACTGAGAGTTTTTTTTACTAGTGTTAAGTAAACATTTAAATACGTTTTAAATGCTTGGTTTTTGAAGCTGTTTGATAATTATAAGAGAGAATTTCCTTATCAAAATTTCCCTATTTTTACTTAGAGACCCAATTTTAAATGCAGGAATCAAGGACATCCATTGCTGACACTTTCACTTAATCCTAAAATTGTCTTACAATTGCATGTATACTATATTGCAGTGCGTATTGGCAGCTAAGTAGGACAGTGCTACTAGATTTATTGCTTTTAAAGGATTTGGGGTTTGTTTTTTTTTTTAGGAATTCTTTGTGTTCTGTGAGTATTGGTTGTGTCAAAAACATTAACAATCATTTATGTACTTACTTTCCATTTGTGAAAACTAAATGTTTTAGTTATTTTAGTTTTTTACAATTTTGATGACAAAATTCAGTGATTTTAAGTATTTTGTATTCTATGAAGGACTTTTATCAAAGGATTTCTTTGACTATTTCAGTTAACAAATGTGTATAAGAATTAAGTTACATGTTTTTACATAAATATGTTGTGACAAATGTAATTGTCAGGGCACGCTTTATGAACTTCTGATTGTTTTTATTTATTTATTTATCATTTTCCCCCAAAATACATGTAACCATGAACTTCAGGACCACTCTAAACATCTAAACTAGTGAGTTTCTTTTCATTTATATGCAGCATGTGTTGTGGCGTCCTAGACCCTTTGCAACTTCTTTAAAAGAGCAAATAGTTAATATTTTTAGCATTTAAAAATTTTAATATTAACAGTGAAATGATAGTTTCATCTTTAATCCTAGGATCATATTTCATTTTGCATTGTAATACTTACTGAATAAACAGTACTTCAGAGATGCTATAAGTAAACAGTACTTTATTTTGCAACAGAAACTTAATTTTCCATCTGATGAATGAAAAGCACTGTATGTTTGTTGGCCCACTATATTTCCGTTCTCAACATCTTTTCATCCTGGTTCACAATTATAGGGTTTAACTCTCCTTCTGAAGGTGGAAGAGACAGCACCTGGCCTTACTGAAGTGACACAGAATCAGGTCTAAGGTCATTACCTGGGACTTTAGCCCTTGGATAGTGTTTACTAGACTGGTTAGACTAGAGGCAGTTAGCTGGCTTCTTGTGATTTTTCAAAGGATTAAATTCTTGGATTATACTTTCTATTCAGTCTTTAAAAAAAAAACAAACCGATGAACCTGTTAGTAGAATACGTAGAAGGAATGGTCTCTTCCGTGAAACTGAAAATCATCATCGTCCCTTTCCCTACACCAATGCCTTTGCTTCTAATCAATGACTAATTAGAAATGGATCCTTCTGCCACACTAGCAGAAAGTTCTTTATTTTGATAGATTCCAGACAAATAAATCTCCAGTTCCTCTGTTTCATAGGGAAAACTTGGTAGCTGTAAATGCTCATGCAGAAAGAAAAAGTTTTTTTTCCCTGTAATCTTGTGCCTTGCTTTGCTTTCCATTGCCTTTCAGATTTCTTCATGAGGATCTTAATTTATCCTCATGATCCAGGACAAGTATCTGGATTTCCTGATTGAAATAGCTCTTAAAATATTGATGTTCTTAGCTGAAGTAGGGCTATAACAACATGTGGCTGCCTAGTCTGGAAAGATAGGTAAATGCAAAATAAATGATCTGTTGGTATTATATTGCAATACATAATATAATAATTTTATCCATGTTTCCAGACTTCATGGCTGTCCTGTTTAAAACTGAAGTTCTCTGATAGCAATTTAAAATATTTCTTATTTTATTTAGCCAAATATTGAATTAAGCAGAGATTAGCTGCATTTGGAGCCCCAATATTATAATTTCAAGATAGATCTCAAATTCTGCTAAACCCTCAAAGACATGAGATGTACCTAAAAATTCTTCTTGCTGTATCTCTTAATTCTTAAGAAATATTAAGTTAATATTAACTTAATATTCCATATTAAGTTCAGTTCATTGGACATTTTAAAAAATTCCTACCAGGTGCCAGACACCATGCTGGGAGTTTAGGCATGAAAGCAAATGGTTGCTATCCTTTAGACACTAAATATAATTGCAGTCTAACATGTTACATGTTGAGGTAAAGAGGTATGTCAAGGGTCCTCCTGTTTGGAGCATAAAGGACAGGCATTAAAGACAACCTGTGAATTTTAGGCAAAGCTTCCTGGGGGAGATGACAATCTTTGTTGAGTTAAGATTAAATAAAAAGTTAACCATTTAAGGAAAGGTAGAAAGGATGTTCAGACAGAAAAGTGTAACAGAGATGTGGAGGCAAAATATGAGATACAAGTGTGGCAGGAAATGATACAAGCTGGCCATGAAGGGTTTTGTGTGTCTTGGTGTAAGGGCTTGAACTAGGTACCAGGGAGCTAATGCAGGGATCAAAGCAGACAATTTTATTTTTTAGATGTTTTTATTTATTGTCATATAATGTGTTAGATTTTATGAAATATTTTTATAAGATAACTTTGAGGTGAATATTATGATGAGCATGTTTAAATAGAGCTATTTAGAGGTTTATAAGGTGGTTTTTTTTTTTTTTTTTTTTTTTTTTAGTTTTACTATTGATCGCATCATATTTGCTTTCTCCCTTCTAGTAAACTTAGGTCCAGATCAAGCCTAACATTTTCCCTCTTCCTCCCTTCACTGATCCCATCTGAATTCTTGTTGTAATTATTGTAATGAGAGTTAATGAAGAAAAAAATCTCTGCAAATAAACTTGAGATTCCATTATTCCTAGCAGTACTGTGTAACTGGAAGCTTTATTGTACCTTGCCTTGTTCTATTATCCTCTTACTGTTTTTAGTGCTTGATTATAATTGTGTACCTACTCACACATACACATTTTGCCTACTAAGTCCCTTGAGATTTTTTTTTTAATGTAGCCTAATAAAGTGTTATGGGCTTCCCATGTGGCTCTAGTGGTAAAGAACCCACTTGCTAATGCAGGAGATGTAAGAAACAGGAGTTCGATTCCCGAGTCAGGAAGATTCCCTGGAGGAGGGCATGGCAGCCCTCTCCAGTATTCTTGCCTGGAGAATCCTATGGACAGAAGAGCCTGGTGGGCTACTTCTGTAGCCTGGGACATGACTGAAACAACTTAGCACAAGGCAATGGCACCCCACTCCAGTACTCTTGCCTGGAAAATCCCATGGACGGAGGAGCCTGGTAGGCTGCAGTCCATGGGATCGCTAAGAGTCGGACACGACTGAGTGACTTCACTTTCACTTTCCACTTTCATGCATTGGAAAAGGAAATGGCAACCCACTCCAGTGTTCTTGCCTGGAGAATCCCAGGGACAGGGGAGCCTGGTGGGCTGCCGTCTATGGGGTCGCACAGAGTCGGACACGACTGAAGCGACTTAGCAACAGCAGCATGGAGTAAAGTTCTTTAAAGTGATACATTGGTAATTTGGGCTTCCCTGGTGGCTCAGACGATAAAGAATCTACCTGCAATGCCGGAGACACCAGTTCAATCCATGGGTTGGAAAGATCCCTTGGAGAAGGCAGTGGCAACCCACTCCAGTACTCTTGCCTGGAAAATCCCATGGACAGAGGAGCCTGGTAGGCTGCAGTCCATGGGGTCGCTAAGAGTCGGACACGACTGAGCGACTTCACTTTCACTTTTCACTTTCACGCATTGGAGAAGGAAATGGCAACCCACTCCAGTGTTCTTGCCTGGAGAATCCCAGGGATGGGGGAGCCTAGTGGGCTGCCGTCTCTGGGGTTGCACAGAGTTGGACACGACTGAAGTGACTTAGTAGCAGCAGCAGAGTAACTAGCACAGATTATTGGTAATTTAGAATCGGTTATAGGTCTGTGAATTATGGTAGAATGCAAGAAAAGGTTGATGATTGCTTGTTGGAGTTAAAGAGAATTTGGTGAGAAATTTAGGAAGATGCAAGACAGAAAATTAACTGATAACCTTCATGTACCCAAGAATTAAATCTTACGTATAGGATAGCATGGTGTTTGTGGAGGGATTAGTGGACAAATGTGACATTCTTGCTCTGTTATATACAAAATTGGCCAAAGGATAGGAAATAGAAAAATATCTAGGCTGTGGCAGCTGGTGCAAGTGCTGTAAATAGAATGAAGATATGACTTATGGCATGCTGTATGGATCCCTAAAGCAGTTTGTAATATAGGTGTATTAGCAGTCTGTAGGTAAGTTTAAAGTCTAACCTTCAGAAATGTGTCTTTCCTTTTTTCTGGGACATAGCTTGTGTTTCCAGCATGTTCAGAGCCAGAGTGAAATGTAACACAATTCAAAAAAATGATTTTTATACCAGCATGTGTTTTAAAAACTGCCGATTGTCCAGTGCTGCTTTCAGCTGCATTTATAGCCATACAAATATACAAATATCTATAGGCCATTCATCCACTGTGATGACCAACAGTACATGTGAGGGGACAAAATTTGTTAGGGTAAAAGACTAAGCATACTCCAATGTCTAGTATTAGGTAATGCTGTTGAGTAGCTTGATTATTAGGCCATGTTTATATTACCACGATTTATTCCAGTCCTAAAAAAAACTAGCTTTCATTTTCCTTCTAATAACTAAGTAGGTACTATAAAACTTAATACCTGTTAGTATAGTATTTAAATATCACACTTTGGATTTTTTTTTTTAGAGGGATCCTGAAGTGAATTTGAATTTTCACAAGTAATATAATAGTAAAGGCATATATCTTAAGGTTACAAATTATTATTTATTATATAGAACTTTGACATTAATTCAGAATTTATAAAATTGTTTTTCCTGGGTGGTACTAAACAGGGTATTGATTCTTGCTTAGTATTTACCCTAAATGCCTGTATGGTCTTTGCATAAGAATGGACCTGTTACTTGCATAATGAACACCATCTGCTCTAAATAAATGCAGAGAAAACATTGAGGCCTTAAAAAATCTGAACAATAATGGCTCATGTACTTTCAGCCAAGTAAACCCTTAATGTGTAAAGAGATATGTTTTACTGTTGCACATGGGTTAATTTCTGCATGTAGTCACAGCCATCTTTTTTAGCCAAAGGCATTTGTTAGTTTTTTGTCTATACTAGCTTGATATAGATAACTTAAACAAAGGAGAGTATAAATACTGCCATAATTTCACAATCCAAGGATAACCACTGTTAATATATTGTCATAGTTTCCTGTATTTTCATCTATTTGCTTTTATATTATTTAAAACATATTTGAAAATTATATATAGCAAACATATATACTTATAACAAAATTAACATACTATATGTAAAGTTTTGTCTTCCTTTTTTCATTATATGAGTTAAAATATTTGAAAGCACAATTTTTATTAGGTATGTAATATCCTGTTATTTAGGTATATTTAACCATTTCCTTATTGTTAAACTTTCGGATGCATTCACTCTGAAAGCTTTTTGGTTTTTTTCCACTATTATAAATCATGCTTAATTAAGCATGTCTTTGACAACATCTAAGATTCATATTGATTCTTTTGAAACTTGAGAACAGAAAATAATTATAAAATATATCTCTGTTTTACTAGATTCTTATGAATAGATTGCTTTTTAGCTGATGCATTACAGCATAAGATAAACATCATAGATTCTAGAATCTAGATGAGGTGAACATCTTAGAATCAAGAGCCTATACTCTGTCTCCATGGGTAAATTTGCTGTATTCTTGTGCTTATGATTCCTAAGGCCTGATATGGAACAGTGTTGGGAATGTAGGCCAATTTGTATCTTTGATACAGGTATATCCCCTCTTTCTGTATATATGCTAATAACATAAATATTATCATAAGCATACAAATCTATAGACTTTTAAATTTAGGGAAAAAATCTTAAAGCCCAAGAATGACCTGAAGAAAAAAACACTAAGCATAGAAATTGGTAACCATATTGATTTTTCAGAGAGGAATATGTGAACAGTGAAACTGAGTGCCATCAGAACTAAAGTATATAAATAGTTCGTCAAAACAATAAAAAAGACAGATTTTAAAAACTAGTTTAATCTAACTTGGGGTGAGAGTTTTGTACATGGAAATAGGGTACAGCTATTCAACAGTGGCAGGGACTGTCACTGGAGAAGATCTTTCAGAGAGTACTAACAGGATTTGTTTATTGAACTCCATGATGTGCTTTCACGACTAGCACTGTACCAGTATCATTCTTCATGAGTTTGTATTTTAATTTTTATTATTTAGAGCACTGCAAGATAAATTCTATGATTCATCCATACTTTAGGGGCAGCAGAATTGCAGCTTTCCTCGCTAGTAATCAGGAGAAATGCAAAGTAAATCACAAAACTGTCTGAATGGGGCATATGTTGGCAAGGAAATGATAAGTTTTCCTACCCAGGGCTAGCGGGGTGAAAAGAAGGGACCAACTCTGTCTGTGATTAATCATTTATTTTTAATTTAAACAAAATAATAAGATTGAAACCCCCAAGTGTTTGTTATATTTGTATCCCTTCCGACACATTTGAAATACTACTTTCTTTTTAAAAGTAGCTGTATTACTTTGCTAGGCTGCTGTAACAAAATACTGTAGATAGGGTGACTTAAGCAACTGAAATTAATTTTCTTACAATTCTGGAGAATAGAATTTTGAGATCAAGGTGTCAGCAGGCTTGGCTTCTCTGTGGCCTTTCTCTGGCTTGTGAATGGCCTTCTCCCTGTGTCTTCATCTGGTCTTTCCCTGTGTTTCTGTATCCTAATCACATTTTTTTAATGAAGATACTTGACTTGACGTATTGCTTTAAGGCCCACCCTAATGGCCTCATTTTAATTTAATTGCCCTTAATTTAAAGGCCCTTTCTCCTAATACAGTCACTTTCTGAGGTACTAGGGGATTAGGACTTTAAGGTAGGAATTTTAAAGGGAGGGACATAATTCACCTCAGAACAGCAGCAAAGGTAAATGCCTCATAACTGGTATGATGTATAAATGGGATTCAGACTCAGATGTGGTTCAGTCCAAATGTTATTTTCAGAATGATACTCTGCTAATTTTGGAACACTAGAGATGTACCTCAAAACTAGTTAGGTCTTTGTTTTTCCAAAGTTTGAGAGAAAAAAATGCCGACTTAAAACCAAGGAAATACAGAAACTGAAAACACTCCCCTCTAATCACACTGTTCACTTGCTAAGTTGAATATAGGTGGCATTTAAATATAGGAAGGTATAGAACATGTCAAGTAGGAAATAAATGGAGGAAAAATGTGACAAGAAGGAAAAAACGTAGGGATTCTTGTAGGAGTGTGCTAGAAGAATAATACTGGATCTTCTATTACATAGGCATAGCAGAAGGAAGTATCTAAAAATTTGTAGTCTGTCATTATGATATGAATTCAATTAATGTGAAATAGTAGTTTTAATATTAAAACTGAATGCTTGTAAATATCATAAAAGTTCCAGATAAATATGAGCTTCAGATACAGATTAGAACTCCAGAATAGGGCTTTATGTGTAGTTGCTCACTCATCCGACAAAATTATACAGCTCTTCATACATAGCAGGCTCTGTGCTGGGTTCTGAATCTAAGACCCATGAAACAAGTCTATTTCTTTTAATGACTCAGATGTCAGTAATATAACTCACAACATGTGAATTTTCCACTATATTTGTTTGCTCATGTAAAATTAAATTTAAAACGAATAATTGTTTTTCTGTGTTAAATTATCTTGTTATGTGAAGATACAACTTTAAATAATCAAAGTTTTAAAATGAAATTGAATGATTATATTACAATTTTAACTTTTTAAAAGAATTTGGTAGGTCTTACAGGCATTTTCAGTAGTTTTATTCTGAAATGAAATTCAGTAATTTAGTTCAGGTACCATAGGTGATACCAATTTATATGTCTGGTCTTTGTTTTTCTTCTTTTAGGGTAGAATATGCTTTTAAATCTTCTACCATCTTTTTTTTTTTTGGTTGCATCTTATAGCTATATTTGGAGCTGTACAATATAACGCATATCCTCTCTGAGATAACATCTTTTTTTTCCCTTAATTGCATATAAGTTATACCCTGCATCTTCTCTTTTTTTAAGCAGGTAAAAATAAGTGACTGAAGAAGCCTATCTGGGAGTCATCATGTTGAGGAGAAGATTTGATTGCCGAAGTATTTCAGGCATGCTAACTACCACTCCTCAAACTCCAATTAAAGTGGAAAACTTTAATAATTTTTATACACTTACATCTAAAGAACTGGGAAGGTAAGGAAACTTTTGATGTGTGTGTGTTTAAAATCACAGGATTTGTCTATCCTTTTATAAAACTCACTTGATTATTATTTAGCAATGATTAGAAAGAAAAGTCCTCATCTCTGCTGGTACTATATAGGGATCTAGTCTTAAGTGACCTGGAAATCAAATCCATGGAGGGTTAGTGAGCATGTATAATATATCGTACCTCGCTTCATAGCCCATGGTGGAAAGTCAGGGCTCTTACTGGAGTCTGTCCAAGGAAGAGGCAGCTTAGCATAGTGGACTGTCACATCCAGATTTGGGGTTAGCCATTTGCTATTTGATCTCAAATTACTGTTCCTCTCAGTACTGTAGTTTCCTCACCTGAAAAGTGGGGATGAAGGTAATCATATATATTTTATATGGTTGTTGTGAGTCTTAAACAAGTTAATATTTATAAAATAGTAGAATGCTATAAAGTCTTTTTGAATAGCTTTTCTAATTCTTAGAATATTGTGCTAGCCTAAAAAAATGTGGGGATTCTCTTCCTCTTTTCTAAACAAAATGAATTAATTCATATTTGATAGTATAATTCCATATGACAAACAATGCATGTTCTGTAAGTAAAACCTGTATTTATTTACACTGATACTGATCCGTTTTGGTTTAACGAAGGTGTAAATTCCTTCAGGCCAAGGAGTGACCTGAGATTATGAGATCTAAATTTAACACTACCATTTGAATATACATGAAAATTACAAAAGATATACCAAATAATTTGTTATGTATTCAGCATTTTGAGCTTTAAATTTAAATGCTTAACAAAGGGAGGATGGTGATCATTTTCTGTCTTTAGTTTGATTTTTATGTTAAAATAGTAAAAGCCCATGTTTGTGTTGATGGATGCACAGAAAAATAGTATGGATGATTTTTTGTCTTTGATAATCTCAATGTGAAAACAAAAATTGACTGAAACATGGCAAGTAATTCTGTTCTTGGTGGTCTTTTATGTCAAAGATGAAGGCAGGTCCTGGCTTTTTCACTTGTCAGATATTGGGAGCAGTCTTTCTTTTACAAAATAAGGGTGATAATATCTATGTCATTAGACTAAGAACTAAATATGAAAGCATATTTATTTCATAATTCCAGGCATATTTATTTATTTAATTTTGTGTGCAAAATATTTGGGCCTTTTAATGGTTTATGAAAAGATATAGTTTTTAAAACCTTTCAGGGTATTTTCAAGAAATAGTTTAGTTCTAAGTCTGTAATTATTTCTCTTTGCATTATACAGGAAAGAGTAAGAGTTAGTTGACTGTATCTCATTACTCATTAAATAGTCATAGAGTCTTTGCTTTGGAAGAACTTCAATGGTCAGTGGCCTTCTAATATAATTTTTTATGCAGTGCAGCAATTTTTCCTGTAGTTTTCCTGACAAGTTTTTTTATCCAGCCTCAATCTGAACGTCTCAGGAATAGGGAACTCACTTCCTCAGAATATGTCTGTTCCATTTTGTGGGCACTTAGACACAGAATTCTGTTTTCTGCTAATCTCTACCTAATATACATAGTTCCCCTTTTGTAGCTGCATATAATACCCATGTAAAACTGCTTTAGAGATTTGAATGTAGCTAAATGTTGCCAGTTTCCTTAGATGCTCATCTTATGACCTGATTTCCAGACAGTGTTCCTTGATCCATGTATCCTCTTCTGGATCACTTTGTAGCTTTTTATCTTCAGTCTTAAAATGAAACAGTCTAGAATGGATGCAATATTGTTAATATCTTACCGTCCGGAATACAACAAAACTTTATTGAGATAGCCTGTGTGGGAGCTAGAAAGACTGATTTTTTTTTTCTTTGATGGTTTTGGAGAACATAAACTTTGGGAACAATATTAATAATTTGAAATTGTTTTGTAAATGGGGTGCCATCATAAATCACAATCATAAACTTGACTCAGTTTATAACATTTTAGAGCAAAAACTCATGATAAACTCTGATGAAAACAAATTCAGATTCCTAATATTTCATCTTTTAATAACTTCATGAAAGAGACCTTTTTTCTTTTAGTTGATATGGCCTAATGAGTCACCTGGTAAATATTGATATGTCTCGTTAATAAACCTTGATAAATTGAAGTCATGACCTTTCATCCGCCATGAACTTGCTGTAAATTCTTTCAATATTTTACCAATTTTGATATTATCCCACACTTTTGCAAAGTGAAAATTAGGATCATAACCTTGTTTCTTCTGAGGCTTATACATTTTGAAACATACAAACATAATAATTCTAGCATGTGATAATTACAAAATTATCTTTATAAATCAGTTTTTAAATTAGTTTTAAGATGTTTAATGTTGTAGAATTTTTCTTTAAATTAGAATAAGATATGTAAAAGTTAGCAGTTAATTTTTGACTGTTCTCAAAAAACTTTGCATTGTTCCTGTTTTTTAACATGTTGGGTAAGTTTTTTCCACCCCTCCCCCAACTGAATCAAGGTTTCATAGGACTTCTTGTGGTTAGAAGGGTGAGGCAGATGCAGAAATAAACGTCAGCTTCTTTTGTGGCTTACCCTCCCCCCTCCTTTCACATTTTATTGTCTGTTCTAGAATGTAGAAGAGTAACTAACCAGACCTTTTAGCTGCTGGGAAATCTAGTTAGCCTTGCCCTTTTAGGTTATACATTAAGTACTACTGTTAAGGTTTTAAAATTTCCTAAATGTTTCTGTTAAATTTCATATAGGGACATTATGTGTTAAGTATTATTTTATGAGTGTGCTTAGGCTCTCAGTCGTGTCCGACTCTGTGCAACACCATGGACTGTGTAGCCCACCAGGCTTCCCTGGCCATGGGATTCTCCAGGCAAGAACACTGGAGCGGGTTTCCATTTCCTTCTCCAGGGGATCTTCCTGACCCAGGGATAGAACCCACGTCTTACATCTCCTGCATTGGCAGGCAGATGTTTTACCACTAGTGCCACCCGGGAAGCCCTATTATTTTGGATACTTCTAAATGACAATTAGCATTTTAGAATGGAAAACAAATACTTGGTTTTTTCCACTAAGTCATCTGATAATTATGGTAAAAATATTTAAAGATCCTCTGGAGAAGAGAATGGCTACCCACTCTAGTATTCTTGCCTGGAGAATTCCATGGACAAAGAAGCCTGGTGGGTTACAGTCCATGGGATCACAAAGTGTCAGACACAACTGAGCGATTGACACACATACATGAATTTGTGTGTAAAATTTTGAGTCTCAAAGAAGGCTTAAAAATGTGAATGCTTTAAGTACAGTATACAGAAGAGCACAATGTATGGTACTGCACTAGGTCCATAGCTCTCGCATTCATTCAACAGATATTTCAGTTTCTATTATGTGTTAGTTAGTGAAGTGTAGATTTTATGATTAATAATTAGGACAGATAGGGTTTCTGCCCACATAGGGCTTTTACTTAGCGATGAACATTGACAAATAAGTAATTTCCAATATTGTTTGGTCATCTTTGCTCTGCATTAATGAGTACTATTCTTGTAAGCCTCATGAGAAAACCTGAAACAGTTAAAGTGTTATTATTTAATTTTGCTCTTTGTTTCTGAGAGAATTCTGGCTTGTAAATATAATTATAAAATTACAGCAGAACTTAATTGTTACAGCTGGTACTGTAAACTATTTCAGATGGACAGAGTTCTTGGCTAACTAGCTTCTGTTTCCTAAGTTTTACAAGGTGAATTTCTTCATAAAACTTAAAATTTCCTTTTTGTGTTAGACAAATTTTCACTTCTGAATCTAAATAAGAATTGGCAGAAGTGAATCTACTTCTTTAAAAAAAAAAAAAAAAACTATCTTAAAGGAAGGAATTGTTTTGTAGTGGTCAGAATAGAAAGCTAGGATTTCACATCCTGCAATTTAAGTCATGGCAGTCCATTTCCATATATGACCTTTCATGAGTCATTTAATCTTAGTCTGACTCAATTTGTCCAGTATAAAATCTATAAACATGGACACTCTGAATATAAAACAAAGGGACTGATTGAGTTTTTTTGTGAGCTCATTGAAATGCTTTGATTTGTATTCCTTTTGCATATGGTGAGAAAATACAAATTAAACATTCTCAAATCTTAAATGAAAAGTTTTATCAAAAAAATAACTTTATGCATGCAAATTTTCTGAGTTGATATTTATTTTGATATATGTAAAAGAATCAAATTATAGCATGACCACTTTCTTAAAATTTTTTTTTTTTGCATTAGTAGCTTTACCTTTTCATCTTGATTTCCAGTCCGTGGTTTTCATTGGCACCAATTTTGGGGAAATTGAGAATATAAAGAGTAGGGATCTTTGTCATCCTGCCCTTGACAATAGTAAGTTAAAAATGCATAAGCAATTTATTCTGTCCCTGACTTCTACCCCAAATCCAAAGTATATTAAAAATAGGTTTTTATTTATACCTGATTTGTTGGTATTCAGTAAGTCATTTGAGCCTTAGGATAGAAGTTCTTAATTTTAGAACCCATGAACTAGGCTTAGGAACTTTATGGATAGTCTTTGAAATCTAAAAACCCTCTGGAACTTTTTGTAAAAATTTCTTTTTAAAGGCATGTGTACATTTTCTGGGTAGGCAGTCAATAATTTTTATTAGTTTCTTAAAACAATCTGACTCAGAATAGCTTGAGTCTTTGGGAAACTAGATGGGAAAACTATAGGCTTAGAATACACAGGCTTCTCTTGTGGCTCAGCTGGTAAAGAATCTGCCTGCAATGTGGGAGACCTGAGTTCGATCCCTGGGTTGGGAAGATCCCCTGGAGAAGGGAAGGCTACCCACTCCAGTATTCTGGCCTAGAGTTCCATGGCCTGTGTATAGTCCATGGGGTCTCAAAGAGTTGTACACTACTGAGCGACTTTCACAGTCTTTACTTTAGAATACATAAGTTTGCCAGAGTCTTTCAAAAATTGGCTGAAATGTTGAGCACTGTTATTGGATAGAGCTAAAACATGTTTATTCCTAAAATAATAAACATGACTTTAATAATGTGTTTGTACATAGCTTTTGATAACCATGAATTTTCTTAGCTAATCATGAAGTGTCTTTGGATACTTTCCATAAAACATGTACACTTTTGATATCTGTTACAAGCTTTGTGGACTACTGAGCAATACTAATAGATACTCTGGTAAAACAACTGACAAATTGTGATAGAAAGCTTCAAAGGTTGTCAAAAGTGATGTTGAAAGGCAAAATGTTTACACTAAGAGAAGTAAATAAGATGAATACCCATTTTTGCATTTAATTTTTTTTGTTTGAAGGAAAGCTAAAATTTTTAGCAGAGGGAAATAGACCAAGATACATATCTTCTCTGGAGTCTGCCAGACAGAATAATATTTACTCTATAGGATTGTTATCATACTTAAACAAAATAATTCATATCAAGAGTATGGCATGGAGTTGGTGGGCAAATGAGATCTCTCCCTACAATGGTAATGTATCATGTTAATGATATGATGGTGAAGAATAAATATAATTATGTCTTATATTACATTTGCCATCTGTATTTTAGTCTGATGATACTATAAATTTTATAAAAGTACATGTAGTATTTGATTAGATTAAGAGAGCAAAGGTAAATTCCTAATGGCATGGATGTTTGAAGGATTGATAAAGTTATAACAGTATCTGTGTTATACTAACTTTTGTTCTTACTTTTCCCCCAGAGGAAAATTTGCTGTGGTTAGACAATGTATATCAAAATCTACTGGACAAGAATATGCTGCAAAGTTTCTAAAAAAGAGAAGAAGAGGACAGGACTGTCGAGCAGAGATTCTACATGAAATTGCAGTACTTGAATTGACAAAATCTTGTCCCCACGTGATTAATCTTCATGAAGTCTATGAAAATACAAGTGAAATCATTTTGATATTGGAATAGTAAGTATACTCTTTAAAAAATTTAAAGTATACTCTTTAAAAAAGTTTATAGTACCTATTTGAATCGGGGGGTAAGGTTGCTTGAAATGTCAAGAACAAAAATGATAAAAGTATAACAAGAACTTGTAAAGATTCCTGTTAATAAAATATTAGAGGAACATAGTATATATTCATATATTTTCAGAAAACTTATAATGTGTAGCCTCACACAGATACCCCAAAATGAATTAAACAGCATTCAGTAAACAAATGACAATACAATGTTTATAGAGTATAGTGAAATTGAGTATACTTTTGTTGCCAGTGGCAAAGAAAATAGAAGTTTTCTGCAAAACAGTCTGATGGGCAGATAGGATTGAAATAATTTATATATTCATTTATTTGAAAAGCACATCCAGTGAAGTTACCCAAGGAGAATAAAAAGGTAAACTTGCGTGAATGAAAGGTAAACCATGTAGTTTGATTTTAATCTTCTACACATTAACTTTATTGTGTTATGGGAGTTTTTTAAATGATATTCTCGACTTCCTTACTAATTTCTAAACTGTGCTTTAGAAAGCTGTATAAGACAAATGTAGATATAAGTAGTATATAGTACATAGATTTATGTGACAGTGTAACTGTACTAAAGTACTGTTATCATATCCACTCACAGATGCACAACATATATACAAGCACATAAGCAAAAAAACATAAATACTCCAAATTTCTGAATTTCTTAGTTGAGTTCCTTCAAGGGGCAAACTTTTCAATAGAGAGGAAGAGTAGAAATATATCTGAGTTTACCTTTCAAGACAATAATGATATAAGTGGCTTCTCTGATTACAGAGAAATTTTTTCTTCTCTGTAGTCACTGCTCTGGGTGCCTTGTTTTAACAAAGGGTCTATTAGTCTGCTGCTCCTCACTGCTTTCCATTTATGCTTCCAGTTTCTGCTAACTTCTGCTTCTTGTGTTATCGCTTCTTCTCCTCCTTTTAACTCCTCTTCATTTTCTGTTTACCATAGCTTCATCTTTGGAAAGCTATGGTAAATTATGGTAAAGAGCTTTCCCTCTTTCGTGGGAAAAATGGCAGTTCTACAAAAGACACTGATCAGCTGGTCAAATGAAGAGGTAGAGACAGTGTGATTGGCTGACAGTCACAGGGTTTGTTTGATCTCGTTACTGAAACAAACAAACCCTTAGGATACTTTTCCTGGTATAAACGTAACATCATTTATTGTGTTAGATTTAGAACGTATAGAAAATAGAAATCATTTGTAAACAGTGGTTACTTTTATGACATATTCCTCTATTTTGAAATTATTTTATTTTTTATGTATGTATATTTTCCGAAACAAAATCGTGATCTATTAAGTGTATGGTATTATAATCCTTTTTTTCCACTTAAGAATATGTTGTGTGCATTTATCTATATCTATATATATATATGAAATAGTGTTTCTAAAAATGAATTTTAATTTAGCAAAGACTTTTAAAGTTGACTTCATAATCAGAGTTTAACAAGCAGCCCCCAAATTCAGAAAGGCTGGATGTTGGCTAGATTTGGAATTAATATTTGTTGACTCATTATAATAATAGCTAATATTTATTGAATATTTACTGTGTATCAAACACTGTATTAAATACTACAGGTGATCCGCTTTGATCCTTATAACATCTGTTGTACTCAGTACTTTATGTGACTTACCTGATTTGATTCTTACAGCAAGCCAGTGAAGTTCGAGCTGTCATTTTTTGTTATGTATCACTATGTTACAGTAGAAGAAACAGAAGCATGTTTTGTCCCAGCTCAGGTAACTGGTTAGGCAGAGTCTGAATGGAAGTCAGGCTGCCTTGTTTCAGTAGGTACTTCCACAGGCAGCCTGCTGTTCTCTTATGTCTAGGCACTGGGAAGTGCTTTACGTATGTTTTCTCAAGTGGTTTTCTTATATTTTATTTTGAATTTTAGAATTAATGAGGATTCTGTCTATTGAATTAACTTTAGAGAGTGTAATGTCAGTGCTGGTATATAAATAATTATGAAGTGTTCAAGAATGAATTTTTCACCTAAGCATTTTATGCTGCCATATACTGCTGTATACTGAAGAATTTAGATCTCTCTGGCATTTCCCATAGTTTTGGGTATTTTCCATATTTTAATAGTGGCTAGGAATCCATATTCCATACAATTTTCTTTTAATTTTTAATTATTTTGTCTGATTTCTTATCAGAAAGGGCCTAGCAAATAACTTATTCTAAGAGAATATGAAGTATCTCTTCATTTTCTTGTCTGCTTGTGATTGCATTATTAACTTTATCTGTAGTGTCCTTGCAGGAATATATTTTGACCACTTGTTTTGAGAAGATTTATTTCATTAAAGCTGAATAACATAACCAGAAAGGGAAGAAGTGAGGTATCCTAAGTAGCTTGGCCTGTGGAGTCCCTCTTCCCTCAGGAGACCTTGAGCAGGGTTTTGACAGACAATTGATGTGTAAACTGAGGGGCCACATGTTGGTCTGAATATTAGCTATTCACAAAGATTAGTTTCTTTTTTAGATGAATGAATTTCTAACGTTGTCTTCCGGTACCTAACTTTGAAGGCCACTACTAGATGTTTTATAGCAAAGTAAATTTTTCATACTCAGATTGACTTTACTGTGAAATCTTGAAGTCAGATCTTGAAGTTAGTTTCTTAGGAACTTTCTGGGAGTTTTGGGGGCTGGAAGTCATTGAGATATGAAGTAAACATTATTGAAGCATTACCACATGTGCCTTAGCAGCTGTCCCACAGATTTCTCTGAAATACTGTAAAGTGTGAAGCAACCAAGCCCTGCAGCTTCTAATTGGCATGCTCTGTACAGATGACCCGATGGCCTGCAAGTGTGAAGGATCAGTCCTATGATTTTCAATGAGACTCAGATTTGTGACCACTGATTCTTTTTCCTTCTTGTGACTCCAGATATATATGACATACTTCTTCCTCTTGACAGTCACCAAGACTAATGGATTGTACTTTCAGCTGCTCTGAAGAATGACTGTCTATTCCATTATTCATTCATTCAATAGACACTTACTGTGTACCTTCTATGTGTCAGACACTCTTCTTGTTGCTGTGCATACAGGAGTGAACCAAAGGGGGGAAATAGTGTTCTGTGAAATAAATGAGTTTCTGATTTATCATATAGAGTAGACTGTACTTGAGATATTCCCAAACATACCTTATAAGTTTTTATTAATAACCATCTAGATTTTTTTGCATGATTTCTGACAGTTTTTATTTCATTCATTTAGATTTAGTCCTTAGAAAAAAATCTGTTGAGTTCAGTTATATCTCTGTTTTACAGATGAGGAAGCTCAAATAAGTGATTGACCCTAAATTATATTGCTGGCAAATAGCAGATTTACGATTTAAATTTAAATCATTTGATTCTAAATCTAGGAATTTTTCATTATGCATTTGTTGGCATTCTTTAGATTTTCAGTTCTTATAAACAAAGGAAAAAAACTGGGGTTCTGGGCCCAACTATTCTTTGTAAAGCTGCAATGCAGGATATTGGTTAAGAATGTAGATTCTCATCCATATTATACAGATTCAGATTCTGCCCTCTCACTTAATTTCACCTATTTGTACTTATTTCTTTATCTGTAAAATGGGAATGATAGCCATGATTCACATGATTGCCTTGAGAATCAAAATATCTATCTATATACAGATGACAGGTATGTTTATATATAATGAATAAATGAGTAAAATAGAGCAGAGCTGAACTCATAGGTAAATACTAGCACCCAGACTTTAAACCATTCTTGTCATTTATTTTATTTCTTAAAAATCCCTCCCAGCACCATCCACCACCCCCCATTAAATGTGTGTATATAGAGAGATTAGAGTTTAGGTGGCCATATCTTTTACTTAAAAGTATATAGTATTTAAAAGTTGCCATTTTTAGATCAATGATTTTTCAAGTTTCTATTCTTTGAATTCTATTTCAGTGCTGCAGGTGGAGAAATTTTTAATTTGTGTTTACCTGAGTTGGCTGAAATGGTTTCTGAAAATGACATTATCAGACTCATTAAACAAATACTTGAAGGAGTTCATTACCTACATCAGAATAACATTGTACACCTTGATTTAAAGGTAATGTAATGTCGTTTTAAGTACCACTACATCTCTGTTCCTTCTCTGCTCTTGTTTGCACAACTAACTGCAGACTGGTATTGAGAGGAAACAACAGGTCATGCTTGTCTAGACTGTGCATGTGCTACGTGGACTTACTTCTGTACTGATTGATAGAAGACTGCATGTGTGAGCAGCTCAGATTAATCACTGGGCTTTTAAAAACCATCATTACATGTGTTCTAATGCTACTGTCATGTCACTCCATCCTGTTCTTACTGCCATATCTTGGACTTTTTATTGCCACATCTTGGACTTTTTGTCTTATAAAACTATCTCTGAAATACTTAATTTTCAGCTACCTCTTGAAGGTAACCTGCTAGTCCTTACTCCTTTGCTCCCATTATACTCATTCATCTTTCTCTTGAGGCTTTTAGTCTTTTGGCTTTTCCTTTCTCCACACGCCACCCCAGACCATTCAGGCCCCTTCCCCCTGAGGTACCACTTCAGCCTCTCGTTTTACTATCCTTTCTCCTTATCCTTCCTCTGTAGCCATACAAGAACCTTGAAATCTGAATCAAATTGTCTCTCATTGTTTGAACACTGGACTCTTCCCTTCCTGGATGATCTCCTTTTCATATACCCTCCCATGCCTCTTTCTATCTCAGGTACAATCCTGGGAATAGTCAGACACAGAACCATACCACTGTACAGAACCATTAGCTCTTTCTGGGTGTAAATGTATTTTTATTTGTTCATGCCTTCTTTCGTGCTATTCCCTAGACCACTTTTCTCACTGGCATGCTTCTGTTTAGCCTTCAGGATTCATCTTAAGCATCATCTCTACTGCAAAGCCTTCTTGGACTTTCTTATGAGCAGAATTAAGCAGTCTTTACTACTGAGTATTCTGTATATCATAATCAGTTAATCAATCAGTGTATCCATCTTTTTTTATTAAAACCAAGAATACTCTTGAAGTGTATTTTTTTTCTTTATTTGTCATTGACTATATAGCTCCTCCTAAGTAGTAGTTCAGTAAATGTTTAGTGGATGACTCAATAAATGTTTAATAGCTAAACAAATTCTACTTAAGTTACCTCTGATTTGAGTTTAGTATTCTTTTCTTGTTTTATATTATTTATCATTTCTTGTTGTGCTTTATTAGCCCCAGAATATATTATTGAGCAGCATATATCCTCTTGGGGACATAAAAATTGTAGATTTTGGAATGTCTCGAAAAATAGGAAATGCATGTGAACTTCGGGAAATCATGGGAACACCAGAATACTTGGGTAAGAATTTCCTTTATTTTATATACCACTTTGAAAGGTATTAATAAGTGATACATATATAGAACTATTTTAAGGCATGTAACTCCAGGATATATTTGGTTCAAGGATTTTAGTGCATTGAAATTCGGTTTTGACACATTTAAATGAATTGTAATGAATTGAGACAATCACAGTTTACAGGACATTGGACATATAAGTTAAAAGTTTAATGTTTGTGTGTAAAAGCTTTGTACATAAAGAAAAACAGGTAAAAAGGAAGTTAGGAAGCAGAAGAAAATGAAAAAAGGGGAAAACTGAATCAGTGTTACTGCATTTGAAGCCTTTTTGTTTGATAGATGTCACTTTTACTTCTGTCCTAGTGAGGTTTTTGCTGAGAGTTGTAAAAGGAGGATTTTGAAAAAGAAGGGTGTTAGGTAGAATCTATTAGTAGATAATCTAGGAATATTGTACTAAATCAACAAATTAGATCATGGAGATGAAAGATGTTTTTAAGTCCTGTAAAGCAGCACATAAATGGTAAAGTATTTTAATTTGTAGTAACAATCTTTTTACACTTTTTTCTTGTTGCTCATATTGATATCCCTATGCAGGCATTGAAAAGATACAAGTAAACAGAATACGTGCTACTCAGCAAGGGAGCTGACTTTCCCAAAATGAAAAACAAAGCAAATTACTAACTTCTCAATGCTCATAGAGGCTACAGTGTCCTAGAATAATGATTGTAATTATAGATAATATAGCTCACAGAAGTATGTGAAAGGTAGCAGGTGGTGCATGCAGGCTGACAATATATGTGACTCACAGGCTTTATTAACCAGACTGTTATGCTTGGAGAAGTTATGAAATCATACTGTGAAACTAAAAAGTTATTCAACTATAGATACTAGTTTGGACTCTACTAATTTGAAATTTATAGTAATGCTCGGAAAGTATAGACAATTTATGTTGTACCATTAAATTCTTTTGGTGGGGGGTGGGCAAAGGAGGAGACAGTGGAAAATTAATTGCTTAGGAAACTAGGTTTTAGATAGTGTAAAAGGGATATTTAATCTGTTTGAAAATCTAAAGCACTTCCAGGAAGCTGGTTTGTTCATAGTGTCATTTTTGAATGCATATGAGTCTATTTACCCTGAGAAGAAAAACTGAAATCATTCTATTAAAATAACTCAAACTAATTCCTAACAGAGTCATAAAACTAAAATTGTAAAAAGATTTTAGCTTTTACTTCTTCATAATTGCTTTTTCTGAGGTTAATCTTAATTGTTTAAAAAAAAATACTGCATAGCTACTGGTTACTCCCAGAATATCATTGGTGCTTTTGAACCATCTGGTTATATAATTTTCTCAACACTAGGTATATCTAAATGTCCAATCACAGGATGATAAATACTGTGCTAAATTTCTACTGATATATTGGTAATTCTTTAAAATTAAATCCAGTTTACTGCAAAGTAATTTTCATGTCTTTAGATTTGTCAGTATTGAATTTGAATTTTATTTTCTCTTTCAGCTCCAGAAATCCTGAACTACGATCCCATTACCACAGCAACAGATATGTGGTAAGATTTTGTTAGTTACTTGTATTCCTTTATTAAAAGCTGGTTAGTACATATTCTGTGGTTCTTTGGTTCAAAATGTAAATAGTAAGGCTATCTTTAAAAGATTTTATTTGAGTATCATTATTATGCCACAGGAAAAACATTTACCTGTTCATTCTTTTTAATAACACTTTGGCTCTGAGCCAAAGTACAGGAATAAATAGGAAAATCCCTTTCCTGGAGGAAGACTCCTTCTGATAAAAGAACAAAATAGTCACACTATTGTGCTGTATGTTCTATAATAAAGATAGAATACTATTTAATAACCATAAGGGAAGCAGCAGACAAGCACCAGATGGGAGACATATGATCTAGGTCTAGGAGAACTAGGAAGATATTTACTCAATAGAAAAATGCGATTAGATCCATTTAAAAGTTTAGTTTTATAAGAGTGTATTTCTTGGGTATTGTGAGTTTATATGGTTGTCACAGAGAGAACATTATAGGGTAGAGATGGCATTGGCACCAGAACTTTACTTGAGACTACAGTGGCAGACTTGACTCCATCAGACCAAGAGGAAGAGTTTAGTTTGCCATGTAGGGGGAAGAAATGGATTTGCTAAGAAAAAAGGGTCTTGTGGCTAAATAAGTGGGTGAAATAGGTGCTATGTATGTATTGTCTTTTTCTGGTTCCTGAACACAGGAGTTGTCATTCACATATTTATGGTTCTAAAAGTTTTGCAATTAAAAGGAAATCTGTCTGCCCAATACTGTGCTTTACCAAACCTGCAGTCTCTGTTTGTATGGAATCCTATTTATGTCTCACAGATCACTACTGTGTCATTGAACATCGTTTTGGAAATGCCACTCAGGACAGCTTTGTGTACTTGATAAACAGGTATCTGTGTGAAGGGCAGACTGTAGATATAATGATACATATTTAATACATTATTTTTATATAACATACATGTGCATTCCCTCAGTCTTTTTCTGTGAGGCAAATTTGAGACAGCATAATTATTTCAGCTTTAATAGTATACTATGGGAACTTTGAAAAGCAGTTTAGTTTAACTGCACAAGATTTGAGGACAGGAATATGTTGAGAATCAATTTTACTTTATATAAATGTTTTAAGATTAACACACATTTTAAGTTCCCATCTTCTCAGTTATTTGTTTTTTCAGGAATGTTGGTGTAATAGCATATATGTTATTAACTCACACATCCCCATTTGTGGGAGAAGATAATCAGGAAACATACCTCAATATTTCTCAAGTTAATGTAGATTATTCGGAAGAAACTTTTTCATCAGTTTCACAGCTGGCCACAGACTTCATCCAGAGGCTTTTAGTAAAAAATCCAGAGTAAGTAATATTAATTTACTTAAATACTATTACAAAATAAATTACATATGATTATTAAGAAAGATATATTATAAAACAGTATAAAATTATTGGATGTATGCTCTCTCAAGTTTCAGGTAAAATGGGAAGAGAGGTGGTATGAGAGATCATTAAATGGCAAATCCATAACTTCAAACATAGGACATATAAAATATATAACAAGAAATCTTGAAATGAAGAGAAGATTTGGATTATCTCTTCTGTCAATCTGCTACTATCCTCTGAAATTCCTTAAAATGATTAGTAGTAGAACTGATGGCTCAGCAGTAAAGAATCCACTGCAACGCATGAGACACAGGAGACGTGGGTTCAGTCCCTGGGTCAGGAAGATCCCATGGAGGAAGAAATGGCAACACACTCCAGTATTCTGGAAAATTCCATGGACAGAGGAGCCTGGTGGGCTATAGTCTATGGGGTCACAAAGAGTCAGGCACAACTGAGCAACTGAACACACACACCAAAGATTTATAATATACATGGCTGGTTATGATGAGACTTTGTTATGAATTATTTATAGTGAAATAACCATAGTTGTATAACAAGTTCACATACTGATTGTCAAATTTTTAAGCAGCAGATACTCTTTGCCTACTAAAGAAGGTACTTGAAAGTATGTCTTAAAACTCTTACCTCGCTCATTGGCAACTTCAAAGCAGGAAAAGAAAAAGCTGACCTCCTTTTCTTTACCTGGATAAGTCCTGTATGTGTGTACTCAGTTGCTCAGTTGTGTCTGACTCTTTGCAACCCTATGGACTGTAGCCCACCAGGCTCCCCTGTCTATGGGATTTTCCAGGCAGGAATACTGGAGTGAATTGCCATTTCCTCCTCCAGGGGATCTTCCCAACCCAGGGATGGAACCCATGTCTCCTGCATTGCTGGTGAATTCTTCACTGCTGAGCCATCTGGGAAGCCTCCGGGTCAGCCCTTTTTACCTTAAAATGCCTTGGCTGCATGTAACTCAGAAGCTGTGATATACTGTCTTGGGCTGGGATCCTGGTTTTGTTACTTGTCAAGTCTTCTCTCTCTGACAGTTACTTAATCTCCTGGAGGATTCACTTTCCTTATTTGCTTAAAAAGAAGACCTACGCTTAATGCAAGTCTTAACAAACACTGACTAGCTCTATTTTGGGCTTCCCAGGTAGTGCTCTTGGTAAAGAACCCACCTGCCAGTGCAGGAGACATAAGAGTCATGGTTCGATCCCTGGGTCAGGAAGATCCCCTGGAGGAGGACATGGCAACCCACTCCAGTATTCTTGCCTGGAAAATCCTATGGGCAGAGGAGCCTGGCAGGCTACCATTCATAGATGGTTATTTAATAGAAATAGTGATTATTCTATGTGTTTATAGTTTTAAACTGTTTAGTTTTCTTAAATATTTTTCACCCTGTAATGAGCACCTTAATTTTTTTATAATCATAAAAATGGAACATAAAAACAAAGACTAAGGAAACCTACGTTCTAATGGTAATGGTGGTTATGTTAAGGTTGAAGTTTTCTTTCTTTCTGAAATATTGTGATATTTGACCATGGTGCTTTCACAAGAGAAAACAAAATTTAAAAACTAAAAATATTAGATAAACATCTTTGAAGAGTAGTCTCTGTTTTCAAGATTTAACTGTTACTACTTTTTAAGAATAAAGTTTTAAGAATAAAATTTTATTATTAATAAAATTAATAATAGAGATTATAATTTACTTACATGTATTTTCCTTCAAAGGGTTTATAAACCCAAGAGTCCTTATAATTTTACTGATTTTTATTTGCAAGGCTAAAATATGTTCCCAAGTGTTTTGATTAGATAGTCCTGTCTGTAAGCTTCATGATAAATTGAATTTTTAGTACATGTCAGACTTAAACTGTAGGTTTCCACTTTTCTTATTCCATCCTGTACTATGGGTATGTATTATTTTCAGAATAAATTTTAAAAAGCCTATAATGTACTGAACTATAGACGTTTGCAACCCGATTTTTAGATCTCAATCTTTTCTTGGTGCTTTCGTTCAAAGGAAAAGACCTACAGCCGAAATCTGCCTTTCTCATTCTTGGCTACAGCAGTGGGACTTTGGAAACTTGTTTCACCCTGAAGAAACCTCCAGTTTCTCTCAAAGTCAGGATCATCCAGTAAGGTCCTCTGAGGACAGGACTCACAGGCCCTCTTGTAATGGCACCTGCAGTGACCGGGAAGACAAAGAGAACATCCCAGAGGACAGCAGCACGGTGTCCAAGAGATTCCGCTTTGACGACTCGCTGCCCAGCCCCCACGAGCTTGTGTCCGATTTGCTCTGTTAGCACTTTCCTCCTCACCCCATTTGAACTGAGTCTGGAATCTGAAATCCACTCCAGTGTGAGATTGTGGTTTGTAACTTCATATATGGCATGTTTATATTGTAAATGCACTTTTGCATTGAAGAATTTAGGGAAATGTTTGAATGCTAAATTAGTAGTGACTAGCACAATTTCATTCCCTATACTGAGATATCAACTCTTCAAAAAATATTTAAATATATAACAAAAATAAAATTGTACTTGTGAGTTTACATGTTAATGAAAGAGTTTGGGTTCAAATGAATTTATCAGAATGTCTTCCATATCAGGAAAAAAGTGATTTGGGTTATATTATGGTTGATGTAAACTAAACAAAATGAAGACATTTAAATTTAATAGATTCTCCAAGGTAAGCCCTACACCATGCCTCTATTGACATAATTTTGTTTAGGATGACAGTTTCAAGTTTAAATAAAAATATAGCTATTCTATAGATGCTCGAGATATTTAACACTTGAAAATGTTTTTAAATCATGGATATTTTGAAACTACATTACATATGATCTGCTATATGAGACAGGTCCTTTAACCAGAGCAGAGGAGGGGTTAGAAACTGGATTTAGGGATATTCTATACAAGTTAAAACAGAGAAAAGAACAGCATGGCATCATTTTTAACTCAAATGTCTTTTGCCCACTCTCACCATACTTCAGATTTAACAAGGTCTGAAGGATGGAGAATAGAAGCTATACAAGTGTAGAGGGTTTTTGTCCTCCAGATTCTCTAGAGTAGAAGATACTTAGATGAAACTGAATGTGCTCTATTTTCAGTCAATGAAACATATTAATTGAATGTAGAAGAAAGTACTGACAGAAACTTAACACAACTTGCAGAATTTTAAGTATCTTCTGAGTCTTAGAGTACAAGCCAATCATTCAGAGTTGTAAAAGTATGCATAAAACATATCATAGCACACTAGGACCGCTAGCACAATGCCAGTCAGCAGTAGCAAGGTGATTGTGATCATAAAACAGGATGACCTCAAGCTCTTCTAAAGTTGCGAAGAACTCTTCCTAGTGTGTGACAAGGCTCAGCAGAGTGGCCTTTAATGGTGTTTTGCTGGGGCCACTGCAAGTAACAGTCCAAGGACAGCAGAATTATGGGAGGCCAGTGACTATGTTCAGTCCTAAGGGGGGGGGGATTGACTCCTACTGGGTAATCTTTGATGACTTTCCACCTGGAGACTATTTAAACTCATGTTATCAAGTTAAGATAACTATAAGTTTGCAACCATAATACTGTGTCAAAAGAAATTCGGTTTTGTCAAAAGAAATCCTTGCGTTTTTTCCCTTTGAATTATATGTTATTCTAGAAAGACTTCTTGAAATTTTGTGAGATTCCAAATAACTTAAAAACTTTTAAATAATCATCAGATTGCTTTATTTAGGTAAATGGAGAATTCCTTTTACATCTTCAACATTTCTTGAAGGAAAAGTTATTTCTGCTTGTGTGTGTATATATGTGTAAATGTGTTTGTATAGATGTATGTATATATGTATAGATAGATGAAATAAGTCCTTAGACAACTTTCTGTTAGAGATTCTTCCCTCCAGTATATTGCACTCAGCTCAGGTGCTTAAGAAGCTCTCATCTTAAGACATGTAAATATACATTTAACTTCCTTAAGAAGTAGTTATCGGTTCAGTAAACTAGTCACTGCAGAAGCTAATTGGGCTTCTGTATATCTAAAACTGATGATTTTTTTCTGAATCGTTGGTTGTCCATTTATTTGCCTTCAGTATTAAGCTAATGTAGGTAAAGTTTAGTAAGTCATTGGAGAAAGAGGAAATTATTACTTTTACAAAAGACCATATTATATTTTTTAATTTCCAGAGGAATTATGCCATACTAAAAATCAAGCAATGTTTGGATTTTGAATTATAAACTGTTTCTTAAAAAATATTTTATGCTAATTACTTTTATTCTGAGGAATCTTAAAATAGTTTATCTGCTTCCCCTTAGTTAATAGAATACACAGGGTTATAAATTCCCATACCTTTTTCCCTACCAATTTTCATTATAAAAGCAACTGGTTGTTACCCAAACAGTATAAAAGTTCAATTTTTTCATAAAGATGAACTTAAAATTTTCTCTGATTGATATATGAAAATAAACCAATTTTTAGAGGAACTTATTCACAAATAACTATTACTTATTAAATTTTTTCTTGATAATTATAAAATAATTCGTACTTTCTTCCCGCAAGATTGAAAGCAAGTGTTAATCAAAACGGTTGATATATGTCACTGAAGTGGGAATATGGAGATCCCCTCAGAGGTGAATAGATGTCAGTAATCATCTGAAGATTAATGTTATATTGTGATGAATTTATAAAGTATAATTTGCTTTTTGGTTTGGATCTTTGGATCAATGGGATTAAAAATAGAAGAGGTATAGCTGACAATCATGTGTCATTTCAACTTTTTCCCCCCACACTAAAAGTAACCTAACTCTGAGGAGTAAAATTATCATGGCACTTTAAAGAAAGTAAGCAGGACCTGTTCTCCAGGTTGTAATGAGATAAGGCACCTGTGCCAGAATATAAATCAGCACACTGCTTCCTTTATCAAGAAAGTCTTGTTATAAAAGAAATAGCCAATTAGTGACATAATAGATTTCCATTCTGGCACAAGTTCTTTCTTTCATTTTGAATGAGTCACAAATCATTCATAGACCAAAATTTGAATAGCCTTTCTGTAAGTAAGTAACATTTATAACTGTTGATATTTTATAACTGTTTACATTTCCTCTGTTTGTATTTGAATTTTCAGTTTGACATCTGACTTGGAAACTTGTCCTTATTCATTGTTGTATAAGCAATTGTACTTTAATTTTGAATTGTATTAGAATAAGTTATCTGACTTCCAATTTGGGGAATTATTATTAGTTTATAATTTTATGAAAGTTTAAAGAACTTAAAACTCAAGTATAAATTTCACATAAATTACAATTGCCGTCCATCTCAACTTTTATTCAGTAATCATGTTGCTTAAGGCATATGGCCTACAATTGTTTTGAATACTCCAGTAAAAGAAAAATTACATCAACTTAATGATCCTTTCGGTTACAAATTAAAAAGCATTTTTTTAACATTTGTGGTTGTCTTTTGCTTTAAAGTACTTCTAAAGTCTTTATTCCTAAATGCTAACCTCCTTGCCTGGAGCCTCTCTAGTCTTGAACTCACATCGTCTTTGAACTCCTTTTCTAATACAGCCATGTTTATTAGACCCAGTCTGTTGGATAAAGCACATAAATTTGAAAACAAGAAGGGCTGTTAACTTCTTCTAAGTAATAATACTTTTAGAAAATGTCAATGTATGGCAGTGCACTGTGTTGCATAGAGATGAGCAAAATCACCATGTAAGAAGTATGAAGTGTGATGAGAGAAATGATGTGCAGACTTGACAATTCGTAGGAAGGAGGTATTGATAAAAATTTGGAACTTTTTTTTCAGTTGTGTGAGCACCTTCAGGTTCCATATCTTCTTTTTCTGACACACAGGCACTCCCTAGTTTTTCTCTTTAGCCCCTTTTCCTCCTAGTCACTGAAGTTACATGTGTTATCTTTATTTGGATATGCTGCTGCTGCTGCTAAGTCGCTTCAGTCGTGTCCGACTCTGTGCGACCCCATAGAGGGGAGCCCACCAGGCTCCCCCGTCCCTGGGATTCTCCAGGCAAGAACACCAGAGTGGGTTGCCATTTCCTTCTCCTTATTTGGATATAAGTATCCTCAAATGTAAACTACTTCTAAGTAAATTGATGATCATATTCTCCCTTTCTGTATTACCTCCTCGCCTGAACTTCCTGGATTCATGTTATCTCCCTTAGTTAACACAGCATTAAATCTCTAGGTGTCATTCTAAAAATTTTGTCCTCTTACTGCACCGCTTTCTATTATTAATTTCTATCAATGATATTTCTTTATATATTTTGTATTCATTTCCTTTCAGCTCATACTGGTACACATTCTTTCACTTATATCTAGACTGTCTAGATCATCCAGAAAAATGTCAACAAAATTTTTCTATAAAGGGCCAGTTATTAAATCTTTTAAGCTTTGCAGATCAGACAATGCCTTGTCACAACTACTGAATTCTGCTTTAGGAGTATGAACTGTTTAAGAATATCTCTAATGTGCAAGGGTGGGCGCAAATGTGGTCAGCATCAAATGCATAATATCTCACATTTAGAGTCCATGCCAACTCCATGCTGTGGTCTACTTTCAGAATAAGCAAAAAAAGGGATTGTTTTATAATTAATCGGAAGGATTCCGCCCTCTGTGGTTCACCACTAGAATTTAAATCTAGTGATTGCAATGCCCCTTTGAAAGGCCAAAAGAAAGATATGTGCTAATTATATCAATATTTCTAGCCAGATGGTAAAATGCAAGTGGGTCACCAATTACAGATAAAATTGTAAGTTGTAGAGTCACTCTAGTTATACTGAGTAAACAAATGAGTGCAAAATGTATGTGGAAAAAATTAGAAGACAGTATTATTGAACAAAGATTCTTCATGTCACAGATGTATCTTCCTCTATTAATCAATCACTATGAGTAAATTTATGAGGCTTTCCTGATTTTAACTGAATTCACTGCCTATACAGTCATAGGAAATCAAATTTTAGAAAGGAAACATTGCAATTTACTTGTTTCTTCTTTTGAAAGAAGTTGTTAGCCCAATTTATTAAGAACGTGATTGGTTTTTTAATTGGGATTTGCACAAAAAGGCTTCTGAAATAAATGAATATTTAAGTAATCACAGACTAAAGACCATTGAAAACAAGCTATAAAGGGAGAAAAAGAGCTGTGCCATTTATTTAGGGGCCTTTTGGGCTGCTTTAACCTGTGTGAACATCAATTACTTCTTCAACAAAACAGCAGTAATCAGCTGTTTGCTTCTTTGATTAGTTCTGGTCCTAATTCATTTAATACTAATGATTAAGCATGGGATACTGCAAATAAACCTGTCTCCTTTATTCCCAGAAATAGAATAATTACAATGGCCAGTGGCTGAGGCCATTTATATCATCAAATTTGTAAGAGATTTAATTACTTAGGCTTTGCTCCCGTGTCCCAAACAGCATACAACATTGTATCTAAGTATCTGGTGAATTCTGAAGATCTTCACGGTATGTGAATAGGTGTTTGTGTGTTTATATAAAAATATTGCCTGTGAAGATATCTATTCAGAGATATATAAGATGTTAATTAAAAGAGGAAGAATATAGTTTACTAAGGGCCCAAATTAGGGATACCAAGGGAACATTTCATGCAAAGGTGGACACAGTAAAGGACAGAAATGGTATGGACCTTAACTAAAGCAAAAGATATTAAGAAGAGGTGGCAAGAATACACAGAAGAACTATACAAAAAAGATCCTCATGACCCAGTTAATCATGATGGTATGATCACTCACCTAGAGCCAGACATCCTGGAATGCAAAGTCAAGTGGACCTAAGGAAGCATCACTACAAAAAAAGCTAGTGGAGGTGATGGAATTCCAGTTGAGCTATTTCAAATCCTAAAAGATGATGCTGTGAAAGTGCTGCACTCAGTATGCCAGCAAACTTGGAAAACTCAGCAGTGGCCACAGGACTGGAAAAGGTCAGTTTTCATCTCAATGCCAAAGAATGTTCAAACTACCACACAATTGCATTCATCTCACATGCTAGCAAAGTGATGCTCAAAATTCTCCAAGCCAGGCTTCAACAGTACATGAACAACTTCCAGATGTTCAAGCTGGATTTAGAAAAGGCAGAAGAACCAGAGATCAAATTGTCAACATCAGTTGGATCATTGAAAAAGCAAGAGAGTTCCAGAAAAACATCTGCTTTACTGACTATGCCAAAGCCTTTGACTGTGTGGATCACAACAAACTATGGAAAATTCTTAAAGAGATGGGAATACCAGACCACCTGACCTGCCTCTTGAGAAATCTGTATACAGGTCAGGAGACAACAGTTAGAACTGGACATGGAACAACAGACTTGTTTCAAATAGGGAAAAGAGTATGTCAAGGCTATTTATTTTTATCCTGCTTATTTAACTTATATGCAGAGTACATCATGAGAAATTCTGGGCTGGATGAAGCACAAGTTAAAGATTGCTGGGAGAATATCAATAACCTCAGATATACAGATGACACCACCCTTATAGCAGAAAGTGAATAAGAACTAAAGTGCCTCTTGATGAAAGAGGAGAGTGAAAAAGTTGGCTTACAACTCAACATTCAGAAAACTAAGATCATGGCATTTGGTCCCATCACTTCATGGCAAATAGATGGGGAAACAGTAGAAACAGTGACAGACTTTATTTTGGAGGGCTCCAAAATCACTGCAGATGGTAACTACAGCCATGAAATTAAAAGATGCATGGTCCTTGGAAGAAAAGTTATGACCAACCTAGACAGCATATTAAAAAGCAGAGACATTACTTTGCCAACAAAGGTCCGTCTAGTCAAAGCTATGGTTTTTCTAGTTGTCATGTATGGATGTGAGAGTTGGACAATAAAGAAAGCTGAGCACCGAAGAATAGATGCTTTTAAACTGTGGTGTTGGAGGAGACTCTTGAGAGTCCCTTCAACAGCAAGGAGAGCCAACCAGTCCATCCTAAAGGAAATCAGTCCTGAATATTCATTGGAAGGATTGATGCTGAAGCTGAAACCACAATACTTTGGCCACCTGATGTGAAGAACCGACTCATTTGAAAAGACTCTGATTCTGGGAAAGATTGAAAGTAGGAGGAGAAGGGGATGACAGGATGAGATGGTTGGATGGCATCACCAACTCAATGGACATGGGTTTGGGTGGACTCTGGGAGTTGGTGATGGACAGAGAGGCCTGGTGTGCTACAGTCCATGGGGTTGTAAAAAGTCAGACATGACTAAGTGACTGAATTGACTGACTGAAGGGCACACATGAGAATTATATTTGACCCTTTTATTCAAGCTGTTTCATTTAATCTTTACAACTCTGCAAATTGAATACAGTTGGTCTTCTGTTATCCACTGGTTCTGCATCCATGGATACAACCAACAGCAGATGGAAAATATTTGAAAAAAATTCCAGAAATTTTCCAAAAGCAGAATTTGTGTTGTGACGATTGTATTAGGTCTTATAAGAAATCTTATTATTTTAAGTATATTGAAGGCTGTGCATAGGTTTGTTATATGAAAATATATTTTTTATAGGGAACTAAGCCATCTGCAGATTTTACTATTCTCAATTCTCCTGGAATCAATCTTTCACAGATACTGAGGGATGATTGTATTTCTTTCATTTTGTAGATTTCCTCAAACTGAGTCTCAGGGTTAAGCAATTTTTCAGTTACCTAATTATCACATGTGAGGATTTGAGCTCAAGTCCACCTGGGTTCAAATGTCTTCTCTGCCCTTTCTATCACACCAGATTGGAATTAAATTTTCCAGTATTAAATTTTTATTTATTTATTTTTTAATTTAATTTTATTTTTTTAAACTTTACAATATTGTATTAGTTTTGCCCAACATCGAAATGAATCCACCACAGGTATACCCGTACTCCCCATCCTGAACCCTCCTCCCTCCTCCCTCCCCATACCCTCCCTCTGGGCTGTCCCAGTGCACCAGCCCCAAGCATCCAGCATCGTGCATTGAACCTGGACTGGCGACTCGTCTCATACAAACAGGAGAAAGTGATTAGAATCTGCATCATTTAGGAAAATAGATTAAATTTTAATTTATACATGCTTGATTAAAAACTGAAAATGTATCATAAATCAATTAAAGTTAGGACTGAATCATCTAAGTCATAGTATTTACTTAGTGCTTGCTAAGTAGGAAAGACTAGTTAAATATTTATTTGACTGTGCCGCAGCAAATGGGATCTTTAGTTGCAGCATGCGGAACCTAGTTCTCTGATGAGGGATTGAACCCAAGCTGCTACAGTAGGAGCACAGTATCTTAGCTACTGGACCCCCAAAGAAGTCCTAAAAGCTGCTTCTTAGATAGACTGCATAAGAAGACCTTCTTCAGGCAGAATGGGCCCTGAGGCACAAAATGCCAGATTCATTGAAGAGACCAAAAAAATCTCCAGAGATAGGTGAGACTAGGGCTGGAGAGGAGGGCAGCTGCTGGGGCAGGCCTTTTACTTGAAGGTCATGAGATGTCAGTTTTAAATGAGAGTTTCACATAATCTTTTTAAAAATATGTATTTGGCTGCACTGAATCTTAGTTGCTGATGCAGGGTCTTTTTGTTTAGGCATGTGGGATTCTAGTTCCCTGAACCAGGATCAGACCCTGGGCCCCTGTATTGGGAACACAGAGTCTTAGCCACAGGAACACTAGGGAAGTTTCAGTTTCACATAATCTTAATTCATGTTTTTCGGTGTCTGGACACTGTGTGGAGACCATTGAAAGGAGGTAAATTTGAAAGCAGAGACCTACTTGGGAGAATTATTTCAGTCACCCTGGTAAGAAATGGTAGTGGCTGAGGAAGCTGAAAGAAATGGACAGATTCGAGTGAGATTTGAGATTTAGAACTGCTAGAGTTCCTAATTACTTGGCTGTATAAGATGATAAAGCATATAAAGGATGATTTTCAAGTTTTTCTTCTGAGTAACTGTAGGGAAAGAGCAATGGCACCCCACTCCAGTACTCTTGCCTGGAAAATCCCATGGACGGAGGAGCCTGGTAGGCTGCAGTCCATGAGGTCGCCAAGAGTCGGACACGACTGAGTGACTTCACTTTGACTTTTCACTTTCGTGCATTGGAGAAGGAAATGGCAACCCACTCCAGTGTTTTTGCCTGGAGAATCCCAGGGATGGGGGAGCCTGGTGGGCTGCTGTCTATGCGGTCTCACAGAGTTGGACACGACTGAAGCGACTTAGCAGCAGCAGTTAGCTGTAAGGAAAGAACAAATTAGCTAAGAAGGCGTGGTCAGGCTCTCTCGCCCCACATTTTGTGAATAACGAATATGTAACAGTTGAGATCACTTATAGCATTGCACATTCGAAACCACAAGGTTGGTCACAGGCTACTTTGTGTGGTGCGCCTATGTAAGCACCATCTGAGAAGGCCTTGAGACTGCAGAGAGGTTATGTTATGTTATGTGAGGTTAGACTGTGGCTGTTGCTACGGCTCCTGTGCTGCTGCTGCTGAGTCGCTTCAGTCGTGTCTGACTCTGTGCGACCCCATAGACAGCAGCCCACCAGGCTCCCCCGTCCTTGGGATTCTCCAGGCGAGAATACTGGAGTAGGTTGCTATTTCCTTCTCCAATGCATGAAAGTGAAAAGTGAAAGTGAAGTCGCTCAGTCATGTCTGACTCTTAGTGACCTCATGGACTGCACCCTACTAGGCTCCTCTGTCCATGGGATTTTCCAGGCAAGAGTACTGGAGTGGGGTGCCATTGCCTTCTCCATGGCTCCTGTGCTAGCCAGGAGGAAATAAACAAGTCTGCAGCTCCTACTTCTGGAGTCTTCTTCCAGCCTCTTGGCACACACCTCACCTTTCATGGGTTCAGCAGTGTGCACAGTGAGATACTCGAGACAACTGGCACTATGAGCAGGATCAGCAATACAGTAACCATTTTAATGGTAATCAATCTAGTAATATAGGTAACAGTGAAGGAGGAGCATGTTTGAGAGGAAAATGAGTTTGGCTTTGGAATGTGTTGCTCAATTTGGGTCAACGTTGTGGCTGGCCATGAAGCCAAGGTGTTGTCCCTGCATAGCTGACTGAATGAGGAAACTAACTGCAGGTAGGCCAGTGAAATTGAACAACGCCCTTCAGTGCCTTCCGCAATGCAGCTCTCCATATTAGAGTCATATTAACCTGCAGTGAAGTCACGTCTTCAGTAAGGCATGGTTTGGGAGAAGAAGAGAGGTAATATAGGATGAAAACTGATTGGATGAAGAATGGAATGAATTCAGACAGGTTTGTTTTTTTTTAGTAGCATACCCACCATTTCTATCAACAGAGATAGGAGCATAAGACACTTAGGTGTTTATGGATTGCCCTGCCAGAGTGGTGGTAGGTAAACCTGTCTCTACTTCTGTAAGCACCTCATTTCCTTCTTTATGCTCCCTTCCCAATTCCTTTAAGGCTTTGTACTCAGGTTTTCTCCCTCTTATGAAAATTGCATCTCAGAAAGGAATATATTCATGCAAAAGTGAAAATGACTAATATAAGCTTTAAAAGTCATCCCTAGTGGCAAATTATATTTTCTGAAAAATAACCACAGAAATATTTATGGTCGCTCCCCTACCCCAGCCCCACTGTGTGATTGTAGGAATAGGTGTCATTTGTGGGTTGTCTAAAATGCCTGTGAAAATTAAACAACAAACAAAGGCCATCTAAATTAAACTGGCTAGACTACATTTATCTTAGAATGGTTAGAAATGGAAATAACCTCTATATGTGAGATTTATGTAGAGTTTTTGTCAAAATGATTGCAAATGTAAATAAATCTTTTTCCAGTTCCTGGATAAGGAAGCTCACATTTACTTTGAATTATAGTAAAAGCCTGTGAGTTAAATTAATTTCTCTCAAAAATAACTCTTTCACTCAGGAAGCATAGTCTAAACTCTATTCTTAAAAAGGCAGGGATCTATGAGTGAACCATCTGAAACTTGACTAGAGACTGTAGTAATTATCTCCTGTGACTGTAAGAACATTTCAAACACGTTTAAAGAAATTTGATACCAAAGAGTGCTTTGCAGTCAGGCAAACTCTCTTGCCAAAAATATGGTGGATCCTTACTGGTACACTTAAATTATGAAAAATGAGCCAATGTCTGAACATTTTCCACAATGCACTGAGTACTCTTTTTAAATAACAGCTTTATTGAAACATAATTTTCATACCAAATGGTTCACCTATTTAAAGTGCGCGATTCAATGATTTTTAATATATTTATTAAAATATATCAACCATCACCACTGTCTAATTCCAGAACATTTTCATCTCCCCACAAAGAAAACCCAAACTTCTCAGCTCTAGGCAACTGCTAAACTACTTTATGTCTCTGTATGTTTGCCTAGTCTACACATTTCATATGAATGGAATCAAAAAATGATCTTTTGTGACTAGCTTCTTTCACTTAGCATCGTGTTTTCAAGGTTCATCCATACAGTCATATATATCAGCACTGCATTCCTTTTTATTGCTGAATAATATTCTTCTGTATGGATATATTGCATTTTGCTTACCCATTCATCAGTTATTGAACATTTACCTTTTTACTTTTTGGCTGTTAAGAATAATGTTGCTAATACAAGTTTTTGTGTGCATATATACTTTCAAAGCTTTGTGTGGATATACATTTTCATTTCTCTTGAGTATATAACTAGGAGTAGAAATGCTGGGTCATATGGTAACTCTATGCTTAAACTTTGAGGAACCACTGTGTTTTCCAAAGTGACTATATCAATTTACATTCCCACCAACAGTATGTGGGTTCTAGTTGCTCCATATCCTTCCCTATACTTGTTACGTCCTTTTGATAATTGACATCCTAGTGAGAATAAAGTTAAATTTCTTATGGTTCAGATTTGCACTTCCTTAATGACTAACGATTTTGAGCATCTTGTCATGTGCTTACTGCTGCTGCTGCTGCTGCTAAGTCACTTCAGTTGTGTCTGACTCTGTGCGATCCCATAGACGGCAGCCACCGGGATCCCCCATCCCTGGGATTCTCCAGGCAAGAACACTGGAGTGGGTTGCCATTTCCTTCTCCAATGCGTGAAAGTAAAAAGTGAAAGTGAAGTCGCTCAGTCGTGTCCAACTTGTAGCGACCCCATGGACTGCAGCCTTCCAGGCTTCTCCATCCATGGGATTTTCCAGGCAAGGGTACGGGAGTGGGGTGCCATTGCCTTCTCCGCATGTGCTTACTAGCCATTGATATATCTTCTTTGAAGAAATGTCTATTTAAATCTTGTGCCCATTTAAAAATTGGGCTATATTTATCTTTCACTGTTGACTTTTAGTTTTCTACATAATCGAGATTCAAATGAGTCTCCTTAATTTCTGAAGAACTGCACTAAAGAAAATAAATATAAGATAAATATTTTGTGTCAGCACCAAAACTGAGACAGATACATATGTGTGCAAATAAATATAATGTATAATACTTTCATGTTTTAAGCAATGAAAGCTCATTACTTGAAATAACAGAGCACCTAAAGTGTACAAATGTACTAAAGAATGTGCAAAAGATACAATAACAGGAAACAAAGTTAAGCAAAATGACGATTGTGATGTGTTCTCCATGACCTTGGATAATTCTATGATACATTGTGTGAAAAGACATGCCCATGCATACACACACAGTGTAATCTCAACTCCGTTAAAAATAGACATATAGGAAAAAGTCAAGAAAAAGTTGCCAGTATACTAATCATATTGGCACATGGGTGGTGGAGTGATAGATGATATTTCTTCAGGCTTCCTGGTTATCTACAATAAGCATGCATTTCTTTTATAATCAGGTATTTGATAGGGGAAGAGGCAAAGCTGCTTCAGCAAAAAATGTAAAACTAAAATAATATATTGTCCTTAAACTCTGATGATTTTGGAAGTTCTTCATGACACTTTATTATATATCTTTTTGAGTAATGCCAGGAAGTTAGTCATTTTAGCGACAAAATCCCACAACCATTTATCTTGGACTTTATTCTTCCAAGACTTTAAGATACTTCTTGGAGGGTAGCTTGGCACACTGAAACATTTCCTTGTTCATAAACAATACTTGACAGTATTAACACATTCCACCACCTTGACAGGTCTGTTAAATCCTGATCAAGGACAATTTTTGTTTGCCTTTTTTTTTTTGTTTGCTTCATATATTATTGAAAGAGCTGCCTATCAAGCTTTGAAAAACATATTTTGTGCTTCCATAACTCTATGTAGTTTCTTTCGTCTCAGAGGCCAGGGATATTCCCATGATGTAGGCAGGCCATGGGTCTCTGGCCACAATTCTTGCAACTGCTATCATTTCAAGACAAACCACTAATTGCTGAGGAATTCTCTGGGAGCTAAAAAAGAACTTTGCTTCCCTGTATACTTCTTGAGCTCTCCAGCATATTTCTCTTGTTCTCAGACCCCCACTTTTCATTATACATGACAGTTCTCATTCCCTGCTCTCCATGTGAATGTATTTTAAGGCAAAACTACTTTTGAAAAACAGAATATTCTGGTGGGTTTAGATTTGTAACGACAGAGTACTGTTGGCACCGAACTGTGGACACATCTCCAAAACTGTTGTTTGTAAATGTGAGAGCAATTTTGCTAAAAATAAGGACCTTCTTTGCAATATATAGAGGTATGGATAGAGAAGCTGGTGTTGTCCTTTATTTTTCAAGTGCCCTTTCATTTCCTGCTGTGTGCTGATGTTTCAAAGCGTCCACATGAATTAAAGTTCCAATGAGATTTGCCATAGTGGTTTCTTGGGAATGTCCATAAATATTTTTTTGCTTTGGTTTTTGTTCTCAGCAGAAAATGTTGCTTGTGATTATCCCTTTTCTAAATTATATCTCTCTTTAAAATCTGAAAAAAATTAGCTTTTGTCTTTTCCAGGAGGCAAACATTTTTTCCCCCCTGACCTGCTCAGGACTGAGGGGTTTTATTACTTTAGGGAACATGGAGCTAGAGTTTTCAATTACTGATTTGACAAAAAGCATCAGTAAATTTACCAACATTTTCCTGGATTAAATCAACTTTTCTTACATTTTTACTGTAAGTGATCGTTGTTTTTACCAGGTTAATTATTTTACCACATAATGTGGTCACTGTTCCTCATGTTCAGGCTCTGAATAAATAAATCAGGCCCTTCCTTGTATTGAGACACTCATCTCCTGGCTTTAGCAACGTTTACCAATTTACTCAGTGACCTTCATCTGTCTAGGGTCTTAAGAGTTTGGTAGCATTTAAACAACCTTAAAGAAAAGAGAAGAATTATGGAATTCAAAAAGGATCCCTTGAAGCCTAACCCCTGCTGGGATCTGGGTCACAAAGCAGTGAGTATATTGTTCCCCGAGGCTTGGCAATATTAAATATGGTGAACGAAGCCTCTTCTTCCACTGCTTTTTCCTTTTTTTTTAACAAAAGAATTCCATTAAGACACACACACACACAAAGTAGGAATGCAAGGGTATTTCCAAGTTCAGTTCCTTTCCAAGGACTGCACTCTTTATTCCCTGGGGAACATGAGCAAGTAGAGCGACGTGGGTGGTTGTGGACGGATTTTGCTGTTTGACATCCTCCTCTGGCTGGGCACAAAGACCTGAGTAGGAGGCTTCAGATATACCAATCAGATAACGAACCAATGGATGGGAATTATGGCTAAAGTTTACTTGTTTTGCATGTGTATTTCAAATTCTATTTTTGTCACTCCTTCTCTCATTTAAATCTCACACTCGCTGGAAGGAGTAGATATTATCGTTATTCCTGTTTTCCTGGAGTTAGTCGGCCAAGGTTATGCAGCCATTGAGGGGCAGTGACAGGAATGTAGTGCATCCACCCTTTATACCAATGAGCATTGGCTTTCTACCCCTATTATTTTGGACTCGGTTACAAAAGTACCTACATCTGTCAGCTCTTCCTATTATTTCCACGTGCTTCCCATGGATAGGAGTGCAAGTTTGCAAATCTCAGCTCTTTGTCCACTGAAATAGTGCAAAACTACTATATTATAAAAATGTCTATGTTTACAGTGTCTTCAACAAATATTACATTCTAAATTACTTGAGATTGAATTGATATAAACTAGTAAAATATAAATTTTAATAAAGTTACTATCACAGAGATTTCAGGGTGAATACTAGGTATCTATTTTCTTTAATAGCATTTAGAACTTTATCTATATTTAAGAAGTCTTGCATTATAGTTTATATACTTTTTAATAAAAAATACATTATAATTTATAATTTTTATTAAAGTGGTAATGCATTCACCTTAGAAAATACAGAAAAACAAAAATTGAAAATAATGAAAAATAATTAGATCCCTTGTTTAGGTATAACCACTATAATGATGATGATTTTTTTTACTTAATAAATCACAAATGTATTATTGCCACAAAATATATTTAATGATTATATTCTATATTATTGTATGGATATAGCATCTTTTATTTAACCAATCTCCTATTTTTGGACATTTAATTTTTTTTAACTTCATTATTGAAAACAATAGCAATTATTCTTGTAGGCAAATCTTTGTGTACATTCATTGTTATTTCCTTTGAATATAACTTCTTAAATGTAGAATTTTAAAGTAAAGAATACATAGAATATTGGGAATTTTTCCCTTATGGGAAAACTGAATTAATATTTTAAGGTCCAACAGCTAAGTGAGAGTGCCTCTTACTCTATCCTTGCCAACATTGAGTACTTTCAGTTTTCAACAGATTACCAATATTATAGAAATATTATATTTTAATTTTCATTTTTTATCATTATGAGGCCAGGCATCTTTTCATGGTTTATCAGCCCCTTGTATTTCTATTTTTATTACATTTTGAGAAGCAATATTTAAGAAAATTTGCCCAGTCTAAGGAACATCAAATATTGTGATGATAGGTTAACAAAAAATCTTTAGATTTTTATATTAAGGGAGTCTGCTTCCTTTATGCAGATGCCACAGGCATAGAATTTTGGGTTGGGGGGTCAAGCCTTAAAATTCAACACCAAGCTATGGCTTTGGTCAGCTTGGTGTGTTTTTCTGCTCTGATGGCCATGCACATGGGCACTGCGTGAACATCTGAAAAAAAATTGTACAAACAAATGATTAATCAGACCCAAAGTAGACCTTTTCCTGACCTGACTCAAAACTAAAATGCTGAGTTGACAGTTATTTGTGGCTATAAAAATATCATTGGCAAATAATCTGGGGCTATCAAATTCAGTTTCATCTGTAACTAAATTAAAGACCCACATCCTTTTCTCCAAGGAGATTGGTATACCAAATGTCTTTGATGTTGAATAGTATTAAACAGTGCTTCAGCCAATGAACAAAGTTTCTATTTGTGTCAAGGGTGATAAGCATGAAGAGTGGTAATATCATTATTTTCTATCTAACAACTTAATAATTGAACAGAGATAGTGGGAAAATTCCTGCCAAACAAATACAAATGTTCTGTCCTGAGAAAGTAAGTTATAGTTTTGTGGCATCTTAAAGGATCCAAAACAAATGCAAAACAAAAGTACTTCAGATGGTGGCAATTATAGGTAAAAAGTTCCATGGAATCGTGCATATGTTTTGGGTCATAAAAAACACTAAAAACAAACAGTTGTTTCTGAATAGGCAAGGTAATGCCAGTATTATTCCCTCTTGTGTTGTTGGTGTGCTTTCTAGGATTTGGAAATCATCATTTGACTGGTATATCTGCTTTCAGCCCTTACCCAGTGCTGCAGGCTCACACACATGCACACTCTTCAGTCAGGTTTGCAGTTCCTTAGCCATAAATTCCTCAAGGTACCAGACTTTGCATGTCCCAACTCCAACACCTAGTCTGGTACAGGGCAGTTGCTCACCAACTGTGGGTCATGGAACGAAAGCACAAACCTGCCAAAATGCCCCAGAGTAAAGCATTCTGGCAGACCATCCTGGCATCATCCCCTCCACTGTCGGATAAGAAGACCAAGGCTGATAGAGTTGAGACTTATCCAAGGTTGTATAATTACTGACAGAGCCAAGACCTGAGCTCACATCTCCTGGTCCTAGAATTATGTTCTTTCAACTACTGAAGAAAACCAGCTTCTGCATTTTTAAGCCTCCAGTCACTATCATAAAAGTAGATTTCCATTCTGTATTTATTTATATCTTCTCTCATTTCCCAGATAATTCAAAGCAACTGATGAATGTACACCCCACTCCAGTACTCTTGCCTGGAAAATCCCCTGGACAGAGGAGTCTTGCAGGCTTCAGTCCATGGGGTCGCTAAGAGTTGGACATAACTGAGAGACTTCACTTTCACTTTTCACTTTTGTGCATTGGAGAAGGAAATGGCAACCCACTCCAGTGTTCTTGCCTGGAGAATCCCAGGGACGGGGAAGCCTGGTGGGCTGCCGTCTTTGGGGTCACACAGAGTCAGACACGACTGAAGTGACTTAGCAGCAGCAGCAGCAGCAGATGAATGTACAGTGAGGGAGAGAGAAAAGATTATGCACTGGGAAACTATACACCAGGATTATAATAGCTAATGTTTCATGAAGTACTATGTGCCAAACATTGTTCTAAGTGCTTTATGTAAATTAACTCATTTAACACATACAATGACTCTGTGAGGTAGTTACTACTGTTTTATAATTGTACAATCATAGGAAATGAAGCATAGAGAATTCCAGTAATTTTCTCAGGTCACAAAGCTAATAGGTGATGAAACCTGGCTATAAATCTAAGTAGTCATGGCCTCAGAGCCAAGCTAGTGCTCCTTTTAGATATCCTTGGGGTCTGTAATTTACCAACGTCTATCTTCAGATCCCTGCCCTGGAGAGCCATGCCTGTACATCTGCTTTCACATGTGGTTCTGAGAACCAAACTATAGGCTCCTCTCTCAGACTTATTACACTTCCACTTTTGATAGACACATATTTATTGAGATCAAGATGTGGTGAGATTTTTTAGTTGTGCTCAGGAGGAAGCTTGATTCATAGCAACTCTGGGTCCAAACTTTGAGCCCCCTTATTTACTGGTTGGGGCTTCCCTGGTGGCTCAGAGAGTAAAGAATCTGCCTAATGCAGGAGAAGGAGTTATGACCAACCTAGATAGCATATTCAAAAGCAGAGACATTACTTTGCCAACATAGGTCCGTCTAGTCAAGGCTATGGTTTTTCCAGTAGTCATGTATGGATGTGAGAGTTGGACTGTGAAGAAGGCTGAGTGCTGAAGAATTGATGCTTTTGAACTGTGGTGTTGGAGAAGACTCTTGAGAGTCCCTTGGACTGCAAGGAGATCCAACCAGTCCATTCTAAAGGAGCTCAGCCCTGGGATTTCTTTGGAAGGAATGATGCTAAAGCTGAAACTCCAGTACTTTGGCCATCTCATGCGAAGAGTTGACTCATTGGAAAAGACCCTGATGCTGGGAGGGATTGGGGGCAGCAGGAGAAGGGGATGACAGAGGATGAGATGGCTGGATGGCATCACCAACTCGATGGAGGTGAGTTTGAGTGAACTCTGGGAGTTGATGATGGGCAGGGAGGCCCAGTGTGCTGCGATTCATGGGGTTGCAAAGAGTCGGATGTGACTGAGCAACTGAACTGAACTGAATGCAGGAGACCTGAGTTCGATCCCTGGTTTGGGAAGATTTCCTAGGGAAGGGAATGGCCACCCACTCCAGTGTTTTTGCCTAGAGAATTATGTGGGCACAGGAGCCTGGCGGGCTGCAGTCCATGGGGGAGCAAAGAGTCGGACATGACTGAGCGACTAACACTTGTGTGATCTTGGGCACCTATATTCTTTGTGCCTCAGTTTTCTCATCTGTCGCATTTTGACAATATTACTAGCTATCATATGTTTAGTGTGAGCATTAAATCTGACTGTGGATGAAAAGCACTTGACACAGTATTTGGCATACAGTAATAATTGATATTAGCTCTTATAATTAATTATAAGAAAATATAGCACTTTTAAATCTCTACAGCTAGGCCCCAGTGTGGTCACTTTCTCAGAGAAGAATCTGGATCATCAGGACTAAGAACGTAAAGTCAGGTCTAGGTAATATAACCACTGACTATTTGTAGTTTAGTGTCAATTAAACCTGAGCTTTTGATTCAATTGGCTGACTTAAATTTGGAAATACTAGCTCATCCAGACTCAGGTATAATTTGTCTTTTGAATTTTTATAGCTATAGGCTTTCTAGATTTGTTTATTGTTTTAAATGTAAATTTTTTAAGTATAATGCTAATTATAGAAATTAGAAATTGTAGAAATGTATAAAGGGGAAAAGTCATCAATAACCTCATCTACTAACAAATGTGAAAATTGAATAAATCATAATTATCAGTTGTGTCACATTGTTGTCAGTGGCTCAGCATAGACATCTTTTATTTTGTTTATTTATCACTGTATAGTGTAATGAATAGCAAAAGACCTTGTGCCCTGTCAGGAGCTACGGGGCAGGAACTGACCTCTATCTATTTGTATTTTCCCTATTCCTCCTAACCCCATGCCTCGCTGCCAGAGGGAACTACTGTCCCACATTTTTGTGTTTATCACCACTTTGTTTCTTAGTTTTGTCACACACACACAAGCATGCACATGTATACCTACGTGTGCCTAAATAATGTAATATTTTGTTTAGCTTGTTTTGATATATTTATTAAGATCCATCTATGTTGCCTTACGGAGAAGGCAATGGCACCCCACTCCAGTACTCTTGCCTGGAAAATTCCATGGATAGAGGAGCCTGGTAGGCTGCAGTCCATGGGGTCGCTAGGAGTTGGACACAACTGAGCGATTTCACTTTATTTTTTCACTTTCATGCATTGGAGAAGGAAATGGCAACCCACTCCAGTGTTCTTGCCTGGAGAATCCCAGGGACAGGGGAGCCTGGTGGGCTGCTGTCTATGGGGTCCCACAGAGTCAGACACAACTGAAACGACTTAGCAGCAGCAGCCAGCAGCAGCAGCATGTTGCCTTAATATGACTCGTCTACTCATTTAAAAATTTAAAAATATTTTATCATGTGCCTATGTGCACGCTAAGTTGCTTTAGTTGTGTCCGTCTCTTTGCGACCCTATGGATTGTAGCCCAACAGGCTCCTCTTTCCATGGGATTCTCCAGGCAAGAATACTGGAGTGGGTCCCCAGGGCTTACTCTAGAGGATTTTCATGACCCAGGGATCAAACCTATGTCTCTTGTGACTCCTGCACTACAAGCAGATTCTTTACCACTGAGCCACCAGGGAAGATCATCATGTCCCTATACCATAACTTATTTAACCTTTCTTTTGTTAATGGAATTAGGAGATATATTTCTTCCAGTCTTTAAAAAATGTTTTTTAATGTTGTTAAGATAAAATGCCAAACACAATGTTGCTTCTGCCTTCTGCCCACCTTGTACTAGTCAGTATATTTAAGAACTTTGTCATTTTGTTTTAAATTTTAGAGAGAATAACATTTTTTGCAGTGGATGTATCACAATTTGCATGTGTGCCTGCCTGCTAAGTTGATTCATTTCTATCCAACTTTTTGCAACTCTGTGTACTGTAGCTGCCATGAAATCAAAAGATGCTTGCTCCTTGAAAGAAAAGCTATGACCAAACTAGACAGCATATTAAAAACCAGAGGCATTACTTTGCCAACAAAGGTCCATCTAGTCAAAGCTATGGTTTTTCCAGTAGTCATGTATAGGTGTGAGAGTTGGACTATAAAGAAAGCTGAGCGCTGAAGAATTGATGCTTTTGAACTGTGGTGTTGGAGAAGACTCTTGAGAGTCCCTTGGACTGCAAGGAGATCCAACCAGTCCATCCTAAAGGAGATCAGTCCTGAACATTCATTGGAATGAGTGATGCTAAAGCTGAAACTCCAATACTTTGGCTACCTGATGCTAAGAGCTGACTCATTGGAAAAGACCCTGATGCTATGAAAGACTGAAGGCAGGAGGAGAAAGGGACGACAGAGGATGAGATGGTTGGGTGGCATCACTGACTCGATGGACATGAATACTAAGTAAGCTTTGGGAGTTGGTGATGAACAGGGAAGATGTGGGGTCACAAAGAGTTGGACACGACTGAGGACTGAACTGTAGCCCACCCGACTCCTCTGTTTATAGGATTCTCCAGGCAAGAATACTAAAATGGGTTACCATGCCCACTTCCAGGGGACCTTCCTGACCCAGGGATCAAACCCTGGTCTCTTTATGTCTCCTGCATTGGCAGGCAGGTTCTTTACCACTAGCACCACCTGGAAAGCCCATATCATAATTTATTTAACTGTATTTTGATTCCCAGGCATTTTAGATTGTATCTTATCTTGGCTAACAAAATTACCATATAAACAAATATTATTGGATATAAATTTGTTGGCGAATTTTGTGTTATTTCCTGGAAATGATTTTTGGAAGTGGAAGCATTGAGTCAGATACACAAACATTGTCAAACTCTTGTCATGTAAGGTAACATAGTCACAGGTTCCAGGGGCAGGCCAGGGCCATCTCTGGGACAGCTTTCAGCCCTCCCCTGCAGGTAAACTGAACCAAGCTTGGAGATGAAAGGGATGAGAGCTGCTGTCACAGCCAGATCACCCGTATACTCTGGAGAGAATGAGCATGATGAAGACGTTGTTAAATTGCAATTATTGTCTCCTTTATATTACCAGGCTCTGCTGTAATCTTTTCTAGTTGGTAGCCCTAATTTAACCCAAGATGATCAATCCTTCTTGTCTCATCTTCATAATAATAACATTTGACATTTAAATTGAGTCTCTGTGCTCTATTTTAAGAGCTTTATCTGTACTAAATCATCATAAACCTCGACAGTTGTTACTGCTGCTAATCCCATTTTACAGATGAGCAAATTCAACTGCAATTGCCTTGATTCACACAGCTCACTGTGCATGTGTACTTATTTTTAGGTAGGAGCTGATAGCCTGTGACTTGTAGCTCTCTTCCAGAGGTGGAAAGTAAATTTAGGTTCCTACCACCAGCAACCAGTAAGGCCAGTAAGAATGCTTTTCCTTGGCAATGTTCACCATATCCAATGGGGTTTAAATGATAGGAAGTATATCCTCTCCCTAAACAAGAAGTACAGAGGTGGGGTTGAAGGAAGGGTTAATCCAGCTGCTCAGTCATGTCCAGGTTCCTTTTATTAGGAAGGAAAACATTTCCCAACGCCTCTAAGCAGTGCTTTCTTTCTTTTTTTTTTTTTTACTTGATCCCTGCACCAATCACTGGCCGAGAGGAATGGTAGGGCATGAGTCATCCCTGGGCCTGAGCCGATCTGCTGTGAGCACATTGCTGCCTGAGCTCTGAATGAGGGCACTGGTCTGTCAGCACAGGGGGACAAGAGGAGGGCAAGAGGACCTGCCTCCTGGGGCACACACCTCCACAGAGTGCAGAAGGGAAGCTGTCCAACACACTTAGAACAGACAACTCTCCAACGGATCCCAGGGTTATCTCCTGCCACAGGAAAACAATAGGCCCTGGGACCATTCATTGCTGCCATGAAAACAGACTTCACAGCTGCTCCTCGGCCGCATCCAGGGGGCAGCGCAGGGGCATGCTGTCCCCACAGCCCAGTGAAGCGTCGTTGGGAGTGGTGTTTGCTTTCCTCCTTATCAGCACAACTCAAAGGATCCATGTGGTAAACAGTTCTCAACAACTCTGAAGATAATATTTTTTTCACAAGGAAGGAAGAAGTTCTTGTCATGGCCCAAATATGCACCTTTTCTGATAAGGCAACTTTCATATTGACTGGAATTTTTTTTGAAGTCTGTTTGCATTTTCCCCAGAATAACCTATTTTACCAAGAGTCGAGCACGTGACATCTAATTTATCTTCCGAGAACAGAGGCAAAGCTGAGTCATCCACACAGGAACTCAAACCTTCACTGCTTGTGGCTACAGGAGGCCGAGCAGGAGCCTATGCTGATAGCTCTCTGCTCCCGCTCCCACAGCATCAGCCCATCTCAGCGTCTGACTCTGGATGCTTACTAAACAAGTCATTCCTGCATCAGCATTCCCATTGCCATTGGACCATTTCCATGTTCATTTCTTAAGAAAAGTAGGAATGTTTAGCCTGGAGGTTCAGTCAGCTAGTCACACATATTGAAGCCGTGCTCTTTCTGTCTGAACATCCAGACAAGGAAGAGCAGACTCCTCATTGTTAATCAGTGACCCAACAACGGGCTGTCTGCTGGGGGGACTTCTCCTGTCTGCAGCGATGGCCTGGCCATGCTTCTGGCACAACCAGGGATAGGCAGGCTAGAACTGACGGGCATGTTAAAAAATACAAAAGGAGGCAAGCTGCAGGGACCACCTCTGGTTCTGACTTCAGCTCACATCACTGTGTCTCTTGCCTCCACTGCCGTTTCTGCTTTTCCCCTGTGGATCAAAGTCCCAGGAGCGATTACCTCTCAACAAGTTCAATGGTGCCCTGTGTACAGGTGGGGTCCTCCTTGAAGTTTGAGCCAGAAGGTGTTTTATGTGTAAATACAACCTTATGAAGAGTCCAACACGTTTCTGATAACTCCTAATAAATGGTCCTGTAGGTCAGCAGAGTCAAGGATGAGGTTAGATGGGGAAGTTTAGGTTTGGGGAAGTATTAAGAGCTTTTAGGCCCATTTGGTCACAGAGGTGCCCCCGCAGTCTCTGCTCTGTGGAGTTACCTTCAGTCTCTGGTCATTTTCACAGGCCTCCGCCAGGACTTGGCTGAATCACTCAGGTGCCGGAGCATCCGAGAAAGTCATTCCTTGTGCCAGTCACCCATGAAGAAAGCTGAGGGAGGCACTGGAAACAGTGTTCTTGTCTCTGTCACCCCTCCCGTCACCCTACAAGTATTGCTTTGCACTTTTCTTTGCTGCTTTGTATTGATAAATCCACATAGTGCCCTGCTGGCAGGTCTAAGATAATTCCTCTAATTGAAACTGAGAGGTTATCTGCTTTGCTTAGTTTAGCATGAGTCACTGGTATGCCTGAAAAATGAAGTCCTAGCTTCTGTTATTGACACTGGAAACTGCACAAAAGGAGTGAATCCCTGCAGTTGAGGGCACACATCATGAGCCTCACACCAGTGGTGCCCTGGCTATGCAGGGCAATGAAAAGAAAGTCAGATCCCTAAGGTGAAGGTGATCATGAAAACCCCAGATTTTATTAGAGCAGTCTTTGGGGAGCATAACTTATTGAACTTTAATATTATGGACTTGAAGGAAAAGATTTCCTTTGTAGTAGGAAGCCTCTGTTATGTTTTGAAGGAATTTTCCAGTAAATCATCTAACAGCTGCTTTACTGTACAGGCCTTGAAATTTTATCCTTTCATTGGTTACATACTCTTTGGCTTTTGGAAACTTCACATGCGTCTCTCTACCAGTAATATTTTGTTCCCAAAATATCATCTCCTGGGGAGGCTTTAATAAAGGCTGACCCAACAAGAAATGTTTCTGAGCAAACCTTTTGGGTATCTTTGGCTAGGTACCATGTCCTATTTAAGTACATCTCTATATAACATTCCATGGACAGAGGAACCTGGCTGGCTACAGTCCATGGGGTCGTAAAGAGTAGGCCATGACTGAGCACATCAGCACTATGTAAGATTATTACTAAAAATCCAAAAGACCATCCTATAGAGATAATGATTTTGTGGCAGTGTTCACCATCTTGTAACAGAAAAAAGTTTTGTATGTGAGTGTGGAAACAGTAACTATACTGGATGCTAGAACTGGTATATGGTCTGTGTGTGTGTGTGTGTGTGTGTGTGTGTGTTGGAGCAGTGGAAAGGCATGATGAGACAAAGCCTTGGCAGAAATGCGACCAGTGAAACTCTCTCCTTCAAACTGCAGATGGAAGATTCCCTTGACAGAGGAGAAAAAACCCTCCAACAGGGATAGAAACACTTTACTGAAATGAGCCTGCAATTTTCCAAATTTATTCCACATGAAGGTCACCTGGAAGGTACATGATATAGAACAGAGTCATGATGTGTTGATTTCTAGAAGAGGCTCCTGGTCAGTAAAGATTGAAAAGTAGAAAAAAAAAAATTAGACTAGAAACTCACCAAGCATGATCTCAGTTCCTAGGACAAGAATTATCATTTAAATCCTTTATGAAAGAGGGATTCCCACTGACAGGACAAGACAGAATTGGAGGGAGAGAGGGAGAAGCAAAAGACTTTGCTCTGAGAAGCCCACTGGACACTGGCCTCAGTGTGTTATTAGGCAGAAATATAGGAGGGCACGTGCTTAGAGAGGAGCTCGTCAATGAAAGCATTTTCAAGATTTTTCAGTGACAAATTAGAAAGAATAAGAGCAGGAGAAAAGAAAAGAAGACTTGAAGACAGGTCATAGGAACTATCGAAACTGAAGCACATGGAGTAAGAACTGGGGTGGAGGGAGTGGGTGGAGCCTCAGAGGCCTTTGGAATAGATCCAGCGATCTGTGTGTGTGTGTGCATACATACAAACACATAAGGTTTACTCTTTGTGTTGTACATTCTGTGACAAATATATAATTACATATATTCACCATTATGGGTATCAATTTTTTATTTTTGTAATTAGAGAAAAGCTTATAAAAACAAAAATAATGATTATTACATACACTACAGTGATAAGTATTTCATTGACTCTAGTAGGCTTAATTTACTCTAAAAGCTATGGCTTAATTTCACTGAAAGTAGACTAACTCTGAGTGTTCATTTCTATTTATTTCTTCTACTAATAATACCAATTTTAACCTAGAAATATATCCTCTTTCCCTGTTAATTTATATGTGTATCCTTTGGGTCTGAGAAGGCAATTAATTTCATTGAGGTCATTCTTTTCCAAAATATAGAGCAAATGGAATATTTTTGCATCTGTTCAATTACATGTCTAAAACTATGCCAGGTATATTTGGGGGATATCAGGCCTGGGAGGGTCAGGAAAGACTGCAGAGGAAGTGGACTTTGAACATGGTAACAAAGAGAGAATAGTATTCAAGCAAACAATAATGTTAATACATTGGAAGTTGACATTATATGAATTCTTATAACAATTCATTATATGAATTGTTTTAAAAAAAAAATAGACCATTTGGATGCTTGAGCAAACACTTAATTGATAGAGTACCTTTGAATTTGCTTGGGATAAAGTTAAATAAAAAAGGATATAGAGGAAAAGTAAGCTCAGTCAAAACATTGTTGTTTTTAAGTCATTAAGTCACATCCAACTCTTTTGTGACCCTGTGAACTATAATCTACCAGGCTCCTCAGTCCATGGGATTTCCAGCCAAGAATACTAGAGTGGATTGCCATTTCCTTCTCTGGGGGATCTTTCCAACCTAGGGATCAAACTCAGGTCTCCTGCTTGGCAGGTAGATTCTTTACCACTGGACCACCTGGTAAGTCCCAATTGAAATACGGGGGATCACAACCTGAGTAGTGTCAGGAAGTATTTAACAGGAGGCTTCCTGTGTGCTGTTTTGGATCTGTCAGGAATTCTCTGCTCCTTATTAATTCCTGAATATCCTGAGGCCTTCGTGAACAGAACAAGCCCCATGCAGGGGCTTTATTGGCTTTCTGTGTAAACCAAGGAATATCAGCCTCTTTCTCTCCTTTACTTTCTTATCGTTGACTCCGGACCACCAAGTTCCGGTCCATTAAAGGACCTCAACAGAGTAGAAGTTGTATGTTGCACAATATAGACTGTATAGGGAAGAGAGTGGTGGGAGATAAGACTGGATTGGTAAAGAGGAAGGAATTGGAAGATAGTCTTCTGAAATAGAATTTGATGACATCAAACCCCAAGATGGAGCTGTTCTGCATCATTTTAGTGGTTTTTTTCTTTTTTTTCTTTTAAGTGTGTGTATAGGATAGACTTCTAAGGGATTCCTGCCCACAGTAGTAGATATAATGGTCATCTGAGTTAAATTCACCCATTCCAGTCCATTTTAGTTCGCTGATTCCTAGAATGTCGACGTTCACTCTTGCCATCTCCTGTTTGACCACTTCCAATTTGCCTTGATTCATGGACCTAACATTCCAGGTTCCTATGTAGTATTGCTCTTTACAGCATCGGACCTTGCTTCTATTGCCAGTCACATCCACAACTGGGTATTGTTTTTGCTTTGGCTCCATCCCTTCATTCTTTCTGGAGTTATTTCTCCACTGATCTTCAGTAGCATATTGGGCACCTACTGACCCGGGGAGTTCCCCTTTCAGTATCCTATCATTTTGCCTTTTCATACTGTTCATGGGAAGAATACTGAAGTGGTTTGTCATTCTCTTCTCCAGTGGACCACATTGCATCAGACCTCTCCACCATGACCCGTCCATCTTGGGTGGCCCCACACGGCATGGCTTAGTTTCACTGAGTTAGACAAGGCTGCGGTCCATGTGATCAGATTGGTTAGTTTTCTGTGATTATGGTTTCAGTGTGTCTGCCCTTTGATGCCCTTTTGCGACACCTACCATCTTACTTGGGTTTCTCTTACTTTGGACGTGGGGTATCTCTTCACGGCTGCTTCAGCAAAGTGCAGCCGCTGCTCCTTACCTTGGATGAGGTTTCCCCTCCTGACCTTGAACGTGGAGTAGCTCCTTTCAGCACTCCTGCACCCACGCAGCCGCTGCTCCTTGGACGTGGGATAGCTCCTCTCAGCCGCTCCTGCGCCATCGCAGCCTGGCACTCTTGGTCGCCTCCCCTGACCTTGGGCATGGGGTAGCTCCTCTCCGCCTCGCATTCCATCGCAGCCGCTGTGCTTCTGGATTATCAAAAAAGCAAGAGAGTTCCAGAAAAACATCTATTTCTGCTTTATTGACTATGCCAAAGCCTTTGACTATGTGGATCACGACAAACTGTATAAAACTCTTGAAGAGATGGAAATATCAGACCACCTGACCTGCCTCCTGAGAAATCTGTATGCAGGTCAGGAAGCAACAGTTAGAACTGGACATGGACAACAGACCAGTTCCAAATAGGAAAAGGAGTACATCAAGGCTGTATATTGTCACCCTGCTTATTTAACTTCTATGCAGAGTACATCATGAGAAACGCTGGGCTCGAAGAAGCACAAGCTGGAATCAAGATTGCCAGGAGAAATATCAATAACCTCAGATATGCAGATGATACTACCCTTATGGCAGAAAGTGAAGAGGAACTAAAAAGCCTCTTGATGAAAGTGGAAGAGGAGAGTGAAAAAGTTGGCTTAAAGCTCAACATTCAGAAAACGAAGATCATGGCATCTGGTCCCATCACTTCATGGCAAATAGAGAAACAGTGGAAACAGTGTCAGACTTTATTTTTTTTTTTGTCTCCAAAATCATTGCAGATGGTGATTGCAGCTATGAAATTAAAAGATACTTACTCCTTGGAAGGAAAGTTATGACCAACCTAGATAGCATATTCAAAAGCAGAGACATTACTTTGCCAACAAAGGCCCATCTAGTCAAAGCTATGGTTTTTCCAGTGGTCCTGTATGGGTGTGAGAGTTGGACTGTAAAGAAAGCTGAGAGCCGAAGAATTGATGCTTTTGAACTGTGGTGTTGGAGAAGACTCTTGAGAGTCTCTTGTCTAACCAGTCCATCCTAAGGGAGATCAGTCCTGGGTGTTTATTGGAAGGATTGATGCTAAAGCTGAAACTCCAATACTTTGGCCACCTCATGTGAAGAGTTGACTCATTGGAAAAGACCCTGATGCTGGGAGGGAATAGGGGCAGGAGGAAAAGGGGACGATAGAGGATAAGATGTCTGGATGGCATCACTGACTCAATGGACATGAATTTGGGTAAACTCTGGGAGTTGGTGATGGACAGGGAGGCCTGGCATGCTGCAATTCATGGGTCACAAAGAGTCAGACACAACTGAGCGACTGAACTGAATTGATAGGATAGACTAGGGACCAAAGCAAACAAAAGAAACAAACCAACCAAAGGGCCCCAATTTAAAGACTGATACAGTTACCTGAGTGTTTGGAGTGTAGATTTAAACAGTTGCAGTAGGATTATAAAAAATAAATGATCTGTAAGACTTTCTGTGGAAAAGTAATGACAGAAATGGACAGGATTTGGAGGACAAGGAGAAAACCAAGATGAACTCAAGATACTGAGTACAGACTGAAGAAAAAATGGAAAAAAACTGAAGAGAAGATCAGTTTTGTTTCTGTAGCTCTGGACAGAATTACATTAAAAGGGAAAATTCATGTGGATCATTGGACATAGATAGATGTTCAAGTGACAGAGAACATAGCAGGGGTCACAGACTTGGGAGCCATAAGCCTTAAGGTGATGAAGAAGCTTTAAGAGGAGATGAACCATTGGTCTGAGATCTGAAGGGTGAGGGGACCCTCTGAACTTTAAGGAATACTTACAATTGGATGGACAAGCAAAGAAGAGCCAGAAAAGCATGAGAGAACTGAAAGGAGGCTGGGCAGTCACACAAGATCACGAAGGAGAGCACTTTAAGCAGGAAGTAATTAGCAACATTGCATTCTGAATAGTGGCAGTTTTAGTTTAGTCACTAAGTCATATCTGACTCTTGAGACCCCATAGACTGTAGCCCTCCAGACTCCTCTGTCCATGGGGCTCTCCAGGGAAGAATACAGGATGGGTCACCATTTCTTTCTCCAATTCTGAATAGTAGTTAAGAAAAATGAAATGTGGGTCAAGGTCAATTGATGATATTAGTCTAGTTGAATGGACTGAGAAAATAGAAGCCAGAGTATAGAAGATTTTCAAAGAGATCAAGTGGCAAGAACTGGAAAGTGGATTAAATGGGTAAAGACCACCCATTTAAGGAATTGTACATGAAAGGAGGGAAAAATGGTGTAGAATTTAGAAGATAATATCAATTAAATGTTTGAGTCAGCATCTAAGAGACTTGTGAATGATTAAAAAGAGGGGGAAGGTTTCTGCTTCCATATTTTTTTCAGCATTTATTTTTTAAAAGCTGTAACATTTACCTGAGTATTCTTTAGGAAATAATTACCATATCACTAATTTGAAAATAATGTTGCTTCCATTATAATATTTAGTATTTGAAGGCACATTCCTGTAGTGTTTGTTTGAGGAACATGGAACCTTGTCTAGGTGCTCCTTAAAGGGAATGGGGCCAGCCTAAAACAGAGCCACATTGCATGTGGATCACATCACAGAGCTGCTCAGTAAAGATTTAGGACAATGACTTTCTTGTATTATGGTCTGACACTTGGGGAAGAGGTGATTCATTTCATGGGTGAGTCTTTATCCACTATGACCTTGAAGAGCATCCTTATTCCAGCTTCAGCACCCTTTTATTCTACAGTTTGAATAATAATGATGGGAACAGTCTCATTGTTGCCTCTATATACACTGAGGGGGGAGAGTTCAAGCCCTGAGCCTTTGGAGTGGGAGCACTGACTCCAAGACCCTAGACTACTGGAGAACTAACCCTAGGGAGTATCAAATAGTGAGAACTCACACAAAGGAAACCACTTGAATACAGGACCCGGCATTACCCAATCACCAGTAGCACCCTGTGCAGGATGCCTCGTCTAAACAATGAACAAAACAAAAATACAAACCCAATCATCAGCAGACAGGATTACCAGCTCACTCAGCCTTGACCAACAGAGGAAAAACAAGCAAACAAACAAGCAAAAACTCAGCACAAATCTCACTCTATACAAAGCTTACACAAACCACTGGACCAACCTTAAAAGCGTAGACCAACAGGAAGAAAGAATCCAACCTTGAAGGCTGGGAAAAGGAGACCTCAAACACAATACATTAAAAAAAAAATAATGAAAAGACAGAGAAATACTACACAAATGAAGGAACAAACTAGAAAGACAGAAGTCCAAATAAATGAAGAGGAAATAGGCAAACTACCAGAAAAAGAATTCAGAATAATGATAGTAAAGATAATAAAAAACCTTAAAAACAAAATGGAGAAAATGCAAGAATCAATTAACAAAGACCTAGAAGAATTAAAGAATAAGCATTCCTAGAAGAATTAAAGAATAAGCATTCAGAGACAGACAACAGGATTACTAAAATTAAAATACTATAGAAGGAATCAATAGCACAGTATCTGAAGCAGAAAAATGAATTAGTGAGCTGGAAGATAAAATGGTGGAAATAACTTCTGAAGAGCAGAATAAAGTAAAAAGAATGAAAAGAACTGAGGATAGTCTCAGAGACCTCTGGGACAATATTAAACACACAAACATTTGAATTATAAGTGTCCCAGAAGAAGAAGAGAAAAAGAAAGGGAATGAGAAAATTTTTGGAGATTATAGTTGAAAATTTCCCCACCATGGAAAAGGAAATAGTCAACCAAGTCCAAGAGGCACAGAGTCCCACACAGGATAAACCAAAAGAGAAACATGCTAAGACACATACTAATCAAACTAACAAAGACTAAACACCAAGAAAGAATATTAAAAGCTGCAAGGGAGAAGCAACAAATAACATATGAGGGAAACCCCATACACTTAACAGCTGATCTTTCAGCAGAAACTCTGCAGACCAGAAAGGAATGGCAGGCTATAATTAAAGAATTGAAAGGGAAAAATCTATAACCAAGTTATTCTACATAGCAATGATCTCATTCAAAACTGATGGAGAAATAAAAAGCTTTTCAGACAAGCACAAGTTAAGAGAATTCAGTACCACCAAACCAGCTTTACAACAAATGTTAAAGGGAGTTATATAGTCAAGAAATACAAGAGAAGAAAAAAGATCTACAAAATCAACCCCAAACCATTAAGAAAATGGCAATAGGAACATCAGTTCAGTTTAGTCAGTCAGTCGTGTCCAACTCTTTGCAACCCCACAAACCACAACACTTCAGGCCTCCCTGTCCTTCACCAGCTCCCAGAGTTCACCCAAACTCATGTCCATTGAGTTGGTGATTCCATCCAACCATCTCATCCTCTGTCGTCCCCTTCCAAAGTATTGGAGTTTCAGCTTCAACATCAGTGCTTCCAGTGAACACCCAGGACTGATTTCCTTTAGGATGGACTGATTGGATCTCAATGCAGTCCAAGGGACTCTCAAGAGTCTTCTCCAACACCACAATTCAAAAGCATCAATTCTTCAGTGCTCAGCTTTCTTTATAGTCCAACTCTCACATTCATCCATGACTAGTGGAAAAACCATAGCCTTGACTAGATGAATCTTTGTTATATCAATAATTACTTTGAATGTAAATGGATTAAATGTGCCAAACAAAAGACACAGACTGGCTAAATGGATACAAAAACAAGACCCATATATATGCTGTTTACAAGAAACCCACTACAGACATCAAGATGCATATAGACAGAAAGTGAGAGGATGGAAAAATATATTGCATGCAAATGGGAAGCAAAAGAAAGCTAGAGTAGTAATCCTCATATCAGACAAAATAGACCTTAAAATAAAGATTAAAAGAGATAAGCAAGGACACTACATAATGATCAAGGGATCAATCTAAGAGGAAGACATAACAATTGTAAATATCAATGCACCCAACATAGGAGCACCTCAATATATAAGACAAACACTGCTGCTGCTAAGTCGCTTCAGTCGTTTCCAACTCTATGCCACCCCATAGACAGCAGCCCATCAGGCTCCTCCGTCCCTGGGATTCTCCAGGCAAGAACACTGGAGCAGGTTGCCATTTCCTTCTCTGATGCATGAAAGTGAAAAGTGAAAGTGAAGTCGCTCAGTCGTGTCCGACTCTTAGCAACCCCATGGACTGCAGCCTTACCAGGCTCCTCCGTCCATGGGATTTTCCAGGCAAGAGTACTGGAGTGGGGTGCCATTGCCTTCTCCGAAGACAAACACTAACAGACATAAAAGGAGAAATTTACAGTAGCACAATAATAGTAGGAGACTTTAAAACCCCACTCACAGCAATGGACAAATCATCAAAACAGAAAATTAATAAGGAAACAAAAGTCTTAAATGATACATTAGATGAAATGGATCTCGTTGATAGCTTCAAGACATTCCATCTAAATGCAGAAGAATACACGTTCTTCTCAAGTGCACATGGAACAGTCTCCAGGATAGACCACATCTTGTGTCACAAATCAAACCTCAGTAAATTTAAGAAAATTGAAATCATATCAAGCATCTTCTCTGATGACAATGCTATGAGACTAGACAGCAATTACAAGAAAAAAAATTGTTAGAAACACAAACACATGGAGATTAACAGCACGTTTCTAAATAACCAACATGTTACTGAAGAAATCAAAAGGGAAATTAAAAAAATTGTAGAAACAAATGACAATGAAAACATGACAACTCAAAACCTATGGGATGCCCCAAAAGCAATTCTAAGAGGGAACTTTATAGCAATACAATCCTACCTCAAGAAACAGGAAAAACATTGAATAGACAACCCAACTTTACCTAAAACAACTGGAAAAAGAAGGGAAAAACCCCCACAAAATTAGTAGAAGGAAAGAAATAATAAAGATCCGAGCAGAAATAAATGAAAAAGAAATGAAAGAAACAAGAGTAAATATTAATAAAACTAAAAGCTTTTTCATTGAGAAGATAAACAAAACTGACAAACCTTTAGCCAGACTCGAGGAAAAAAGAGAGAACAATCAAACCAACAAAATTAGAAATGAAAAAAGAGAGGTTACACCAGACAATGCAGAAACATAAAGAATTATAAGAGACTATTATGAACAACTATATGGCAATAGAATGGAAAACCTGAAAGAATGGAAGAAATGGACAGATTCTTAGATAATTTCAATCTCCCAAGACTGAACCAGGAAGAAATAGAAATTATGAACAACACAATGATAAGCACTGAAATTGAAGCTGTGATTGAAAATCTCCCAAAAACACAAGCCCGGGACCAAATGTTTTCACAGGAGAATTCTATTAAACATTTAGAGAAAAGATAATGCCTATCCTTCTAAAACTCTTTCAAAGAATTGCAGAGGAAGGAAGACTTCCAAACTCATTCTATGAGGCCAATCACCCTGATAACAAAACCAGACAAAGACAACACAAAAAGAGAAAACTACAGGCCAACATCACTGATGAACATAGATGCAAAAATCCTCAACAAAATTTTAGCAAACAGAATTCAGCAACATATCAAAAAGTTCATACACCATGATCAAGTTGGGCTTATTCCAGGAATGCAAGGATTCTTCAAAATATGCAAATAAATCAATGTGATACACCATATTAACAATTGAAAGATAAAAACCATATGATAATCTCAATAGATGCAGAGAAAGCCTTTGACAAAATTCAGCATCCCTTTATGATTAAAACTCTTCAGAAAATGGGCATAGAAGGAAACTGCCTCAACATAGTAAAGACCATGTATGATAAGCCTACAGCAAACATTATTCTCAGTGGTGAAAAACTGAAAGCATTCCCCCTAAGATCAGGAACAAGACAAGGGTGTCCACTTTCACCACTATTATTCAACATAGTTCTGGAAGTCCTAGCTACAGCAATCAGAGAAGAAAAAGAAACAAAAGGAATCTAGATCAGAAAAGAAGTAAAGCTCTCACTGTTTGCAGATGACATGATACTGTACATAGAAAACCCTAAAGATAATATTGGAAAATTACTAGAACTAATCAGTGAATTTAGCAAAGTTGCAGATTACAAAATCAATACACAGAAATCACTTGCATTTCTATATACTAACAATAAAAAATCAGAGAAATTAAGGAATCAATCCCATTCACCATTGCAACAAAAAGAATTAAATATCTAGGAATAAACTTACCTTAGAAATCAAAAGAACTGTACAAAGAAAATTATAAGACACTAATGAAAGAAATCAAAGATGACATATACAGATGGAGAGATATTCCATGTTCCTGGGTAGGAAGAATCAATATTTTGAAAATGACTATACAAGCAAATGCAATCTACAGATTCAGTGTGATCCCTATCAAATTACCAATGGCCTTTTTCACAGAACTAGAACAAAAAACTTCACAATTCATATGGAAACACAAAAGACCCTGAATAGCCAAAGCAGTCTTGAGAAAGAAGAGTGGAGCTGGAGGAATCAACCTTCCTGACTTCAGATTATACTACAAAGCTACAGTCATCAAGACAGTATGGTACTGGCACAAAAGCAGAAATATAGACCAGTGGAACAAGATAAAAAGCCCCAAAATAAACCCATGCACCTATGGGTACCTTATTTTTGACAAAGGAGGCAAGAATATACAATGGGACAAAGACAGCCTCTTCAATAAATGGTACTGGTAAAACTGGACAGCTACATGTAAAAGAATGAAATTAGAACATTTCCTAACACCATACACAAAGATTAACTCAAAATGGATTAAAAACCTAAACATAAGACCAGAAATTGTAAAATTCTTAGAGAAAAACATAGGCAGAACACTTGGTGACATAAATCAAAGCAAGATCCTCTATGACCCACCTCCTAGAGTAATGGAAATAAAAACAAAAGTAAACAAGTGGGACTTGATTAAACTTAAAAGCTTTTGCACAGCAAAGGAAACTCTAAGCAAGGTGAAAAGACAACCCTCAGAATGGGAGAAAATAATAGCAAATGAAACAACTGATAGAGGAGTAATTTCCAAAATATACAAGCAGCTCATACAACTCAATGCCAGGAAATGAACAACCCAATCAAAAAGTGGGGAAAAGACCTAAACAGACATTTCTCCAAGGAAGACATACAGATGGCTAACAAACACATGAAAAGATGCTCAACGTTGCTCATTATTGGAGAAATGCAAATCAAAACCACAATATATGTCACCTCACACTGGTCAGAATGGCCATCATCAAAAAGTTCTACAAACAGTAGATGCTGGAGAAGGTGTGGAGAAAAGGGAACGCTCCTGCACTATTAATGGGGATGTAAACTGATACAGCCACTATGGAAGACGGTATGGATATTCCTTAAAAAACTAGGAATTAAATCACCATATGACCCAGCAATCTCACTCCTATGCACATACCCTGCGGAAACCAGGGTTGAAAAAGACACATGTATCCCATTGCTCATTGCAGCACTATTTACAATAGCTAGAACATGGAAGCAACCTAGATGTCCATCTACAGATGAATGGATAAAGAAGTTTTGGTATATATACACAGCCATAAAAAGGAATGCATTTGAGTCAGTTCTGATGAACCTAGAATTTATTATATAGAGTGAAGTGAGTCAGAAAGAGAAAGAATATTGTAATCTAATGTATGTATATGGAATCTAGAAAAATGGTACTGAAGAATTTATTTACAGGGCAGCAGTGGAGAAACAGACATAGAGAATAGACTTATGGACATGGGGAGAGGACAGGAGAGGATGAGATGTATGGAAAGAGTAACCTGGAAACTTACATTACTATATGTGAAATAGATAGCCAACAGGAATTTGCTGTATGGCTCAAGAAACTCAAACAGGGGCTCTGTATCAACCTAGAGGGGTAGAATGAGGAGGGAGTTGGGAGGGAGGTTCAAAAGGGAGGGTATATATGTACCTATGGCTGATTCATGTTGAGGTTTGACAGAAAACAACAAAATTCTGTAAAGAAATTATCCTTCAATAAAAAAATTAAAAAGAAAAATAATGATAAAATTTCATTGTCTGTTTCCATTCTATGTATGTAAAAATGGAGTCATGAATGCCAACTCTCAGAGTTTTACAGGTGTCACATTACCACTCATACTTTTACTTACTGTTAATAAGATTTGACAAAGAGTTTTTTAAAAATGGCTTGCTGGTGATGAAAGTATTTATCATATACTCTGCTTTATCTGTGAGTGATAATCATTACATCATGGTAACTAATCTGTTCCAAATGAAAATGAATACTCATCAAAAATCATGGCAGAGATACCAGAGTATATGGTACAAATGTAAGCCTAATGTTATGCTTTTGGATTCTTTCTTTTTATGAATCTACGGTTTAAATAGAAGAGATAAATTTCAGATGTTGTCTTCAGAATGATCTAAATTTCTTACACAGTTAATGTGAATGAGTTTCATTGTCAAGCTGCATACCACAAAGTAAACTGAATGCAAACTGACATGGAAATGCATCTAAACACAGCCTACCTCATGTAGAGCACTATGACAGAAAGTTAAGCACTACAAAATACGACATAATATCAACTGTGCCTTTTAAGAACCTACCTGGCTGGGGAGAGGCGTGTAAATGAAATGTTTAAGTATGAATGCCAGGCATGAATTGCCAGATGATTGAATTGGGTAAATGTTAGAGGTGTTTGGAGAGGTGAGTTTATTTAGGCAGGGAATATCTCTTGGAAAAAGGAGGATCTGAACTGGACCTTCATGGGAGTGGGGAGGTGGAATCTACATTTGTGGAGGGAAAAGGGAAGGCATTCCTCCAGGGACAGCAGTCCTCAGCAGACTTCCAATGCCACCTCTCTGCTCTCCTGACTCACGGGCCCATATTTAGGAGTGGTTGATCACATGGAAAGGTCCAATATATATCCTTGTCCTGTAGAGCACAGGACAATATAGCTGTGATGCAGCTCAGGTCACATTCTGTACACAACCCCAGCACTTGACCAATGCCTCATAGCATGCAATATGTGAATATATGACTTACAGTGTTTTTTATAGAGTATTTCACATGGAAGGAGAGGGAGACCCAGGGAACTTGGAATGCTTGATTTTTTCCCAAGGAGCTAAGCTAGATGCTTTCCCTACAATATCTGAATCAGCTTCACAATTCTAAAAGGTTGTGATTTCAATTTAGAGAAAAGAAAATAACAGTTCAGAAATGCAAAGTAATGTTTGCCTTCACCACCAGTAGAGATGAAGTTATGATTTTTTTTTTGGAGATATAATTGTCACATAACATTGGTTTAAGTTGTTCAGCATAATGATTTGATATATGTCTGAAATGATCACTTCAATACATTTAATTAACATCCATCCAAAGTCAGGATTCACACCAGTTTGATTTCAGAAAATTACTTCTTTTCCTATACTAGATTTCTTCTCTATGAATAGAAAAGATATTTTTACCTGCTTCAATTACCAGAAGCATTTCAGTGTTGAAGTTACAGAAAGGAGGACTTATTAAATTAGTTACAAGGTCAAAGAAAGTATTTGGTAGGCTGAGAGTTGTTGGATCAGGCTCATATTTAACCTTTGATCAGGAAAAGAGGACACTCTAGAGTATGTTCCTTGGAAAGATTACCAAAGTAAATACAGGGAAAGTTTTCTAGCTGCCCCAAGCAATCATGAAAACACTACGTATCTATGCGATTACCTAGCAAAGTTGAAGAGCATTTTATTGGGCAAATAAAAAGCCCAGAATGAAGTCGGTGCCGATGACCTTTAAGTCACCTGAGAAACACTGAACGTAATGAAGTACAGCACGTTCCCAGCGTCCACAGACATAAGGCCCAGAGTCAAAGCTTTTGACACTTCAGATTACAGTGAGCATTGCCAGAATTCCTTGGGAGGAAGAACGGATGCTTGTCTAAATAAAAATGGCCTGAATTCTGTATTATTGCTTCACTTTGCCCAAGAGAAAAATGATTAAGATGTCACTGGAAAATATAGTATATAATAAACATATATGAAATAACTTTTCAGCAAAACCTGCTTTAACAGAGAAATTGGGTTACTTTCCAAACATGTGTAATTTATTTTACTGTTAAGATATGATTAATTTATCAATGATTGCAAGAATATCAACATTTTTAATATTCTATGGTAAAAGACTAATTGTACAGTAAAAAAAATTTTTCCTCTCTCTGATTTGCAGCTGTATATATCTCCCTCTAGTGTTCGAAGAAACCAAGTGCCATTACTTTGTGTTTTTCCAGATCTGGTTGTGATTAGTCGAAGGTCAATGTGTGGTAATAAAGCAGCGTCGTCACTCGTTTTTATGGGAATTGGTCCATATATAACTCGGTATTTTCACAAACAAATACCACATGCATGAATTGTCAACCAAATGTCATAGGATTCTTTTGTATCTAAGATATCCGCTGGAACTCTTTGTTCTTGCATAACTCTGTTAAAGGGTTGACAGAGTATGTAATTTTTAAATTCCTAGTTTTCGGAAAGAGAATATGAGAGCCTTGGGGCTTGATCCTTGGACCACCTTTCTTTCTTGTGTCTGTTTACTCTGTCTCACTCGATTCCTTTCAATCTCATGGCTTCAGTTACCATCTGCCTATGGCTGAACTTCTAATCTGTCCCTTGCCCAGAGCTGTACCCAGAGTTGTATAGCTTTCAGTGTCCTCAGTGTCTCACTTGGATGGCTAATAGGCATCTTACATTTACTGTGTTTGAAAATCCAGTGTTTTTTTAAATTTTCTTGCACTGTCCAGCATGTGTCTCCCCACCCCTGCTTTCCCTCTTTCAGTTAAATGCACTACCATCTACCAAGCAGCTCAGACCAAAACAAACAAGTAGCCAGACAAACAAAAAAACCCAGTCATTTCAGCCTAGTCTTATTACTTACATCTTGTCTATCAGAAAGTCCTACTGGGGTTTTCTCCCAAATATATCCCTTCTCTCCATATCCACTACTTTCTCCAAATTTGAGCACCACTGTTACTTCCCTGACCTACCCCAGTAAAAGTGTTAGCTGTGTCTGACTCTCTGTGACCCCTCCAGGCTCCTCTGTGCATGGAATTCTCCATGCAAGAATACTGGAGTGGGTTGCTATTCCCCTCTCCAGGGGACCTTGCCAACCCAGGGATCAAACCCAGGTCTCCTGCCTTGCAGGCAGATACTTTACTGTCGGAGTCACCAGGGAAGTCAAAACCCCAAGAGGCTCCTAACTGGCCTTCCTGCTTCCACTCCCACCCCATTTCAATTCACAGTTTCTCCACCTGTTTAAAATAAGATCCTTCTTCACTTTGTTCCTGGCCTTCTTCAGGCCCTTGAATATGTCACATTCATTCTCACATTCGGGTTCATCCATTAGCTGAGAAACTCACTCCTGACATCTTTGAAAGGCTAGTTCCTTTTTGTCATTCAAGTCTCAGTTTAAATGTCTCCTCCTCAGAGAGAATTTCCTTGACTGCAAGTCTGTCTCATTACCCTGTTTCATTTTCTTTTTATACTTTCACCATCTGAAATGAGTAATTGATTAATATACCTATTTTGTCGTGCTAGTTGTCTCTTTTTGTTTATGAGAACAGGAGCCAAGGTCTTGGCTGCCCCACTGTCTCTCTCAAGCCTAGAACAGTCCCTGGCCCATAGCTGGTGTTCAAGACATATTTGTCCACTGGGCAAGATGAGGGTGAGTACAGGTTCATAAAGAAAAAAAGGCATGGGCAGAGAATATGGTATTCTGAGCTCTGCTTTAAGTTGTACACTCGATTTTCTCAGCCTCACACCATGCCCCACAATCATAAAAAGCTGTCACACCTCCTCAAAAGGAACATGTGTAACTCACACTCCTTCCTTTCACACATGTTACAGTGTCAGAAGTGGAAGATGAAAAGATGAGTAGTAACAAATAACTTAAGTCAGAACTCAGCAGCATAAACTTACATAATATATTTGAAAGGAAAATAAAATATCTTCTCATAAAAGATTGCCTTAGAACCAGAACAAATTTGGGCATAAAATCCTTAAGCAAGCATTTGTTCATGTCTAATAAAATCATTTTAGCAAAAAAAATACCCAAACCATCAAAGAAAACACAAGGTCATAAAGGCAACTGATCTTGACACTCCAGGAACCAAAGTATCAGCAAGTCAACTTCTCTTCTTCATGTGGTCTTTCGTATTTGGTTAAACTGAAGTAACCAGCTTCTATTCTCAGATGCCTTCTCTTATACGACTTCCATCTTTGTAGATTAGTAAGTCAAAAGCCTATAGATCATGCTACCTAAATTAAGCACTAAGTAATTGCATGATGCAGTCTTTCAAGGAGACAAATAACAGGAGTGATAAAGTGTCTTTCTGTAACTTATGAGGAGTCCTATGGTCCAACACATCTAATCAAAAACATATTCCTAATATTTTTGGAAATATGTCAGGGTTTTGAGCCTGCCTTAACCTGAATGGTGAAGACAGAGATTATATCTCAGCTACAGTCTACTTGGTGACATTACTGACTGCTATGAGAACTACCATGGGAATTCAGTGCCAGGAGCCACATTCCTCTTGCTTGACAGGGATCACGTGTGTGCTGTGTGCTGTGTGCTAAGTCGCTTCAGTCGCATGCAACTCTTTGTACATAGACCCATGGACTGCAGCTTGTCAGGCCCCTCTGTCCCTGGGATTCTCCAGGCAAGAATACTGGAGTGGGTTGCCATGCCCTCCTCCAGGGGATCTTCCTGACCCAGGGATTGAACCTGTGTCTCCTGCATCTCCTGTATAGGCAGGTGGGTTCTTTATTACTAGTGTCACTGGATCACAATGTGACAAATACAAAAGAACTCTCTTTGCCAAGTTTTAAAAAAGTATTTCTTTCCATGATTCTGGCAAGGTGCACAACAGAAGACAAATTTAGAAACAGAATTCTGCCAATGAGAGATTGACCCCATGGGGAGCTAGAAATGAAGGCAATGTAGAAAGTCAGAATTCCCTGATGCTTCTTTCAATTATGGTTTTTGAGTTGAGGGTGAACGGACTGTGAGACAGCAGAGGACGGAAGAAGAAAAATTTGCACATGGGGAAAGTGTTCAGTTCAGTTCAGTCACTGACTTTTCCAGGTTCACCTCTGTCTAGATGATTGCTGTAATTCCTTCTGTCTCTCGCTGACCTGTAGACAAGTGCCCTCCATGAAGCAATCCAGTTGGTACAGGGATTCTACCAATTACCCTAATTCCTTCTAAACACCTGGGAGCTATTGGGATTAGTTCATCAGCGTGTAGGGTGGTCGCTCAGAGAAGGCAATGGCAACCCACTCCAGTACTCATGCCTGGAAAACCCCATGAGAGGAGGAGTCTGGTAGGCTGCAGTCCATGGGGTCATGAAGAGTGGGACAGGACTGAATGACTTCACTTTCGCTTTTCACTTTCATGCATTGGAGAAGGAAATGGCAACCCACTCCAGTGTTCTTGCCTGGAGAGTCCTAGGGACCGGGGAGCCTGGTGGGCTGCCGTCTATGGGGTCGCATAGAGTCGGACACAACTGAAGCGACTTAGCAGCAGCAGCAGCATGGTGGTCACTGGGCTTCCCAGGTGGCTCAGTGGGTAAAGAATCCGCCTGTGATGCAGGAGATACAGGTAGACCGAGTTCAATCCCCAGGTTGGGAAGATCCCCTGGAGGAGGGAATGGCAACCCACTGCAGTATTCTTGCCTGGAGAATCCCATGGACAGAGTAGCTTGGTGGGCTATAGTCCATAGGGTCACAAAGAGTTGGACACGACTGAAGCAACTTAGCAGGCACATACAGGCCGGTTACTAAATCAATGACACCTCTGTATATCTTTTGGTTACTGCCAGTGATGTGAGCACTTAAAGGTTTTGTTTGTTTGTTTGTTTGTTTTTTCGGTTTGTTTCTCATATTCTTACTTTCTACATTTATTTTTTCTTCTCTTTGGCTGACTCAACCTTCCATTAATCTATGAGTATTCAGATCTTTTCATTGTGCCCTGGGGCTATGAAAGCATCCTACACCTTTCCCCAGTCTCTGAACCTTACCCCTACCTCCAGGTTTTGACTGAAGTTTGTCTCTCCCTGAAGATTTTTTTCCTATGTGGGATTTTCAATTCTTCCACATCCCAAGTTCAGGAGAAGGGGTCTTCAGCATTTATTCTCTGTTTTCTAGTAAAAAAAAAAAATCTTAACTAATTTTAGGTTCATAGCACCTGCTCTTCTTGTCTCCTGCTTCATTCATTGAGGACTCGCTCATGGTTTTCCTTTCCACTCTGCTACTTCAACATTCAGGAGAACAAGCATAGTCTTAGCAACTTAGTTCCTTGATCACCCATGGCCAAAGTCCTTTACTTCCATCATCTGTGTCTATGGCTATGGGGACCTTGTCAATACCTGGAATTGCTTGATTTCTGAAATGACAGTCAGTAGTCAACACCCTCATTCCTATCCTTTCTGCTTTGATGGTTAGTGCGTCCCAATGTGTTACCCTCATGAAGACCACCACCTAGTCTATTCAACAGCCCTTTCTCCTCTACTTATTTTAGGTTCAAGATTATTTCAACTTCTCTCTTATCAGATGCCCCATTCTCTTGTTCTGTTGTTGCTGGAGGTCATTGAGAGCATGTGACTGCAAGTTGACCCATAAGGTGGACCTAGGCAATCAGAGGCTCCCCACCTGCTCCCCTGTCCTTGAAATGTATGTTCTTCTGTTCTCACAGTGGGAGCTGTTTTCAAAGACACAGTCTTATAGAGCAATGCGTTGTTGAGACTACTTGGACCATATCTATGTGACTGAACCCTATTAATGCCTCTATATAAACTGAAGATACTGGCAGGTATGTGCAGAGATCTACACATCTTGTGAGCACCCAAGACAAGTCTCATGTGTAAGTTCCCTGGTTTATTAAGCCTGGCACCTGCCAATCTTGAGTGCCCTGTCTGCTTCTTTCTTTAGTCTGTCTGTGAGTCAAAAGTCATCCTGCTGACATACCAGCCTGGGAAATGTGTTTTTCTTTTCTGAGCCTGAGCCTGGTCTGTTGGACATCTTTGGAGTGTAGGTTTCTGTCACTAATTCAGTGGCTTCAGCTTCATCTGGGTCTTTCCTAAATTTCCCCGATTGCTTCTGTTCTCTTCCCTTTTCTTCCAAGTAGTCATTTCAAAACTTCTCTGTTTCACTTAAATTTTCCTTTAACCCCTGACATCTACTTTTCATCTAGTTCTTTTCAAGTGATTTTACTTTCTACATCACAAAGAAAATGAAACTCACTTTTGGAAATGCCCCCCCGACTACACACCAGCAAACTGGTGTAGTCAACACCCACACCCACACCACCACCCACATCTCCATTCATCCTTCTTACTTTTATGGGTGTCCTACAAGGTGTCTCTTCATCTGGAAGTAATTCTATCTCCTTTTAACTTTTCCTTCATCTTCATCCTCTCCCTTATTATTTTCATAAAATAGAAGCAAAACACTCCTGTTTGAAAAAATAAGGTCCTTGTATCCATACCTTCTTGGAGAAGGAAATGGCAACCCACTCCAGTGTTCTTGCCTGGAGAATCCCATGGACGGAGAAGCCTGGTAGGCTGCAATCCATGGGGTCGAACAGAGTTGGACACGACTGAAGCGACTTAGCAGCAGCAGCAGCATCCATACCTTCCCACAATCCCCACTCTATCTCACTTGTTCATAACTCAAATGTTTGTCTAAACTGACAGTCTCCCCCCGCTTCATTCTCCCACCTCTGGTATCTGGACCCACATCCCCCTGAAATCCCTTTGCCACATTCACCACTGACATCTGTATCGCTTTATCCAGTGGATACTTTTGAATCTATGTGCCAAAGCATTTGACAGTATTGACCAAATTCTCCTTCTTGAAATATTTTTCTCTTTGGTTTTCATGAGTCTATATTCTCAGTTTTCAATTCTCTTTGGCCACTTTTCAGTTCTCCTTCCCAGGTTTCCTTCTGTCTAACATTGTTTGCTTTTTTATACTAGATTCTCCTCTGTTCTTGTTCTATACACTCCCTGGGTCATCTCATCTATGGATGAATGGATTGAATATCACTTATATGATAGAGTCTCAAATCCATGTCCTTAGTTCCCAAACTATCTTCTGAGCTTTGACTACTATGTATAATGAGTTGTGTGCTCAGTTGTGTGTGGTTCTTTGTGACCCCATGGACAGTAGCCCACCAGGCTCCTCTATCCATGGAATCTTCTAGGCAAGAATACTGGAGTGGGTTGCCACATCCTACCCCAGGGGATATTCCCAACTCAGGGATGGAACCTGTGTCTCTTGCATCTCCTACTTTGGTAGGCATATTCTTTACCACCATGTCACCTGGGAAACCCCCCAACTATGTACATTATCTACTGGCCATATGGGCACTTGCGTGTCTTGCAGATGTCTCATGGTTGCCATGTCCCTCACTGGACTCATCACTTTCTCTTTAAAGCCCACTTCTCTTCCTCTTTTCTCTACCTCATCATCCCATACGGGTATACAAAGCAGTAAAATGATCCTCAACATTATTTCTCCATTTTAAGCATTCACATTCTAATGAAACCGCATCCTAAATATCTCTTGAATTTGTCTACTTCTCTCTTTTACTTCCATTATGAGCCCAGTTCTAGCCACCATCATTTCCTGCGAACTCTCCTAATAGCCTCCTATCAGGACCCCTTCTTGCCTTCACCTCACATTTCCCTCTTCACTATAATGAAGCTAGTGTGCTCTTTCAGAAATGCAAATATGATCCTGTTATTTCTCCTCTTCCTCCTCCTCATTTGGCTTCAATTTTCTTCTTTTTTTAAAAAAAGAATTTAGTCATTGTAAAATATACATAACACAAAATTTATATTTTTAAACCGTTTTTAAGTGTACAGTTCAGTGGCATTAAGTACATTCACCTTGTGTATCTATCACTGCCATTCATCTTTGGAACTTTTTTCATCTTGCAAAGCGGAAGCTCTGTACCCTTTGCTAAATAGTATCTCATTCCCCCTACTCATAACCCCTGACAACTACCATTCTGTTTATATAAATTGACTGTATACCTTACGTGGATAGAAGCATAGCATATTTGTCCTTCTGTGACTAATTTTAGTTAGCATAATGCCTTTGTAGTTCATCCATATTGTAGCATGTGTCAGAATTTCCTTTAATCCTAAGTCTGAATGTATTACTATTGTGGCCATCAATAATGAATTGTTTAAGAAATTGTGGAGAAACAGCAACAGAACAGTATGCAGTATCAAAAAGAATGAGTGCCTGATATGGATCCATCTCTGAGATATATTGTGAGTAGGAAAAGCAAATTACAGAATAGATTGTGTCGTATGCAAGCATTTGTGCAAATGAAAGAGATATATATGTTTGTGTATAGACATTTCTCAAGGTCTGCCAAAGAAAGTAGCAACACTGGTTGTCTCTGGAGAGGTGAAAGATGGGTCAGGAATGCTAGGGAGACAGATTTTCGTGTAAAATTTTGCTCTATTTGGGAACTTTTCATGTGCCTGTATAACTTTTAAAAATAAATACTAGTGTGCACATGCTGAAAACTTTCCCGTTGTATTACCACATGTTGTTTACTCATTCATCCTTTGATAGACACTTGGGTTTCCTCCACCTTCCGGGTTATTGTGCATAATGCTGCTATAAACATGGTGTACACATATGTTTGTGCTTTCAATTCTTTTAGGAAAATACCAGAAGTGGAATTGATGGATCATATGGTAATTCTATTTTTAAATTTTTAAGGAACTGCCATACCGTTTTCCATAATGATTGCACCATTTTGCATTCCCACCAATAGTGTGAAAGTGTTCCAATCTTTCCATATCGTCTATATCCAAGTGTTTCATCTTTCCATGTCTCATGGTTTTGATTTGCATTTCTCTGATGGTTAGTGAGTCAAGCATCTTTTCACATGTTTATAGGCCATTTGTAAATCTCGTTTTGGAAAATGTCTTATTGAATCCTTTGCCATTTTAAAAACTCAGATTGTTACTGTTGAGTTTTAGAAATTCTCTATATATTCTGGTTATTAATCCCTATCAGATGTGTGATTTGCAAATATTTGCTTCCTTCTGTTGGGTATATTTTCACTTTGTTGATAGTGTCTTTTGATGGACGAGTGTTTTAAATTTTGATGAAGTCTAGTTTGTCTATTTTTTCTTTTGTTGCTTATGCAATTTGTTTCATATCCAAGAAACCATAGCCAAATCCAGTAGCATAAAGATTTTTCTCTATGTTTTCTTTTAAAAATTTCATATTTTTATCTGTTACCTTCAGGACATTGATCCATTTTTAGTTAATTTTTGTATATAGTGTTAAGCCAGCTTCATTCTTTAACATGTGAGTATCCAGTTTTCCCAGCTCTATCTGTTGAACACTTTTGATTCTGTAGGTTTTTACTAAATTTCAATATTATGAAGTGTGAGTCCTTCAATTTTGTTCTTTTTCAAGAGTATTCTAGCTCTTCCAGGCCCCTTGAAATACCTTATGAATTTTAAGATGAGGTCTTATTTCCGAACAAAACAATTTTCCATGGCAGTCATTAATCCCTGAAGTCTAAACTCCATACCACTGTTAGAGGGGCTTCCCAGGTGGTGCTAGTAGTGAAGAACCCCCCTGCCAATACAGGAGATGTAAGAGACATGGTTCAATCCCTGGGTTGGGAAGATCCGCTGGAGGAGAAAATGGCAACTCACTCAAGTATTCTTGACTAGAGAATCCCATGGACAGAGGAGCCTGGTGGGCTACAGTCTATAGGGTTGCAAACAGTTGGACATGACTGAAGCTACTTGGCACATACATGCACTCTTACTCAGTCCAAGCTCATACCATTCACCACATGACAAGCCAATAGAGACATAAGTTGTTGGGGCAAGGTAACAACTTTATTTGGAAAGTCAGAAGACAGGGAAGATGGTGGACTAGTGTTGCAGAGAAACATCTTAACCAAGTTAGAATTCAAGTCTTCTTTATACTCAAAGGTGAGAGGGTGTTCTTGTTCTTGCAAATTTCATGGTGTCAGAATTCTTTGTTCTTGCAGCTGTCCAGGTAGACCAGGTCATGATGTTCCTGGAAAGCTCCCACAACACAAATGTTATTTTCTGTTCTGCAACATTTTTTTTTTCACTCTCTGTATGAATGGAAACTGTTACACCTTTACAGGTCAGAGCCTTGAGAATGGGCTATCCTGTGCATTTCAGGCCATAGACAACATTCTTAACTTGTAGTGAAAACAATAGAACACAAAAGTTAAAAGAAACAAATCCAAAATGGAGTCAGATTTGTTTTTCACTATTACGTCCTGTTTTAGAGAGGCCTTTAAAATACAGCACCTGCATGTCACCTCAGTTTCATCTCCAGATTTTCTCTAAATTGCTCATCTACTCTCCAAACTTTCAGAACTACTTTCAGTTATTCCAACAGCCATCCACCCTTGTTTAGGGCCTTTTATTATATGCTGTGTGCTAAGTTGCTTCAGTCCTGTCTAACTCTTCATGACTCTACGGATTGTAGCTGCCAGGCTCCTCTGTCCATGGGATTCTCCAGGCAAGAATACTGGAGTGGGTTTGCATGCCCTCCTCCAGGGGATCTTCCCAACCCAAGGATCGAACCTGCATCTCTGAAGTCTCCTGCATTATTAGATGGGTTCTTTATCACTTGTGCCACCGTGGAAGGCTCTCTCTCTCTCTGTATGTGTGTGTGTATGTATGTATGTGTCAATTCAGTTCAGTTCAGTTGCTCACTTGTGTCGGACTCTTTGCAACCCCATGAACCACAGTACACCAGGTCTCCCCGTCCATCATCAACTCCCGGAGTCCACCCAAACCCATGTCCATTGAGTTGGTGATGCCATCCAACCATCTCATCCTCTGTCATCCCCTTCTCCTCCTGCCCTCCATCTTTCCCAGCATCAGGGTCTTTTCAAATGAGTCAGCTCTTCACATTAGGTGGACAAAGTATTGGAGTTTCAGCTTCAATAGCAGGCCTTCCAAAGAACACTCAGGACTGATCTCCTCCAGGATGGACTGGTTGGGTCTCCTTGCAGTCCAAGGGATTCTCAAGAGTCTTCTCCAACACCACAGTTCAAAAGCATCAATTCTTCTGCATTCAGCTTTCTTTATAGTCCAACTCTCACATCCATACATGACCACTGGAAAAACCATAGCCTTGACTAGACGGACCTTTGTTGTCAAAGTAATGTCTCATCTTTCTAATATGCTGTCTAGGTTGGTTATAACTTTCCTTCCAAGGAGTAAGTGTCTTTTAATTTCATGGCTGCAATCACCGTCTGCATTGATTTTGGAGCCTAAAAATAAAGTCAGCCACTATTTCCACTGTTTTCCCATCTATTCCCCATGAAGTGATGGGACTGGGTGCCATGATCTTCATTTTCTGAATGTTGAGCTTTAAGCCAACTTTTTCACTCTCCTCTTTCACTTTCATCAAGAGGCTCTTTAGTTCTTCTTCACTTTCTGCCATAAGGGTGGTGTCATCTGCATATCTGACGTTATTGACATTTCTCCTGGCAATCTTGATTCCAGCTTGTGCTTCTTTCAGCCCAGCATTTCTCATGATGTACTCTGCATATAAGTTAAATAAGCAGAGTGACAATATACTGCCTTGACGTACTCCTTTTCCTATTTGGAACCAGTCTGTTGTTCCATGTCCAGTTCTAACTGTTGCTTCCTGACCTGCATATAGGTTTCTCAAGAGGCAGGTCAGGTGGTCTGGTATTCTCATCTCTTGAAGAATTTTCCACAGTTTACTGTGATCCACATAGTCAAAGGCTTTGGCATAGTCAATAAAGCAGATGTTTTTCTGGAACTCTCTTGCTTTTTCAATGATCCAGCGGATGTTGGCAATTTGATCTCTGATTCCTCTGCCTTTTCTAAAACCAGTTTGAACATCTGAAAGTTCATGGTTCATGTATTGTTGAAGCCTGGCTTGGAGAATTTTGAGCATTACTGTGAGATGAGTGCAATTGTGCAGTAATTTGAGCATTCTTTGGCATTGCCTTTCTTTGGGATTGGAATGTATGTGTGTATATATATACACATGTGTGCACATGTGTGTATGCATATATATATATATATATATAAAATCTGCTTTCTGTGTTTCAACACAGTTTGGCTATGCACTTTTCACATCCCTTCCACATTTTCAGGAGGAAACTAAGAAGTTTGTATTTTGTGTTCTCCTTGAGGACCGCAATTCCATGTTGAGAGCACTGCATTTTAACTGCTTATTTCAGTACTCCCCTAGCCTGTGCTGAAGGGATGGCGCCTTGGTAACTTTGTACTCCTAGTGCCAAGCACAGCATCTTTCATTCAGTAGACTATCCAGGAATGTTGGTTGAAATGAATTCTTGATGGCTCTTTTTCTGGTATTTCTTCCAAGGGATAGTTTTCCAGTGTGTGGGAAAAGTCAACAAGGGGAGTTGGAAACCCATGGAAAATAGAAGAAAGGTGTTTACTTGTTCTAGTCTTTGCATGCTTTGTTCTCCTACTTTGGCCCACATCAGCAGTGAAATTTGCAATCATTTCATTCCATGAGTAGTCCTCTGAGACCTTCTAGGCACAAAGTTAAATAGGAAAATAGGAGTTAAGGCAGGGACCTGGAGCACCCAGCCATGTTAGGTTGCCGAAGTGTGATAGTCATCAAAGGGTATTTACTTCTCCAGGCAGAAGGAGGAGCAGCCACCGCCTTTAGTTGTTCAATGCACCCGCTGCGGAAGTACCAGTTTGGCTCAGGTGCCACCCAGCGCCTTGGAAAGTGCCTCCCACGGGAACGCACTGCTAGTTCCACAGTGCGGTCCCAGGAGCACCCCATGACCGGAAAAGGAACGTGCGCGGGTCTGTTGCTTAGCAACGAACGCAGCCGGGACGCCAGACGGCCCCCGAGCGGAGGGAGCAGAGACTGCCTTGTGGCCGGGGGTCGCATCTCTCTCCGAGGGGTTTCGTGGGGGCGCTGGCAGGAAGGATCCAGGAGCCACCCGGTGCCGCCAGCGCGTCCTTGCAGCCATGAGCAGCGAGCAGGTGAGAGGTTGGCTCCTGGCTAGGCTCCTCCCCGCGGCGAAGCTTCCCTAGTATTTCAAAAGCGATAGAAGCCTAGGTCTTCCGGACTTCCCAGTTGTGACCCCGCGGGCTACAGCTTCTTTATCGCGCTTGTGCTCTGGGATACAGAGATTTTCCGGTGAAAACTTTTATATGAACTCTTCCCAACCGTTGTTTGTACTTGGTGTTGTCATAACAACCAAACACATTAGTGGAGCAGTGCGTCAGCAGTTTAAAGTACAGTTCCAGAGTGCTCCCATTGTACTAATGGTGTGTGTGTTTGGCTAGGGAAAGCTCCGGGTGGGGAATTGCCTTTGATTTGGGCTCTAGGACTGGAATACAAGCCCCTTCATAGCGGTGCAATTTTGGGCAAATCACTTGATCTTTCTGTCTTCTCTCGCTTTTATGCAAAAAGGAAGAATCAGAACAACTTTTCTTTCCTTCTAAGGATATTATGAAATTCAAAAAATATAAGATACCATGGTGTGGTCAGTGTCAAATGGAATTTCTTCTTAGGACAAGATTCCCATGGCATGTAACAAAAGATGCATATAAAACCTTGTGTTAGTCACTCAGTCGTGTCTGACTCTTTGCCAGCCCATGGACTGTATCCCACCAGGCTCCTCTGTCCATGGGATTCTCCAGGCGAGAATACTGGAGTGGGTTACCATTCCCTTCCCCAGAATATAAAACTTTGTTGTTCAGTCGCTCAGTCGTCTCCTACTGTTTGCGACCCCACGGTCTGCAGCACGCCAGACTTCCCAGTCCTTTACCATCTCCCGGAGCTTGCTCAAACTCATGTCAATCCAGTCAGTGATGCCATCCAACCACCTCGCCCTCTGTCATCCCCTTCTCCTGCCTACAATTTTTCCCAATATAGGGTCTTTTCTAGTGAGTCGGCTCTTTGATTCAGGTCGCGAAAGTATTAGAGTTTCAGCATCAGTCCCTCCAACGAATATTCAGGATTGATTTCCTTTAGGATTGACTGGTTTCATCTTCTTGCAGTCCAAGGGACTCTCAAGAGTCTTCCACAGTTCAAAAGCATCAAAACCTTGGCTAATCATTTAGTCAAATCCATTTTACCAGGCTTCACTCATCAAGTTCCCTTTTAATTTTTGCCACAAAAGACTTGCAGGCTCAGAGTTGTTTTCCAGGAGATTGGAATCAGCTGTGTCTATTTATGGATGAGCTAATTAAGACTGGGTAGGCTCCCTGACCTTCCAACTGGCCACGTGCAAGTATCTGGCTTGGTGACCTTTTGACATCAGAGGGCTGACAACTCCACCCTTATACCCTGTTTGTTCTTGTTGAGTCAGTATGTTGTCCTGTTCGACTCTTTGTGATCCCATGGACTGAAGCCCACCAGGTTCCTCTGTCCATGGGATTCTCCAGGCAAGAATACTGTAATAGGTTGCCATTTCCTTCTCCAGGGTGTCTTCCCGACTCAGGGATGGAACCTACCTCTCCTGTGGCTCCTGCATTGCAGGCAGATTTTTTATCACTGAGCCACCGCGGAAGCCCCAGATCCTGTTCATCACATGTATCTTAGTTACACCTTGAAGAACTAATTGGGCTTTGGTGGCTCAGTGATGAAGTTCAGTTCAGTTCAGTTGCTCAGTCGTGTCTGACTCAGTGATGAAGAACTGGCTGCAATGCAGGAGCCACAGGAGACATAGGTTCCATTTCTGGGTCGGGAAGATCCCCTGGAGGAGGAAATGGCAACCCATTCCAGTATTGTTGCCTGGAGAATCCTGGCAAGAGGAGGAGCCTGGCGGGCTAGCTATATAGTCCATAGGGTCACAAAGTGTTGGACACGACTGAAGAAACTTAGCATGCACAGAACTAATTACAACGCTTACCACACCAGTTCCCAATCGCCTTTTCCTGGCACTAGGCTCCCCGGGCCTCCTCCGAAGGCCCTGCTGCTATCCCATGAATACCCCAGCCCCCAGTTTTGAGATTTGCTGTCTTGTCTCTTCCTTGGCTGCCTTGTGAGTTAAGCCCTGTTTTTGCCACAAACCTCCCAGTCTCATTGTTTTGGCTTGTTCTGCCTGTGGCCAAGGAACCTTGCTCTGTGACATAGTTGCAGTAGTTACTTTACAGAACTGTTTATTGAGGAGTAGCTGTAAACAAGTGCTGAACAATGATCCAACTTTTAAGTGTCAGAAGAGAATAGGAAGATGTTAAGTGTGGACCTTATTCTGGGCTTGCTAGAAAACAATGGTTAACTCCCGGCTTGTATGGAAGAGGCCCTCTAAGCCTCCTGGTACTGAATGGAAAACAGTTGCTTTTAAGCCTGCAAACTTTGCTTAGCTTCTTGGTTTGACACTGAACTGTAATTCTTTCCTTTACAAGGCTTTATAGTATTTGAGGTGGGGGGTGGTGGTGGTACTGTTAGAGTTTACTGTGAAAACGTTAAAAGTAACATTGAGTTCTAGATTACATGAATCAATATTTTCTTGATGCTTGCATCAGTCTCTGAGCTAATCTTGAATCATATTCTATGGTGTAGAAATTTAAAATACACATTTAGGATATTTTCAGTGGTATTTCTCAATAGCTGTTATTTCACAAAGCCCCAATTGACCAGTTTACAACTAAAAAGCTTCCACTAAAAACCATTTGGCAGTTAAGTTTTGCTTTATCTTAATAAAAGTGATGTTTGGAAATTATACTTCCCTCCCTGCAAAAGAACCTATATTATTGAAAAAGCAGTGGGCTTTTGAAAGAACAGGCATAAGCCTGTCTAGAATTATTCACATTTTCTATATACTATATTTTTTTAAACAGCAGAGGTCCCTGTCTCACTGCTTTGGTTGATCTATAATTTAAAAACTCTTGATACTTTCACTTATGCTAAGTTTGAGTATAGTTTTCCTTTTGAAAGGGTGGAAGTTTTTTATATTTTAACCTGAAACAAACAGAATGGATTAAACTTTTGGAAATGCCATTTTTATGTGACATTTACTTATGTATTCATTTAGTTTGAAAAGTGAGCAGGTGGTAAAATCATATTTGTTGAAGGAGATTTTAATATGTTCAGCTCATTAGTGGAAGGTTTAGAGTGATATGGCATTTTTCAGGAATAGCAATTTTAACTCTTAAATTAGGTATTTACCAGAAATATAAATCTCTTGCAACTGCTCATTTCATTTTTAAAATTACTTAAAACATAGGCATTTTGAGTTTCAGTTGAAGAACTTTCCAGTGTTTAAAAATACAAATATCCAAAGAGCACGAAGCCCCCCCCCCCACCCCCCCTCGCCAAAAAAAAAAATCCGCTACAGATTGTGGGCAAAGAAGAGGGAAAAACTGTCAGCCCATCTCTGCCCAAGTGCTTTTTCTAGTTGTTAAATTAAGTAGTTTTGCATTTATATGCTCATTCTGTTTTCCTTCATCCTATCTTCTTGATGGTATTACTTTAAAAAGGAGATGAGAGTAAAACAGTTGGGTATGAAGCCAACAGCTTGGTGATAATTTTAACAACCATAACTCAGAACATATTATAACTATATTTAAACCAACCTTATTAAATTTTGAGAGATGGTAGTTGATTAAACCAGACAACTTCATAACATTATTGTTGATTTTAACCAGGCACATTCATAGATTCTGGTCATTTCATCAGAATGGTTAAATTTGGATTATACCAGGCTTAAAATATCTCTGCCAATAGACCAGTATCTGAAAATCAAATTAAAAGCCCACTTAAGGAAGACTTTAACTCTTAAGCAGTTTTAATTCTGGTAATGTAAAATTATATTAGGAACCCAACAGGAAACAGATGGCATGCTCAGAAGGGTTAAATTGAAGAAAACTTATAAAAAGACCATTTGGAGAGGTGTGGGCAAGGTTAAGGGAGGAAGCCAACAGAGATAAGATGGCACTTAAGGATTAATAACAGGAAGTCTTCTCCATTCCTAGGTCTTGCACTTCTGCTAAATTGATTCCTAAATATTTTATCTTTTCAATACGGTTGTAAATTAGTTTCTTAATTTCAGTTTTGGATTATTCATTGTTAGCATCTGGAAATACAGTTTTTATTTGTTCACTGTTATTATAGCATCTAGAAATACAATTTTTGTGTATTAATATTGAATCCTGTGATCTTGCTGAACATTCATTAACTATAATAATCTTTTGTAGATTTCTTATGATTTTCTGTACACAATATCCTGCTATCTGTAAAGTATGTTTTCATATATTTTAGATGGTAATGTGTTTTACTTTATATTAAACACTCAATAACATTTGGTTGAATTAATCAATTTCAGCATTAAGAGAGTAACAGTTTGGTTTGTGTGTGTGTTTTCATGCAGGATAAACCACCCAGCAAAGAAAAATCCAAGACGCAAGTCAGATTTTTACCACAGTTGTCTACGGTAATTTACCAATATCGCATCACTTAAAAAAATTTTAAATTTACTTATTTTTTAATCGAATGATAATTGCTTGACAGAATTGTGTTGATTTGTGCCAAACATCAACATGAATCAACCATAGGTATACATATGTCCCCTCCATCTTGAACCTCCCTCCAACTCTCTTCTCCATCCCACCCCTCTAGATTGTTATAGTGCCCTGTTTTGAGTTCCATGAATCATACAGCAAATTCTCATTGGCTATCTATTTTACATATGGTGATGTAAGTTTGCATGTTACTCTCTCCATACATCCCACCCTCTCCTTCCTCCTCCCTTCTACCTCCCATGTCCCTAAGTCTGTTTTCTGTATCTGTGTCTCTATTGCTGCCCTCCAAATAATTTCATCAGGACCATCTTTCTAGATTCCATATATATGCATTAGTATATGACACATGGTACGTATTTTATTGCTTTTGTAATAATGTTGTTTACTAGTTTTCACACTTGCAAATAAGTTACTGAATTTCTGATTAAAAATTTCTGTGCTCCATTTCTTTTCTGATGGAGAATACCTAGGAGGTATATATCTTAGGAAAAATAACTGTCTTAACAAAGGAGCTGTAAGCTGTAATTACCTAGTATGTGCAGAATACTTGAGTATTCTGAACAAAAGAATTGTGAAGATGAGCTAGCAGAAGTAGTTCTAGAGTTGAGAAACACGGAGTTGGATTACAGGTTTTTCACTAGTGGCTCTATGACTGTTGCAGAGTCACTTATCTCTCTGAGCCCCAGTTTGAGTTTAAAATGAGAATAGCTAACTTGGTTTCTGAAGAGATGTCTCTTCTAGCACTTTTAGCTACAGGAGATTTTTTAGATCTTGGCATTCTTTTTCATGATTTTGATGTTAAATTATCGTTGTCATGTGGAAAAGTTAGTTAAGAGACATTTTCAGCTGATCAAGTGCTGGACAAATTAGATTTTACTGCAGTAAGATTTATTGTCAAATAATTATATTGAGTTTAATATCATTGAGTTATATTCTGGTGATTCCTGGAGGTTGAGTGTAACTGGAGGTTCAAAGCAAACATTATTTGTTTTGGAACATATTTGAAAATCTCAGAATGAACTATGAAATGGAATGTGAATGGCTTCATACAGAGAAGATTTCTAATACTTTGAAATTAAGGATTCTTTCAGATTAAAAAAAAAACTCCAAAGAAATATTTTAGGTGAATGTGCTTCAACATTTCAAAGTACATGTTTTAATTGTGAACCTATTTGTATTGATGATGTTAAGATTATCACACCATGTTGTATAAAATCATAGCATCTTCTTTTAGATTTGTAAATATCTAAAATATTCTATGTTGAGACAAAGATATGTAAAATGGAATGGACATTTTTCTCTTTAAAAATTTAAAAAATTTTAAGATGGAATAATATGGCATCTAGTTTAAAAAGATATTATTAGTTTATAGATTTAGAAATATCAACTAAACTTAAATTTACTTACTGAATAAGTATTCAATGGCCGAGATTAATAATCCTTTCTAGCCTGTGAAGCATATAATTGTTTAAAATGCTTATTTGGCTGATTTAAACCTTACACTGTGCTCATATTTGACTGTATCTCGCAGTTTTTCTTTTGTATCATTTGAGTTTTATGTCTTCTTAAGAGACCACCTGACCTGCCTCTTGAGAAACCTGTAGGCAGGTCAGGAAGCAACAGTTAGAACTGGACATGGAACAAGACTGGTTCCAAATAGGAAAAGGAGTATGTCAAGGCTGTATATTGTCACCCTGCTTATTTAACTTATATGCAGAGTACATCATGGGAAATGCTGGGCCAGAAGAAACACAAGCTGGAATCAAGATTGCCGGGACAAGTATCAATAACGTCAGATATGCAGATGACACCACCCTTATGGCAGAAAGTGAAGAGGAACTAAAAAGCTTCTTGATGAAAGTGAAAGAGGAGATGAAAAAGTTGGCTTAAAGCTCAACATTCAGAAAACTAAGATCATGGCATCTGGTCCCATCCCTTCATGGGAAATAGATGGGGAAACAGTGGAAACAGTGTCAGACTTTATTTTTCTGAGCTCCAAAATCACTGCAGAAGGTTACTGCAGCCATGAAATTAAAAGACGGTTACTCCTTGGAAGAAAAGTTATGACCAACCTAGACAGCATATTCAAAAGCAGAGATATTACTTTGCCACCAAAGGTCCGTCTAGTCAAGGCTATGGTTTTTCCTGTGGTCATGTATGGATGTGAGAGTTGAACTATAAAGAAAGCTGAGTGCCAAAGAATTGATGCTTTTGAACTGTGGTGTTGGATAAGACTCTTGAAAGTCCGTTGGACTGCAAGGAGATCCAACCAGTCCATCCTAAAGGAGATCAGTCCGGGCTGTTAATTGGAGGGACTGATGTTGAAGCTGAAACTCCAATACTTTGTCCACCTAATGTGAAGAGCTGACTCATTTGAAAAGACCTTGATGCAGGGAAAGATTGAGGGCAGGAGGAAAAGGGGATGACAGAGGATGAGATGGTTGGATGGCATCACGGACTTGATGGACATGGGTTTGGGCGGACTCTGGAAGTTGGTGATGGACAGGGAGGCCTGGCGTGCTGTGGTTCATGGGGTCGCAAAGAATCGTACACGACTGAGCGACTGAACTGAACTGAAGAAATAATATTTGAAAGTTATTTCCTTTATTTTAAAAAATTTCATCTCAATGTTAAGGTTTGCACTCAAACTTTTCTGACATTAAAGATTTGGACAGGGGGATACTGATTACATTTGTTTAAATTTTTGGTAAAAACTGATGTGTTCTTAAATAATAGACATTGTAAATGTTTGGAAGAGCAAATGGTAGAATTGGAGCCATCAGGCTAGTTTAGGAATACATAGCTTTTCTTTTTTTGGCCAGGGGTGAGGGGGTGGGGGGCAGTGGTGGTGGGTGTGGGTGTGGGGAGGGATTGCAGAAAACACTGAAGTTACCAGCAGTTTTTCTTTTAGCCGATTCTACCCTCATAGCTTCCATGACAGTAGACTCTTTCACTAAAGGAAGAAAGGTGCTGGGAGTGGGGTTGGGGTATTCGGCGCTGCTCTGATTACCCTGGGTCATAAAGAAACAGACTGCTTGCCCTGTGGTCTCTGGTAGAGCACCCACTTTTTTCCAAAATCAGCTTCTAGTACTGTGTGCTCCACCCATCCAGCAAGTTTTTAAGCATACTGTGTGATGACCAAAAGTTTGGAGTTCTCACAACTGGCAGAAGTTGCTGGTATTTAAAAAGTTACAGATTTGCATCCCATAAATTCGATGAAAAAATAAGCCCCAGGCATCTAAGCCCCAATGAGTACTTGAGCATATAAGGCCTTTCTATCTGAAAGACCTTGAATGATTTTCATTACAGACCTTCATGCTCTCAGGGATGATCCTTGTTAAAATCAAGGGTGCCCAGCACTGGTAGCTGCCAGACTCTCAGAGCTGGGGACCTGACTCTCACCCTTGCTGCCCACCTCACTCAGAGCCCTCCCATGAATCTGAAATCCTTTAGGGAGGAAGGAGAGAGTGAAAGAGTGGAGAGAGGTGGAAGGATAAAAGAGCATTGCTTTTGATGTCTTGGATGATTTCCTGTGAAAGAGCCTGAAGATAGGACATGTGTGCAGTTGAAGAGGTGATCCCAGAAAGCAGGAGTAAAGGATCAGGGAGAGTAAAACTAGGAGAAACCAATATGAGGCAGCTGGGATGATCCTGCCTGAACTTCATCCATCTGAGGATGGTTAGGGTGGAGGATGCTAGCGTCTAACCCATAAGCTCTCATCCTATGTTGATGAAGGTTATTCTTGAGGATGTTAATATTCCACCTACTTCTGGCTGCTCATGTGTGAGTGCAGAATGGGCTACCCTGAGGGTCTTGTGCATGCATACTCAGTCACATCTGACTCTTTGTGACCCTATGGTCTGTAGCCCACCAGGCTCCTCTGCCCATGGGATTCTCCAGGCAAGAAAACTGGAGTTGGGTAGCCATTTCCCTCTCGAGGGAATCTTCCCAACCCAGGAATCAAACCCATGTCTCCTGCATTGCAGGCAGATTCTTTACCACTTGAGCCATCGGGGAAGCCCCTGTGTTATAGCATCAAAGAAGCCTCACAGCACAAAGCATGAGACACTTTTCTGAGCAGCTCTGCTCTTTCTACATGAATTGAAGGCAGTACAGAACTGTTCATTGCAGCCACATCTGAAATCAAGAGGTGAGGCCAAGAGGATGTGAAAGAAAGTGTAACAAGAGTTGTCTTGATGGAAAAATCAATGGAATTCTTAGTCCAGCCTCTCAAAAGTTACAAAGCAGAGAGAAGGAGTGGCATATGTCTAAGTCATCTCATGAATTGCTTATCAGCATTAAAAATATGTAGATATTTCTTTACAATTTACCCCTCTGATTTTATTGAAGATCAGCATTACTTAGCTAGATGATATTCTGGCTAATGCGTGGCTGCTCTTTTTGGTTTGCCAGAGGGCCACTATTTATAAAATATTATATGTATATGTATAATTTTTTGCTGCAATGCAGGGCAGAGAAAAACATGAAGGCTCTCACCACCCTTCACCTGGGGTGCTGCTGAGAATGGGGTGGTAGTTCAGTGTGCAAAGGGATGCTGTAGAGATTCCAAGAAGTCAAGTGTATGGGAATTGGTGTACAAGGCTGGGCTTATCTCCGTTGTACTTTTGAAGTAGCTCTAATGCAATAGACCTCATCTGAGTTGCCCCTGTATCCCTGTATGATAATTTTAGGGAACTTGGACTATGTATTTCTTTCCTTCTATCATTTGCAGCTGTACTCTTAGGCTTTTGCTACATCCTCATTCTCTCCAAGGAGAAGGAAATGGCAACCCACTCCAGTGTTCTTGCCTGGAGAATCCCAGGGACTGGGGAGCCTGGTGGGCTGCAGTCCATGGGGTTGCTGGGAGTCGGACACGACTGAGCGACTTCACTTTCACTTTTCACTTTCATGCATTGGAGAAGGAAATGGCAACCCACTCCACTATTCTTGCCTGGAGAATCCCAGGGACGGGGGAGCCTAGTGGGCTGCAGTCTATGGGGTCGCACAGAGTCGGACACGACTGAAGCGACTTAGCAGCAGCAGTAGCATTCTCTCCAAAGGGAAGCCTTTCACTCTGAGGACACCTGTTGTACTTTTAGCTCATATATGTTTTGCCCTTGTTTCCCTTTATACCCTATAGCCTACTGGGGATTAAAGAAAACAGAGTCATTTGTGGTATAGCATGGTATATGCATGAAACAGTCACCTAATTTGGTGTTTGTTCTTTGGGAAGTATTGTTTGAAGCTCATTGCGGTTTTCTTTCACTTCCTTCTTCTTCACTTCCTATGTTGTTGAGATACAACTGCATATATCTCACCCTCTCCTTCCTCCCCCTGCAGCTGTGTTCATATGTTCATTGTCCTGTTCTCTGTCCATTGCTGCTCTGCAAATAGGTTCATCAGTACCATCTTTCTAGATTCCATATATGTGTGTTAGTATGTAATATTTGTTTTGCTCTTCCTGACTTACTTCACTCTGTACAAGAGACTCTAGGTTCATCCATCTCATTAGGACTGACTCAAATGTAGTCCTTTTTCTTGCTGAGTAATATTCCATTGTATATATGTACCACAGCTTCTTTATCCATTCACTGTGGATGGACATCTAGGTTGCTTCCATGTTCTAGCCATTGTAAATAAATGCAATGAGCATTATATGTCTTTTTCAATTTTGGTTTTCTCAGGGTATATGCCTCAGAGTGGATTGCTGGGTCATATGTTGGTTTTATTCCTAGTTTTTAGAGGAATTTCCACACTGTTCTTCATAGTGGCTGTATCAATTTACATTCCCACCAATAGTGCAAGAGGGTTCCCTTTTCTCCATACCCTCTCCAGCATGCGTTGTTTGTAGATTTTTTGATGAGGGCCGTTCTGACCGTGTGAGGTAGTATCTCACTGTAGTTTTGATTTGCATTTCTCTAATGATGAGTGACTTTATTTTTTTGGGCTCCAAAATCACTGCAGATGGTGATTGCAGCCATGAAATTAAAAGACGCTTACTCCTTGGAAGGAAAGTTATGACCAACCTAGACAGCATATTAAAAAGCAGAGACATTACTTTGTCAACAAAGTCCATCTAGTCAAGGCTATGGTTTTTCCAGTAATCATGTTTGGATGTGAGAGTTGGACTATAAAGAAAGCTGAGTGCCGAAGAATTGATGCTTTTGAACTTTGATGTTGGAGAAGACTCTTGAGAGTCCCTTGGACTGCAAGGAGATCCAACCAGTCCATCCTAAAGGAGATCAGTCCTGGGTGTTCATTGGAAGGACTGATGTTGAAGCTGAAACGCCAGTATTTTGTCCACCTGATGCGAATAGCTGACTCATTGGAAAAGACCCTGATGTTGGGAAAGATTGAAGGCGGGAGGAGAAGGGGACAACAGAGGATGAGATGGTTAGATGGCATCACGGACTCAATGGACATGAGTTTGGGTAGACTCCAGGAGTTGGTGATGGACAGGGAGGCCTGGCGTGCTGCGGTTCATGGGGGTCACAAAGAGTTGGACACGACTGAGTGAACAGAACCGAACTGAATAATGAGTGATGTTGAACATCTTTTCATCTGTTTACTAGCCATCTGTATGTCTTCTTTGGAGAAATGTCTGTTTGGGTCTTCTGCCCACTTTTTGATTGGGTTGTTTGTTTTTCTGGTATTGATTTGTATGTGTTGCTTGTATATTTTTGAAATTAATCCTTTGACAGTTGTTTCATTTGCTATTATTTTTCCCATTCTGAGGGTTGTCTTTCCCCTAGTTTATAGTTTTCTTTGCTGTGCAAAAGCTTTTAAGTTTAATTAGGTCCCAGTTGTTTATTTTTGTTTTTATTTCCATTACTCTAGGAGGTGGGTCATAGGGGAATCTTGTTGTTGTACATCTTTTTTGGACAAATGTTTATTCAGGTCCTCTGCCCATTTTAAAAGTTGGGTTATTTGTTTTTTAGCATTGAGTTTTATAAGTTCCTTGTATATTTTGGATATTAATTTCTTATTGGATACATCATTTACAAACAAATTCTCCGATTTTGGAAGTGAGAGGCCTTCCATTTGTTCATAGTTTCCTTTGCTGTGCAAAAGCATCTTAGTTTGATGTAGCTCCACTTGTTTATTTTTGCTTTTGTTTCCCTTGCCTGAGGAAACATAGAAAAAAAATATATATGTATCACTAAGACTGGTGTCAAAAGGCATGCTACCTATGGTTTCTTCTAGAAGTTTTACGGTTTCAGATCTTATATTTATGTCTTTAAATACATTTTGAGTTTTTCTTTTATATTGTATGAGAAAGTAGTCCTGTTTGATTCCTTTGTTCAGTTTCCTAATATTGTTTATTGAAGAGACTGCCTTTCCCCTTTGCATATTTTTGCCTCCTTTGCTGTAGATTAATTGAATGTTGTTTCAATTGAATGCACTGTAAAACTACAATAGTCAAAAACAGACACACAGTGCAATTTGAAATAACAGAATGTGATACCTCTAGCTTTGTTCTTTCTCTAGATTGTTTTGGCTCTTCAGGGTCTTTTGTGTTTCCACATAAAACAATTCTTCCAATCCATGATATTGGGAATCAGAGATACTGAATAATACCTTATAAACTGAGAAGAAACTTTGAGGTTGAAAAATGAGGCAGGCAATTCATTAAGTGCAGGTAGGAAGTATATTGTGGGTATCTTACACACAGGCAGGAAATATTGAACAAATGATCTAGAGGCATTCACAGGTGCACTTAGACCACTGAAAGGGTGCGGGGGAGTTTAAAAGGACCAAAGCCAAAGACAGAATCTGACTACTGGAGAGAAGCATGTCAACACAGATGGGAACTGGGGATTTGTCCTCCACCTGGGTGTCTTATGACCATTAACCATCTGTGTCAGCAGAAACATAGCTCCAGTTTTCAGGTATCAGACGAAGACAAAGGTAAAAGTTAAATGGGAATTCATCTGGCTTGGGTATATTCCTTGTGAATTAGGCTAAAGCTTAATCCTATATAAAGGAGAGGGGGTTGGACAGTGGGCCTAAGTTAGAGTTGACAAAAAGGAGTTAGTTTGGTCCAGTCACACTCATGAGCATGGTGTATCTTTGCATTTCCTTGTCTTCAGTTTCTTATCAGTGTCTTGCAGTTTCCAAGTACAAGTCTTCTGCCTCCTTATATTTATTCTCATATATTTTATTCTTTCATTGCATTGTAAAAATATTGTTTACTTAAATTCTCTTTCTGATGGTTTTTTAGTGTATAGAAACAGCAGATTTCTGTATTAATTTTGTATTCTGCAACTTTACCAAATTCATTGAGTTTTAGTAATTTTTGGTAGCATCTTTACAATTTTCTATACATAGTATCATCTCGCCTGCAAACAGTGAGTTTCCATTCTTCCTTTTCCAATTAGGATTTCTTTTCTTGTCTGATTGATGTGGTTAGAACTCCCAATACTATGTGGAATAAAAGTGGAGAGAGTGGGCAACCTTGTCTTTTTCCTAATCTTAGAGGAAGTTCTTTCAGCTTTTCACTGTTGAGTATGATGTTAGCTGTGTGCTTGTCATATGTGGCCTTTATTATGTTGAGGCATATTCTCTGGTGGCCCAGATGTAAAGAATCCACCTGCAATGCAGGAGACCTTGGTTTGATACCTGGGTTGGGAAGATCCCCTGGAGAAGGGAATGGCTACCCACTCCAGTATTCTTGCCTGGAGAATTCCATGGACAGAGGAACCTGGAAGGCTACAGTCCATGGGGTTGCAAAGAGTCAGACATTGCTAAGTGACTAACACTTTCACTTATATTCATTCTGCACCCACTTTGAGAGTTTTTATCATAAATGGATGTTGAATTTTGTCCAAGACTTTTTTTCTGCACCTATTGAGATGATCATATGGTTTTTATTCAGTTTGCTAATGTGTATCATGTTGATTGATTTTGCAAATACTGAACCATCCTAGCATCCCCAAGATAAGTCCCACTTGTTAATGGTATATGACTCTTTTACTGTATTGTTGAATTTGGTTTGCTAAAATTTTGATGAGGATTTTTATGTCTATATTCATCAGTGATATTGACCTGTAATTTTCTTTTATGTGGTGTCTTTCTTTTTTGTGCTGGATTGGTTATCAGGGTGATACTGACTTCATTAGAATGAGTTTGAAGGTGTTCCTTCTGCAATTTTTTGGAATAGTTTGAGAAAATGGGTACGGATTCTTCTTTAAATGTTTGGTATTGACTTGTGAAGCTGCCTGGTCCAGGATTTTGTTTGGAAGAATTTCTGTTTTATCACTGATTCAGTTTCATTACTGGTAATTGGTCTGTTTAAATTTTCCATTTCTTCCATTCAGTCTTGGGAGATTGTACATTTCTAGATTGTCCATTTTATTGGCATGTAACAGTTCATAGTAATCTCTTGTGATCCTTTGTATTTCTGTGATATGTTATAACTTATTTTTCATTTCTGATTTTATTGGGCCTGATTATATTTCTGATTTTATATTATTTTATATTATTTTTATATTTTCTGATTTTATTTATATATTTCTTGATGAATTTGGCTAAAGGTTGATCAATTTTATCTTTTCAAAGATAAAAATTCTTAGTTTCATTGATCCTTTCTATTTTTTGTTTTTTTCTGAGTGTGTTTTGTAAAGGTCTGTCTAGTCAAAGCTATGGTTTTTCCAGTAGTCATGTATGGACGCGAGAGTTGGACTATAAATAAAGCTGAGTGCTAAAGAGTTGATGCTTTTGAACTGTGGTGTTGGAAAAGACTCTTGAGAGTCCCTTGGACTGCAAGGAGATCCAATCAGTCCATCCTAAAGGAAATCAGTCCTGAATATTCATTGGAAGGACTGATGCTGAAGCTGAAACTCCAATCCTTTGCCACCTGATGTGAAGAACTGACTCATTGGAAAAGACCCTGAGGCTGGGAAAGACTGAAGGCAGGAGGAGAAGGGGACAGAGGATGAGACGGTTGGAGGCATCATCGACGCAATGGACATGAGTTTGAGTAGGATTTGGGAGTTGGTGATGGACAGGGAAGTCTGGTGTGCTGCAGTCCATGCAGTCACAAAGAGTCCGACATGACTGAGCAACTGAACTATTTTGTATATTTCTGCTATAATCATTGTTTTTTTTTCTTCTATTAATTTTGGGTTTATTCTTTTTCTATTCTTTAGGTAAAAGGTTAGGTTGTTTGCTGAGGTTTTCTTATTTCCTGAGGTTGGCTTGTATTGCTATAAACCTGTCTCTTAGAATTGCTTTTTCTGTTTCATAGATTTTGGATTGTGTTTTCATTTTCATTAGTCTCCAGGTACTTTTTATTTCCTCTTTGATTCTTTAGTGGCTCATTGGTTGTTTAGTAGCATATTGTTTAGCTTCCATGTATTTGTGGGGTTTTCTTTCAGTTTTTTTTTTCCTTATAATTGATTTCTAGACTCCTACAGTTATGATCAGAAAAGATGCTTGATATGATTTCATTCTTCTTTAAGTTATAGGAACTTGTTTTGTGGCCTAGCATGTGATATATATCCTGGCAAATGTTCCATAGGCACTTAGAAAGAATGTGTATTCTGCTGCTTTTGGTTGGAGTGTTCTATGTATATGATCTGTTAAGTCCATCTGGTCTAATGTATTGTTTAAGGCCAGTGTCTCCTTATTACTTTTTCTGTCTGGATGATCTGTCCATTGATTAAGTCAGGTCTTAAAGTCCCTTACTGTTATCCTATTATCATTACTTTCAATCTCACTATTTTACCTTTTAGTCTTCCTTCTAGTTTGTAAGTGGTTGATCTTTCTTCACTGTGTATGTGATTTTTTTCCTTTCATAATTTCATATTTCACTTAAAGAGCTCCCTTTAACATTTCTTATAAAGTCAGTTTTGTGATGCTGAACTCTTTTTAGTTTTTGCTTGTATGTAAAACTGATCTCTCATTCAAATCTGATTGATGACTCTGCCACATAAAGTATTCTTGGTTGTAGGCTTTTTTCCCCTTTCATCCATTTAACTGTATCATGCCACCTCTCTTCTGGCCTGCAGAGTTCCTGCTGAAAAGTCAGTTGATAGCCTTATGAGAGTTCCCTTATCTATAACTAGTTGCCTTTCCCTTGATGCTTTTAATATTCTGTCTATCTTTAATTTTTTTTCCATTTTAATTTGCAGTGTGTAATGTTGAGGCCCTCTCTTTGGGTTGATCTTGTTTGAGACTCTCTGTGCTTCCTGGACCTGAATGTCTATTTCCTTTCCCAGATTAAGAAAGTTTTTGGCTATTATGTCTTCAAATGTGTTCTCTTCTTTCTCTTTTATTCTGGGACCCCTATAATGTGAGTGTTGGTAAATTTAATGTTGTCCTGGAGAACAACATTAAACTCATAAACTTCTTATTGAAAACTTTTTTGCTTTTCAGCTTGAATGATTTCCATTACTCTGTCATCTAGTGTTGATCTATTCCTCTATATCATCTGTCTCCTAATTTTGCCTAATTCTGTATTTTTATTTCTATATAATTGGTAAGTTTGATACTTTCCCCAATCTTGGAGAAGTGGCCTTATGTAGGAGATCCCCTGTGAGGCCCAGCAGCATACTCATCTCTGGTCACAAGAGCTCAGTGCTCTAGGGTGCCCTCTGTGTGGGCTATGTGGGCCCTTCTACCATGGCAGGGTGACTCCTGACTACCTCTTCTCCAGACTGATTGGTTGCCAGGCCCTACCAAGTATGGAGGCTGCCAACAACTGGTGGACAGGGCTGGGTCATGAGAAGGCTGGTTGCACAGCTCCAGGCAGTCCTGGAGCTAGTGCCAGCCCACTGGTGGGTGGAGTGGGGTCTTGAGGGGGGCTGGCTGCAAGTCTTGGTGTCCCAGAGCTAATATCAGCCTACTTGTGGGCAAGGTTCCAGGACTGAGGGTGCTCCTGGGACTGGTGTTCATTTGCTGTTGAGTGAGGCAGTGTAATGTTGCTAGTGCTGGTCGACTGGTGGTTGGAGTTACATCTCAGGATCTCTGGCTTTGAGGGTCCCAGAGTTGCTGTTGGCTCCACTGGTGGGTGAGGCCAGGTCCAAGTGTTAATGCTGCCTCCCTGGTGGGTAAAGCCAGTTCTTGATGTGTCTGTCTGCAAGGTCCAGGATCTGGGATCTGATGTCTGCCTGATGGTGAGTGGTCCAGTTCCTGGGCCCCTCTGATGGCTAGGGCCAAATTTCTAGGTGGCTGGGAGCTGAAAGGGGTTGATGGCATCTAGTCTGCTGGTGGGTGAGGCTGTGTACCAGTGCTGGTAAGCTAGAGGGAGGGTTCTACAACAGCACTTGCTAGCACCAATGTCCTTATGGTAGAATGAGCTCCCCAAAATGGCTGTCACCAGCATTTGTGTCTCCAAGTTGAGTCCCAGTTGCCTCCTTCCTCTCTGGAAGGCTGTCTGGTATAAGTAAGTGGGTCTGACTTAGGCTCCTTTCAAATTATTGCTTCAGCCCTGGGCCTTGGAGAGTGTGAGATTTTGCATGTATCCTTTAAGAGTAAAGTCTGGTTTCCTAGAGCCTTCTGGCTCTCCCAAAAACAAGTATGCTGGCCTTTAAAGCCAAACATTCCAGGGGCTTGCCTCACTGGTTGGAGGACCTCTTGGCTGGAGAGCCTCATACAGAGCTCAGAGAGATTCCTTCAGGAGAATCTCTGCAATTGAGATTATTCTCCTTTTTGTGAGTCACTTGACTATGTAACATCTCTGTCCCTCATACATGCCTTATTGTGGTTTCTTCTTTATATCTTTAGTTGCAGAATATGTTTCTATAAGTCTTCAGGTCATTCTCATTGAGAGTTCTGTAACTATTTGTGATTTTGGTGTGCCCATGGCAGGAGGTGATCTCAGGGTTTTCCTGCTCTGCCATTTTGGCCCTAATTCCTTTCTCTTTACTTTTTAAAGGCTTGGTTAACCAATTTATAATTTTTATTATGATAAAGTCAATTATTTTAAGGTCAGTTTATCCAACTCTGTAAGACTGAATTATTAGTAGGCTGAGATGGAGCACATTATCAGGGTAGGAGAGCAGGATAAATACATACACAAATTATATTTCAGACAGAATTTAAACAATAAGAGAATTACCAAGAGAGTGCTATACATATTTAAAAATTGCTCACCTGCAATTGGAGGGTTTTTTTTTAAATCTAAATTTAGTATTGGTCTTGAAGAAAGTGTTGATTTTAACAGGGATATTGAGAGAGACATTGGTGGCTCTGTTAGGGTACTTAATACTAGCTGAAATAACAGACAGACCCTCAAATCTCAGAGACTTAACCTAACAGAGATTACCCCTTGATCATGTGAAGTCAGATGAGAATCAGTTAGCTCTCCTTCACCTTATAGCAGCACTGGCAGAAACACTTGCCTCCTCACTGGCTGTGGCAGGAATGAGACTGCTATGAATGAGGCACACCTCTTCTTAAACTACCTGATGTGGTGGTCACTTTTCATTGGCTGATTAGAGTTACAAGGCTATGAAGTAACTATAACAGATGCTGAGAAGTGAAAAGTTTAGAGCATATTGAGGAGGCTTAGAAAACCAAGATGACTTGTGTTTACTTTAATACAGGGCCTTTTGATCTTTCTGACCAGGGGAGCAGAGGTTCAGAGCTGTGTCTTAACAAGGTTATGTGACCTTCAGTCGCTAGCATTTTCTGTAAATCAAGGTCCATTATCTCCTATTGCCTGGTTTATTAAAAGCTGTTGAACTATCCTCGGTAATGACTCTGGTTTCCTTCTCACTGACCTTATTTATTGCTACCAGGACGGTTAATACACCTTTGTGTGTCATTGCGTGATAAATACCACGATGGTGTAATTTATCACACAAACTGTGATGCCATTGAGGGTGCAAGTGCTACTGCTAATGCTTAGGTAAGAGGTGTGAACTGGGACTGTCTCCAGCAAACCGGGACTGGAGGTTACGCCAAGAGGAGACAGTGATGGTTCTCTGCTGCCAGCCAGGCCGATCAAGCCTCCAAGCCCATGTCTTCTATAATATAGCAGCAACCCTATCCAGCCCTTTCTTGCCCCTGATTTACATCTTTACTCAAACAAAATGTCTGAAAAGAGGCCTCACTACTGTAATCTAACCAAGTGCTTCTCTGTCTTTCCCCACTCAATCCCTTTACCCAGTTTTATTGTTTCCTTTGTACTTACCACTTCCTGAAATTGTGTTATATTTATTCTGAAGTAGCTGTCTCTATCCCCACTAGAATGTAAGCTCCACCAGGGGAGGGACTTTGTTTTGTCCATATCCAGTGCCTTAAAGAGAGCTCGACACATGGTAGGAATTCAGTAAATCATTTTCTAATATTTGAACTGTGGTGTTGGAGAAGACTCTTGAGAGTCCCTTGGACTGCAAGGAGATCCAACCAGTCCATTCTGAAGGAGATCAGCCCTGGGATTTCTTTGGAAGGAATGATGCTAAAGCTGAAACTACAGTACTTTGGCCATCTCATGCGAAGAGTTGACTCATTGGAAAAGACTCTGATGCTGGGAGGGATTGGGGGCAGGAGGAGAAGGGGACGACAGAGGATGAGATGGCTGGATGGCATCACCGACTCAATGGACATGACTTTGAGTGAACTCTGGGAGTTGGTGATGGACAGGGAGGCCTGGCGTGCTGTGGTTCGTGGGGTCACAAAGAGTAGGACATGACTGAGTGACTGAACTGAACTGAACTGAACTGAATAAGAAAATTGTCATACCTTCTACTTCACCATCAACCCCAATATCCCCTCCCAAGTCATCATTTGTGCTACTGTTGTTGCTTGTTGCTGTCTTCAGTAAGCTTGTTGCTGCTACTCTGTCTTCAGTAAGCTTGTTGCTGCTACTCTGGGAGATGCAGTTGAGACTCAAGGCTAAGTTTCCATCCTTTCTCATTTTGGAAGTTTCTTTGAATACTGTGTTCCACACCATCTCCTATCCTGCATGAAAGCATATAATTTTTAATACTGACTGAACTGTGTACTTTGTGGAGGCAGAGACTACCTCATTGAAAAAGTCCTCATGGAGACTTCCCTGGTGGTCCAGTCATTAAAAATCTGCCTTGCAGTGCACGGGATGTGGGCTCAATCCCTGGTCAGGAACTAAGACCCCACATTCCCCAGAGCAACTAAGCCACTGTGCCATGACTAGAGAATCCATGCACCATGATGAAAGATCCCATATGATGCAGAAAAATAAATATTTTTTTAAAAAGTCCTCATGCATACAATACTCACAAAAGTGGTACACTACTTACTCACAGAGTTGTAAAGAGAACTGAATGAGGTAATTTTTGTAAACTTCTCAATACATAGCACATGGTGTGATCAATATAAAATATATTCTCATCAATATAAAGATTGACAAGATAATTAAAATTCTTTTTGTACTGTGTACTGTATCTTCAAAATCTATACTGTTAAACACATCTCACTTCATATGAACCATATTTCAGGTGGTCAGTGGCTCCAGGTGGCTAATGGATGCTGTTTTGGATAGTGTAGCTGAAAACATAGAAATGGCAGATACAAAGCCATTCCTTCTGGGACTGTGGGAGAGAGGCTCAGGGAAGAGACTTGGAAGATGCATTCCTTCTCTGAAGCCTACATTAAGATCTCTTGGAGAGGAAATGGCTGTGGCCCACCTGGGTGGCAAAGGCATTTGCTGAAATTTTGTAGGCTTAGGCTGGGAGGTAAGAAAACCATGTGCTTGCATGTGGAAGAATTTGAAAGGAAATCTCCCTCTGCCATGTAAGGGCAACTTTCTGGAAAGCTGCCCTTAGGGATGCCCATGAAAACCTGCCACCCTGCTGGAGGGGGTCTGCCACTGGGTCAGCCACACACCACAGGCTGGGAAGGTGCCCATGGGCAAGGATGCTAACTGGCAGCCATACCATGGAAACAATGATAAAACCCTGGAACCAGAAAGAGAGTCCCCTCCTCTCACAGAGTTGTTTTGATACCTTTTATTAGTTCTGGTTGGCAAAAGACAGATGTTCAGAGTCCTGTTCAAGAATCACAAAGGAGGGCAAAAAGGGTAGATTTGGAGCTGAGAGCAAATAAAGTGACCATTAGCAAAAAGCATAACATATATGTATTTTTAAATTTATTTATTTTTAATTAAGGGATAATTGCTTTACAATATTAAATTGTATTGGTTTCCGCCATAGATCAACATGAATTAGCACAACTTATATTATCTGCTTTATAGATGGAAGTATGATTCTCGATAGTGCCTTCTCTTACTAAGTGAAATTCCTACCATGGAATCATACTCTACTCAAACGATCAGCACTTTTTCCTGAAAGTTGCTGCTAAGAAGTACATGTTACTTCCAGTAACTTGAGGATACGTTAACCTGAATACACTATCAGCTTAGTAAGTGGAGCATTCTGGTTATCAGAGGACAAAAATGGTATTTTAGTGATAGAGAAGGGAGATGGAGCAGAGTAAGACCTGGACACTAATGAGATTCAGATAAATTCCAAGGAGATGATGTAATGGACAAGAGGCTTTGCACATTTTTAAAGCTTTCTGATAGGTATTGTTGGATACGATTTTCCTTTCTTGCCTTGCCATATTCCAAGACAAACATTGAGAATTTAAAAAAATAGTAGAGTATGCCTTTGAATGAATATTTTGGATACTAAGTGCTTTACTGTAAAATTTGATTGTGAGGATAAGTTTTAGCTCTAACAGAGTAAACCTTTTTTTTTTTTTTTTTTTTGCATGTAGGATAAATCAGCCAGCAAAGAAAAACCTAAGACACCAGGAAGAATTTTACCACAATTGGCTACGGTAATTTACATGTACACTCCCATTGGGTTTTAGCCCTTTTTAAAATGTTATTCGTTTTCAAACTCGTAAATAAGTAACTAAAATTATGATTTTGAATTTTGTGCTCAATTTGATTATTTTCTGTTTGAGAAATTCTGAGGTGCACATAAAATAAAAAATAACTATCTTAATAAATGTAACCTATAATTTCCTACTATTCTCTACTGAATATTTGAATATTCTGGATAGAAATGTTTCCAAGGTGGTCTAGCAGAAATATTTCAGTGTTGGAATTAGGGAGTGAAGCTGGGGGTTATGTTTTGTCACTAATGACTCTGCCATCTAAGGGAGTCACTTACATCTCTGAGCCTCAGTTTCTGAGTTTGAAAGTAAGAAGGGTTATTGATTTTTGAGATGCATCTTCCAACACTGAAATTTACCATCTTTTTAAAATTTATCATTATGACCATAAATTGTCATTGTTCTGTGGAAGAGGCAGTTAACAAACATTTTCAGTTGACAAGTACTGGGAAAGATATACTTGACTGTAATAAATTTTTCCATTTAGTAGTTATATTGAATATAATGACATTCAGTGTGCTCTTGTAACTCCTGGAAGTTGAGCTTAAGTGGAGGTTCAGTGCAAATAATGTTGTTGTTTTTTTTAAATTGTGATAAAATATGCATAACATACAACTGATCATTTAAACTGTTTTTAATCTATAGTTCATTAATATTAAGCACAGTCGTATTGTTGTACAGCCATCACCACCATCCATCTTCAGAACTCTTTTTATATTGCCAAACTGAAACTCTACCCATTAGACACTAACTCTCTGTTTTGCCCTCTCCTCAGTCCACAGCAACCAGCATTCTTTCTGTCTCTATGTATTTTCCTATTCTAGGTACCTCATGTAAGTAGAATCATACAGTATTTATCTTTTGATGTCTGGCATATTTCACTTAGTATAATACTCTCAAATTTCGTCCAAATGATTATTTTTTGAAAGATATTTTAAAAGCTGAGAACAAACTAATAAAATTGAATTTGTGTTGCTTTATACAGAAAGATTCCTGATAATTTAAGATGGAGGATGTTTTTCACTTATAAAACTTGACTTACTATTCTTAGATAAAGTAAATGAACATTTCAAAATATACATTTTAACTGAAAAATTTTTTAATAATGCCAGATTATGCTGCCAAGTTCTATAGGATTGAGACATATCTTTTCTGTGGTTCTACAAAATCTATCTTAAATTTTCTAGCTTAAAATACAGGACTTGAAATGGAATAGACACATGTTTAAAATTTGATAAATTTAAAAACAAAATTACCCTCAGTTTGTTGCATCTTGTTAGTATACAGGTTTAGAGATGTAAACTCAATTAAAATTTTCTGACTTACTAGTCAGTGGCTGAGTTGAATACTAATCCCTTCTTGTCATTGGCATATACTAGTCTGAAATGCTTTTGTTGGCTATTTAAACCTGGTTTCATGTTCTTATTTGGCCATATCTTGCATTTTTCAGCATTCTTTGAGTTTTGTGTGTTTTAGGGGAGATCATATTTTTAAGAGATTTTAAAAAGTTCACTGACAAACAACTAAGAAACTTTTATTTGAATATTAAAATTTGTTCTTGGATAAAATTTTCCAGCAGTAGTTAAAACTACTGTAGTAGTGATTTTCATTCCAGGCCTTTGTTTCTGGTGGTGATCCTTGTTGAAATCAAGGGTAACCCAGTGCTGGGGGATCTGATCCTCTTTGAGCTGGGGACCTGATTCTAAACCTTTGTGAACATCTCACTCACCTGAAATCCTTTATGGAGCAAGATCACAGCAGAAGATTGGCAAGGTAGATGAAAGGATGGAAAAGCATTGACTTACTGTCTTAGCTTACTTTCCTATGAAAGAAGAGCTTGAAAAAAGGATTTGTGTGCAGGTAGTTTATTTAAAAGTAGCAATAAAGGATTGGGAAGAGTAAAACTAAAAGCCAGTGCAAACATGGGCTATCAAGTTCTGAATATGAAAGGAAGACACAGATTCAATTGTCAGTGCTTAAAAATAAGTACATTTTACTTTAAAGGCTGCCCATCTGGGTTTCTTGAAGAGCCGTAGGTTCTAGCAATAGTGGGTCTGTATTCTGGCATTGTAGTAGCTGGCTCGAGCTAATTAACTGTTGCATTTTTTTAAGACAGAGGTTTTCTCCCTAGGCCACAGTCCCCAAGGCCCTGTAGCGTTTCCTAGCACTGAAGCTGGGTGCTGATTAGCTATCATCACTAGCTTTACTCCCTCTTTTATGATACTTGCCAGAACTGTGTAGGTATAAGAATTTATGACCCCTGCCTTAAATGATAGAATGAACGTGTGAGTTGCCAGGGTAATCTGGTTGATAAAGTCATGAGAATAGGAAGATCCTCTGGAGCTGGAATGTAGAGGAACTCATTAGCATTGGGGTCCAGCAAGACAGAAGGCTGAAAAATCACTTGCCAATGTCTGGGGCTGAGTAAACTCTGTGGAATAAGCACCCATGTTAGGTAATAGGCACCCATATCAAACCGACAGCAGAGTGAGCACTTGCTAATGTATTCCAAATGTCACCCACCATGCCATTCACAGGCTTTAATGTGATTTGTTGTTGTGTATTTATGCCTTCTTTCAGTTCAGTTCAGTCACTCAGTCATGTCTGACTCTTTGAGATCCCATGGACTGCAACATGCCAGGCCTCCCTGTCCATCACCAACTCTCGGAGTTTACTCAAGCTCATGTCCATTGAGTTGGTGATGCCATCCAACCATCTCATCCTCTGTTGTCCCCTTCTCCTCCCACCTTCAATCTTTCCCAGCATCAGGGTCTTTTCAAAAGAGTTGGTTATTCACATCAGATGGCCAACGTATTGGAGTTTTCAGCTTCAGCATCAGTCCTTCCAATGAATATTCAGGACTGATTTCCTTTAGGTTGGACTGGTTGGATCTCCTTGCAGTTTAAGGGACTCTTAAGCATCTTCTCCAATACCACAGTTCAAAAGGATCAATTCTTTGGCGCTCAGCTTTCTTTATAGTCTGACTCTCACATCCATACATGACTACTGGAAAAACCATAGCTTTGACTAGATGGACCTTTGTTGGCAAAGTAATGTCTCACCTTTCTAATATGCTGTCTAAGTTGGTCATAACTTTTCTTCCCAGGAGCAAGCATCTTTTAATTTCATGGCTACAGTCACCATCTGCAGTGATTTTGGAGCCCCCAATAATGAAGTCTGCCACTGTTTCCCCATCTATTTGCCATGAAGTGATGGGACCAGATACCATGATCTTAGTTTTCTGAATGTTGAGTTTTACGCCAACTTTTTCACTCTCCTCTTTCACTTTCATCAAGAGGCTCTTTAATTCTTCTTCACTTTCTGCCATAAGGGTGGTGTCATCTGCATATCTGAGGTTCCTGACATTTCTCCTGGCAATCTTGATTCCAGCTTGTGCTTCATCCAGCCCAGCATTTCTCATGATGTACTCTGCATATAAGTTAAATAAGCAGGTTGACAATATACAGCCTTGACATACTTCTTTTTGTTCCATGTCTAGTTCTAATTGTTGCTTCCTAACCTGAATACAGGTTTCTCAGGAGGCAGGTCAGGTGGTCTGGTATGTCCATCTCTTTAAGAATTTTCCATATTTTTTTGTGATCCACACAATCAAAAGGCTTTGGCATAGTCAATAAAGCAGAAGTAGATTTTTTTCTGGAACTCTCTTGCTTTTTTGATGATCCAGTGGATGTTGGCAATTTGATCTCTGATTCCTCTGCCTTTTCTAAAACCAGCTTGAACATCTGGAAGTTCATGGTTCATGTACTATTGAAGCCTGGGTTAGATAATTTTGAGCATTACTTTACTAGTGTGTGAGATGAGTGCAATTGTGTGGTAGTTTGAATATTCTTTGGCATTGCCTTTCTTTGGGATTGGAATGAAAACTGACCTTTTCCAGTCCTGTGGCCACTGCTGAGTTTTCCAAATTTGCTGGCATATTGAGTGCAGCACTTTCACAGCATCATCTTTTAGGATTTGAAATAGCTCAACTGGAATTCCATCACCTCCACCAGCTTTGTTCGTAGTGATGTTTCCTAAGGCCCACTAGACTTTGCATTCCAGGATGTCTGGCTCTAGGTGAGTGATCATACCATCATGATTATCTGGGTCGTGAAGATTTTTTTTGTATACTTCTGTGTATTCTTGCCACCGCTTCTTAATATCTTCTGCTTCTGTTAGGCCCATACCATTTCTGTCCTTTACTGTGCCCATCTTTGCATGAAATGTTCCCTTTGTTTCTCTAATTTTCATGAAGAGACCTCTAGTCTTTCCCATTCTATTATTTTCCTCTATTTCTTTGCATTGATCACTGAAGAAGGCTTTCTTATCTCTCCTTGCTGTTCTTTGGAACTCTGTATTTAGATACTTATATCTTTTCTTTTCTCTTTTGCCTTTCACTTCTCTTCTTTTCACAGCTATTTGTAAGGGTTCCTCAGACAGCCGTTTGGGTTTTTTGCATTTCTTTTTCTTGGGGATGGTCTTGATCCCTGCCTCCTGTACAACATCATGAACCTCTGTCCATAGTTCTTCAGGCGCTCTAAAAATCTAATCCCTTGAATCTATTTGTCACTTCCACTGTATAATCATAAGCGATTTGACTTAGGTCATACCTGAATGGTCTAATGGTTTTCCCTACTTTCTTCAATTTAAGTCTGAATTTGGCAATAAGGAATTCATGATCTGAGCTACAGTCAGCTCCCGGTCTTGTTTTTACTGATTGTACAGAGCTTCTTCAAGTTTGGCTGCAAAGAATATAAGATGTCCTAATTTGTTGGAGAAAATGTCTGTGTTTATACATTCTTATGCATTTCATGAAAAAAAAAAGCCTTTTTTCTATCTTGTTTTGTTGATGCTATCTAAAATTTCATATTTCAGGTGAGTACAAAGCCCCAGTGGCAGCAGGCAGCTCCATCGTTCCATTTGAATGTAAAGCAGGATGAAGATATTCCAGAGCAGTTTAGTGTTAAAAATGAACAGTCATATGGTAAGAACTCTAATATTCTGTCTTAGGTTTAAAGAAATTTCCTGGAGGGAAAAAAAAAATCACAACATGTAGTTAAAGCAATGAAAGTGGAAAGTTATAATTATGTTTATATCAAATGGAAAAATTTACCCCAAAAGTGTTTCCTCAGAAAATACTTGATATCATGTCTTAGTTGTTTCAGACTATTGCAAATGCTATAAAGGCTGATATTTTAGGAATTGCAATGTTTATAATAAAACTTTGAGTAACTGTTTTCAGAATTTGCCTCTGTGTCAAAGACTAATATTTTTTCTAAGGGGGATTGTAATAGGTTGTAAACATTACTTCTAAATTATTTACATTAATATTTTTATTTTGACTTATTAGATTGATTACAGTAAATGTTAACATCTTTTCCTCATAGTTCTTTAAATTTGCTAAAATAACTTTACATTCTGTGTTTATAATGATTTTAATTTTAAGAAGGTTCTATGCAAAATCGTTGAAAATTTGAGTTTATTTGCATTTATCAAAATATAAAATTGAGTATTCTTGAAATAAAGCTTTCTATTATGATGACATCAAAGGAGATTGAGATTAGTTTAACTTCAAGAAAGGAAATGTGGTTACTTAAGAACTTAAAGAATGTAGTTTTTTCATTAAAAGATACTTCAGTGTTTTATTTTAACCTCTTAAACATTTTAACTTACTTTTAAAGATGACTAATTTACACTTTTTTTTTTTTTTTCTTAATTCAAGCTGAATACAAGGAACGCTTTGGGAAAAAGGGCAGGTTACTTGACCAGATTGATGATAGTCATGCTGGACCATCTACTTCCAGAGGAAAGAGCAAATCTCCACATAAAGAACGAGAGAACTTCAGAAGCACCCTTGTTAATGTCATCATGTAAGTTCTGTGAGCTAACCAATGTGTGTTACCCTAGTTAGAGTCCTTGGAAACTCTTTAATCTAAAATTACAAGAATTCTGTGCATCTCTAAGGATTCCTGAAAGCCTTGTTGAAATGAGGTTAGGTTATAAATAATGAAAGATTGAGCTTAACTCTATTAAGGTGTCCCATTTTTAAATATCATGAGCTGAAAAGGTATGCTGATGAGAATGATCAGTGAAATTCTGTAATAGGGGTAGAAGAGAGTTTTACTCAAGCCAAATTTAGGACTATAGTCTGGGAGATGCAGATTCAATATGCATCTGAATTCGTAGTCCTCTAGACTACAAAATGGGGGAGGCTTAAAAAGGCAAAAATCAAGAATTATATTTGGAACTGGCAAAAAGGAAGGATGCTTGTTCAGTAAGGATTGGTTGGGGTACAGAATAGTTGCATAGTTACAAGGAATTGTAGCTGACAGCTGCTGCTGCGTCGCTTCAGTCATGTCCGACTCTGTGCGACCCCACAGATGGCAGCCCACAAGGCTCCCCCATCCCTGGGATTCTCCAGGCAAGAACACTGGAGCGGGTTGCCATTTCCTTCTCTAATGCATGAAAGTGAAAAGTGAAAGTGAAATTGCTCAGTCGTGTCCGACTCTTCGTGACCCCATGGACTGCAGCCTACCAGGCTCCTCCGTCCATGGGATCTTCCAGGCAAGAGTACTGGAGTGGGGTGCCATTGCCTTCTTTGAGCATAACTGGTGGTATCCTTGAGCTTGATAACAGTTCAGAAAATACAGGTCCTCAGTTATGCGGGAATATGTCTGAAACCACATGCACCTGGCTCAGTTTTAAATGCCTGAAACAGTTACTCCATTTAGATTTTTAAATTCAGTCTTCTCTTTAAGAAATTCAGTCTTCTCTTTAATGATTAAAACAGATGTACAATGCATGTTTGGTAGGTCATAAGACAGGCTGTTGAGAGTTAGCATGAAGTTCAAGCCAAATCATGTATAAGCCAGAATGACTTCCCTGAACCTCAATATGTGAAAATTTCTTCTGTCAGGTGTCAATATTAATACTTGTTATTGGTTGAGAGAATGGGCTCAGTGGGCTTTCTGGTTTTAGGTATGGTGGTTGGTGGAAGATTTAGGGCAGTTTTTTCCCCCATCTTGTTTATTCAGGTGATGTGGTGAGTTCCCTGTAGTTGTAGATCTTTTTGTGCATAAAAGGAAGGAACTGGGGTAAAGTGATCAACAGCATGGTCAGGGCAGGGCTTGCCCAGTCTAAAGTGCAGATCTGTTTACAGAGTGCAGTACAGATGCAAGTTACCAGTTCCTCTTTGCCTGTTTTTTTTGTTGTTTTGTTTTTCCATTGCTTGGTGCTAGTTGTTCAGTAGCCCGTTTCTTTCAGTATGACTCAAGGTGCACACGTTGCCATTTGTGAACAGAGTTTAGTGACACATTACACTGTCACTCCCAGGAAAGCCCCGTTTTACTGTCTCCATGTGACATCTTACTGGCTGGATAGGCATCTTGAGGGGAGGGCAGTGGTCACTTTGTGCTACGAAAGGAAGGCAGTCTCGTGGGCTCCTGTGCAGTTAGAACCCAGGCAGGCGCCTCTGTGGAGTGGCTAGGAGTTGGCTTTTGCCAGGCACCACTGGACATTACCAGCTTGGCCCACTTATACCACCTTTTTTCAGTTAAGCTCTCTCAGATCACACAAACTGTAAAATCAACACTTCAAGCCATGGGTGGGTAGGCCTCTGGTTACAAATTCTTAGAAGCGACTCTTTCACTTCCCAGTGTCCTGGTCAAAACAGACGGTCTTTTTGACACTACGTTCCTGTGCCTGTCATTTTTGGCCCTCCCCTGGTTGAAGATAGAGCCCATTTGGGGTTGCAGCTTTATACAGGGGTGTGAATTTTCCATTTAACTCTAGCCTACAAAGTAATCTCCTGACCTACATGAACATTAAAGTCCAAGGCTCTCTCCCACAAGGGCGGCCGTAACCTCAGGGCTTGGCCGTTCTCTGCCTTATCATTCCGTCTTTTTCCTCCTGAGTATTTCCTTTTTCCTTGAGAACTTGGCTATGCATTCAAAGGAACTTTGTGACATTCAGTGTTTATAGAATTGTACAGGGAGATTTTTCAGATTATCTTTTCTGCCGAGTTGTAAGAAACAGAAGTATCTTTTTAACCATAAAACTCACGTCCATTGAGTCAGTAATGCCATCCAACCATCTCATCCTCTGTTGTCCCCTTCTTCTACCCTCAATCTTTCCCAGCATCAGGGTCTTTTCCAATGAGTCAGTTTTTCCCATCAGATGGCCAAAGTATCGGAGCTTTAGCTATCAGTCCTTCCAATGAATATTCAGGATTGATTTCCTTTAGGATTGGCTGGTTTTATCTCCTTGCTGTCCAAGGGACTCAAGAGTCTTTTCCAACACCACAGTTTGAAAGCATCTGTTCTTCGGTGCTCAGCATTCTTTGTGGTCCAACTGTCAAATCTGTACATGACTATGGAAAAATCGTAGCTTTTAGACAGTCCTTTGTCAGCAAAGTGATGTCTGTGCTTTTTAATACACTTTCTAGGTTTATCATAGCTTTTCTTCCAAGGAGCAAGCATCTTTTAATTTCATGGCTTCAGTCACCCTCTGCAGTCATTTTGGAGTCCAAGAAAATAAAGTCTGTCACTGTTTCCATTTTATTCCATCTCTTTGCTATGAAGTGATGGGACCAGATGCCATGATCTTACTTTTTTGAATGTTGAGTTTTAAGCCAGCTTTTTCACTCTCCTCTTTCATCTTCATCAAGAGGTTCTTTAGTTCCTTTTTGCTTTCTGCCATTAGGGTGGTGTCATCTGCTTACCTGAGATTGTTGATATTTCTCCTGGCAATCTTGATTCCAGCTTGTGTTTCATCCAGCCTGGTGTTTCACGTGATGTACTCAGCATATAAGTTAAATAAGCAGGGTGACAATACACAGCCTTGATGTACTGCTTTCCCAATTTGGAACTGGTCTGTTGTTCTATGTCTGGTTCTAACTGTTGCTTCTTGACCAGCATATGGGTTTCTCAGGAGGCAGGTAAGTTGGACTAATTACAATTCAGTCTGAGTTTCTGGACTTCAGTAGCATGTTTAATCCCATTATTAGTTATTGGTATTCTTATATATGTAAGCTTAATTCTAACAACTTATTTTGTATTTTTTTACTATGTGTTGCTTTATTTAATCTTTTTTATTATTTCTATTGAATCGAATTTTCTATTTTCTTCCTTTATTCCTATTGTCTTAAAAGTTATAAAATGTATTTTTATTGTTTTAGTGGTTACCCAAGCATTTGAAACCATGTATTACGGTTTATATGGGGCTTCCCAAGTGGCACATTGGTAAAGAATCCACCTGCTAATGCAGGAGATGCAGGTTTGATCCCTGGGTTCCAGAAGATCCCCAGAGGAGGAAACAGCAATCCACTCCAGTATTCTTGCCTGGGAAATAATCCCATGGACAGAGGAGCCTGGCAGGCTACAGTCCACGGGGTCACAAGACTCTGACACAGCTGAGCAACTGAGCACACACAAGTACACACACACATTGTAATTTATATTTTCTTAAGTTTAAAATGCATTTGATTCATTTTCTCCCCGAATAATACGAAAGGACTTTGGAGTACTTTAGCTTAGCTCTGAACTTTCCTTGCATTTTTCATGTGATTGCTTATTTTATTTCTACCAATAGTTCTATAATATTTTAGTTTTACCAAGTCCTTAAATTCCCCATTCTCTTTTTTTCCTAAAGTTAACACTTACTTAGATTTACTAACATGTTTTCTAGTTTTTTAGAAAATAGTCTTTGCATTCTGCTTCTTACCTCTAGGTTCATTTTCTTTCTTGCTGAAGTCCATCCCTTAGTAGCTCTTCCAGTGAGAATCTGTAGAGAGTAAACCCAAAACTTTCATTTTATAAAGGTCTCCACTAATTTTGCCTTTCTCTTGAAATGATGAGTAAGCTGGCTGCAGAGTTAAAGGATAATAGCAATTTTCCCCTACAAATCTGGAAAACATTAGATTGAAAAATATTAACATTTTCCCCATTTGGTGGTGGTGGTTTAGTTGCTAAGTAGTGTCCAACTCTTGCACCCCATGAACAGTAGCCTGCCAGGCTCCTCTGTCCATGGGATTCTCCACGCAAGAGTCCTGGAGTGGGTTGCCATTTCCTTCTCCAGGGGATCTTCCCAACCCAGGAATTGAACGTTGGTCTCCTGCATTGCAGACAGATTCTTTACCAACTGAGCTACAAGGGAAGCCTCCCCTAGCTTTATTGACAAATAAAATTAAAGCGTATGATGTGATGACTTAATATACACTGTGAAAGAATTTCTACAGTCAATTTAGCACATCCATCACCTGACATATTTAAACCCCTCCCTTTTTTTGATAAGAATCTTTAAGTTTTACTCCGTTAGCAAATTTTATTTACACAACACGGTATTTTCTATAGCCACATAATGGCATGTATTATTGTTGATGAGAAGCCTGTGTTGCTTTATTTGTTATTACTTTGCAGTCTGTGTTTGTGCAGTTTGTCTTTTCCTTTTTTTCCCCTGAATGTTATATTTTCATAGTCTTCTATACAGGCTTTAAGAAACATAGCTTTATTAAGATATAATTTATATACCATTAAACTCACCTATATTAAATGTACATTGAATGAATTTTAGTAAATTTCTATTGTTGCACAACCTTCACCAAAATCCAGTTTTAGAATACTTCTGTCATCCATAAATTCCCTTTTGCCCATTTCAATTAATCCTCTCTACCACTGGTTGCCCGAGGCAATCATTGATCTGCTTTCTATCTCTGTAGTATTATCTTTTCTAAAATTTCACATAAATCGAATTGTACAGTATGTATGTATTTGAAATCCATCTTGCTTATTGTTTGGGGCTATTATAAATGATGCTGCTATGAGTTTTGCATGCAAGTCTTTTCGTGGACATATGTTTTCACTTCTGGGTAGATACCTAGTTGTAGAAATTCTGTGTTGTGTGTTGATAGGAGGTATATGTTTAAATTAAGACAATTCTAAATTTTCTTTTGCAAATCATCATACTATTTTACATTCCCATAAGAATGAATAAAGAAGTTTCTAATCTCTCCACAGTCTTGCCCATGCTTTGTCTTGTGTTTTTTCATTCTAGTAAATGTACTGTTGTATCTTATCATGGCTTTAAGTTGTTATGTCTCTAATGACCAATAACGATGGACATCTCTTTTGTAGTTGTTTGGCATTCACATAATTTCTTTGGGGAATTGTCAATTTAAATCTTTTTGTTTTTCAATTTTAAACTTTTTGCCCATTATTAAAAATCGGGTTGTTTGTCTGATTATTGCACTGTAAGAGTTTTTTATATATTTTCTATGGAAGTTCTTTATCAGATATATCCTTTGAAACTATTTTCTTTCAGTCTGTGGTTTATCTTTTAGTTTTCCTAATGGAATTTTTTAAAAAGCAAAAGTTTAAAGTTTGAAGCTTGATTTATTGATTTTTTAATAGTTCATTCCTTTAGAGTCATATCTAAGAACCTTTTCCTATCATAATATTGTAAATATTATGTTTTCTTAGATGTTTTAGCTTAACTCTAGTTTTAGTTTTGGCTCTCACATTTATATGTATGCTTTATTTCAGTATCTATGTTGTGAGGTAAGTGTTAAGGGTTTTTTTTTTGCATATCAATATCCAAATGTTTCAGCCCCATTGGTTGAAAAGACAGTTTTCATTAAATTGCCTTGGCACCTTTGTAAAAAACCGTTTGACTGTGTATAGGCTTCTATTTCCCTTCAACTGTCTGTGTTTACACCGCTATCGTGTTGTCTTGATCTCTATGGCTTTATATTAAGTTTTGAAATCAGGTAGTTTAATTCCACAAAATTCTCTTTCAAAATTGTTTTGGCTATTCTAGGTCTTTTGCATTTCCATGTATGTACACTTTAATATCATCTTGTCATCTTCTTTATAAAAAAAGAAAAGCATACTGAGATATAGTAGACAATGTATTGAATCTGTAAATCAATTTTGAGAGAATTGCCATTTCGATAATATTGAGCCTTCCAGTCCATGAACATGTTATTTCCCTCTATTGATTTAGATTTTATTTAATTGCTGTCAATAGTGTCTTACATTTTTAATGTACAAATCTTAGACTTTGAAAGACTTATTCTTAAGTGCTTCTACTTCTCTTTTTGATGTGAATGAAGTTTTTTAATTTCATTTTCTGGTTGTTCTTTGTCAGTATATAGAAAAATTGACTTTTGCTTGTTAATTTTGTACCATGAGACCTTACTAGTTACTAGTTATGGAGCTTTTTAAAAGTTTCCTTAGAATTTCCTACATATCAACCATGTTCTCTGCAAATATAGATTTATTTCTTCATTTTCAGTTTAGATGTTTTTCTTTTCTTTCTCTTTCCATTTTGCTCTTGGTAGATCTTTCAGTACCTTGTTCAATAAAACTTGTGACAATGAAATTTCAAATCTTATGGGGAAAGCATTCAGTCATTCACATTTATCTATCATGTTAAATGTAGGTTTTTAAGATATTCTTTATTAGATTAAGGTAGTTTTTTGTGAGGTTTTGTCATGAGTGGGTGCTGGATTTTTGTCAAATGCTTTTTTGATGTCCATTGTGATCATCATTTGATTTTTGTTATTTTTTAAATATGGCAGTTCAGTTCAGTCAGTCTGTGACCCCATGGACTGCAGCATGCCAGGCTTCCCTGTCCATCACTCTGTCTCAGAGTTTGCTCAGACTCATGTCCATTGAGTCAGTGATGTCATCCAACCATATCATTCTCTGTTGTCCCCTTTGCCTCCTGCCTTCAGTCTTTCCCAGCATCAGGACTTTTCCCAATAAGTCAGTTCTTCACATCAGGTGGCCAAAGTATGGGAGTTTCAGCTTCAGCATCAGTCCTTCCAATGAATATTCAGGACTGATTTCCTTTAGGATGGACTGGTTGGATCTCCTTGCAGTCCAAGGGACTCTCAAGAGTCTTCTCCAACACCATAGTTCAAAAGCATCAGTTCTTCAGTGCTCAGCCTTCTTTATGGTCCAACTCTCACATCCATACATAACTACTGGAAAAACCATAACTTTGACTAAATGGACCTTTGTCGGTAAAGTAATGTCTTTGCTTTTTAATATGCTGTCTAGGTTTGTCATAGCTTTTTTTCCAAGGAGCAAGCGTCTTTTAATTTCATGGTTGCAGTCACTATGTGCAGTGATTTTGGAGCCCAAGAAAACAAAGTCTGTCACTGTTTCCTTTACATTAATTGCTTTGTATATGTTAAAGAAATCTTGCATTTCTTTTAACTTCGTCATTGTTTATTTTTGTGTAATCCCTTTTATACATTTGTTAAACTTTTAAGGATTTTCACGTCTACAAATGAATAATATGAGACTGTACTTATCTTGTGTTGTCTTTGGCTTTGGTATCAGAGCACTACTGGCTTCTTAAAATGAGTTGGGAAGTGTTTCCAACCACTCTATTTTCCAAATGAATTTGTGTAGAATTTGCATTAGTTATTCCTTACCTGTTTGATAGAACTTATTAGTGAGACCATCTGGACCTGCACTTTTATTTGTAAAAAGGTTCAGTTCAGTTCAGTCGATCAGTCGTGTCCGACTCTTTGCGACCCCATGAATCGCAGCACGCCAGGCTTCCCTGTCCATCACCAACTCCCGGAGTTCACTCAGACTCACGTCCATCAAGTCAGTGATGCCATCCAGCCATCTCATCCTCTGTCGTCCCCTTCTCCTCCTGCCCCCAATCCCTCCCAGCATAAGTCTTTCCCAATGAGTCAACTCTTTGCATGAGGTGGCCAAAGTACTAGAGTTTCCGCTTTAGCATCATTCCCTCCAAAGAAATCCCAGGGCTGATCTCCTTCAGAATGGACTGGTTGGATCTCCTTGCAGTCCAAGGGACTCTCAAGAGTCTTCTCCAACACCACAGTTCAAAAGCATCAATTCTTCGGTGCTCACCTTTCTTCACAGTCCAACTCTCACATCCATACATACTAATTCAATTAGTTCATTTGATATAGATCTCATCATATTTTTTATTTATTCTTGAATCATGTTTAGTACTTTTTTGCCTTTTAGGAATATTTTCTTTTTATTTAAATTGTCTAATTTGCTGGGATACAGCTGTTCAGATAACTTCCTTGTTCTTAGCCTTTGTGCTCATTTCCTCCCTTCGTACCTGTTGACTGCAAGTCCAGACCTTTTCCAGGAGTCTCTAAGGCAGATTTCAGTCTCTCCTGCATGAGTTATTGTCTCTGGTGTTTTAAATTGTTTCAACTCTTCTGTGTCTTCTTTTCATGTTCCAGAAATTTGTTGAAATAATTCCTCAACTGATGACCCTCTAGTTGCTTCACAATCATGGGCTAACATTACTACCATTTTCACAGAAAAACTTGAAAAAATAGATGTTTGTGTTACTATCTTGAATCAAAAATCTCTATTGATAAAGAGAAAAAAATATCAATTTTGTTCTTTCATTTTTGTAAAATAAAATACATCATATTTTCCCTTTAACCAGGTACAGTGTTTCTAGCATTGATTGATTTATTTCTGAAAGGGATGTTGCTTTGATGAAAAGAGCATGGCACTGTAGAAGCACTTATGGATAATTCAAATCCTTGTTTTTATATTTAATTAATGATGTGTAAAGGGGAAGTTATTTAATCTCTTTGACATTGTTTCTTCATCTATACAGTGGGAATAATTATCACTGTGCCCTGTAATAGTAGGTGTATGATTTAGAGAAAATATATGTGGAACTATTTAGGGCCTGACTAGGTGATAAGTAAAGAGCTTCTATTACTGTCTCCAGTGAGCAGAATTTTCGCCTGTGGCCACAGAAAAATAGAGTCATGGAGTGTTAGAGCTGAAAGGATCTTCATTCTGATGGCAAGAATTTCTGCAGCCTCTCTTGTTGCCGCCAGCCTCCTATCTCCTCCCCTCTCCCAACCTTGCTGCATCCTTTTAGGTCCATGTTACTCTCAAAGAGGATGAAATTTGAATGCCAGGATTCAGCAAATTAGATAAGATAAGCATTTCTGCCATTAAAAAGAAAAACAACCCAGTTATTAAGGTCATATACTTTATAGTGGCAGAATCTGAGCCCAGATGTCCTGATTCCTGAAGAACGTGATGGTCAGTAGTATCTTTTTACCATGCAAACACCAGAATAATAAGGTGATTTCTTTTGCCGTTAAAATAACCCTTCCCTTTCCAACCACAGAATATCTTGACGCTCTCACCAGTCCTTACATACGCTTATTCCCTCATTTGATAAACATTTATTACTTTGTCTTAAAAGACAAAAATCCTAAATCCTAAAGGATTTCAGTTCAGTTCAGTTCAATCACTCAGTCATGTCCGACTCTTTGCGACCCCATGAATCGCAGCACGCCAGGCCTCCCTGTCCATCACCAACTCCTGGAGTTCACTCAAACTCATGTCCATCAAGTCGGTGATGCCATCCAGCCATCTCATCCTCTGTCATCCCCTTCTCCTCCTGCCCCCAATCCCTCCCAGCATCAGAGTCTTTTCCAGTGAGTCAACTCTTTGCATGAGGTGGCCAAAGTACTGGAGTTTCAGCTTTAGCATCATTCCTTCCAAGAAATCCCAGGGCTGATCTCCTTCAGAATGGACTGGTTGGATCTCCTTGCAGTCCAAGGGACTCTCAAGAGTCTTCTCCAACACCACAGTTCAAAAGCATCAATATGTTCTTTTTATTTAAATTGTCTAATTTGCTGGCATAAAGCTGTTCAGATAACTTCCTTGTTCTTAGCCTTTGTATTCATTTCCTTCCTTGGTACCTGTTGACTGCAAGTCTTGACCTTTTTCAGGAGTCTCCTAGGCAGATTTCATTCCTAAATCTACATACTGAATTAAACTGAGACATTACCTGAGACACTGCTTGAGACATTGCCTTGACTCTTTTCTCTGGTCCATTTAATTGAAAAGAGTAAGTGTAAAGCTCACAGAATAGTGGATTCCTAGATTTTCAAAAGATAAAATAAGTCATAAGATCCATTCTGAGTACCTACTTTGGTATGATATTTAAGACAGATATTTAATAAACCACCTGTCTCCACTCACTGGACAGTTAGTGGGAAAAAGTATTTTATTACACTGTCACTAACCTGTATCCATCCCAGATGAAGTTGGGATCTGCAGCATGATACAGTCAATGATAAAGAGGATAAAGCTGTTTGAGAACAATTTATTGCTTTGAAGATATGAACATAGGAGCCCCACAGGAAGTCACAAAATGTGGATCATATCTGGTACAGATTTTGAAGTAAATTATAGCTAGAAACATTACAGTATTGTATGAACAATCAGTCAATAATAAATACATCGCAGCGTATGAACTTCTATGTCACTTGTTGCTAACTTTTAATGTGGCCCGAGAAATCTGAGAGATGGTCTTTGGAAGAATATATCTGTGTCTTTGGCAAAACTATACTCAAAGTCTTTCCCATCCATGCTTTTCTAAACCTCATTTATAAATGCTACTGCTGCTAAGTCGCTTCAGTCGTGTCCGACTCTGTGCAACCCAACGGACAGCAGCTCACCAGGCTCCCCCATCCCTGGGATTCTCCAGGCAAGAACAATGGAGTGGATTGCCATTTCCTTCTCCGATGCATGAAAGTGAAAAGTGAAAGTGAAGTTGCTCAGTCGTATCCGACTCTTTGCGAACCCATGGACTGCAGCCTACCAGGCTCCTCTGTCCATGGGATTTTAGTCATACATATTTCAGGAATAATGCAAGAACATTTCTATAAAATTTCAGGAGAGAGATGATTTTGGAGCAGTGAAGAAGAATGAATAAAGCTTATCAAAAAGGATGTGGCCTCTGATTTAGATATTTCAAATCACTTCTAGTATACCTGGGTGTGTGAGACATTGTGTCTATGAATAAAGAGAAAGTAATCTGGGAGGAATATGGTACCAAGTAAATGTTTTACTATTTTAAAAATGTTCAGTAATGTACTTTTCTTATTTTTATAGACTGCAGTCTGATAAATCTATTGATATATGTTCTAACTGACCTTTATATACATTTGAATAGTGTGTTTGTCATTTTCTTAGGCAACAAGATGCTGCCTTAGACTCAGCGACTCCTGATGAAAGCACACTTCCAAAACTAACCACTTCTGCAATAGAGAAAGACATCTTGGTAACAAGATATTTCTTTGTCAGTATAATTAAAAGTAAAGGAAGACCTTGAAGGTGCTTTTATGCTTTTGAGATTATTCTGCACTTCTTCCTTATGGAACTATGTGAATGTGAGAGTAAATATGAAGTTCTATAAAATTGCTCTGTTGGATGAATGGAGGAAATCGTACTCTCCCTTGTCTCCTAAGACCACAGAGAATCTCAAGTCTCCTTGCTCCTATGTTAAAGCTAGCCTCATCATGTATAGCTTTTCCATGTCTTTATTCTATGAGAAATTATCTTAGTTATGTAATGTACATTTCACAAACCATATCAGCTTACTTTATTTTTTTGTTTTTTTTTTTTAGCTTACTTTAAAAAAGTGATTCTTCAAGGATTTCAAATATAAAAATTTTAAAAAGTAAATATCAAAGACTTTAACATTACTAATTTGAAAGTATTTTGATATTTGAATTCTTTTCTAAGTGACTTGTAAAAGCTTGTGAAAATACATTGAAGTTAAATGCCCATTACTAGAGAAATACTGTCACATCTTAAAATGAATTTCTCATGCACACATTTAACAACATTTGAAAATTATGGTATGGACTACCAATAGGCCAATTGGAAATTTCATAAATCCTATGGTATAATATTTCTGAGACTAATGAATAGGGAATATTGATTCACTTACAGCTTTTAATATCTACTTCTGATTGACAATAATACAAGGTCCCTAAAGCCAATTTTCACACAATTCTACTTCCACGTGGGTTCTGTTTAGCGTATTACATATTTGGTAATCTAACTTCTTTGAACTGTGGTGTTGGAGAAGACTCTTGAGAGTCCCTTGGACTGCAAGGAGATCCAACCAGTCCATTCTGAAGGAGATCAGCCCCGGGATTTCTTTGGAGGGAATGATGCTGAAGCTGAAACTCCAGTACTTTGGCCACCTCATGCGAAGAGCTGACTCATTGGAAAAGACTCTGATGCTGGGAGGGATTGAGGGCAGGAGGAGAAAGGGATGCCAGAGGATGAGATGGCTGGATGGCATCACTGACTCGATGAACTTGAGTCTGAGTGAACTCCGGGAGTTGGTGATGGACAGGGAGTCCTGGCATGCTGTGATTCATGGGGTTGCAAAGAGTGGGACACGACTGAGTGACTGAACTGAACTGAACTGAACTTCATGTTTTATAACATAGTTATGAATTAAGATAAGAGCTTTGACTTTCATGAGATAAAAATCATCTTTTTAATATAAGTAAGTAAGTGAAGTCACTCAGTCATGTCCGACTCTTTGCAACCCCATGGACTGTAGCCTACCAGACTCCTCTGTCCATGGGATTTTCCAGGCAGGAGTACTGGATGGGTTGCCATTTCCTTCTCCAAGGGATCTTCCCGACCCAGGGATCAAACCCGGCTCTCCTGCATTGCAGGCAGATGCTTTACTCTCTGAGCCACCAGGGAAGCCCCAAATAGGAGAGATCAGATAATACCAGGGCTTCTAAGGTGGTACAGTGGTAAAAAACCTGCCTGCCATGCAGGGGACACAAGGAAAGTAGGTTGGATCCCTGGGTCGGGAAGATCCCCGGGAGTAGAAAATGGCAACCTACTCCAGTATTCTTACCTGGAGAATCCCATGAATAGAGAAGCCTGGCAGATTACAGTCCATGGGATCATGAAGAGTTGGATTTGACTGAATGACTAAACAGAGCACACACAAATAATGGCAATACAAATTGCAGAAGACCATTTTTTATAATTTGTAAATTATTTGTTCTAAAACTTTAATTTTGCTAAGTAGTTTTATTTTTGATAAATACTTCTCTTATTATAGTACTAAAGTGAAAGTGCTAGTTGCTCAGTCATGTCTGGCTCTTTGCAGCCCCAGGGACTGTAGCCCACCAGACTCCTCTATCCATGGCATTCTCCAGCAAGAGTGGGTGGCCATTCCCTTCTCCAGGGGATCTTCCCAACCCAGGGAATGAACCCAGGTCTCCTGCATTGCTGGCAGATTCTTTACCATCTGAACCACTAGGGAAACCCATTATAGTACTAAACCCATCTCCATTTCTTGCTCTCTTTTCTATAGAGATATTACTATTATATCCACCATGGAATTGATACGGACCATGTAGCACCAATGGAAGATTCTTGGCTGGAGCATGTATTGAATTTAGTCCCCCAGCATCTGAAAGTCCTCACTAACAGCATACTTGCATTGTCTGATGAAATGAGAGAAGATTATCTTCTTAGTGTAAAAAAATCCATAGGTAAATCAGTGTTTCTCTTTGCTTTATGATTTGAATGTATCATATTAAATATGAATTTTTGAAAGTTTATAATTGACATCTATACTTGAAGCTATTTATTATATTTATTATGCTGTTTATTGTTTTGCTGTTATATTGCTTCAGGTCTCAGGCAAATTTCATTAATAAAGTGTAGCAAAAAAATTTCAAAGCAGTCTTTCTATTTGTAGGGGTATATCCCCTCAACAAAGAACATAACTGAAAATTTTAATGTTAGTTAGCATTCAGTTCAGTTCAGTTCAGTCACTCAGTCGTGTCCGACTCTTTGCGACCCCATTAATCACAGCACTTCAGGCCTCTCTGTCCATCAGCAACTCCTGGAGTTCACTCAAACTCATGTCCATCGAGTTGGTGATGCCATCCAGCCGTCTCATCCTCTGTCATCCCCATTCTCCTCCTGCCCCCAATCTCTCCCAGCATCAGGGTCTTTTCCAGTGAGTCAGCTCTTCGCATCAGGTGGCCAAAGTATTGGAGTTTCAGCTTCAGCATCAGTCCTTCCAATGAACATCCGGGACTGATCTCCTTTAGGATGGACTGGTTGGATCTCCTTGCAGTCCAAGGGACTCTCAAGAGTCTTCTCCAACACCACAGTTCAAAAGCATCAATTCTTCAGCGCTCAGCTTTCTTCACAGTCCAACTCTCATATCCATACATGACCACTGAAAAAACCATAGCCTTAATATTACTGATATCATAAAGTAGAGTGTGATCAATTACAAAATTATTGCAATGGATCAGAGGTTAGCAAACTACAGCTCACAGGCCCAATTTGGCCCGCTTCCTGTTTTTGTAAATAAAGTTTTGCTGAACACAGCTACACACATTAACTTGCATATTGTCTTTAGCTGCTTTTATACCATAAGAGACTGAGTAGTTGTGGTAGAGATCTTGTGGCTCACAAGTTGAAAATACTAGCAATCTAACCCTTTATATAAAAGTTTGCTGACTCGTGGTATAAACCAATAGACTCTAAGACTGACTAATAATCAGCATCATTTAAAAAGTGCTCATTTCTGCATCCATCTGAATTAAAACCTCTGGAGGCAGGTCTTTCATATCTATGCTTTTTTAAAGAAAGGTTCTCCAGTTGTTTGTGGTGGTAAGCCTGATATAACTGACTCTGTGTCAGAGCGGGAGAAATCATATTGCTTTGAAATGGTCTGGGAACCCTTCAAGGAGGAGACCATTCATTGCATTTAAGACTGCTTTGAGTGTGTCAGTCATGTCAAGAGCCAAATTCTTGCCCCTGAAGAGTTCATAATGTAATAAGAGGGATGGACAGATTACTAAATGATAAAGCGGAGTAGCAAGTACAGTGAGGAGAGAAATCGAGAACATGTTCTAAGGGAGAAGAGGCCATGTCTGATTTGTTAGGAAGGACTCGGGGGTACCTGGACCGAGTCATGAAGGATGAACATGTACTAGGAAACGTGCATGGCCTAAGAAGTGGTGGGAATGATAGTAGACAAAAGTGAAAGGCTCTTCTGGGCTTGCAAGCCCTTCTGGTGGCCCAAGAAAAGGGTGCATTTCAGGAAAGAATATTAAGGGCTTACAAAAGGCAACTTCTTAAAAGCATTTGAGGGTAAAGGAGAGTCACTGAAATATTTTAAGCAGAGGGGTAGTAACATATTTGCATTTTAGAAAGAGCATCTTCAAAGAAAAGTAGGAAGAATAGAATTAACTGAATTAAGGACCACAGAAGCAGAGGGAGCTCACTTTACTGATTTCTTAACAAGATAGTTCTATGCTCTTAAGCAATTTAAAAGAGAGCAGAGCAATATTTATCTTTCCTCACTGAAGAGAAACTACTGCTCTGTATTGTTGATTTTCAATTCAATAAGACTACTTTCAGTGGTACATAGCTCAAAAGGAAAATATAGTATTACAAGAAATGATTTTCAAATGAAAGAATGGGACATCATTAAGAAAGAGTACATACATTCTCAAAGACACAGACATCATAGATTTTCTCAAAAAAAATTTAAAAATCTCTTGTGTTTATAAATACACACATTGCTCATTATTTTAAAAAGCTTAATGTAAACAATTTTAAAGGAGTTAATTTTGCAGTTGTTTGGGAAATACTGTAATTACTGTAAGATTGTTGATAGGAACTTTTCAATTTTCTTTTAGTTGATTTTGTTTTGAAAGATCCTAGAGAAAAGGAAGATGACAAAAAGGTAGAAGAACTTCCACCCCATCGTGCTGAGTAAGGAATCAATTTTCTCTAAGAATATTGACTTTGTGATCATCTCTGTGTATGTGGATATCTTTATACACTGGTTATATTTTCTCATATATATGTTTATATATGTACTTCATTTATACAAGTGGTTGTATTATCTTTATGTATTTAAGCCCTAATATGTTATGTCTGGGCTTCCCAGGTGGCTCAGTGGTAAAGAATCTGCCTGCCAATGCAGGAGACAGGGGTTCCATCCCTGGGTCATGAAGATCCTATGGAGGAGGAAATGGCCACCCACTCCAGTATTCATGCCTGAAAAATCCTATGGACAGAGGAACCTGGCGGGCCATAGTTCATGGGGTTGTAAAGAGTCAGACATGACTAAACACAAACACATTATGTTTACAAATTGTTGGATAAATGGATAGACAAGCAGACGTACTGACAGATGAATGCCTATGTGGTTAAAATATAAGTATGCTGGTGAAAGAACTTGATACAGACATTTGTATTTGCACAGCTCCAAGCATGGGCTTCAGATATGATGCAGACATGAAAGCTTGATGGCATTTTGAATGCCTCAAAGCACATTGGGAATGTTACAGAAAATATGCAAATATAGAACATATTTCATTTTATTACATGGATTAAAATATAGAATGCATAATACGAAAATTCACTTGCTATATATTTTCCCTAAAATAATTAGTGTTTTTAGGAATACATTTCTTAAATAGTTTCAATAGAACTTATGTGATTAAGTAAGCACTTCAATTTTGCTTTGTTTCTTTTATATCATTTAAAATTGCCCCAAATTGTTTATCTTAACAACTAAAAACAGAGTCAATATATTTTCTATGGAGAATATTTTTCTCCCAGGTATAGACAAAAATTATCCTTTGTAATTGTAAAGGTGGTATGGCCACAAATGACAAACTGAATTAAACTTACTATATATTACAACTAGACTAAGTGTTTAAAATTAATGAGTAAAAAAAATTACAGGCACAGAATATAAATGTTTAAATACACTCTGAAAGATGAAGATGGCCCATCTTTAATATATAAAAGATGATTATTCAAGTTGGAGGAGTTACAAAATATTATTATTAAACCCTCTATCATTCGTGTCTGACTCTTTACGACTCCATGAACTACAGCCTGTCAAGCTCCTCTGTCTATAGAATTGTCTAAGCAAGAATACTGCAATGGGTTATCATTTCCTTCTCCAAGGGTTCTTCCCGACCCAGTGGTCGAACCCTGGTCTCCTGCATTGCAGGCAGATTCTTTACCATCCAGCCATCAGTTACAGAATACATGTCTTTAAATAGAATGTTAGTGTTCCTGATTTTGTAATGACCTTTAAGTCAGAGGTGAAATTTAAGGAGATTTCCAGGCTAGACTATATTCTTAAAATGTTTTAAAACCGATAGGGGTATAAAATGTTTAAATGTTTCCTTTTAAAAAAGTCTTTGAAGATGTACATAAAACATAGCTGGCTATTCTTTTCTGCTTAATTACTGTTAGTTATTTGTGGACTCCATCAGATCAATCATTTAGGGAAAAAATGTCCTTATATAATAAAAATTCAAATCTAATTTTATATGCATTAGAAAGTATACTAAACCATAATGAGTATGACCTTTATATACTTTAAAGCGTAATTATATAACATGTTTTATTATTACCATGAGGGATCATTTAAATTAAACTCAAAAAAGTATTACTCAAAAAGTATTTTGAATATTAGAATATTTTTTGATTTTTAAAGAAGATAATTAAATATTTTCTCTGTTTTCAGGATGGAAATTCTTCCAAAGCCTTGGAGGAAATCATTTTTAGCTGCAAGCACTTATATTCGGGATCACTTGAATGCAATGAACCCTACAATGTTGTCGGTGCTAGATTTGTGGCACAGTACTTTTAAGTAAGTATTTCTGGCCTTACTGAAGTTTTTTTTTGTTGTCTTTTTTTTAAGAGAGATGAAAGCTATTCTATCTTAATTATTTCATTTATTATTTTAACTATAAATTTTAAAAGTCTTGCAAATTTAACCTAAGTATTTAAACATGGTTGTAAATAACAGAATTATATAGAGCAATAAGTGAGCATCACCATCATCTCTAATCCAATTCTCCCTTCCCCACCCCCCACCCAATTACCACATTTATTTTAAGGAGTAGTCATAGTTAAAGGACCGAATTGCCATACCTTGTTTTAAATCCCATGGAACATTAGCTGCTACAATAATCTGTATTGTTCAGAGACCTAGGAAGTACTGCCCATGTGACTGGCATGAGGTGAAGTTTCTGGGCAACTGTTGGAGATTATACCTCTCTGTGTGGGTGATGTCATGGTGTGAACACTGGGGGGCACTGTGGTGCTAAGGGTCTTGGCCCTAGGGCTGAGGACAGTGTACCTCACAGTTTAGAAGCTCGAGCTTTGTATGCTTCCCCTGTGCCATCCCTTCTGAGGCACTGGGGGGCATCCTAGCAATAGGCACACGTGGACATATGTATTTATACAATATGCAGAAGTAATATAGTTTTATATTATTTTTCTCAAAGAGACCTCTCAAAACCTGGGTGGATCTTTGTCTAGAGGACACGGCACCCAGGTCTCCAGGGTGGTCCGTGAACCTTTTCTCACCCTTCCAGCCAAAGCCGCCACAGTTTACTAGCAATCTGCTCTCCAGGGTCTCTTGGTTCTTAATAGCAGGTATTGTTATGAAGGCACAATAATGAGCATATTTTCTCGCCTCCTGCAGACCAGCGAAGGGAAAGCTAAGAGCTCTGTGTGCTACAGAAGTGCAGCTGTTGTTTCTGTTCTGGGAAGCCCCCTGGACATACACTGGGGAGGCCTCGCTGACCAACTTCTCTGAATTCCTTCCGAAGTTGGGATCCTTAGCACACAGGAGCACCTAACCCTAACCAGGAAGTTAAGCCACCCAGAATCACCCCAGCTCTGCCACCCTCCCATCAGAGGCTTTCCAGTTCCCACCTGTGGGATGAATGTGGGTTTGCGGTGTCTGAGGCCCCTCCTCAACCCTCCCTCTGTTCCTCTTTCCCCTTCTTCCTTTGTTTAACAAATTTTAATTTAATCTCTTTGTACAGATACATATGTAAAGTGCATTGTTCTTTACTTTACCTGACTTCACCAACCTGGACTTTCTTTTCCTCATGGCTTCCCTTCTTTCCACCAACCCAGTGAAAGACATGCTAAGCATTAGTGGGGCATCTTCTCTCATTTTTTGTTCTGGGCTCTTGTAGCCAAATGTATATGTGTGGCCACACACATGTGTATACATGCTGCTGCTGCTGCTAAGTCACTTCAGTCGTGTCCGACTCTGTGACCCCATAGACGGCAGCCCGCCAGGCTCCCCCATCCCTGGGATTCTCCAGGCAAGAACACTGGAGCAGGTTGCCATTTCCTTCTCCAATGCGTGAAAGTGAAAAGTGAAAGTGAAGTCGCTCAGTCGTGTTAGACTCTTAGCGAGCCCATGGACTGCAGGCTACCGGGCTCCTCCATCCATGGGATTTTCCAGGCAAGAGTACTGGAGTGAGGTGCCGTTGCATACATGACATAAAACTGGGCTTTGTCAGTGAGACAACTTAACTGCTAGAAATGATATCTTTTCAACTTTCCGTTGTGTAATGTGGATTTATTTGTCTTTTTGAATTTGTCTTATAGGAATAGGAAGAGGCCATCTCCCTGCCCTGTGCTTTTCTCATTCCTTTCTTTTGGGTACTGGTACTCAGATATCTCTCCTGGAGAAGGCCTGTGATCTAATTTTGTATGCAATGATAAGATCGTACAATATAGTATATTGTTTTCACAAAGGGTGTTTATATGCAGTAGTACATTTTCAAAACACTATCACAGTGTGGTTTTTGTTGTATTTTATTTTTTTAATTTTATTTTATTTTAAAACTTTACATAATTGTATTAGTTTTGCCAAATATCAAAATGAATCCATCACAGGTATACATGTGCTCCCCATCTTGAACCCTCCACCCTCCTCCCTGCCCATACCATCCCTCTGGGTCGTCCCAGTGCACTAGCCCCAAGCATCCAGTATCGTGCATTGAACCTGGACTGGCATCTCGTTTCATACATGATATTTTACATGTTTCAATGCCATTCTCCCAAATCTTCCCACCCTCTCCCTCTCCCACAGAGTCCATAAGACTGTTCCATACATCAGTGTCTCTTTTGCTGTCTCGTACACAGGGTTATTGTTATCATCTTTCTAAATTCCATATATATGCGTTAGTATACTGTATTGGTGTTTTTCCTTCTGGCTTACTTCACTCTGTATAATAGGCTCCAGTTTCATCCACCTCATTAGAACTGATTCAAATGAATTCTTTTTAATGGCTGAATAATACTCCATTGTGTATATGTACCACAGCTGTCTTCCATTCATCTGCTGATGGACATCTAGGTTGCTTCCATGTCCTGGCTATTATAAACAGTGCTGCGATGAACATTGGGGTACACGTGTCTCTCTCCCTTCTGGTTTCCTCAGTGTGTATGCCCAGCAGTGGGATTGCTGGATCATAAGGCAGTTCTATTTCCAGTTTTTTAAGGAATCTCCACACTGTTCTCCATAGTGGCTGCACTAGTTTGCATTCCCACCAACAGTGTAAGAGGGTTCCCTTTTCTCCACACCCTCTCCAACATTTATTATTTGTAGACTTTTGGATCACAGCCATTCTGACTGGTGTGAAATGGTACCTCATAGTGGTCTTGATTTGCATTTCTCTGATAATGAGTGATGTTGAGCATCTTTTCATGTGTTTGTTAGCCATCTGTAGGTCTTCTTTGGAGAAATGTCTATTTAGTTCTTTGGCCCATTTTTTGATTGGGTCATTTATTTTTCTGGAGTTGAGCTGTAGGAGTTGCTTGTATATTTTTGAGATTAGTTGTTTGTCAGTTGCTTCATTTGCTATTATTTTCTCCCATTCTGAAGGCTGTCTTTTCACCTTGCTGAGGGGTTTCCTTTGATGTGCAGAAGCTTTTAAGGTTAATTAGGTCCCATTTGTTTATTTTTGCTTTTATTTCCGATATTCTGGGAGGTGGGTCATAGAGGATCCTGCTGTGATGTATGTCAGAGAGTGTTTTGCCTATGTTCTCCTCTAGGAGTTTTATAGTTTCTGATCTTACGTTTAAAAATATGGGTTCACAGATGGAGCTGCCAGAATACACTGGGCTGATACTGGAGGATGAGCATCATTGCCTAATATTGGCCATAAAGGGCTAGACTTTGTCTGTTACACAATGAAAGGAGGCAAGAGACAAAATCAAAGGAGGAAGGGGAAGAAGTAAAAACAACAAAGCTGAGATAAGAAAACAGTAAATAGTATGCTGCTGCTGCTGCTGCTGCTAAGTCGCTTCAGTCGTGTCCGACTCTGTGCGACCCCATAGACAGCAGCCCACCAGGCTCCCCTGTCCCTGGGATTCTCCAGGCAAGGACACTGGAGTGGGTTGCCATTTCCTTCTCCAGTGCATGAAAGTGAAAAGTGAAAGTGAAGTTGCTCAGTCGTGTCCAACTCCCAGCGACCCCATGAATTGCAGCCTACCAACCTCCTCCGTCCATGGGCTTTTCCAGGCAAGAGTACTGGAGTGGGTTGCCACTGCCTTCTCCAGTAAATAGTATATGTTGTGTGTCCAAAATTAGTGTTCAGGGTTGTAGTGGCAGAGATAAAATTGGCAGAGATATATTTAGTTGTAGCAGCTAAAGCAAGGACAAGTGAGAAAGGAGCTTTGTGGTCTGTGGGTGGGAAGACAGCCCTACCAACTCCTATGTTGCCTTTGTTGGTGTAAGTCATTTTCACTCTGTGTGAATATTAAGAGTGGGCTGAATGGCATTGAAACATGTAAAATATCATGTATGAAACGAGATGCCAGTCCAGGTTCGATGCACAATACTGGATGCTTGGGGCTGGTGCACTGGGACAACCCAGAGGGATGGTATGGGGAGGGAGGAGGGAGGAGGGTTCAGGATGGGGAACACATGTATACCTGTGGCGGATTCAGTTTGATATTTGGCAAAACTAATACAATTATGTAAAGTTTAAAAATAAAATGAAATTAATTAAAAAAAAAAAAAAAGAGTGGGCTGGGCTGTCATAGTGCTGCTCCTCTGAGTAGAAGCCAGTGTTGGACACACAGGGCATCCTTACTCTGAGTCTGCCCTGAATCTCAGCAGGTCTTGAAAAAATAGGCCATCTTTGTGTGACCGTCTGGTGGTTCAGATGGTAAAGAATCTGCCTGTAATGCAGGAGACCTGGGTTTGATCCGTGGGTTGGGAAGATCCCTGGAGGAGGGAATGGCTACCCAATCAGTGGGAGATCCGAGTGACTAAGCATACACGCTCTGTGTAACAATGAGTAAGGGGTGAGTTGGGAATGGTAATGCAGAAAATCATCGGAATGACTCTAAAATGCCTGAATGTGGAACCCTAAAGGGATGCTCTCTAGATGAAAATGTGCAAATTCTTGCCATTCAATATTTAGGCTTATAGAACCCACTTAATGTCAAAAATGGTATTTATAATGTAGTCAAAAATGTACATAACATCCAGGTATTTTTGTTTGAAAAATGGTGTATGCAGGGGGACACAGACATATATATATATACAGTGTATATATTAGTGTAGAAATTATCATAGAAATTACAGTAGAAATCAGAGGATGTCAAAGAAAAGATAAAGTGGATTTTTTAAATTCATGGTTTGACCAAGGTGAGCCCAATAAAATATTACTAGAACACCATGGATTAATTTACTGTACAGTACTCAGAGAGGATACAACTTGATTACCCTTTAAATTAAGAGTGCTTAAAAAGGTGCTTAAACTAACTCATAATAAGAGAAATACAAAGAGATTGAAATAAAAACTACATTGAGATATCATTCTATTTTCCATTGGATTGACAAAATTCCAATATATTAACATCATGCATTGTTAGTGAAGATTGGAGAAATGGGCACCCTTTTGAGGGGAATCTGGTCATATCTATCAAAATTATAAATTCATTTATTCTTGAATCCAGCAATCTCATTTCTTGGAAATTAGCTTACAGATGAAAACCTGAAAATATAGCAAGTGATAGAGATTAAGGGTTCTTTATTGTGCCAGGTGTTAAGAGGATAAGCCTGGAAACAGCCAAGTAACCATTGATAGTAGACTGGTTCAATAAATGATGGTACAGTCACACAATGGAATACAGCCATGAAATACAGATGAGAACAGTATCAATGTGCTGCTCTGGAAAGGTCTCCAGGATGTTTTAGTAAGTGAAGAAAGCAAGTGCAGAGCACTGCCTAGAGTGTGCTACTTCGAATGCAACAAAGGAGGATAACTGGCAAGAGCACAACATGTTTCTAAATTCATGGAGCAAGCAAGAAACGTGAGCACTTGGGGTGTGATTGAAGAGGCAACTTGGGCCCAGTAAGAAGTGAGATTGTAGCAATTCCCTGGTGGCTCAGACGGTAAAGCATCTGCCCGCAATGTGGGAGACCCAGGTTCGATCCCTGGGTTGGGTAGATCCCCTGGAGAAGGAAATGGCAACCCACTCCAGTACTCTTGCCTAGAAAATTCCATGGATGGAGGAGCCTGGTGGGCTACAGTCCATGGGGTCACGAAGAGTCGGACATGACTGAGTGACTTCACGAAGAAGTGAGATTAGCTTTGAGAACCAGAAATCAAAGTCAGAGGCTGACTTGATGTTAAGTCTAGAGTGTTGGGCCAAGACTGCTGAAGACCCTTCTGCCTGAAATCAGTGATGGATCCAAGAATCAGGGTAGGTTACAGACTGTGATGAGCATCAAGTGGCGGGTGTGAGGATGGGAGGGATCCATGACTGACTGCTGAGTCTCCAGAAATTGACATCTGCTTGCTTGCAGCAGGTAAAGGATAGGAAGAGTTCAGAGAAGAACCCAACATTCAGTCTGGATGATTTGGGACTGTTATTTGTTGAGTATCTTTTTTTCCTGACTCTTTTGTAGTTTTAAACCAGTGATTAAAACTATTGTTCTACTCCTAGATTGTTGTAGGAATTGTCCTGAGAAAGTAGGACTAATGTCCGGTAGTATTTTTCCCATCTTCTTAACAATTCAGCATTTTGACCAAATAGGGGGCGTTATCAGGGATTTCATGGGAAAAGTTCTATAAAACTTTTGTAAAAGCCTGTCAGTCTCAAAACAGGAAAGATGGGTGCCCTGTGCTTAGAATTGTCTCTTGTCTCTAAATCAAACACCAAGGAAATGCAGGGAAAATTGGTCTGGTTGCTCAATGGCACAGTGGATTCCAGGGCTCCTGCCCTAGCAACTGCCCTTATTCAGGGCTGCTTCACATGGCATGCCCCTGCACCCTGATTTATAACTACCGCTTTAAAGCAGAAAGTCATGTTGAACATGTTGAGCTAGAAGCCTAAAGAGAGCAGATTATGTTTAGTATGTGCCGTCATGCTACATTTTAGAAATATTTTATGTAAAACTTTGCTTTGCTCTGCTTAGTTGTCCAGAATAACACATTACCAATGATTCTTCAGCAATGGCTCTACCGACTTTGAGCATAATATATCACTGATGTCATGTACTGAACTCATTATAATCTAGGAGATGGACTTCCACTTGTGAAAGGAATATAAATAGATGTGAAACGTGTTTTATTTACTAACCAACATTTTATATTGGTCTTTAAGCAAAAATTAAATGTAATGTTTTAGTAGTGTTTACTACCTTTCAGATAACATAGAAAACATTTGATCATGTAGAAATTGAAAAGAAATTTCTTTAGGAAAGTAATCTGTAGTTAAATTGAGGTGAATAACAATGATACTAATAGATACTATTGCTCTTTAATGTGCTAGAGAAAATTCTTGAGTGAAGCATGTTTGTAACAAGGATCATAGTGTTGTAGTCAGAACTGAAAACTATTGGCTGAAGTAAACACAGTTTTCTGAAAAAAAAAATAAAAATAAAAATCACACAAGTTCAAAATATTTTTTTATACACTGGGTCATAATTAGGTGTGAGAACTCCCTCACCTCATGGATTTCTAATATCAGGATTGTTCTCTTTTCAGAATGGGTACAGTTTTTGTTTTAGGAGGAGTGGACCTTGTAAGCTTTGAGCCCTACCTCTTTTCCTGTTATAACTATTCTAGTTTGAAGAAAAAGTCAGTCTAACTAGGCATAAAATTTCAGTTATTATATCCTTCTATTGTATGGCATGCTTTCATTATATCAAACTGTGTTCCTGTTGAATTTAATTATATTATTTTAAAATTAAAATAATTTATGTTCTAGAATATTTTTAGGAAACACAAATTTTAGTGATAAAACCTAGGAATATTGTTTTTGAGAAGGGAACAGCCAACTAGCAAAATATCAAATACCAAACAAGGCCACTCATACATATATCACTGTTCATTGACATCTCTTGCAGAAAGTTACGGTTAGTTGATATAGAAGAATTTCACAATCGTCAGGATGCATTGGAGCTGTCAACTTTTCAGACAATTGTCATGAAACACATGGAATCTGCCAAAGAGACGCTACTGAAAATGTAAAGTTTTGAAATTTCATGTACAAAAAACATACATTTTAAAATGTGATGATTGAGCTACTATAGTTTAACTGCTTTCAGAAAATCTCATTTTAACAAGTTTGTAATCATTTCTGATTGAGAGTTAAATATGATGTCTTTAACTGTCTTGCTCTGTGATGTCTATCCAGATGTTCTATGCAGCATAGATAGTATAGAAACTAAGATGGTTATAATTGATGTTTTTTTTCAATGTCTTGTTTCTACCCTCTCCTCTGAGTGTAGGGTTGGATAACACAGGGGCGGGAGGGTAATGATCATCAACTAATCGTTCTCCAGATACTTCTTTGAGTCTGCCAGGAATACATGCAAAGTAATATGCCTATTACATCTTGATTTTGGATGGAGGATACAGAAGAGTTTAAAGATGATTATAGGGGAAAATATTCTTTAAAGGAGTTTACAGTTGTATTGGGAGGTTAGACCTATCAAATGAGAATTAAACATCATTTTGATTCGGCCCTTCAAAATGCAATAGCCACATATGATAATTATTGATACTGGTCCCAGATAATATGTTCTGAAACAATACAGGAAAATTGTCTCTGTTAGAGGTCATTAAGTTATTACAAATAGAACATTGAAATTGGATCACATTTAAGATAACAGAGGACATGAAACTCCAGCTTGGTTTTATGATTTCTGAAAGGTACTTAGAAAGGTATCTTTTAACAGCTTATGGCTAAATCTTTCCTTTCTGTTTTTTCTTCACTAATACATTAGAAGCAAATTCTTTGTTTGATATTACTTGAAAGAACTTTAGACTTTTATATTAGTATTTATTTCTTATAAAAAATAGAGGAGAAGTGTGGAATGAAACTTCATAATTAATTGCAGAGAAGAATTTGACTTCATAAGCACAGAATAAAAATAAATATAACTTATTCTATAACTTTAAGGTTCTACCCCAGGAATACATTTCCACTGCAAATTTTAGTAGACTGGATGTCAAAGAAAAGAGGAGAGGATAAACCTTTATTGAATTATTTTGATGAAAGATGTAGATTGATTAACTGTATCTCTTGATGCTGCTTAATTGATTCTGAGGGAAGATTGCTCTGACCATACTTTAAATAGGGATCCAGAATGTGTTTTATCGTGGCTGAAAGGCAGAACATCGGCTCACCACAGTGGAGAAACAATTAGTAAATGATTAATCGTGACATCTATGCCAAACCCTAATGTCTTCTTAGTCCTCATCCTTCACTTCTATTCAGCAGTTGCTGTAGTTTATCACTACCGCCTTCTCTAAGTCTCTGTTCTGTGTCCCTGTGTCTATTTCTTTTTTGATCTCTTTTTCTGACTCTACTTAATCTTACTATCTTCTCTAAGAGGAGAGGCTGTGCAGGTATTTGCTTTCATTTTTCTTCTCTATATTCTCAACAGTTTCATGATTTCTTCTCTCTTAGCTGTCTTAAGAGTTTATGTTTTCTGAGCTCTGTGTCCCTCTTATAAAATTTCTACTGTATATCTCCAGTTGAATGAAATGTCAGCACCTGATTCTCGACATTTCCATAACAGTATTTACTCTTTATTCCAGACCTGCCATTCTTCTTCTTCTGGACCGTTCCCAGGCCAAGTTGAAAAGTTTTTTACTTTTTCTATCTCTTTTACTCATCATCTACATCCTCACCATCCCCAGGCTGCCTCTAGCCATATTCAGTGTATCTCTAACTATTCTTTTTTTGTTGAGATACATTTCACTTGTCTTCATCTCTTGCCTGAGCTACTGGAAACTTCTCAGTCCCCTTAGTATCTGCTGTATCTGGCTTTGCTCTCTCCCCTTAGTATTTGCTACCTATCCTCTTTACCTGTTGCTTTAGCAATCGTGCCCCATTGCAGAAGGATATGCTGTTTATTCATAGAACATAAGCTTGTCCCAAGTTCTTGTGTTTAGCTCCGAAGTTCTGCAAAGTCCTGCATACTTTGCCCCACTTACTTATTCCGATTTTCTTGTCTGTTAGCTCTGATACGGATAGCAAAATGATTAGATATATTAGCCCTACCTCTCCCACCTATTTTTCATATCTTGTACTTCAGATCCTTTTCTCATAGTCTTTGCTTCATTTTTATCTATTCTTTAGTGAAATTGCCCTCTTCACTAGAAAACTCTTCTCTATTACCTAAGTAGAAAATATGACTCTATCCTTTGATTTCAAATGTATCTGCTTTTCTGCTATGACACGTTGCCTTCCTTATTCTAAAGATAAAGGATTATGTCATATTTTTCATATCTCCTGAGGCACTGTCCCTAGCACAGAGGCACAAAACATGTATTTGTTAAAGGGACAAATACATACATTTAAAACTTTGATCTCTCTGGGAGCATTCAGGCAACTCCTGAACTTATACTGACTGCTTAAAAATTCTATCTTATAAAAGAGGTACAAATATTCCTTAATTTTAGTGTTGGGCAGTGGTTTTGTAAACTGAAAACTTGGCTTATCACAACGTGTCTGTGAATATTAAATTCATTGTTTTCCTTTTATTACAAGGATGCATATACATTTGAAACTTGTTTTAAATCAGTCACTCTTTTAGAATTTCTCATTAAGGAGGATAAGAAAGAACATACTTGATTTTGTTGTTTTGTATCTTGTTTTCAACTATCATTGTGAAATAGAATAGCATAAAATATCAAGTGGGTTGAACCAAAAAAGGCTTCCCTTGATTTAATGTTACTCATATTTTAGCTTTAAATTGACAAATCCATGGGAGGCATGCCTTGTAATATCCAGTAAAGATAATTTTTATAATATCCAAAGAGTGTCATACATGGAGTTCAAGTTACGTTTTTATCACAGCATCATGTCATTGAGCCATTTTCCATTGTCTATGATTAAAATTTCTTAGGAAGGATGAAATATGCTAGCACTTACATTTCGGAAAGTGGATAATGTCACTTGGCAATATACCTCTCTATGAAGACCTTTGGATGTTCAGAAGTTACTGTTAATGTAAGAGGAGTAATTCACTGAAAGTATTAACTTTTAAAAGTCTTTTGTTCTTTGAAGGTGGTTTCCAGAAGTGCAGAATATTTATTACCAAGGTAATAAAAAAAAACTATTGCCAACTGGTGACAGCAGTGCCAAAATGGAATCTTTTTTCAACTGTGCTGCTACACTTATGACTTTACAGCTGCAGGAACTCGCTTTGGTTTCCATGCAAGATTACACAGACTTAATTGCACAACCTCCAGTAAGTAAGATTCAGTCATACCAATATTCACTTACCAATTTATTTTCAGTTCTTTGAGAGTGGATAATTATAACTTTTACCAGTGAGAGATCAGAAAGTGTATCTTTAGACCTATTACACTTACCTGTTTTAAAAAAGACTTAGTGTCAACATACATGTGTAGAATATATTATTATTATTATTATATTAGTGAGGTTAGTGGGAATAAGTGAAAGTTCCCATCATTGGGAAATTTGGGTCATGATGACTGGGGAAGATTTCTTCAGACAACTCTTTTCTTACTGTAAGAAGGTCCTGATACAGGGTGAACAGTCTGGGAATTTGAATATTCTCCTCTTGGGCTCCTTCTTGCATGATTCTAGAGCCCCACTGCTGTACACATCTTCCTTTTTCTGGCATCTTGACCCTATAGTAGATACCAACAAGTCTAGCTGGGAATGGCTCTTATCTTTTTTGGTACAGCTCATCCTTGGGTTAACTGTCTAGGTCATGAGAGGAAGGGTGTATTCTAACTGGACCAGTGCCCTCCTTAGTCTCTCACAATTGATATGCATATTTATGGATACTTTATAATATATATATTTTATACAATTTCTTTGTTGCAGGATTCTGTTAGGGCCTTTGAACATCCAGGTTTTGTCATGAGGCTGATTCTTGATAACGACACCATTAAGTTTGAACCTGATTTCAATGATTATACAGACATCCTTCTAAATGTTTATGATGTCATGATTAAGGCTGTAAATTTTGTGCCAAGAGTTGAGACAAAATTGTATTCCAAATGGGTAAGTAGCAACGATATTCTGATTGCTTGAATTTGCATGACAGTATTTCCTTCAAATAACTTCTAGAAGGTGTAGACTGGTATCCTCCGCTTAACAGAATATAAATGACTTAATCACATTGGCTTATAAGGCAGTTTTGCTTGAAAACATACTATTTTCTCATTAGCTTCTCTTTAATACCGGTTTCTTAGAACAGTCTTTCATTGAACTCAGCTGAAAACTTTCTGAGGGGGAAGAATTAAAGTTGTGATCAGGTCTGGCCTCCCTTCTCTCTTTGGCCAAATATTTAGCAACATTCTGCTGAACTACAATATTTCAACAGTAGTTATTGCAATCTAGTATATGAAATGAGCATGTCTGAAAATTCATTTACTTAAAAGCTTTTCAAGTTTCCTAAGTCCAACCGTTAGCTTTCTTTTTCCTTTTTTATTTTTTAAATAGTTTATAAGTATTTCATGCATAAAAAGAGTACAGGACTCTTTAAAGTTTTAAGGCTAATGTTTAAAGTTTTAAGTAGTAATAAAGTCAACACCTTCATGCCTTCAATCTGACTCATACAATGACTGTGACCTTTAAACTCTGCCCTTCAGTTGTCCTTCCCTGTTCTTAGTTCTGTTCTTCTACCTTCTAGCAAAGGATACACTATCTTTCATTTTATAGTTACTATTCTGAATTTTTAAAGATAAACTTACTATCAATACACAGCTGCATATTACATTTCTTTCTAGTTTTTCCATATTGTTGTATAGATGGAGTCATCTTATAAATAGTCCATGACTTGTTTTATTTTACTTAACATTGTGATTGTGACATTATTCATTTTGAGAATATTATTGTCTCCATAGATATAACTTTTATTTTTGCTTTCTCAGGGCCCATTAACTTTTTTTTTTCAAATAAGCCTGATCATTTTTGATAGTCTCTTGTACTTGGTTATATATTCATTACTCTTCTCTGTTTGCTGATCTGAGTCCTGCTCCTGGTGGTTTATTTCTGTAAGTGCCTTTCCTTTATTACTGTGGCCTTGTACAAGTGAGAACTTTATGCAGGACGTCTTTGAGGCCTTGATTTGAATTGGTTCCTCTGGAATTTACATATTGATACGTGCTCTTGAGGCCCCTGCAAACCCAGTACCCTTTTAAACAAAACTTTTGCCTGAGGATTTGGTGGACAATACTGATAGTATGAACATTTACCCAAATCTGTATGAGAACAGGTCTGTGGCTACAAATTCTTAAGACAACCACTCTTTTTCTTCTCCACTGAAAAACAAGGCCCAGATAAGACATTTTCTCTTTATTGCCCCCTCAACTTGCAGCATTCTGAAATTTTATGTCCCGAGAACCTGCATTTTGAGGTTGTGTCACCTCTCAATGTTCCTGGTTTTTTGTAGGGATACCAGTTATGACTTCCCACCTTACTTATTTTATGATGAATATTATTAAGATTCACATTGTTGTTGTTCAGTCACTGAGTCATGTCCAATTCTTTGTGACCCCATGGACTGAGTACACCAGGCTTGCCTGTCCTTCACTATCTACTGGAATTGCTCAAACTCATGTCCATCGTGAGTCAGTGATGCTATCCAATGATCTCATCCTCTGTTGCCACCTTCTCCTGCCCTCAATCTTTCCCAGCATCAGGGTCTTTTCCAGTGAACCAGCTCTTTGCATTAAGTGGCCAAAGTATTGGAGCTTCAGCTTTAGCATCAGTTCTTCCAGTGAATATTCAGGACTGATTTCCTTTAGGACTGACTGGTTTGACCTCCTTGCAATCCAAGGGGCTCTCAAGAGTCTTCCTCAGCACCACAGTTCAAAAGCATCAATTCTCTGGCATTCAGCTTTCTTTAGGGTCCAACTGTCACATCCATACATGACTACTGGAAAAACCATAGCTTTGACTATAGGGACCTTTGTCAGTAAAGTCTGTGCTTTTTAATACACTCTCTAGGTTTATCATAGCTTTTCTTCTCAGGAGCAAGCATCTTTTAATTTCATGGCTACAGTCAGTGTCCACAGTGGTTTTGGAGCCCAAGAAAATAAAATCTGTCACAGTTTCCACTTTTTTCCCCATCTACTTGCCATGAAATCCTGGTACCAGATACTGTGATCTTCATTTTTTGAATATTGAGTTTTATGCCAGTTTTTTCACTCTCCTTTTTCACCTTCATCAAGAGACTCTTCAGTTCCACTTCACTTTCGGCCATTAGAGTGGTATCATATGCATATATAAAGTTGTTGATATTTCTCCTGGGCAATCTTTATTCCAGCTTGTGATTCATCCAGCCTGGCATTTTGAATGCTATGCTATGCTATGCTATGCTAAGTCACTTCAGTCGTGTCTGACTCTGTGCGACCCCATAGATGGCAGCCCACCAGGCTCCCCCATCCCTGGGATTCTCCAGGCAAGAACACTGGAGTGGGTTGCCATTTCCTTCTCCAGTGCGTGAAAGTGAAGTCGCTCAGTCGTGTCTGACTCTTAGCGACCCCATGGATTGCGGCTCCTCCGTCCATGGGATTTTCCAAGCAAGAGTACTGGAGTGGGGTGCCATTGCCTTCTCCGTCGAATGATATACTATGCATATAAGTTAAATAAGCAAGGGGACAATGTACAGCCTTGTTGTACTCCTTTCCCAATTTTGAACCAGTCCATTCATTGTTCCATGTCTGGTTCTAACTGTTGCTTCTTGACATATAAGTTTCTCAGGAGACAGGTAAGGTGGTCTGGTATTCCCATCTCTTTAAGAATTTTCCACAGTTTGTTGTGATCCACATAGCCAATGGCTTTCATGTAGTCAATGAAGCAGAATTAGATGTTTTTCTGGAATTCCCTTGGTTTCTCTGTGATCCAATGGATGTTGGCTACTTAAGCTCTGGTTCCTCTGCCTTTTCTAAATCCAGCTTGTTTATCTGGAAGTTCTTGGATCATGCACTATGGAAGCATAGCTTGAAGGATTTTGAGCATTACCTTGCTAGCCTGTGAAATGAGTGCAATTGTACGGTAGTTTGAACATTCTTTGGCATTGCCTTTTTTTGGAATTGGAATGAAAACTGACCTTTTCCAGTCCTGTGGCCACTGCTGCATTTTCCAAATTTGCTGGCATATTGAGTGTAGCATTTTAACAGTATCATCTTTTAGGATTTGAAATAGCTCAGCTGGAATTCCATCTCCTCCACTAGCTTTGTTTATAGTAATGCTTCCTAAGGCCCACTTGACTTCACATTCTAGGATGTTTGGCTGTAGGTGAGTAACCACACCATTGTGGTTATCCGGGTTGTTAAGACCTTTTTGTATATTTCTTCTGTGTATTCTTACCACCTCTTCTTAATCTCTTCTGCTTCTGTTAGTTCCTTGTCATTTCTGTCCTTTACTGTGCCCATCTTTGCATGAAATGTTCTCTTGGTATCTCCAATTTTCTTGGAGAGATCTCCAAGTCTTTTCCATTCTATTGTTCGCCTCTATTTTTTTGCATTTTTCACTTAGAATGTTTTATCTCTTCTTGCTATTCTCAGGAATTCTGCATTCAGTTGAGTGTATCTTTCCCTTTTTCTTTTACCTCTTGTATCTCTTCTTTCCTCAGCTATATGTAAGGTCTCCTCAGACTACCACTTTGCCTTCTTGCATTTCTTTTTCTTCAGACTAGTTTTGGTCACAACCTCCTGTACAGTGTTACGAACCTCCACCCACAGTTCTTCAGGCACTCTGTCTACCAGATCTAATCCCTTGAATCTATTCATCATCTCCACTGTATAATCATAAGGGATTTGATTTAGATCATACCTGAATGGCCCAATGGTTTCCCTACTTTCTTCAATTTAATCCTGAATTTTGTAATAAGGAGCTCATGATCTGAGCCACAGTAAGCTCCTGGTCTTTTTGTTGTTGTTGACTGTATACAGCTTCTCCATCTTCAGATTGATTGTATTCTTTGCAGTCGATTTCATTGTTGATCATCTGATGATGTCCATGTGCAGAGTAGTCTTTTGTGTTGTTGGAAAAGGGTGTTTGATATGACAGTGTGTTCTCTTGACAAAGCTCCCTTAGCCTTTGCCCTGCTTCATTTTGTACTCCATGGCCAAACTTGCCTGTTACTCCAGGAATCTCTTGATTTTCTCCTTTTGCATTCAATTCCCTATGATGAAAACGATATCCATTTTGGTGTTAGTTCTCGAATGACTTGTAGGTCTTCATAGATCCATTTAAGTTCAGCTTCTTCAGCATTAGTGGTTGGGGCATAGATTTGGATTTTTATGATTTTGAATGGTTTGCCTTGGAAACCAATCAAGATTATTCTGTAGTTTTTGAGATTGCACCAGAGTACTGCATTTTGGATTATTTTTTTGAGTATGAGGGCTCCTCCATTTCTTCTAAAAGACTCTTGTCCATGGTAGTAAATATAATGGAATCAGTAAACTAAAATGGACAAGCTTCACATTAGACCCAACAATTTCACATAAATTTTGCATATGCATATCACACATTGCATAAATTTTACAATATGTATTTATTTATCCTAAAGTTCTTTTTCAGAAAGGATGACACCAAACATCTATTGTGCCCCAAGAGTAGGGTTGAGATGATGGTGAAGGTGGTGGGATTCACTAATATTCTCATGAAGCATCTAGTTCTTAAAAAGTGTGATTTCTTGAAATGCCCACTAGGGGACATAGTGGGCAAACGCACCCTGGATACCTGACCAAATTACCCAGTTCGCTGAGGAATCCTTTGATATTATCAGTTTAAAAGCTGTAGGATATTCACTACTGGCAATGATTTTTGTTTGTGATAGTTAAACATCCCTTCTCTGGAAAACAGGCAAAGAGAGAGAGAGAGAGAGACAGTGTGTGTATTTAAAGTATATCTTGGTTCAAGATAATAAACCATATTTGCACATTTACTTGTCTGTAGAGATTTGTTTGCTTATTTAAAATTGTTGTCTGATAGTTTGTCCATGTTATTCTAATGGTTGTAGCAGAATGCAAATTTTGCAACTAGGGATTTTAGTCTGTTCTAGTTGCTGTTCACAGAATCAAAACTCAGGGTCGAATCAATGAGTAAACAGTCTTTCTTTGTTCCAGATAGATTACTCCTCAAGGTGACTAACTATTGTGACCAAAGACTATAATCAAATGACATTGAACTGACTTATTTAAAGAAAAAAATAATGTACAATGCAAACACTACCTTTTAAGCTAGCATATACAGTTGCACAAATAAAATGTGAATTTTGCTGTTTTGATATTCTAAATCTTAATCTGTGCATGTTCTCAAGTGACTGCTCTTTGACCCATACAGAAAAACAAAATACACCTAGATAGCCTCTAAGAAAAACAAAACATTATATGAAACCTAGGTATTTAAAATATGCTGTGATTAGACTGAATTTCCTTCTGTAGACATAGATTAGAAAAATCAGAGTACCTTGAGAGTAAAAAGACAATCTGCTAAGATGGGCATTTTTATATAGCTAAATGATATGGTGTGCTTACTTTGTGGCTCAGCCCTCAAGAATTCGCCTGCAATGCAGGAGATGTGTCTTTGATCTCTGTGCCAGAGAGATCCCCTGGAGTAGGGAATGGCTACTCACTCTAGTATTCTTGCCTGGGAAATCCCATGGACAGAGGAGCCTGTGGCAGGCTACAGTCCATGGTCTTGCAAAAGAGATGGACATGGCTTAAGTGACTAAACAGCACAATACAAATGATATGGTTACCTTAATTTAAGGTATTTTAAATGAGTCATATGGTTTTTATCCTTTTGTTTAGGAAAGTAAGTCTAAACCAACAATCTTGAAGCCAATAATTCTGAATGAAATTGTTGAAGCTCATAAAGAAAAGATTAAGGAGGTGGTTGTGCGTGAGAGCGTGGCACCCATTGAGCACCTCAGATTTTATGACAAGTATAATTTTTTAATTACCAGAAAAGCTGAGCAAGATGCTGATGCTTTCCTTGCAGAAAATCATCATTATGAGAAAATAATACAAGAAATTCGCAAATACCAAAAACTCATAGAGGATATACAGTACACATCTAGAAAGGTAAATCTCCCATTTTGTACAGCTGGTCTTTGTACCTAGTGATCTTTTCCCTGGTTTATTAGGATGTATTTCTACACTGTACAGTGAAAGAATCAGACTGTTATTGTCAACAGACAACTATGTACTGGACTTTTCTATCTGCCAAGTATATGGTAAGCCCTGGCTAGATCAGATCAGATCAGATCAGATCAGTTGCTCATTCGTGTCCGACTCTTTGCGACCCCATGAATCGCAGCCTCCCTGTCCATCACCAACTCCCAGAGTTCACCCAGACTCACGTCCATCAAGTCAGTGATGCCATGCAGCCATCTCATCCTCTGTTGTCCCCTTCTCCTCTTGCCCCCAATCCCTCCCAGCATCAGAGTCTTTTCCAATGAGTCAACTCTTTGCATGAGGTGGCCAAAGTACTGGAGTTTCAACTTTAGCATCATTCCTTCCAAAGAAATGGAAATAGGCAAAACAAGATTCTTCTGCTCAGAGAGCTGAAGGTCTACCCTGCAAGCCTGACTTTTAAGTACTTTCTTTAATTTGACCCTTCAAAAATATCAAGAACTAATTTTTTAAACTGCTTTGGTGTTTGTAAATACTTTGGAAAATAATGGTAATTATACCAAAATGTGGTTACTTCTGTTTAGTAGAAGACTGGTAATTAAACATTTTCTACTTTTGTCCTTTTTTTAATATTTTCCAAAATTACTACCATGAACATTCATTACTTTTTGTACAGAGCAAATATAACATTTAAATCTTGCACTGTCTATATAGCAATAACTTAGTTCTCCGAAGTTTTTATAGCCATTATTGTCCTGAAATAGAATTGGCTTAAGATATACTATTCAAGGAGATTTACTGAGAAGATAGTGGTAGCGTATTTAAAAACCCCAGCCTACATCATATTAAAAAAAAACTCAATTGTATTAGATCATACACACAAAATCAATATTGTGGAAAAGGCAAAATTGTGGGAATCATTTATGTCATTTCATGTTTATTAAACTTTTAATACCCAACGTTGCAGACTGTTCGTTTAGGAATGTTTGAAGTGCGCTGTGAGGAATTAATCAGAGCTTTGGTGAAGCGAGCAGATGTCATTTGTGGAAAACTTATTGCTAAAATGTTCAGAGATCATCAGGAAGTAAATACAAGGTATTGTGTGTAATACTTTTATTTGGTGTGGGGGCGGTTTAAATAGAATCAACTGTCACCTAAAGTACTGGATAAAGCAGTGTCATAAATGACCTTAAAGAAAAGATAAAGCCAGACTTACTTCTACTTGAATCTATTTAGTATCTTTTTTTCACCATGAATATGTCTTCCCAGTTGTCTGAATTAAGGTGATATTAAAATGCGTTTGCATTTCTTTTGTACAAGTCATGTGGACATTATCTAACTTCATATTTTTAAGTTTGTGTAATCAGTACACAGTGAGTTTTCAAAGTGGATATTCAGAGTAGTTGTCAAGGATCCCAAATTTGGAACATCATTTTACTGTAATTATCCTTCATGTCCATGGGAACATGTTATCTTAACTACAAACTCATTTGTTGTTCAACTTGGAGATTTTAAGGAAAACTAACGCTTGTTAAGTAAACTCAAAAATTCTGATTGTAAAGCAGAATACCTATTTAAGACTAGAAGTGTAATTAGTGTAGTTTTCTAACACTGGTGATAATGTGGCTCCATGAGCCTCTTTCATGATATCAGTTACACGGAATAAACCCCCCCAAAATCAGAATTTTGATAGTTATAGTGTTAGAGAAAATATTATTAAAAAGAATATTTATTTTAGCCTTTGTAGAAGCCTGGAAGAAGGTCAGGCACAGCATTAGGGACATAGACTATGAACAAAGCTGCTGAAGTTACGTTGCAGAAGTGGACACCCAATCCAGTGAATTACAACAGGATGTATTGAACCACACAGAAAAAGAACAGTAGTGAAGGAAATGATCAATTTCCTTCACAGTGAAGGTTGGAGGAGAGGGGAAAATCAGGGAAGGCTGAAAAGTGGCAGTGATACATGAATTCCTTTTGAAGGTTGAGTCCACCAGGTGAACAGTGTGGGTGAAAGAATTCCAGTTAGAGGATATAGTATATAGAAGCAAGTGAGGTATGAAATGGCATGATGTGCTCCAGGAACAAGGAGTGGGTTATGTTGCTTTCACAGATACTGTGAGGGATGAGAGGGGGGGTCGAGGGGAGGCTGAAGAGGGTGGCACCACATGCAAAAGGGCCAGGACTTGGGTGGCTTATCTAAGACCCAGAATCATACATTCATCTTAAAGTACCCTTTCCTCTGCAAGTGTAGAATAGTGAATGTCTTTTACTTATAATATTTCATGCTGAGTGAAATATTTTATTTCATAGCGATTTCCCTGCCTCTTAGCTGCCCCTAGAGCTCATGCTGGTTCTACTTTTTCCCTTTTTCTCCTAAGTATGCCTCTCACCAGACTCAGAGTATGTACAGAGGACATACCAGGACTATTACAGGAGCTGTTAGGTACAAATACCCTCAACTCCTTGCTCTCATGTGTCTCAACTCACCTCTGCACAGACCCCTTCCTGTCTGACTCCCCACATTCTCACAGGGCAAGAGTCTGGCAACCATTCAGTGTTCTTGTCTCCACCCATAAGCCCAGCCTCATTGCCTCCCATCTCTCTGGACCTGTGTTTTTGAGTTGTCCCCTCTGTGTCTCATCTTAAGTCTCTCCTTCACTGGTGATTCTGCCTCTGAAATTTGCAAACATGTTCAAAACCCTCTTCCATTCTCCATCCTCCACTTCAACTCAACATCATCACCATTCATTCCCTCTCTTTCACCTCACAGCCATTCTTCTTGAATAAATTTCTACACATTATCTCAACTTTCTTAACCTCTCACAACTCTTTTTTTTTTTTTAATTTCATGGTAAGTTCATTATTTGTATTGCCCACAACTCAAGTCAGTAGGAAATATTTACATACCAGCAGAAGTTTATGAGCACACCAGCCCATTTTAACTGTGCCTTCCAAGTAGACCACCTTTTTGTGCCCTCTCAACTAAATCTCTGGTAGTGTCCTTGAAACTCTAGGTTGGAATTGATTGTTCATAGTCTTGTCTTTCATACTGGAATGTGGACTGTCTGAGAACCATTACTACATCTTCCACGTTTCTGTATCTCTGTCACTTAATACAGTAGTTAGGAACATGATGAATGATTAAATGTGTATTGAATGAATAACTAAGTGAGCACAAATTTGCTTTTAATTAATTAGATGTCATATACATAAGATAATCTATTTTTCATGTAATGGAATATTAAAATAGTATACATGAATATATTTAGGAATAAAATTTAATTATATAAATGGCTTTTGTCTGGTTTTTCAGATTATGTGAGGAATTTGAAAAGATATCTGAAAAAGCTCTTAGCACACCTCCAAATACAGCAGAACTAATGGAAATGAAGGTATTGTTTATAATCTCTGTATAGTCATATGTGTGAGTAAATTGTTTTTCTTATTTTTCCCAGTTTTTTATAATTACTGACATGATATATAGTAACAAATCACTCCAAAAGTTAAAACAGAGGCTTAAAATTGTAAGTTACACACATACACTCTCTCTCTGTTTCTCTCTGTCTGTCTGTCTCTCTCTGAAGCTTGGTGATGCACGCTGGATACTCCTAGATGGTTCTGACTTAGATCAACTAGTTCTCAGATGGATTGACCATTATCATTATCTTCAGTAACTTTCTTCTGCTCCACTTTCCTCTCAAACTTCAGCAGTCTCACCTGCGTGTGTTTTCATGGAGTGATAGAGACAGAAAAGCAAGCCCAATTGTACATATGGTTTTTAAGTTTCTACTTGTGTCAGAATAGCAACTAACCTATTGACCAAAGCAAGTCACATGGCCACAGAGTCTGTGAGAGGACACTCTAAGACTAGATAGTGGAAGAGGTGAAATATTGGAGTTATTAGTGCAGTCGTCTGTCTACAAGGATCTTTTTGAGAGCACTATTAATAATCATTACTACGCTAACAGGCATAAACCAGGGCTGTCTTGGGAAACCTGAAATATGTGGTCATCCTTCATTTCTTAAACCAATGAATGTTTAATCCTTAAATAATGTTTTGCTCTGTTTTCTATAGATTATCTTTTATTCTATCATATATTAAACATTTCTGTGGTAGTTTGCTGAAAAATATTTTGAGCATAGGACTTATGGTACTGAAAATATTAGATAAGTCTCCTATGCTTGAGGTCTGCCTGATGGTGAATAAAATAATATAAGACACCTGGCTAATCATCTTTTCCATTTGTGTAACGTTAAGCTTTTATAGGAGTTTTTTTTCCTTTTCTAGCAGTCGCAAGATCCAAAATAGACCTTGTGTTTCTAGATTTTAAAATATTTAAGCAAACCCAGCAAAACACGTAAAATCATTCAAAAGTTTGTATAGGTAAGAAATTACAAAAGGAGTTCATATGATTATGTACATTAAATTAATCACTTAAATAAAATTTTATTAAAATCATTAGAACCATCTTTTATATATCAGCCTCTGTATATAATTCCTCTATTTCCTTTTCAAGTATTTATACTTGGATTGGGGCTCTTGGCACCTGAATGTATGTGTGTGTATCAAATACAAACATACCTATTGTATTTTTTTTAGAATCTTTTATATTTTATGTTAGTTCTTGTAAAAGTGATATTTTAATATGAATGATTTTCAAGGTAGCTAGAGAGATCCATAGCTGGAAATTCCTTTGAAAAATAATGAATATTGAGTATGAAGAGTGTTACTTATTTACGCCCTTAGCCATCACTGGAATTATGTAGGAACTTGGAGCTATTTGGTGTGAATTTCTGTTTATAGCAACATTTAACAGAATTAGCAAATAGGGCTCACTACTGATGTTATATTTCTGTATCTTGAAAAAGTTTATTTCTGTAAGGTCATAAACATCTCATTTTACTCAATACAGAAGTCAGTCATTTTTTATCAGTGAGAGGAAATAAAAATCCAGTTGTTTGACTGCTTAGAAAGCTGATTAACCAAATTGCAACAATGTATTTTCAATTAGACCTTTATTTGGATTTGCAACAAAAAAACAGCCTAATTAGAATGACATATGGAAAGATTTCAAGACAATGTCTTTTTTTTTAACTGAAAGATAATTGCTTTACAGTATTGTGCTGATTTCTACCAAATATCAACATGAATCAGCCATAGATTTACCCATGTCCCCTCCCACCTCCCTCCCTATCCCACCCCTCTAGGTTGTTACCGAACCTCAGTTTGAGTTCCCTGAGTCATACAGCAAATTACCATTGGCTATCTATTTTACATATGGTAATGTATGTTTCCATATTACTCTCTTTTTCTCTTTATTTATAAAAGTGAAAAATAATATGGAATTGTATGAAATAAAAGTTCCTCTATTCCATAATTTCTTTCTTTGAGGGTAATGGTTCTCTCCAATTGTGTGTGTGTGTATGTAGATAGGTAGATAGCAGAGTGACAAAAAGGAAGAGCAGGAGAGAGCTGGTTATAAGAAATTTAAAAGAACTTTAAAAGCATTAAAAAAAGGTACTTACTTCCTGGACAGGGAGATATGGGGTATAACATAGGTTGGTATAAGTAATTGCCAGTTTTCTCATTTTTCTGTAGGGTAGTAGGTTTCCTTCACCATTTATATTTTTAAGATATACGCATAAGTTAATGGTTCAAAAGAACTTTGAGAGAACCACATGTATATATGTACATACACATGGGCACTTCCATGTGCATGCACATGTGTACACACACACACACACACACACACACACACCTATATATTCACCCACTCACACAAAAAGAGATCTGCTTTTGCAAAAATACAATCATTACTCCTACAAATTATTTTATTCACTTAATAGTGTACCTTCTCTGTACTTCTACTAAGTAAATAGGCCTCTTAGTTTCTTCCAAAATCAATAGCCAATTACTTCAGTACAATATATTAAATGATTTGTCATTTCACTCCTGATTTGAAATGCCTCTTTTTCAACAGTACATCTCCATACATACTTAAATCTATTTCTGAGCTCTATTCTTGTCCATTCTCTACTCTTGAAGCCAAACAGGAACTGTTTTAAATTACTGCATCTACAGTGCATTTTGCTGTTTAGCAGAGCTAGTCTCTATCATTTCCCTTTTTCATGATTATCTTTGCCTTCCCAAGTATTTGGGTTTCCTTGATGGCTCAGAGGGTAAAGTGTTTGCCTGCAATGTGGGAGACCCAGGTTCGATCCCTGGGTCAGGAAGATCCTCTGGAGAAGGAAATGGCAACCACTCCAGTATTCTTGCCTGGAGAATCCCATGGACAGAGGAGTCTGGTAGGCCACAGTCTATGTGGTTGCAAAGAGTTGGACATGACTGAGCGACTTCACTTCTTTCTTTCTCAAATATTTACTCTTGAGTACTTTCAGAGACTTAGAATCATATCAAATTTAGTTTCTTTTAATACCCTTGCAATTTTGATCGAAATTGCATTGACTTTCTAGACTGGAGGAGAAACTGTTAGTCACTCAGTCGTGTCTGACTCTCTGCGACCCCATGGACTGTAGCTCACCAGGCTCCTCTGTATTTCTGTGGAATTCACCAGACAAGAATACTGGAGTGGGTTGCTATTTCCTTCTCCTGAGGAATGGCTTCCTTCATAGCTCAGTTGGTAAAGAATCCACCTGCAATGCAGAAGACCCCAGTTCAATTCCTAGGTTGGGAATATCCCCTGGAGAAGGGATGGGCTACCCACTCCAGTATTCTTGGGCTTCCCTTGTGGCTCAACTGGTAAAGAATTTTAAATAGTAAAGTAACATGTTAAATAAAACTAATTGTTTTTGAAATTTAAAATCTGTTCTGTTTTTGGGGGGTATAAACTAGAATTCTGCCAAACTGTTGCTTATATATACTATCTTGTAACATGCTTTCTTGAGATATTTTTGTGTTCTAGAGATGAAGATTCTTACAGATGTGATACTGGGGACTGTGAAAGTGAAAGTCACTCAGTTGTGTCTGACTCTTTGCGACCCCATGGGCAGATTCTTTACCAGCTGATCCACAAGGGAAGTCCACTGGGGACTAAGGAAATCGGCCTGCAGTGCAGAAACCCTGGGTTCAGTCTCTGGGTTGGGAAGATCCCCTGGAGAAGGGAAAGGCTACCCACTCCAGTATTCTGGCCTGCAGAATTCCATGGACTGTAACTATGGGGTCACAAAGAGTTGGACACAACCGAGTAACTTTCACTTTCTCTAGGGATCGAACCTAGGTCTCCTGCATTGCAGGCAGATTCTTTACTGTAGCCACCATTTACATCTTTATAATGTTATGTCTTAATATGTATTTCAATATTTGGTGCTTTAAAAATGTCCCTCAATGAAGTACTGTAGTCTTCCTAATAGGTTTAGCACATTCCTTGTTAAATTTGTCTATAGTTATATTTTAGTTTTTTGCTCAGCTGTGTCTGACTCTTTGTGACCCCGTGGACTATAGCCCACCAGGCTCCCCTGTTCATGGGATTCTCCAGGCAAGAATACTGGAGTGGGTTGCCAAGTCCTCCTCCACAGGATCTTCCCAACCCAGGGATCGAACCCTGGTCTCCTGCATTGCAGGCAGATTCTTTACTGTCTGAGTCACCAGGAAAGTCCATATTTTAGTTTTTATAACTAAAGTCTTGCTGCACTTTTGTCCAATGCAGATTTGCAATTTTACATTTGTTAACAATGGTTATGTGACTGTCTCCTCCACTAAACTTTAAGCTCTCTGAGGGCAAAGCCCAGGTCTGTTTTTGTCACACTGAATTGCCAGCACTTGGCACAGTATCAGACATACAGTAGGTGCCACAAAATGCTATTCTGAAAGAATTAATGGTATCACTCAGCGTCTGCTTCTTATGTTCCAGAGAACTACAGCATTCCTTGGTTTTCCAGTGGTTTTTGGCTGTTGTTTAGTATTTCTGTCTCCCCCCCCAACCCCTGCTCTGTCAGTAAAGGTTTTCAGGAGGGATGAGAAGCAGACTGTGCTGTAGTCTCCTATTTAAACCAAAAGTCTGTCCTAACAAGTCTGTACATATTTATGCAATGTATTTCTGCAGGCTATTTTTTGACATGAGCTATTCCTTAAAATGCCATCTGTAATTTTTTTCCCCTCAGGCTTATATTCAGAAAGTAGAGACAGTTGATATGGTTGAACTGGGACAAAGATTGGTGGATTCTAAAAACTGCCTCACCTTCCTCATTGAGTGTACCAACTTTTCCCCAGCTGACATTAGGCTAAATAATAATGTCTTCCAGTGGTATGGAAGAATGGAAGAAATTTTTGATGAACATAGGAAAATCATTAAGGAGAAAACAGAACAATATCAAGAAGGTCTTAAGGTAGGCATCGTGGATATTTTAAATTATTTTCATTTTCTGGAAATATTTAGCTTCCTACATAGCACTGTCAGCGCCTCTATTTCACAGTTCACATGTCTTAGCTCTCTCTTCCCATTAATCTTAGTAGAAGATAGTATGCATATTGGATGAATGTGGCATCATTTCTTGATTTTTCAAGGGAGAAAACTTTTTAATATACTGCCCACAAATGACCATTAATAAAAATATTATCTTACACAGTTTATAGTATTCTCTTGAGTTTACTTTTGTTAAGGCCAAAGCTCCCTTGGTGAGGTATGCCTTCACACTGTGTAATCGCCAACTTGCCTAAGTACTCCACCAACTCTAATGTTCAGTAATTTGAACGTTTTGTGTGTGTCCTACAAACAAGATGCTTTGTGGTTCGCCCTGTCTGTCCAGCCTCATCTCCTACCTCTTCCCACTCCTTGCTCTTGTCTCTTCAGTAGCCCTGAGCAACTTCTGGTACCCACTCTCCTACACCTCCCATCTCTTGCCCACACTCTCCATTTCTTCTTCTTCTTTTTAATGTTTGTTATTCACTTGCTTGCGCTGGGTCCTCATTGCTGCACAGGCTTTTCTCCAGTTGCAGTGCACAAGCTTCTCACTGTGGTGGCCTCTTGTTGCAGCGCACAGACTGCACGATGCACTGGCTTTGGCAGTTGTGCACACGGGCTCTGGAGCACAGGCTCAGTAGTTGTGGCACATGGGCTGAGTTGCTCTTAGCACGTGGGAGCTTCCCAGTCAGGGATCGAACCCGTGTTTCCTGCACTGGCAGGCAGATACTTATCCACCGAGTCACCGGGGAAGCCCCACACCCCCCATTTCATCTGGAGTGCCCCACTGTCCCTCACACACGCCTGTCTATCCTGCAAAGTCCTTGACTTCCAGAGAAGCCCTTTCAGTCAGACCTCAGTGCTGCTTCTCCTCTCCTCCCATGGTAGTTGTAACACATCTCCATTGGGCTAATTATATTATTATTTTCAGTTTTTTCTCCCACCAGTTGGTCACCTCTTTGATAGAAGGACTTTTGTTTTTACTTTTTCTCTATTTTTTAACCCTCCTGGCTAGCACAGTGCCTGACACACAGAAATGCCATCAGTGCTTCACAGCTATGATCTGAATAAGTGACACCGTATTTTCAGTCTCATTTTGCAGATGAAGAGACTTAAGGTTCCCAGGTGAAGGTGAACAGACTTGTTTCAAGTCAGCCAGTAGAGCTGTTCTTTGATAGCAAGCCTAGCCTCTGTCTGCCACACTATAGCAAATACAATTTATTGGCAGAATATGTTTGGAGCATAAAATATAGACTTAAAAATTTCTTAATCCTTCATTTTAAACTGTTAGGGTATATTTAAGTATTTATTTCTGTTTTACATTTAGGCCACTTCAAAATTTTTTAAAACCTGTAGAAAACATTATGAATATTAGATGCTTATGCTACAATATAATAGATTCTTAGGAAATCACTGGGTGACCCAGAATTATCTATACTTTGTGGTAATGTATACCATTCTACAAACTATACTTCACATTAATGAATTTTTCTTCTCATTTTCCTTCTCTCACTGGGCCAGAGCAATAAATTGCCCAGGAAACTAAAGAGGACAGAAATCAACCTAGATAATCTATAAAATATAAAATTATTTTTAATAACCTAGATTTGAGTTTTGAGTGTTTTATTAAGAGCTCTTAAGAACCATTTAATTTGGAATGTCTTTCCAATGACAATTTTGTAAGAAACCTCTCATTAAAAAAACACACACGTTTGTTTTACACTGGAGGGGTTTAGTTTTTAGGCTTTTAAATCTGTATATATTTTTCTTTTCTTTATTTCCTGTGAAGTGAACTCATGGGGACAAGAAAAATAAATTCAGAATGCCTTGTTTTAGCATTACTAATTGAAGAGATATCTAAATATTAGAATGCAAATAAAGAAATTCAGTTTTTTCCAGTTAGTAAAAAATGCTGCAGTTGCCTTTATAAGTCTTTAAAAAATTGGAGTTCTCTTAGTCCCATACTTGATTATCATGAGATTTTTTTTCAAGTGAATATATATTAGCATACTAAAGAATACCATTGTTTGTTCTTATACATTTTATTAGTTAGAATTTCTTACATTGATGATAAGAGGGGTAAACTTTCTCTGATTTATGAATTATAGGAATTTTAACCCATTAGTTTTAAATCCAGACTCTTAAAAATTCTACATGTTTTGGATCCCAGTCATCTTCAAGATCGTCCCTTTCTTTATATTTTGCCAGTGATGAAGTGTAATAATTCTGATAACCCTTATAAATTCCAAAACTTTCTCTTGATGCTTACGGGTTTTTACTCTTAAAAATAGTAACAAAAAATTGTTTTTTATTAGTTACGGTGTGAACGGTTTGTGGAGGAATTGGAAAGTTACGCTAAACAGTCAGAAGAATTTTACTCCTTTGGAGATCTTCAGGATGTACAACGGTACCTGAAAAAGGCTCAGACACTGAATGGAAAGTTGGATTTAGCAGCAGACAAGGTATAATTTAAAAATTCTTCTAGGCTGAATTAGTTCAACAGAAAGAGCATTTGACTTTGTATTGGGCATTCACCTTTAAGAAATGGATTCAAAGAATTTAATGACATTTAATTAGAGATTAACATATATGGCACAAATAGATTTTATAGCCGTGCTTCAGAGAGAAGCAACATTGCTGTTTTCTATTGATAGTGATAACATTTTAGGGGCCTTCCTCTTTTATTTTACAGATAGAGTTGTATGTGCATCTGCTTTTGAAGTTGTATTTTGTGTCACTTGATCATTTACATTATGTGATAGCGCCTGGTTACTGTTTAGATTTCCCACCTTCATGGAAGCCAGCTTAGAGTTCATGGCTGTGTTTCAATGGTCCATTGTTTTCTCCCATCAAGCCACTTTGTTTCCAATACCACTATCTCGGAAACCAGTTTTCTCAATTAGAAGCTGGGTGGGAAAAGCCATACTCTTTGCCATGTAAGATGTTTGAAATTTTTAATTATATTTTTTTATAAAAAGGGTAAACAGAAAAACGGGCTTCTGTGGTGGTTCAGTGGTAAAGAACCTGTCTGCCAATGCAGGAGATGCGGGTTCAATCCCTGGCTTGGGAAGATCCCCTGGGGCAGGAAATGGCAAGCCACTCCAGTATTCTTTCCTGGGAAATCCCATGGGCAGAGAGGCCTGGTGGGCTACAGCCCATGGGGTTGCAAAAGAGTCAGACACAACTTAGCAACTGAACAACAAAATATGAAAACAGACCATATTACGATTCTCTAACATTTCTAATATATTGCAAGATTTTGATATTTTAGTTCAGGTAATTAAAGCGTTTATAGTAGTCTCAGATGTGTAAATATATGTTGAGAAAAGAAACATTGTAGTTTTTTTAAAATTGATGCCACTGAAATTTTAAGTAACATGCATAATTTGCATATCTAGCTCACTCTTTTCAAATCAGTAGATTACTCCTGTATACCCCCTACATCCTTACAACTTCACTACTTTACTAAGAGGAAATTAATGCTTTCTTTGCATCTCTTATCCTACTTACCTTTAAGACCCAGCTTCAGTTGTAACTTCTCTACAGGAGCATCTATGATTGTGCTATTTCAGAAGGCTCTCTTGTCTTTGAGTGATAGCATTTAAAAAAAATATACTATTCAGTTTATATTAAATGGCTACTGTTCTAAGGCATTTCTTCTGTTGCTTATTTAATAAGTAACTGGTATTTAACTCAACTGGATTACTAACTCCTTGAAATTGGCACTTTGCAATATACTTTTTTTCTATTTTCCATAGTACCTAACACAATGCTGTGTGTTTAAAAGTATTTAAATTCTTATTAATTAATAAAAGAAGCTATTCCTCAGTATATCTGGATGGGCAGAGACTTCTTTATATGTATAAATTTACTATTTTAACTAACTTAAGAAGTCACTGTTCTCTGAAAACTGTAATAAAAAATAGGAACAGAAAAAATGAACAAACAAAATACCTAGGAAAAAGAGATTATTATTTTCCAGGCATGGCCTAATTTTAGTTTACCTTCAGCATTTGATGAGAGATTTTGGGGGGTCACATTGGATATATTTTTAAAACCTAATGTTGAATATCATTCCCTTTCAGAGTAGTGTGTTTAATACTTGTCCTTCCAGATTGAGCAGTTTAATGCTGAAGAGGAGGCATTTGGTTGGCTACCTTCAATATATCCTCAGCGTAAAAAAATCCAAGATGGTTTGAACCCTTATCTCCGTCTCTATGAAACTGCTGTAGAATTTAGCACCAAATATAGAGCATGGACAGAAGGACCATATAACAAGGTGAATCCAGACCAAGTAGAAACAGACGTTGGAAATTACTGGAGAGGACTCTATAAGCTGGAGAAAACCTTTCACGATTCTCCCAATGCGTTGGCAATGACCAAAAAAGTAAGAGCAAAGGTGGAAGATTTCAAGCAGCACATTCCTCTCATTCAAGTGATTTGTAATCCTGGTTTGCGCCCCAGGCACTGGGAGGCCATGTCCAGCATCGTTGGTTATCCGCTGCAGCCAGCAGATGATTCCACTGTCTTCTCTTTCTTAGATATGAATCTGGAGCCATATTTAGATAGGTTTGAGGGTATTAGTGAAGCAGCTAGCAAAGAATATTCTCTCGAAAAGGCCATGGAGAAGATGATTAATGAATGGGATGCAATGGAATTTGTCATTCTTCCTTATAGAGAAAGTGGGACATCTATTTTGTCATCAGTTGATGAAATTCAGATGTTGTTGGATGACCACATTATTAAGACACAAACTATGCGAGGATCTCCCTTCATTAAGCCTTATGAAAAGCAAATGAGGTAACGTGATATTTTTATGACAGTGTTTGTAGTATGTTATCAAAATTATCACTCATATATAATATACAGTTCTTTTTGAAAATTGAGTCTGCACTGTATACTTAATATTTTAAATAGTACATTGAAAGGGATATTAACCTTTATTTCTTTTAGAAGAGTCTATACTTTTGCTATCATCTATATTTAGGGCAAAGGTAGTAGACAGTGTCCAGATATATTCTTTTTTATTGCCCACAGTCTGATCTCATATATTTGATGCTCAAAAATAATCTTGTGCCTATGAACATAGTTTATAGAACATATAAACAATAAATTGAAGATATTATGTATTTTTCCAGACTAATTAGTTTGGTGTAGATGACCCTTATCCTGTCAATTTTTTTCAGTTTTTGTAATCTGTATTAAGCAGTTTATATTTTACCTTAAAAAAGAGTAAATCCAAATCAGACTGCCATCTTTATTGTGAATTTACATGGCAAGGGAAAGCTATATGCTTGGAGATATCAGCCTCTGGTTATGGGTACATTATCCTAAACCTGAGCTTGCCCAGCATTTGTTGTTGGCTCAGTCTCTGATTGCTCTGCCTCCTGCCCAGCTTGCTCCAATGTGTTCATCAAGAGTAATTTTTGAACTTCTTTGAAATTGGCACGTCTAGATTCTATTTTTAAGAATTATGCATGAGCTCATTAGCTAGTAAGAAATTTTCTGCATTAGCATGGATTAGATAGAGAGAGAGAGAAGAGCACCAGAAGGAAGCAAAGGCATTCATTTCCTTGTGTGAAAGACAGATTTATTGATGAACATGGAAAGGAAAGGCATTTTTAAAAGACATTTTAAAATGCCTGCTGACTTTTTGAACTCCTATATACATTTCTTGGTGTTTATAGTCTAAAATTACAGATCGCCACTTATAAATGATGAGTAATGTATTAATCTACACATAAAGCCATCCCATATCTAAGTTTTGTTGCCTTTAACCAATCATTCTTCTTTATGGCTGTGTTATCTCATAGCATAGTGATAACAACTGTCTAGGTTCAAATCTGGCTCTTTTGTTCATTAGCTTGATGCTTACCTCTATGTACCTTAATATCCCTACTGGTAAATAAATATTACATTCTGGACCCTGCCTCTGAGGGTTGTTGTGAGGATAGAGCAAATACACACAAAGACCTTAGAACTGTGATTGTAAAATTGTTAGTTTATGCTATAATTATAATATTTATTCTTAAGGAAATTTAGTCATTTTTCCCTCTGTATTTATAAATGAGCCAATAATTCATTTTAATTCAAAAATGCCACACTAATATATGGGGTCACAAATAGCCAGACACGACTTAGCAACTGAACAGAACAGAATATACTTATGATTGTGTAGAATTTTCTTTAAATGCCTGTTATATCTTATCAATTGAATATTTTCTCTTGGAAAGATAGCTGTTATGGGTCCAAATTTTTTAAAAAATGAAAAAACAGAATTCATTCATCCAGAATGAATCTTGGATGTAATTACCTTTCCTAAGAAGAAGTTCAGAGTGCCTTTGATTGAGAATACCATTACTATCTCCAAAATCTCATTCTTAACTCATACTCTTTGGCACGGAATTGGATTGCAGAAAGGTTTATTGAGATGACATATATAGAAACCAATCCGTTTGTAGATAGGTGCATTTGTATTAGCATAAATGTTGATGCTATTATTTAGATACAGACTTTATAGAGCCCATCTAGTGATTTATCTTTGATTGTAGGTAGATGAATGGAAATTGGCATAACAACATTGCATGTACTGTTAACAGTCTAGTTTTGAGTTTTATTGTGTGAAACATTTCTTGATTTGCTTTTGATAAGCACCACTGTGTTTTGCTCCTCAGGGAGTGGGAGGGCAAGCTCCTGCTGCTTCAGGAGATTCTGGATGAATGGCTCAAGGTCCAAGCCACGTGGCTGTATTTGGAGCCCATTTTTAGTTCTCCAGACATTATGTCTCAAATGCCTGAGGAAGGGAGGCGATTTACAACGGTGGATAAAACATGGAGAGATATAATGAAAAGTGTCCTACAAGTAGGTACAAATCCGTGAGAACATGATTACTTTGTTGAAGTAACATTTTTTCCAAAACAATCCAAGTAAGCCATTGTCTTTCCCCTACATGTCTAATATCCCACATTAGATATTATTTTAGAATCCCAGGAGCAAGAAACATCAAAAGGAAAATAGGTGTTCTGTCCTGATTACTTCTTGAGGTCCAAATTGAACTTGCATCATTTAATGACAGTGGTTCTAGCAGTGGTTCTTACCAGATGCTCTGGTAGAAAGATAGCAACGCATACCCAGCATGGGGTGTCCTGTCTATTCTCTGGCTCCCACATTATGGCTGCACCACCTCTGAAGTGCTCTGCGGTGAGAAAGAAAGCAGCATGCCAATCACTCAATCAAGAAGTTTCTCTGTAGGGACTTAAAAAGAAAGAGCTGCAAAGATATATATATATATATATCTATATCTCTCTCTCTCTAAAGATACAAACAAAATGCAGTCTATCAATCAAGCAACGCACAGATACAGTGGAGAAATTATACTTTGAGAGAATTTAATGAAAACCAGTAACACTCAAGAAAGTATGGTTTACATTCAGTTCAAAAGACATGCCTGCAAAGCATAGTTTGTGTGTTAGTGGATGTTAAGATTAAAATAGAAGAAATATTAGTTATTATATCATTAAATGAATGTGAATTTCTCTATTGGTATTTTGATCAAATATTGATACAAGTTTATTATAAAGTAGGGAGAGGATTATCTTAAATTTTTTTCTATCCTAAAATGGAAATATGTTTATTTTTATAATTTAAACTTTTAAAATTGTGACTATAATCCTAAATGTTGATAATATTGTAACAATGACAACTATATGATTTGGTAGGAAAATATCCCATAAGATGGACATGGGTCTGTTTATTTAATAAGTTTATTTTATGTAATAATACTTGAAGCAAAACATTGTATAAACCAAAATTTTGTAGAATTAATCCCATTGGAATTCCATATTTAAAGAACCTACTGATAAGTCACATTTTTTTTATTCATTTCTAATTAATTTGCTTTGTAAATTTAGCTTCTCCTTTTATATATTGTTTCCTTACAACATGGAAAAATCCTTGTAACATGTATATGTTTTTGTTTGGAAGAGGATGATGTTGCCCCCCATTTTCGTTGCCCCCCCCAAAAGAATAAAGCAGATGCTTGTATTCTTCTAGTTAATATAATTTTAAAAGTTAAAAAAAATTTTTTGGCATTTGATCAAAATAAGTCGCTTAGTCGTGTCAGACACTTTGCAACCCCATGGACTGTAGCCTACCAGGCTCCTCTGTCCATGGTATTTTCCAGGCCAGAGTACTGGAGTGGATTGCCATTTCCTTCTCCAGGGGATCTTCCCGACCTAGAGATTGAACCCAGGTCTCCCGCATTGCAGGCAGACGCTTTACTGGCTGAGCCACCAAGGAATCCGAATCAGGCATTTCACCAAAATGCTCTTCAAAATTCATATTGCTAAGAAAATTTAATAGTTCAATGCCTTGAAAGAGCAGCTATACTGAGACTAGTAATAATGGAAACAGACTTTTAATTCTATAAAACTGCTGAATTAAAAACATATTAACAAAAAAGCATTACTTACTCTCATTCCCAAATAAACAGTTTTCTTTGCATGACACTTCATTTACTTTTGCTATAAGTTTTGATTATCTTCCTCAACTTTCTTTACATTTTCTTTTTTTTTTCAGTATGTTAGCATCAGGACAGCTTTTGTCTATACTCTCCAAAGCCTTAAAATAAACCTAAGTCCATATTCTCTTAGGAAGGCTAATGAGGATGATCTGTACAATCCAGAGGTCACTGGATTAAGTGCTTGGTACAAAAAGTCATCACTTTCACCCTTCAGTTCAGTTCAGTCGCTCAGTCGTGTCCGACTCTTTGCGACCCCATGAATCGCAGCACACCAGGCCTCCCTGTCCATCACCAACTCCCGGAGTTCACTCAAACTCATGTCCATCGAGTTGGTGATGCCATCCAGCCATCTCATCCTCTGTTGTCCCCTTCTCCTCCTGCCCCCAATCCCTCCCAGCATCAGGGTCTTTTCCAATGAGTCAACTCTTCACATGAGGTGGCCAAAGTATTGGAGATTCAGCTTTAGTATCAGTCCTTCCAATGAACACCCAAGACTGATCTCCTTTAGAATGGACTGCTTGGATCTCCTTGAAGTCCAAGGGACTCTCAAGAGTCTTCTCCAACCCTACAATTCAAAAGCATCAATTCTTCAGTGCTCAGCTTTCTTCCCAGTCCAACTCTCACATCCATACATGACCACTGGAAAAACCATAGCCTTGACTAGACGGACCTTTGTTGGCAAAGTAATGTCTCTGCTTTTGAATATGCTATCTAGTTTGGTCATAACTTTCCTTCCAAGGAGTAAACATCTTTTAATTTCATGGCTGCAATCACCATCTGCAGTGATTTTGGAGCCCCCCAAAAATAAAGTCTGACACTGTTTCCACTGTTTCTCCATCTATTTCCCATGAAGTGATGGGGTTTCTAAATGTCCTTTTAGAACTATGCCAAGAGAAAAGGCTCAGAGGTTAAAAACAATGTAAATGATATTATTAATATAAATGGCTTGATTGAGGTTGTTTTGATTCCTTATGGCATAAACATGAAATAATTTTATGTTTTGGTATCTTCTCCCAACTATGCTTGGCCAAAGGCTGTTTCTCACTGGGAAAGGCTCTCCTACTGAAAGTTCAGTGTAATTCCAGAATTTTCCAGCCACTTTTGGTTAGGATAATTTTGCCTTTGAAGACTGAGCTATACCTATTTGAGAACCTCAGTCTCATGTTATATTTAGAGCTCTTCTCTTCCACATAGTCAGGTACACCTGAGGCCTCTTTGGAGTGTGTGGGTGGGGACTGTGCTGTCCTGCACTGCTTTTCTCTTTCCTATTCTTATCACCAGGTACTGGGACAGGGAGGAGGTATGGATGAGGTAAAGGGAGGGGGAGAAAGTAGAAAGAGGAAAGGAAAAAAATAAAGGGAGAAAGAAAAATTCACTGGTGTAACTGATCCAGCCAAATTATCTGCTCTTTTTGTTGGTGGTCATGATTTGGATGACATCATGTCTCTGATGCCCTCGCATTGTGCCTTTACTCTTGGTCATCACAACTGGTCTAGATTTTTGACCAACTATGGGCAGGTGAAGTCCACAGATTAACTCGTAGTGCACAGGTTAAGACCCGGACAAGTTCTGGTTGCCAAGAGATTCTACCTTGAGCATCTCCCCTAGGTTTTGTCATCCTTGGCTTCATCTTCACACTGATTGACCAGTGATGGCTTTTGCCACGTTCTTCTCATATGTATTTTGCCCCATGCTACAGCAGTATTTCACAGGTTTGTAGCCCTTAATTCCACCTGGGGTCTGCAGCACGTGGGATCCATCTTCTCTACCTCTTAGTAACCTTGAGCACATGGCCCTTACCTCTCTGGTCATCCCACCACACCACCTTCTCCCAGAGCCTTTTTTTGTTCTGATAGCACTGGAGCAGGTCAGCATACTGGTGATAGCACAGACTTCTGGATGAAGACATTAGCCTTCTGTCTTTACATGCACTTGAAAAGTTTTCTAGGGGCTCTCTGAGAAGAGAGAATGTGGGAACTAATATGGGAACAACAAATTGCCTATCATTTGGAGTTGAAAGAAGTGGATGATCATTTGCATTTATCCAAATATTACTTTTGATCCACATGAATCTTTTTTATTTCCTGAGTTCAGTTCAGTCGCTCAGTTGTGTCTTACTTTTTGTGGCCCCTTTCATACAAGGCAGGAAAAGACACTCTTGAAATTCTCCCCAAACTTTTTCCTTTTATAGTCTAACCCCATCTCAATAAATATGAACACTACTCTTTCTGTTTTTCAGGCCAAAATCATATTTTTGGCCATTATTTTTTGGTCATTATTTTTCTTTTTCCTTTTACTGTCATAAATATGACTTGGCACCAAGTATCTCACCAGTTTCTAGGGAGCTCGAAAGCTAAAAATTATGTCTTCCAAACTCCTTAACAGCTAAGTTTCTGGAAATAAATTTGATTTTGATGGTTAGGTGGGGATTTGGAAGGCATACAACAGCCATCTTCTTGCCATTTTAGCTATTTCTGCTGTCAAAAAATGTCTCTTTTTTTTCCTTTTCTTAAATGTCTGGCCACCAGTTTGATGGGTACTTAAAGATGATGATGATGGTGGCTTCCTGACCCTGCTCTCTGATCCTAGAATCACAGCCACCACGGTGTGTTTTTGAATGCAGTTGTCCCACTGGTGGTGTCCTTTTGTTCTTACTGGGGCAGAAATAACCCTTCCGGAAGATCAGTTCCACAGGGTTCTCAGAGTTTTTCTGGAAAACCAGACTGGAGTGTGCTCCCTTAGACCTTTTAGTGATTTTTTAATCACTTAATTCCCTATGTTAAATTTCGTTTTTGCTTAATTACCTAGAAAGATCCTGCACTGAATTCTGAATACAGGTATCAAAACCTCAAAGTTGGGATCTAGGATTGTCTACCTGACCCACTTGGGCTTTAGGGTGGTTAAAATCTAGTTACCATCTGAAAGTGGAACACTGGTGGTACCTAGCAGGCGGGGCAAAATTCCCTTACTCAAATTATGCTACTAGTCTCGTGAAGTGAAGAGTCTGTTTCACAAGCAATGCTTTGGTGGACCAAGTGGCTGCTGGAACAGGTCAATACAGTACAAATTTGAAATACAAGGGATGTGAGATGGGCGGAATTTTTTCTAAAACCCTGGGAAAACTAAAGAAATGGTCTAATTAAAGGCTTAAATTCTCTGCTCAAGATATGGTCAGAGGATTAAGATGCTTCTATGATTGCCCTCAGAGAGCCTCTTAATTCTCATAGCTACAGTTCTGACATAGCCAAAAATGACAGTCTGATCCAGCAGGTTGCCAAATTACAATGTAATTTAATTCACAGCCTTGTCAGATCTGTTCTGCGAACGATAATTTCCTTATTGGGAAAGAGTGGGATGGTGAGAACTAAGAATTGGGGATATTTGAGGGAACTTGATGAACTCTGGTTGCCCTGACTCTCACACTGAGAGCTTCCCTTGCCAGAAGCCTTTTCAGAATTCTAAGGAGTGTGGGAGGTATTGTATTGTAATAGTGCTTGTCTGGGGAGAACCAAAGTTAGATGCAGTCTAATGGACTGATGTGACTGCACTTACCAGACATTCATGTTTCAATGAGCTAGTCACGGAGATGTGAGTCATTCTGTTTACTTACTTATTTCTGCCAAAACCTGCCTTAATAAGATTTAAACAAAGACTGGTTTATAGGTTTCTGCAAAATATGCTTGCATTATTCAGAAGCAAAAATTACAACCCCTCCCCACCTTAGGGGATTGACTCAAAGCGTAGTAGGAGGGGAATCCTTTCAGAGGGTACAACTTCAATTAATATTAGTTGTTTGGGTTTTTTTTGACCTTGCCTATAGAGATGGTCAGAAGTATGGATCTACATTGATCATAGTCAGTAGTAAGCAGTTTGCCTATATGATCAAGGACTTAGAAGAAACAAGATTGAAAGATTGGTAATAAGGAGATCTATCAGGAATCACAGAATGACTAGAATATGAGTATATTTGTGCTCCATGTAAATGTTTAATAAAAGGTAGTGCTGCCAAAGGAGGCACTTAATAGAGTTGACCAGTTGATCTGTTTGTGAATGTCAACCAGCATACGCCATTGTATGCACAGTGAGCTGTGAAATGGAAAAATCACATAATATATTGCCCAAACTGCAGAACTTCTGAAAGTCAGAGCAATTAATAAGTAAGCCAGGAAAGCAAGCATAAGCCAGAACTCTCCACATCAAACTGGGAATATGTGGTCACCCAGGCTACAAGCAAAGAAGTCATAATGGCAGAGATGGGAATTATGGAAATATTTGTCATCATGGGCTGTCCCTTACCCAACACTGCAGAGCATCCAAGCTGCCAACATCAGAAACAAACAAAATGCTTCTGACACAGGATCACACCTGAAGGGACCAGGCAGCCATTTAGAAGGAATTAAATACAGTGCACCTGTTTCAAAATAGAAGGGATCAGTGATTTGTCTGCACCAGAGGACTTTCCTTTCTTTTCCAAGTTTCTGCCAACACTGTCATTCATTGACTTACTGAATGACTTATTGTCTCAGTTTCCATACGATACTGCTTCTGCTATGGAATTCACATTACAGAGGAAATGAGGCAGTTGACTGATACTCTTTAAGATTTACAGATCCTAATGTGAACATTGACCTTATAAAAAGTGGAATGTCTCATGTTGAAGACTCAGTTGCTATATGAGCAGGAAGAAAAGAGCTTGTGAGTTTGGCATGCAGTTCTAGAGGATACATAGCCCATATTCTCAACCAGCTCCCATAGGCACAGTTCATGGATCTGGGAATTAAGGAGTGAAAATGATGTTGACTTTTCATACTAGTTCACCCAATAAACGACTCACAACAGTTCTGCTTCCCAACTTTTGGTCTTGCTAGTTGAAATATCTTAGTATCCAGGGGATAAATGCTTCTGTATGGGACATAGCAGTAGTTTCATTGAGCAGGAAGTTCTTGATTTACTCACTTTACCCTTTTACCTCTCTGTCCTTATAACTTTGCACCTTACTTACTCTATTCTAGCCACGCTAGCTTCCTTTTTTGAATCACACATGCCAAACATACTCCACCCTAGAACCTTGTACCTCCTGGACCCTGTTCTTCCAAATATCTGCAGAGCTGATCAGTGTCTTTGCTTCCTGGAGTCTTTTCTCAACTATTCCCTTTATAAAGAGGCTCACACTGAGCACCGTGTTTAAATTGAAACCTGCCTCTGCCTTTTCTGGCCATCCTGATGCCGCCTTTTCTTGTTTGCAGCATTCATCACCTTCTAACTGACTGTATGATGTATGAATTATTTTGTTATTTATCACCTGTCTTCTCTTGGAGGCTGGGGTCTTTGCTTTGTTCACAGTTGTGGCCCAAGCACTGAGATAGCAGGCTCTCCAAAAATATTTGTCCAGAGTGAATGAATAATTAAATTGAGATTGATCCTTGAATTATTGCTAGTTCTAAGAATTCTGAGTTCATTCTGAACAACCTTCCCTAAAAATTCAGTGTTAGATAAGTCCTGAGTCCTAAGAGCTGGAGTAATCCTAGAAACATCCTGCATCTTGAAAGGATTTCTATTTTTGGTGAGGTCGAAGGATCTGAAAGTTGTAAGAGAGCAGAAAGATCTACTTGGTGAATCCATGTTTCCTTTCTAATACTTAATAGGTTTAGTGAAGATCTGACCAGTTTTCTGTTGTCTAGGGGTTTCTGATTAGGAAGTTTATGCTTCTGGAAGTTTAGTGAACTGGCTTGAGCTTAATTCCATTAAGTGTACTTTCTATGCAGCCTCTCATGGCAGCAGTAATTAGAATGCCCTCTGTATACCCCCAATTAAAGTTTCGGGCCCTGATATCACCGGCGTTTGGTTTAGAAATGTAAATTAGCCAGTAGCTTATCATTTGAGCTGATGCGAGTGGTGATACTTGGGAAGCAAAAGAAGACACCTAAAATTTGTAGAATTATCCTTTAACCAAAAAAATATGGTAGTTAATAATTTCTTTTCCTCTCCAGAAGATGAAAAGTAATTAAAGTGTCAAAGGAGTTGCACTTAGTTTCACATTTCTGGTAGCTTCCTGTTTTAATATCTTACTGTTCTATCTTGACAGCATTAGCTAATGAGTTGGTACAGTAGGAAAACTTCAAAACTTTCTTTTGTTGGTACAGAAAAACTGAGTTGCTTTGTGTGTCTGTGAACTGAACTCATCCTCATTCACTCAGTCAGTCAACAGATATTTATGGAATGCTTACTCTGTACCAGAATGTTGTGGCAGTGCCAGTGTGGAACTTAAAGCCAGTTTTATTTCACTATGATAATTATCTCACCAGAAGGAAGGCAGTTTATAAAATGTTCATTTTAGCTCCATTGAATAGATAGCAGGGTGTAAGTGACTCGCTCCATCCATTCCCCCAGGGTAGTGTCTGTTTGTCTGTTTTTCTTCAAGAGGCATTTGTAGAAGGTGAAATGGAAAGGGTGATTTCGAGTGTATGTGTGTTCTAGGCACCATACTAGGTGCTTCCAATATTTTGTCTAATTTGACCCTCAACAACTTTGAGAGATGGCTTTTATCCCCATTTTAAAGATAAAGAGACAGAGGCTCCGGTTAAATGATCCAAGGTCACACAGGTAGTAAGAAGGATGTCGGTTAGGAACAAGGCTGTGATTTCCTTCATCAGATGCAGTTTCTATTCTGTTTACCTTCTCATGGAAAGAGAGTTCCTAGTCAGGATAATGATTACTTGTCTATATTTTTTTCTTAAGACCATATACCAAGGTACATAGGTTATCACATATATTCATTCAGAACTAGCATATTTGGTTCAGAGTCTTAAGCTGATCTAGATTAATAGGTTTCACCTGAGGAATTCAATAAAATTTTTTTCCTGCTCAAATGCTAAGTGTTTCCAGAAGTATTTCTTTTGTAATTATAATATTTAGGGAAAGAAATATGAACCGTTGTTTTAAATAACTGAATTTTTTAACTTTAAAATCTCCGATCTAAAATAGCAAATTGTGGTATATTCTTTGGCTGAAAATAAAACATTGTTAATTTGTGAAAGGAATTTTTCGCATTTATTAACAACTCTTTTTTTTTTCCCCCAACAAAGAAAAACATACTTCTCCAGAAGGTGGCACTCTAAGAACATCATTTTAGTTTTTTAAACGAAGTACAAGAATACTACTCCATACTTTTTTTTAATGAATTGCACATTAAATTATTTTCCTGAGTCTCTGTCATGCTGACTTTTGTGTGCATTTTAAAATGTTTATTTGAAGTATAAAACTCTTAGGAAATATAATAAAATGCCTTTAGAAAATTGCGCCACTTTAAAGATAAGTGAATTGTATGTGTTGCATATTTCATATGAACCTGTTCTACTGAAAAAACAGGTATTAATAATTATTTTGTTCTTTGATTAAATTGCTGTGTTCCCATTATATTGTTATATTTTAAAACAAAGCAGAAAATTATCTTTCTTTCCAGTCACATTGAAAATCTATTAACAAAAACATTTTCCTGCAGTGGAATCAAATTTCTGTATGAAACAATTTACAGTTGAAATTTTTGATTGATCTTTCAGTGAATAGCAAACTCACTTTGGCTAAGTACCAAAAATAAGTTTAGTTAACTGAGGATCCAGTTAACATGGCTTTTATGTAATTAAAGACGCTGGTTAGATCTACACCATGCAAGAGCACTTTTTAAAAAAAAAAGTATTCACTTTAAAATTTGTGTAACCTTTGTTATATTAAAACCATGCAATCTCAAATATAATATGAAGTCAGTATCTAGCATTTTTGAGTTGTGAATTTTCTTTTATTTTTAGGATAAACATGTTCTGTCAGTTGTAACTATTGAGAGGATGCTGGAGAGGCTGAAAAAATCTAATGAGCTTTTGGAACTCATTCTTAAAGGACTTAATGAATATTTGGAAAAGAAACGTCTCTTCTTCCCCAGATTCTTTTTCTTGTCTAATGATGAACTTCTTGAGATCCTATCTGAGACTAAAGATCCCACTAGGTAAGTAAGGCATATCAATATTACTATATATATCATAATGCATACATCATACATGGCTAAGTTGATCTGCTTAAATTTAATTTTCAGAATAATGCAGGACTTGTATATGATTGTTGTTGTTTATGTTAGTCGCTCAGTTGTGTCTGACTCTTTGTGATCCCATGGACTGTAACCCTCCAGGCTCCTCTGTCCATGGGATTCTCCAGGCAAGAATACGGGAGTGGGTTGCCATTTCCTTCTCCAGTTATATATGATTATGTTTATGTAATAACTTAAGACTGTTGTAAATCATTCCTGTAATCAACTTATTTGATGATTAAAACATAAATACCATTGAATGATATTTTTCTAAGTCTGGGGTGGGTTTCTCTTTTTATCACATATTGTCTTACAGATTTTTCAGAACACATCACTATTCTGCATCCCATGCAGAGGAAAAGTTAGTGCCCTCTCGGTGCCTTGCAGTCACTCACCAGGTGCTACACCATGATCCTTCCTATTCATCCCCCACTAGTTTTCTTCTTGTTTATTCTGCTACAGTCCTTGCAGTTCTTCCACAGAAGAGTTAGCCTCCTCTCAGCGTATTGTTCTCTTGGCCTAGGATCCTCCTCACCCAAATATTCACAAGACTTCTTTTGTTGTTGTTATTCAGTTGCTAAGTTGTGTCCAGCTCTTTGTGACCCTGTGGACTGCAGCACGCCAGGCTTCCCTGTCCTTCACTATCTTCCGGAGCTTGCTCAAACTCATGTTCATTGAGTCAGTGATGCCATCCAACCATCTTATCCTCTGTCATCCCCTTCTCTGCCTGCCTTCAATCTTTCCCAGCATCAGGGTCTTTTCCAATGAGTTGGCTCTTTGCATCAGGTGACCAAAGGTTTGAAGCTTCAGCTTCAGCCTCAATCCTTCCAATGAATATTCTGGATTGATTTCCTTTAGGCTTGACTGGTTAGATCTCCTTGCTGTCCAAGGGACTCTCAAGAGTCTTCTTCAGTACCACAGTTTAAAAGCATCAATTCTTCAGTGCTCAGCCTTCTTTATGGTCCAGGTCTTACATCCTTACATGACTACTGGAAAAACCATAGCTTTGACTATACAGACCTTTGTCAGCAAAATGATATCTCTGCTTTTTAATACACTGTGTAGGTTTGTCATAGCTTTTCTTCCAAGGAGCAAGCATCTTTTACTTTCGTGGCTCAGTCATCATCCGCGGTTATTTTGGAGACCAAGAAAATAAAATCTGCCCCTGTTTTCATTTTTTCCCCCATCTATTTGCCATGAAGTGATGGGATTGGATGGCATGATCTTAGTTTTTTGAATGTTAACTTTTAAGCTAGCTTTTTCACTCTCTCCTTTCACCTTCATCAAGAGGCTCTTTAGTTCCTCTTCACTTTCTGCCATTAGAATGATATCATCTGCATATCTGAGGTTATTTATATTTCTCCCAGCATTCTTGATTTCAGCTTGTGTTTCATCCAGTCTGGCATTTCACATGATGTACTCTGCAAAACCTGCTCAAATACCTGCCACTCAGGAAGGCCTTCCCTGTTCATTAGATTGCAACCCCTTCTAGCACCCACTAATCACCTTTCCTGATTACCTTCTCTGCCTTTTTTTTTTTTTTTCCAGCATGCTTCTTTTGTCATCTGGCTTACTCTATAATGTGCCTATTTGCTTACTGTTTGATTTCCTCCAACAGAACATAAGCTCCATAATGGCTGAGGTTTTTTACCTTTTTCTCCCTACAGCGGATTCTTGACTCTTTAGAAGGGTATCTAGTATATATCAGACAGTGATTAGATATTTGTGACAATCCTTAGTTTTGTGTCTTGTGTTTTCAGAGTAAGAGATAAGTAATCCAGAACATGCCAAAAATGAGGAATTTAGTCAGTTCCATCTATATTACAGTGTGTAGACCAAAGTTGGGCACCTTCCAAGTAGTTGATTTATTTAAAGTTCTAATCCTGTTGTATAATTTGCAAGCAGTCTCTGAAGATCCCTGTTGAAATATCAACATACTTTGGTGCATTTGAAGATTCTTCAGATTAGTGTTTTATCTGTTGGTCAAGATTGATTTGATCCTTATATTACTTTTAATGTCTTTCAATTCATTGTGCTCGAAGCAAAGCCTCATGTAGCTCTTATAATAGCTGTAATTTTATAGGTCTTTTGTGATTATTCAATTAATGATGACCTACCACTTGACTCATGTATGTATATTCTGTATATATGTTTTTTTTTTCCCTTCAACACTTCATCTGCAGCATCTAGCAGGGACATCATGCATAATGCACATTTATGAATTTTGAATAAAGTTTGGAATACACAGAACATTGATATTTAGGGAATTCTTTTATTTGGTTAATTCTTTTAAATATTCTTTTTCCTGACAGAGTGCAACCTCACTTGAAGAAATGTTTTGAAGGAATTGCAAAGGTGGAATTTACAGAAAGTTTGGACATTACTCACATGAAAAGTAGTGAGGGAGAGGTGGTGGAACTCATAGACACCATTTCAACAGCCAAAGCCAGAGGTCAAGTGGAGAAGTGGTTGGTTGAGTTAGAGAGAGTTATGATTAAATCCATCCACAAGGTAGCTGGCTATATTTATTATTATTTCTAGTAAAGATGATAGAATGTTAATGTATTACTGATAAATGCACTGTTATTTAGAAACTGAGTCATAAATTATCAACTCAATTATAATAGATTGAAGGCAAAGATATGGTCTGTGGTATTATTTTTGTAATGACTCACTTGACAAGCAATGCATATTACAAAAAACTTGGGTTTTAGTCTTGAGTCCGTCTCATTTCTTGTGCTTTTGATATTAGACACACTTTAATCTGGAGAAGGCAATGGCAACCCACTCCAGTACTCTTGCCTGGAACATCCCATGGGCGGAGGAGCCTGGTAGGCTTCAGTCCATGGGGTCGCTAAGTGTCGGGTACGACTGAGCGACTTCACTTTGACTTTTCACTTTCATGCATTGGAGAAGGAAATGGCAACCCACTCCGGTATTCTTGCCTGGAGAATCCCAGGGACAGAGGAACCTAGTGGGCTGCCGTCTATGGGGTCGCACAGAGTCGGACACGACTGAAGTGACTTAGCAGTAGTAGCACACTTTAATCTACATGGTCTATCTTTAGTCTTGTCTAGAAAGCACCTCTCTACAGTTTCACATCAGTTTCTATGGTGCTTTCTTTTGTTCTGTGCATATGTAACATATGTACCAAAATGTTAGAAAATCATTAACAGTTACTTCACATCTCACATTAACACATTATCATCTCAATCATTTGTAATATTTTTTTTTTGCTACTAGAGAATTTTAAGTCATGGAGGCAAATAGACATTAGTTGAGCAGTTAAATTCATTTTTTACCATAGTGTGAACTTATCATGCAAGTTCCTTACCAGGAGTAAAAATCATGATTCATCAGGGAAGCTTGAGAGCAAGAACTAAAAGGAAGCATGGCATCAGGTCCTAATCAACACAATTTTCACTAAGTTTTCAAATTCTATCATATATTATTGAAAAACTCATTGGAATCCAGGTATTTAATATACATCATGTACCTTAATGCCCCTTTCTCTCAAATATAATTTGAGTATCTGCTTGAATTATATTTTTTCAATAGGTATAAAATCTTTTGGACAGTTTCCCACTTCTCCCTCAGTTCAGTTCAGTTCAGTCGCTCAGTCGTGTCCGACTCTTTGCGACCCCGTGAACCTCAGCACGCCAGGCCTCCCTGTCCATCACCAACTCCCGGAGTTCACCCAAACTCATGTCCATTGAGTCAGTGATGCCATCCAGCCATCTCATCCTCTGTTGTCCCCTTCTCCTCCTGCCCCCAATCCCTCCCAGCATGAGGGTCTTTTCCAGTGAGTCAATTCTTCGCATGAGGTGGCCAAAGTACTGGAGTTTCAGCTTCAGCATCATTCCCTCCAAAGGACACCCAGGACTGATCTCCTTCAGAATGGACTGGTTGGATCTCCTTGCAGTCCAAGGGACTCATAAGAGTCTTCTCCAATGCCACAGTTCAAAAGCATCAATTCTTCGGCACTCAGCTTTCTTCACAGTCCAGCTCTCACATCCATACATGACCACTGGAAAAACCATAGCCTTGACTAGACAGACCTTTGTTGGCCCTTACTATTTTTGGTTGATATAATAAATTAGACTGATTGAAAAAGTGGATCTATGGATCCACTGAAAACATATGTAGCAAAGCACATGACTTAGACTTCCTGAATTTGCAACTCTCAACTCTCTGTGAATGAAGTCTACATCCACCCTGTCAGCATAGCCTTTGTCATCAAAGGGAGCGAGATATGGAAACATAGGAAAAACTTTAGAGGAGTTATGTAGTTTGCCTAATGTGCATGTACACATGTCGCGTGGCTGAGTGGGGATCTGATTAAGTTCAAAGTAAGTAATTATCTGAATTTGAAGGATCTCATTTTGGATTTACTTGAACTTATGTTTTGTAATAAAATTGCCTTTGTTTTTCAATCCAAAAGTATCTAAGACATCTTTGGCTGGTCAAAGAAATATTTAATACAATATAGTTCATACAAATAGATTATATATCAGCAAAATAAAATGCAATATAAAATATTTTTTTGCTCACAGGTGTATGAAAAAACTTTAAATAGTCTTCTCACATGATTTGAATATTCATAATTGGCTAAAATGTCAGAAGTAGAGCAGTACAAGTTAATCCATTTAGGAGTTAGCTCTTCATTGTTTAGCTTGTTCAAGTAAAGTGTGAAACTGTTTACCTGTAAGCATTTTCTTTTTCAATTAGGTAATTAAAGATGCAATTCTTGCCTATACACAAAATGAACGAATTAACTGGGTAAGAGAGTGGCCTGGACAAACAGTGCTCTGTGTATCCCAAACCTTTTGGACGTTAGAAGTACAGACAGCTATTGCAAAAGGACAAGAGGTAGGTTTTTATAGACCCAAGGTTTTTCAGCATTTCTTTAATAGTGATTATTGCCAAAATACAATTATTCTAAAAAATTAAGACCATCCACCCAAAATCCAAGGATACTGGAGCCTCAATCTTGTTATTATATACATTTTTATGCTTTCAAAAATAGTGATAGTAGGACAAAGAAACTTCCTAAACTTAGAAGGATTAGGAGGAATTACATAATATAATTCTCTTTTATGCCCTCAATAAAACTACACTATGAAGTATGCTGTGCTAAGTTGCTTCAGTCATGTCTGATTCTTTGCGAGCCTAGGGACTGTAGCCTGCCAGGCTCCTCTGTCCATGGGATTCTCCAGGCAAGAATACTGGAGTGAGTTGCCATTTCCTGCTCCAGGGGATCATATACCCATGTGAATGCAGAGTTCCAAAGAATAGCAAGAAGAGATAAGAAAGCCTTCCTCAGTGATCAATGCAAAGAAATAGAGGAAAAAATAGAATGTGAAAGACTAGAGATCTCTTCAAGAAAACTAGAGATACCAAGGGAACATTTCATGCAAAGATGGGCTCAATAAAGGACAGAAATGGTATGGACCTAACAGAAGCAGAAGATATTAAGAAGAGGTGGCAAGAATACACAGAAGCACTGTACAAAAAAGATTTTCATGACCCAGATAATCACAATGGTGTGATCACTCACCTAGGGCCAGATATCCTGAAATGTGAAGTTAAGTGGGCCTTAGAAAGCACCACTATGAACAAAGCTAGTGGAGGTGATGGAATTCCAGTTGAGCTATTTCAAATCCTGAAAGATGATGCTGTGAAAGTGCTGCCCTCAATATGCCAGCAAATTTGGAAAACTCAGCAGTGGCCACAGGACAGGAAAAGGTCAGTTTTCATTCCAATCCCAAAGAAAGGCAATGCCAAAGAATGCTCAAACTACTGCACAATTGCACTCATCTCACACACTAATTGGAGAAGGAAATGGCAACCCACTCCAGTATTCTTGCCTGGAGAATCCCAGGTACGGAGGAGCCTGTTGGGTGCCATTTATGGGGTCCCACAGAGTCGGACATGACTGATGCAACTTAGCAGTAGCAGCAGCAGCAGCACACACTAATAAGTCAGTCAGTCAGTTCAGTCCCTCAGTCATGTCTGACTCTTTGTGACTCCATGAATCGCAGCACACCAGGCCTCCCTGTCCATCACCAACTCCTGGAGTTCACCCAAACTCTTGTCCATCGAGTCAGTGATGCCATCCAGCCATCTCATCCTCTGTCGTCCCCTTCTCCTGCTGCCTCCAATCCCTCCCAGCATCAGAGTCTTTTCTGATGACTCTTTTCAGAGTCAACTCTTCACATAAGGTGGCCAAAGTATTGGAGTTTCAGCTTTAGCATCAGTCCTTCCAAGAACACCCAGGACTAATCTCCTTCAGAATGGACTGGGTGGATCTCCTTGCAGTCCATGGGACTCTCAAGAGTCTTCTCCAACACCACAGTTCAAAAGCATCAATTCTTCGGCACTCAGCTTTCTTCATAGTCCAACTCTCACATCCATACATGACCACTGGAAAAACCATAGCCTTGACTAGACGGACCTTTGTTGGCAAAGTAATGTCTCTGCTTCTGAATATGCTATCTAAGTTGGTCTAACTTCCTTCCAAGGAGTAAGCGTCTTTTAATTTCATGGCTGCAATCACACTAGCAAAGTAATGCTCAAAATTCTCTAAGCCAGGCTTCAGCAATACATGAACCCTGAACTTCCAGATGTTCAAGCTGGTTTTAGAAAAGGCAGAGGAACCAGATATCAAATTGCCAACATCCGCTGGATCATCGAAAAAGCAAGAGATTTCCAGAAAAAGATCTATTTCTGCTTTATTGACTATGCCAAAGCCTTTGACTGTGTGGATCACAATAAACTGGAAAATTCTGAAAGAGATGTGAATACCAGACCATCTGACCTGCCTCTTGAGAAACCTGTATGTAGGTCAGGAAGCAACAGTTGGAACTGGACATGGAACAACAGACTGGTTCCAAATAGGAAAAGGAGTATGTCAAGGCTGTATATTGTCACCCTGCTTATTTAACTTATATGCAGAGTGCATTATGAGATACACTGGTCTGGAAGAAGCACAAGCTGGAATCAAGATAGCTGGGAGAAATATCAATAACCTCGGATATGCAGATGACACCACCCTCATGGCAGAAAGTGAAGGGGAACTAAAAAGCCTCTTGATGAAAGTGAAAGAGGAGAGTGAAAAAGTTGGCTTAAAGCTCAACATTCAGAAAACTAAGATCATGGCATCCGGTCCCATTGCTTCACGGGAAATAGATGGGGAAACAGGGGAAACAGTGTCAGACTTTATTTTTCTGGGCCCCCAAATCACTGCAGATGGTGATAGCAGCCATGAAATTAAAAGATACTTACTCCTTGGGAGGAAAGTTATGACCAACCTAGATAGCATATTGAAAAGCAGAGATATTACTTTGCCACCAAAGGTCCGTCTAGTCAAGGCTATGGTTTTTCCAGTGGTCATGTATGGATGTGAGAGTTGGACTGTGAAGAAAGCTGAGCACCGAAGAATTGATGCTTTTGAACTGTGGTTTTGGAGAAGACTCTTGAGAGTCCCTTGTACTGCAAGGAGATCCTGGGAAGCCCTATGAAGAGAAGATATTAATGGACTTGTTTTGACTATTTTTATTTTTTTGTATTATTTTTTAGTTAACATTTTGAGTAAAGTTTGATTTTAATTATTCTAGAAGATATATGAATATACTATTATTAATTGAATTGCTATTATTAATTACAAACAGAAACTGCCTTCAGTGCAACATTCTTATCCTTAAAGTAGGATTTCAAGCAGATCAACTTTCACTTGACTGATGGGCCAATCAGAATCCAGCAATTGCAGATGTTGTTTAAAACCATGAGTTTTAAACATTTTTTTTTTTTTTTTTACATGGAGTTTGGCATTATTGTGTGTAAGGTATTGTGGAACACTGAGTGTTGGGTTTGAGAGTCTTGTATTCCTTGTAAGCAAGCAGATGTCATAGAGGAAGGAGCTGAGTAACACATGCTTAGTTGATTCCAACTTACCAACAAGTCACTTATTTCTCCTCTGGGGAAAAATGAAGATGTGGGGCAGGAAATCGAGGATTTTAGGGGGAAAAGTCTTTCTTCCTGGAAATCAAAGCACGGGAGTGAGGGTTTCTCTTACTGCAATAAGCCCTTGGATACTCCTGGAGTCTTGGCTCTCTGTCTCCATGTGCATTTTCCTTTTTTACCCAGTGGGTCCAGAAACTTCATTTCGTCTTTTCACTCTGAAGCTACCATTCAGCCACCTCCCCACACAAAGGGATTCCTCCACTGCCAGTGTGGGTTACTGGGGATACGTGTGGCCTTCTGGTTCTTACTCCTTGCTGTCCCCAAACCACCAGGACAGCTTTCTCATTCACTGTTGTGGGAAATAGAGGGGACAAAGGAACAAGTGTGAACAAATTGGGCAAATTCACGGGCATCTTCCATGTTTCTTCAGTTTAAATGTGTCAATTAAACTGCACCCATCTGCCAAAACCATATTTTTCTCTGGTAGGAGTTGAAGTAGAGGATTTAAGTGTAAACCTTTCTTGTTTCTACTTACGTCCCAAGCATAATTTGAATCTCAAGAGACACACAATTCAAGTCATCCCATTTCAATGTGTCCTCTGCTCAAAACTGCTGCTGCTGCTGCTGCTAAGTTGCTTCAGTCGTGTCTGACTCTGTGCGGCCCCATAGACGGCAGCCCACCAGGGCAGGTCCCCTGTCCCTGGGATTCTCCAGGCAAGAACACTGGAGTGGGTTGCCATTTCCTTCTCCAATGCATGAAAGTGAAAAGTGAAACTGTCATTTTTATTAGTTTTTATTAGTTTATTATTATTATTTATTTTTTTATTAGTTTACTCCATTTTTTCTGTCACTTAATATGGTACACATATAGAACCATTCACACAGAAAGACAAAAGGAGAATCCATGCCTTGAGTGACTGTTATTCCAGGGGAACTCAGCTTCATAGATGTAGGTCCTCTAAAGCTGTAATTTAGTGGGATTTAGAGTCTTTTCTTCTCCAATATTGGAGAAGGAAATGGCAACCCACTCCAGTGTTCTTGCCTGGAGAATCCCAGGGACGGGGGAGCCTGTTGGGCTGCCATCTATGGGGTCGCACAGAGTCGGACACGACTGACGCGACTTAGCAGCAGTAGCAGCAGCAGAGAGTCTTTGCTGTTGCTTGCTAGATTGTTCTCTTCTGTTGTATTTTGTGGTGTTTTACATAGCTAAATTTCATGGAATGACATTAGGCTTTGTATGTGTCCTTAAAAATTCTTTTCTTTTTCCTCTGCTTGTGAATACTCTGCATGAGTATGCCCTTCATCTGCTCCTGTGTGCCTTGTCCCTGTCACATCACATGCATATTTGGCTTATTTAAGTTCTGTAGCAGCATCAGGAGGGGCACATGTTTTAGGATCCAAAAGCACTGATGATTTAAGAAAATTTCATATGTAGTTCTATCTTGGGAGGATAGCATATGTTTTTGTATTTTATGTGTTGATAACTTTTCCCCTAATTAATGTGTGGTTCACATCTGAAACCGATGACTTTACTTGAGTAGCTGGAGACTTCTTGGCAGCCTCAGAGAAGACTAGGCATTTCCACTCGCCGCAGACACCCCAAGTTGTCTAGAGCTTAATGCTATAATGGCACCTTGTTGTCTGTCCTGCTCCCAGAGGACCTGTTCCCCTCTGGATCCATTTCCATTTATTTATTCAAAGAATATTGACTGTGGAACTAGTCAGTATGAGGCATTAGAGGGCTAAAAATACATGAAGTAATAAAAACTTGGGTTATTGAAAATATTTATATGATTTTGAGTAAATGTATCATTGTGCATATCACCAATTCAATGGACATGAGTTTGAGCAAGCTCCAACAGTTGGTGATAGTCAGGGAAGCCTGGTGTGCTGCAGTCCATAGGATCAGAAAAAGTCAGACATGACTGAGCAACTGAACTGAACAGAGGTATGATAAAAGTATTTTATTCCAGACCAGGTTCATTTTGGCAGATTATATAATAGTAGTTATTTTTAGATTCATTAGTTTACTGTACAGAACAGTTTACAATGAAGAAAATATAACAAAAACAATTTAGTATCATGATTTTTTCAATTTAGCTGATCTGAATTCTCATTGATTCATATGGTATAGTTCCTAAAGAACTTAATTTATCACAGTTTGAAGCTAAATTTTAGTTCTAAGTTTGGCTTTTCTAGTAAAGAAAAAATATATTCTGCTAATGTAAATAGTAGATTCTTGTTGTTCAGTCGCTAAGTCGTGTCTGTGACGTAATGGACTGCAACACACCAGTTTTCCCTGTCCTTCACTATCTCCTGGAGTTTGCTCAAACGCATGTCCATTGAATCAGTGATGCCATCCAGCCATCTCATCCTCTGTCGCTGCCTTCTCCTCCTGCCCTCAGTCTTTCCCAGCATGAAATCCTACTCAGAAGCTTTTGGTACTCACAGCTCCCTGTGAGTACTAGAAGGACTCATGGGATCTAAGATGGAGCATTTGGAATTAGGATCTCTGTTCATCACTGTTGCAGTTTCTCTCTTGTTGTCTGTTTTTCATCTCTGCTGGTCTCTATGGGCTTTATTCTGCAGTGAGGGTGAAGGCTTTCAGTAACTTCAGATTGGTGTACTCAGAGTCTTCCAAGTCTTGTGAAAAGCACTTTTCTTCCTATCAGTATAGTAGTCCTTGGAAAGAATTGTGATTCACTCTGGTTAGTCACACATACCCTCCTTCATGTTGCTTTGGAGATGGGACAATATGACTGACAGCTCACCACAACCACAGAACATACAGGCGTGAAAAGCGGAAAGGGAAGGGTGTTGGATAGCCACAGACCATGTATGTTTACTCAATCTGGCCTGATTGAGATTGTTCACCTAATTTGTTTTTCTTGTTCAGTTGCTAAGTCATCTTCAACTCTGTGACCTCATAGACTGTAGCATTCCAGGCTCCTCTATCCTCCACTATCTCCTGGAGTATGCTCATATTCATGTTTATTGAGTCAGTGATGTTATCTTACCATCTTATCCTCTGCTGCCTCTTTCTCCTTTTGCCTTCAGTCTTTCCCACTGAAAGATTTTTCAATTGAAAGATCGTTGCCATTGAAAACCTAATACCTTTGTAGTAAAAAGAAATTGATTATTTTTAAGTTATGTCGTATTGCAAGTTATGATAAAAATGTAGATAATACTCTACTCTGTATATGTGCTAGGTCAAAAAATTTTTGTTCAAAGGGATTCTGACCACATTGAGTAATTATATCTTATTTTCTTTCAGGCCCTTGAGGAATATTTGGAAAGATGTAACAAGCAAATTGATGATATTGTCACGTTGGTTCGTGGCAAATTGTCCAAGCAAAATCGTGTTACTCTGGGAGCCCTTGTGGTGCTGGATGTCCATGCTAGAGATGTTCTCACAACACTTGTTAAAAAGAAAGTTAATGATGACTCGGACTTTGAATGGTTAAGTCAGCTTAGGTACTATTGGCAAGTAAGTAATATTACCGAATGTTATTACACAGCAATTTCAGATCACATCTGTTTAATTTGTGCTTGCTAGCTCACATAGGTGATAGTATTGGTAATACAGGATTTTTCTTGCTGATGGCTAACTATACCCAAACAAGCCTTCACCACATTGAAGATTAAGGCAGCCAAAATTTGTATGTCATGTGTATGAAAACTATGTGTATATCTATATCCAAATACATAGTTACATAGAAATAATATAGACACACACAAACTATGAGGAATTATAAAAACTTACTCAGTTGAAATTAGTCATTATGCTTGCTGAATCTGCAAAATGTTGAAACTAATCAGTTAAAAATTTTTTTTGATTCCTGATACATCTAAAGAATATACAAATTAGAATGTTTTAGTCTGATTTAGTCATTAAACTTTTCTCATATTGATCAGTTGAAGGAACCTAAAATATGATCTGGAGGAAGGCTTTTATCAGCAGATCTGGGTGGCTGGTGATGGCAGTCACCATCAGGGAAGCAGGAGGAGCAGGAACAGTACAGTGAACAAGCTTGGGCCTGTTGAGAGTGGGAAGAGAGAGCTGATGATTGGAGATACAGACTCGAAAATTCTCATCATAGTCACTTTTGTGAAAGGTTTTGGGGATGTATGCAGTGGAAGGAGAAGAGATAAAAGAACCAGAACCCTGGAACACTATATGAGGCTATGTGCATGGTGGTTAGGAGCCCAGACTGTGCATTCATAGTTTCTAATGCTATATCTTCCCCTTACCAGTTGTGTGACATTGGAAAGTTAAGTTGCTCTCTTCAGGCACCAGCTTCCTTAGATATAAAATGGTGATGATGATAATACTCTACAGTGAAAACTCATGGAACAAATGATTGAAAATATAGAAGAATAATGAACTATCTAAAAGAATAATTAAGAAAGCAATCCCGTTTATAATTGCTCAAAAAAATAAAATACCTAGGAATAAATTTAACCAAAAAAGTGAAGGCCCTATAAACTGAAAAATGTAAGACGCTAATGAAAGAAATTTAAGACCTGAATAAAGGCAAATATCTGTGTTCATGGATTGGAAGGATTAACATTATTAAAATGTCCATCTGGCTTACTTCACTCTGTATGATAGGTTCCAGTTTCATCCACCTCATTAGAACTGATTCAAATGTATTCTTTTTAATGGCTGAGTAATACTCCATTGTGTATATGTACCACTGCTTTCTTATCCATTCATCTGCTGATGGACATCTAGGTTGCTTCCATGTCCTGGCTATTATAAACAGTGCTGCGATGAACATTGGGGTACACGTGTCTCTTTCCCTTCTGGTTTCCTCAGTGTGTATGCCCAGCAGTGGGATTGCTGGATCATAAGGCAGTTCTATTTCCAGTTTTTTAAGGAATCTCCACACTGTTCTCCATAGTGGCTGTACTAGTTTGCATTCCCACCAACAGTGTAAGAGGATTCCCTTTTCTCCACACCCTCTCCAGCATTTATTGCTTGTGGACTTTTGGATCGCAGCCATTCTGACTAACGCACATATATGGAATTTAGAAAGATGGTAACAATAATCCTGTATATGAGACAGCAAAAGAGACACTGATGTATAGAACAGTCTTTTGGACTCTGTGGGAGAGGGAGAGGGTGGGATGATTTGGGAGAATGGCATTGAAATATGTATAATATCATATGTGAAACGAGTCGCCAGTCCAGGTTCGATGCACGATACTGGATACTTGGGGCTGGTGCACTGGGACGACCCAGAGGGATGGTATGGGGAGGGAGGAGGGAGAAGGGTTCAGGATGGGGAACACATGTATACCTGTGGCGGATTCATTTCGATATATGGCAAAACCAATATAATATTGTAAAGTTAAAAAATAAAATAAAAAAAAATGTCCATACTTCCCAAAGCAATCTACAGATTTACTACAATTTCTATCAAAATTCCAATGGCATATTTCACACACACACAAAAAAAACAGAACATTCCTAATATTTTTATGGAAACAGGAAAAACCCCAAATAGAAAAGCAGTCTTGAGAAAGAGCAAAGCTGGAAGCATCACACTTCCTGATTTCAAGTTATATTACAAAGCTAAAGTAATAAATTAAGCTAAAGCTAAAGTAATAAAACCAGTATGGTATTGCCATAAAAACAGATACATAGATCATTGGAACAAAACAGAGTCCAGAAATAAATCTGCATATGTATGGTAATTTATGACGAAGGAACCAAGACTATAAAATGTGGAAAGGACAATCTCTTTAATAAATGGTGTTGGGAAAACTGGAAAACCACATGCAAAAGAATGAAGTAGGACTGTTATCTTACATCATACCTCAAAATTAACTCAAAATGGATTAAAGAATTGAGTGTAAGACCTGAAACCATAAAACTCTTAGAGAAGTAAGCTCCTTGACTTTGGTAATAGGGATTTTTTTTTTTTTAATTTGACACCCAAATCAAAGCCAACAAGAGCAAAAAAAAAAGAAAAAAAAAAAAAAAAAACAAGTGGGACTACATCAAACTAAAGGCCTTCTGTACATCAAGGAAGACCATCAACAGAATGGGAAGGCAACCTACTGAAAAGGAGAAAATATTTGCAAATTATATATCTGATAAGAGGTTAAATCCAAAATAAAGAACACATACCATGGGATCTCACTTATATGTGGAATCTAAAAAACAAAAGAAAATAAAACAAAGAACAACACGAAACAAGCTGATATATAAAATATACTAGGGGTTCCCAAAGGCTGGGGGTGCGGGTTGAGAGGTGAGAGAAATGGGTAAAGGGAGTCAAAAGGTTCAAACTTCCAAGTACAAAACAAGTAATTCATGGGGATGTAATATATAGCATGACAACAATAGTTAATAATACTGTTTTGCATGCTTGAAACTCACAGGAAAAAAATTCTGTTACTATGTATGATGATGAATGTTGATTTATTATGATGATCATTTTGTAATAAATATAAGAATGGAATCATTATGTTATGTACCTGAAACTAATATAATATTGTATGTCAATTATACCTTAATAAAATAGTGTTAGCAAACTTAAAGAAAATATGAGAATGAACAAATATATTTTCCAAAGTTCTATGGGAAAAATTGAGGCCAGTAACTTCAAATCTTATCCAAGGAAATTAGATATTGAATTGTTCTACTTAATTAAATGATGTCTGAAAAGTCAATTTTAAAGATATTGTTTATAGCATGGCTATTATTTATTAAAGAGCTTGAGATTTCATATTATTTAAATTTTACAGTTTAAGCTAACTTCATTTTATCTGATTTATATTAGGAAAATAATTTAGAAACAAAGATGATCAATGCTGGCTTACGATATGGATATGAATATCTGGGCAATTCCCCTAGGCTGGTTATTACTCCACTCACTGACAGATGTTACAGGTAAACTCATTAATTTAAAGATCTAATTGGAAAAAAAGCTTTCACTTATCTCTAGATCACTTAATTTTTTTAAGGACCAAAATATATCCTCTGTTATCTTTCCTGGACTATTCTTTTCTCAACTTGATCTTCAATTTCTTTTTTTTTTTAATTTATATTTATTATTATTATTATTTTTTTACTTTACAATATTGTATTGGCTTTGCCATACATCCACATGCATCCACCACGGGTGTACACGTGTTCCCCATCCTGAACCCCCCTCCCACCTCCCTCCCTATCCCATCCCTCTGGGTCATCCCAGTGCACCAGCCCCAAGCTTCCTGTATCCTGCATCAAACCTGGACTGGCGATTCATTTCTTATATGATATTATACATGTTTTAATGCCATTCTCCCAAATCATCCCCCCCCCACCTCTCCCACAGAGTCCAAAAGACTGTTCTCTACATCTTTGTCTCTTTTGCTATCTTGCATACAGGGTTGTCGTTACCATCTTTCTAAATTCCAGATATATGCATTAGTATACTGTATTGGTGTTTTTCTTTCTGGCTTACTTCACTCTGTATAATCGGCTGCAGTTTCATCCACCTCATTAGAACTGATTCAAATGTATTCTTTTTCATGGCTGAGTAATACTCCATTGTGTATATGTACCACAGTTTTCTTATCCATTCATCTGTTGATGGACATCTAGGTTGCTGCCATGTCCTGGCTATTATAAACAGTGCTGCGATGAACATTGGGGACCTTCAGTTTCTTTCTCTGCTGACTTCTTCCTCTCGGCTCTAGACCTCTCAGCCCTAAGTATTGTTGGGCAGTGCGATTGCTTTTTTACATTGTTAGTTTCTCCTTCCTTCTTGAAACTTTTTGACTGTTCCTTTGGATCATTTGAGGCATCCTGTTTCATCCCTTAAATTGTATTTTCATGTAGTGCTTTGTGTCATGCTTCATGGTTTCCTGAATGTTCTCATCTACTCTTAGACTTTTTAAAAATTTTATTTATTTATGTATTCGGCTGCACATGGTCTTAGTTGTGGCACGTGGGAGGCTTGATCTTTGTTGTGATATGAGAACTCTTAGTTGTGGCATGTGGGATCTAGTTCCCTGACCAGGAATTGAACCCAGGGCTATCTGCATTGAGATGCTTGGAGCCTTAGCCACTGGACCACCAAGGAAGTCTCTACTCTTTAGGCTTTAACAGCCTACATCCTGAAGATCCCCAAACCAGTGCCTCCAGCCAAGGCCTCTCTCCTGTAAGGTTTCACCACACACATACTGGTAGATATCTCCATTATATATCTCATAGGTGTTTACATGTACATTATTTTCTGTTGTCCTGAATAATAAAAGACCTTTATTTTTAACTTCCAGTTTCCATTCACCATATTCCAGATTTGTTAAATACTAAATTAAGCTTCATTTTTTCATTTTCTTCCAATGTAACTAGTTTATTGACTAATTTCAGGATGCAAGCAGAAAGCAGTTTTATCCTTTTTTATCACTATTCTTTTAAACTTGCTCTATCAAATATTATCCCCATTTATGGATAAAATCTAGGATACTCTACTGTTTCTCAGATATTCCCTACTCTTTCTGGTGACTCTAATATATTAATAAATAGAATTATTCTTTTCAGATGTTAAAAGTCCATTTAGGTATAAAATCAGTTACTATTTTTCATCCAATTTAAAACGTCCCTTCCTCCCAGGTCAAGCTTGACTCAAGCTTGTGGCCTGCATTTGGGAAGGTACTGATAAATGTGGTCAATCTTTTGTCATTATTATCCCTATCCATTGCACCCTCCCCTCAATAGCCCTTCTTTTGGCCTCTCCAGTGTTGGAATTTGATAGAGGAGAGGCGAAGGAAAGGGAGAGGTAGGTTTACAGGTGACCGGTGTCTTGGGTAACAACTACCTTTTGCTGTCTAGTGCCCTCCATGATGGCACAAGTTCAGACGTACCAGATGTCCCAAGGGATGTTTATGTGGATTTGGGAAGCCCCCAATCACCTGATCCTCCCACCTGTGGAAAATGCCTTCTCTGGCTGGCTGCTGGTGACTTTTGCTTCAGCCTCTAATGAGGTCGACTACACACAGACCCTCTTCCTGGGGTCTTCTCTGATTCTACGTGGGTCTACTGCACCTGGGCCCATTCAGCTTAACTCAAGACTGGCTCCCTACCAGTGGGATCTAGACCTTGTCAGATGATACATGTGTTTTACCATCAGTAAGAGTGCATCTTTCTTACTGTCCTGTTTTCTCCTACTCTGCCATCAGCAGAAACTGCAGGCATCCTCTTGACTAAATATTTTAAAGCTCTCAGCTTGGGGGTTTAGTCGAAATTCTAATACAAGCTGATCTCTATTTATATACTGTTACACATTTTTACAACTAATATGTAGGTGAGTGAAGTGAGTGAGTGAAGTTGCTCAGTCGTGTCCGACTCTTTGCGACACCATGAACTGTAGCCAACCAGGCTTCTCAGTCCGTGGGATTTTCCAGGCAAGAGTACTGGAGTGGGTTGCCATTTCCTTCTCCAGGGGATCTTCCCAACCCATAGCTTTGACTATATGGACCTTTGTTGGCAAAGTAATGTCTCTGCTTTTCAATAGGTTTATTGTAGCTTTTAATACGCTATCTAGGTTTGTCATAGTTTTTCTTCCAAGGAGTAAGCATCTTTTAATTTCATGGCTGCAGTCACCGTCTGGAGTGATTTTGGAGCCCAGAAAATAGTCTGTCACTGTTTCTGTTGTTTCCCCATCACTTTGCCATGAAGTGATGGGACCGGATGCCATGATCTTAGTTTTCTGAATGTTGAGCTTTAAGGCAACTTTTCCCCTCTCCTCTTTCACCTTCATCAAGAGGCTCTTTAGTTCCTCTTTGCTTTCTGCCACAAGGGTGGTGTCATCTGCGTATCTGAGGTTATTGATATTTCTCCTGGCAATCTTGATTCCAGCTTCACCCAGCCCTGCATTTCGCATGACGTACTCTGCATATAAGTTAAAATGCCTTTTGCTCTTCTTTTTTTCTTGGTCTTCACTAGATTGTTGTTGTTCAGTCTCTCATTTGTGTCCAACTCTTTGCTACCCCATGGACTGCAGCACAACAGACTTCCCTGTCCTTCACTGTCTCCCAGAATTTGCCCAAACTCATATCCATTTAGTCGATGATGCCATCCAACCATCTCATCCTCTTTTCCTCCTGCCCAAAATTTTTCTCAGCATCAGGGTCTTTTCCAATAGATTAGCTAGGTGTAAAACTGTAGATGAACAGTCATTTCCCCTCAGCTCTCCAAAGATATTATTCTACTGGAATTTATTGCTACTGCTGACTAGTCTGTTATTCTAATTATTAGTTTTATTCCTTTATAAGTAACTTTCTCCGTTGTAGTTTTTAAGGTTTTCTCTTTATTTGTTGATGTTCACTGGATGTTATTAGATGTGAAGGAGTTTTTATTTATCCTACTTGGGACTTTTTCTAGTTAATATCTTTCTTCAATTCTAGCAAATTTTCAGCCATTGTTTTTAGAATTTTGCCTTTTCCCCATTCTTTTCCTTCCTTTTTCTATGTCTTTAACTTTTCTTATTGTTGGCCTCTTTCCCTGGGTGATATCCTCCTACTTATCTTCTAGTGTGCATAATTCTGTTTCTGCATGTTTTCTCTGCTATTTATTCTGTTCATTGAATTTTCAAAAGTTCAGATATTATGTTTTTCATTGCTAGATTTCAGGTTTCCTCTTTTATGAGATTGACTTCTTTTTTTCCTCAGAATTGTCTGATGTCTATTGCTTTTTATTTAAAATCTTCCTAAACCACCAGGATACGAAAGAAGGCAGAGTGCCATATATACAGTAGCCCTCTCAGACCATTGTCCAACTGCCTAACTGCCTTTGTCATTGCAAGTCTGATTCTTAATTTTGATCTCTCTTATCTCTCTTTCTGGTTTTAACTGTGAGCTCATTTTAGTAGGATTGTTTCCCCTGGTGGTCTTCCATTTCTCATTTGTGGAGGTGTCCATGTGGAACAGTTTTACATTTATCTCTGTGGAGGGCTCTAGGGTTTTCTCTGGTCCAGAACAAAAATTTAATCTTAATTTCTCAGTTTGGGTTCATATGCCCATCAGTAGCCATTCCCTTCTCCAGTGGATCTTTCTGACCCAGGGATCAAACTGGGGTCTTCTGCATTGCAGGTGGATTCTTTACCAGCTGAGCTACCGGGGAATGGAAATTTGATGGCACCCTTTATGAATGATGTCGATTTCTCACTGGGCACTGCATGAAGTATAAGCTTCCTGTCCCTTCATTGACTCTTCTTTGTCTCCTGAGTAGGCTGCTAAAGTAATTTTAGTTCCCATTTATACCCAAGGCAACCTTTCAGATCTTCTGGGTTTAAATAGTGAATCCAGCTCCTCAGCTTGCTCAGTTCTAAGAACTTTTGTTTCTGTGTGGGTATAAATGCACTGTTTATTTACAAATTCCAAACCAATGTGCATCTCTACAGCTTTATCACCTAATTACTTTTCCAGCTATGCATTGTCTCTTCTTTGATAATTTGCTTTTCATTCTCTCAAAAATGGTTCTATATTTCCAAAGTTATCATTTTTTATGTAGCATTTCCATATGCTTGCAGTAGGGTAATTGCATGGTTCAGGATCAACTGAATTCTCCAGAAGTCAGCATTGAATTTCAAAGATGAGTTTGTTCTGATTTTGTCACATATACAGCTATTCAGAAGTAAAATATAAAACAGACAAAGATTTTCATGGGTTAGGAAGGAAGGAATTTTTGCTGAGGAAGTATAAAATTTGGCTCTTGATTTAAAGTTTTTTCTGAATGTATATAAAAATCACATTATTATACAAAGATTGTTTATTTCTTATATTTCAGAACCTTATTTGGAGCCCTTCATCTGCACCTTGGAGGAGCACCTGAGGGGCCAGCTGGCACTGGAAAGACTGAAACTACTAAAGATTTAGCCAAAGCTGTAGCCAAGCAGTGTGTTGTTTTCAACTGCTCTGATGGGTTGGACTATCTGGCTCTAGGAAAATTCTTTAAGGTTTGAGTTTACTCCTCATTTATGATATGATAACTTCTCAGAAAGACTTTTTATAATGAAACATAATTTGATGCATATAAAAGACTTCCTGTAAGTAGAGTTATATCAAAAGCTTATTTGAGAAGGAGTTCTACTTCCCTCTCAGATAGTAAAGAATCCACCTGCAACATAGGAGACCCAGGTTCAATCCCTAGGTCAGGAAGATCCCCTGGAGAAGGGAATGGCAACCCACTCCAGTATCCTGGCCATAGAATTCCATGGACTGAGGAGCCTGGTGGGCTGCAGTCCTTTGGGTTGCAGGGTGGGACACGACTGAGCTGACTAACACTTTCACACTTTCTACCTCCCTCTTCAGTCCTTGCTTTATAAAGGGTCAGTATTCCTGATAGTAATGAATGAGTGGTATCCCTTCAATACACTGGACAACTAGAAGTTTGAGAACCATTAATTTAAGTGAAAGTTGCTCAGTTATGTCCGAGTCTTTGTGACCCCATAAGTATAGTCCATGGAATTCTCCAGGCCAGAATACTGGAATGGGTAGCCTTTCCCTTCTCTGGGGATCTTCCCAACCCAGGAATTGAACCCAGGTATCCCTCATTGCAGGCAGATTCTTTACCAACTGAGCCACAAGGCAAGCACAAGAATACTGGAATGGGTAACCTATCCCTTCTCCAGTGGATCTTCCCAACCCTGGAATTGAACCTGGGTCTCCTACATTGCAGGCAGACTCTTTACCAACTGAGCTATATTGCATCATGTAAATACTGAGTTCTCTAAAGACTTCATTATTAATAAGTTATGATTCAATAATTTACTTTTATAGACACATTCTATTTAATCTTTTTGGTGAACTTGAAATCCTTTTGTTTTTTTCTTATTCTGAGTCAGACTCCCACTCTTACGAGTTAGTAAGATTGCAAAAAGGGGAGTGAAAGATATAAAGTCCCTGGCTAAGTTCACTGAGTAACCTTTGAACATCTGGTCATTTTGATGCTTTGTTGCTATAGTTTGTTGTTCTTTAAAATATTAGGTGGCACAGTTGAACACAAAATTATCCATGTCGGATTATGAGTTCCACTTGCTTGTTTTTTTAATTTCTATTTTTGTATACTTTGCAAATTAAAATTTAATGATTCTTTAACCCTTAATTTTCAAAGGAGCTCCATAAAAAGTTAATATTGAAAAAATACTCAAATCATTTTGTACCTATGACTGATTTGTGTTGATGTCTGGCAGAAACCAATGCCATATTGTAAAGCAATTGTCTTTCAATTAAAAATAAACAAATTAAAAAAAAATTACTAGGCTATCCCACAGTATAAAAACATTATAAATAAAGAACAAATAAACATGTTTTAGGATAAAAAAAAAACCTACTCACACTAACAAAACATAACAACCGTACCCTATGAGTAAACTATTCCTGACTGAAATATGGCCTAGTCATTTTATAAAAGATTTGGAACATAAGAAGTTTCTATATTTTTGACACTGAAACAATTAGAATAATAGTAAAAGAAAGGAAAATATTATAATAAGTAAAATATGAAGAAAACATTTGAATGATCAGTAGCTATTTCAATCATCCTCTATAATGATATACAACCTCACTGTAATGATTATTAAAGAAATAAACAGCAAATCTAAAAGATTCTCTGTGTACTTTAAATAGCCATTATATTCCTAAATGTTTCAAGAAAATTCTGGTATGCACTAAGTTTTCAAATCTATATAATAATATTCTTAATTCTTTGAAATAGATTCATATATTAAAATATTGGACTCTATGGGAGAGGGAGAGGGTGGGAAGATTTTGGAGAATGGCATTGCAACATGTAAAATATCATGTATGAAACGAGTTGCCAGTCCAGGTTCGATGCACGATACTGGATGCTTGGGGCTAATGCACTGGGACGACCCAGAGGGATGGTATGGGGAGGGAGGAGGGAGGAGGGTTCAGGATGCGGAACACATGTATACCTGTGGCGGATTCATTTTGATATTTGGCAAAACTAATACAATTATGTAAAGTTTAAAAAAAAAAAATATTATTTTGTTATTGATAAGTATTGCCTATATGGACAATTTATATTAGGATCATGCTGAATAACGGGGGTACAAAATTAAAAAGACAGAGATCTTACTAGAACCTCACAATCTGTATAACTCTGAAGACGTGAATTCACAAGCATTTTGTTCTCTGTGATTTCTAATCCTTTTATTATATCATGTGTTAGATTTCTAAGTCTTAGAGTCTTCACTAAATGGTGAAAATGTACTATTCTTTGACATGCATGGTGTTCATGTTTAATCCAGTGTGTTTGAGTAGATGGAACTGTACATAAATCCAAGGTTAGCCACTATTAGATATGTGGCATTGTACTAAATACTTAACATCTTATGTGACATAGCCCTAGTTTCCTTGTATAAAAGATATATACAAAGTGCCATGCATCATGTCCTGCATATTATAGGTATTAGGGAAATACACATACATACATATACAATCTGGAGGATGTACACTCAATAATCATTTTTGCATTTCTTAAAAATTTAATTTGAATTTGGACTCAGCTACTCAAGTTTGACTTTCCAGTTTTTCCTTTGACCACATGGCACATAGTTACTTGTGAGGTAGCTGTAAGTTAGAATTGCAAGCCGGGGCCTCCGACAGCATTAGCTGGTCATTAAGGTACTCAGGTTACAGGGTAGTCTCATTGACAACAGGGGTCACCTTATTTAAAGGATTATTACAATCCATTCTATGGAGTCCGTAAGGAAAAAGCGAATAAAATCAACTTGTAACTAAAAAATAAGAAAGGCTTTGAAATTATAGATATACATCTAAATGCCAAAAAATACACAGAGAAAGTAAAAAAAAAATCAATTGGAAAATTTTTCAATTCATCAAACTCTTTATTCATGCAGAATAATGAATTGGTAATAAAAGAGTAAGCTGTCTTTAAAGATAAAGGTGAATAAGCAATTTCCTTGATAGGATATTAAATCTGTGAGGAGATGAGGTGAAAATACAACATTTCAATGTAATATTCAATCAGATAAAATTGAAATTTTTCATTACTCTTTTCTCCCAGGGACTGTTATCTTGTGGTGCCTGGGCTTGCTTCGATGAGTTTAACAGAATTGATTTGGAAGTGCTGTCTGTGGTTGCTCAACAAATTCTTACTATCCAAAGAGGTAACGGACTAGTTTGTCTCTGCATTGTGTGAAAACAGTAGAAATATAGGACATAATGAATGGCACGAGTCACATTTATATGTGGAATTGCTAAGTCGTTTCATTCTTGGTTACCCACAGGTATTAATGCAGGCGCTGATTTACTCGTGTTTGAAGGAACTGAATTAAAACTTGACCCCACGTGTGCTGTCTTTATAACAATGAACCCTGGATATGCTGGACGATCAGAACTGCCTGATAATCTAAAGGTACAGAAAAGGCAATTATATAATCTGTTTCCTTGCTGTGATTTACAAAGTTAATATATAAAAAGAACATGCTCTTCTTGAATTTTACATAAAACATTTCCTTTTAGATGTTATATTTTAGACAACTGTTTTAGAAAAATTTTAAAGCTTTGATTACCTTTAAAAAATATGAAATTTCCAGAACTTCTATTTTAAAACTGATGATAAGTATAAAAATTGGAAAACATAGGAAATACTGGAAAATGTACCTATTCTACTGTTTGCTGCTGCTGCTGCTGCTGCTAAGTCGCTTCACTCGTGTCCGACTCTGTGCGACCCCATAGACAGCAGCCCACTAGGCTCCTCTGTCCCTGGGATTCTCCAGGCAAGAATAGTGGAGTGGGTTGCCATTTCCTTCTCCAATGCATGAAAGTGAACAGTGAAAGTGAAGTCGCTCAGTTGTGCCCGACTCTTAGCGACCCCATGGACTGCAGCCCACCAGGCTCCTCCGTCCATGGGATTTTCCAGGCAAGAGTACTGTTTACTGTATGGTATTCCTCAATATTAAATGTTGAAATCAGACAATTGTGAATACTGGGGGAGGGTCTGTTCATGTTAATATTATAATATGAGCATTTTTCTATCTTCATGAACATAATTCAAACTGTAAATAAGTTTATTGAACTGTGTTTACAGTTTGAAATTTCTATTGCATTTATTTTTCCTTCTTTATAGATAATACTGCAATGGGAAATTTTTACTTAAGGCTTTTCTCTATTTTAAGGTATTTCATTAGGAGATTCATAGGACCAAGAGCTGTGTTGCTGAATTGCCTCTAACAGAGGTTGAAACAATTTACATCCCATATCAATGCTCAGTTCTCCTTAATATCTAGCATTTTGTTTTCTTGTAAGAACAAAATAGCTAATTGACTAGACTAGAATCCTCATTAAAAAAAAAAACTTTGCTTATTAGTGAAATATGATCTTTCCCCCATATCTTTGTTAGACCTTTTATATCCTTTTCTGGTGAACTGCAAGTTTATGGCTAGTGCATGGAGAAAAAAGGCTGAATAATAATAATACAGTGGTAATTGCAGATCCAAAACCAAATTTTCTGACTCTAAATCCTACATTCCTTCCATTATTCACATTTTTAGAATGACAGCTTCTTAGATTAGGTGAGGTATTTTTCTTTTCCACCAAAAAGTTTTTTGATTGGACCAACTGCTGCCAAGAATTTTTGTGGTATTTCTATTCCTTGGACTTTTCTTTGCTTGATGTGATGTTTTAATACTTTGCCTTTGTGAAGGAAAGTATGATTTAAAAATGCAAATTGGTAAATCCTCCTTCATCTAAGAAGCATTTTGCGACTTTTTATTCCAATGTACATTTGGAAAAATATACATTCCAATATATATTGGAAAAAAGCAAAATGGCTGTCTGCGCAGGCCTTACAAATAGCTGTGAAAAGAAGAGAAGTGAAAAGCAAAGGAGAAAAGGAAAGATATACCCATTTGAGTGCAGAGTTCCAAAGAATAGCAAGAAGAGATAAGAAAGCCTTCCTCAGCGATCAGTGCAAAGAAATAGAGGAAAACAATAGAATGGGAAAGACTAGAGATCTCTTCAAGAAAATTAGAGCTACCAAGGGAACATTTCATGCAAAGATGCATTCAATAAAGGACAGAAATGGTATGGACCTAACAGAAGCAGAAGATATTAAGAAGAGATGGCAAGAATACACAGAAGAACTGTATAAAAAAAGATCTTCACAGCCCAGATAATCACAATGGTGTGATCACTCACCTAGAGCCAGACATCCTGGAATGTGAAGTCAAGTGGGCCTTAGAAAGCATCACTATGAACAAAGCTAGTGGAGGGGATGGAATTCCAGTTGAGCTATTCCAAATCCTGAAAGATGATGCTGTGAAAGTGCTGCACTCAATATGCCAGCAAATTTGGAAAACTCAGCAGTGGCCACAGGACTGGCAAAGGTCAGTTTTCATTCCAATCCCAAAGAAAGGCAATGCCAAAGAATGCTGAAACTACCGCACAATTGCACTCATCTCACACGCTAGTAAAGTAATGCTCAAAATTCTCCAAGCCAGGCTTCAGCAATACGTGAACCCTGAACTTCCAGATGTTCAAGCTGGTTTTAGAAAAGGCAGAGGAACAGAGATCAAATTGCCAACATCCGCTGGATCATGGAAAAAGCAAGAGAGTTCCAGAAAAACATCTATTTCTGCTTTATTGACTATGCCAAAGCCTTTGACTGTGTGGATCACAATAAACTGTGGAAATTCTGAAAGAGAAGGGAATACCAGACCACCTGATCTGCCTCTTGAGAAATTTGTATGCAAGTCAGGAAGCAACAGTTAGAACTGGACATGGAACAACAGACTGGTTCCAAATAGGAAAAGGAGTATGTCAAGGCTGTATATTGTCACCCTGCTTAGTTAACTTATATGCAGAGAACATCATGAGAAATGCTGGGCTGGAGGAAACACAAGCTGGAATCAAGATTGTTGGGAAAAAATATCAATAACGTCAGATATGCAGATGACACTACCCTTATGGCAGAAAGCGAAAAAGAATTAAAGAGCCTCTTGATGAAAATGAAAGAGGAGAGTGAAAAAGTTGGCTTAAAGCTCAACATTCAGAAAACTAAGATCGTGGCATCTGGTCGCATCACTTCATGGCAAATAGATGGGGAAACAGTGGAAACAGTGGCTGACTTTATTTTTCTGGGCTCCAAAATCACAGTAGATGGTGATTGCAGCCATGAAATTAAAAGACGCTTACTCCTTGGAAGGAAAGTTATGACCAACCTAGACAGCATGTTAAAAAGCAGAGACATTACTTTGTTAACAAAGGTCCGTCTAGTCAAGGCTGTGGTTTTTCCAGTGGTCATGTATGGATGTGAGAGTTGGACTATAAAGAAAGCTGAGCGCCGAAGAATTGATGCTTTTGAACTGTGCTGTTGGAGAAGGCTCTTGAGATTCCCTTGGACTGCAAGAAGATCCAACCAGTCCATCCTAAAGGAGATCAGTCCTGGGTGTTCATTGGAAGGACTGATGTTGAAGCTGAAACTCCAATACTTTGGCCACCTGATGCAAAGAGCTGACTCATTGGAAAAGACCCTGATGTTGGGAAAGATTGAGGGCAGGAGGAGCAGGGACGACAGAGGATGAGATGGTTGGATGGCATCACCGACTCAATGGACATGAGTTTGGATAGACTCCGGGAGTTGTTGATGGACAGGGAGGCCTGGCATGCTGCAGTTCATGGGGTCGCAAAGAGTCGGACACGACTGAGTGACTGAACTGAACTGATACATTTGGAAAGCTCTTTTGGTCTAATTTTTTTATTCACTCATGTTTTTCTTTTATTCAGTAGGATTAATCTGAATACATAAGTATTCGTAAAGGCAAAATATCTGGGGCCATCATGGGTCGAGTCTGTTAATGCCCTGTGTGGACTCCTCCATGTTTTATTTATTGTGCATTTTGAAACGGTGCTTGGAATAGTTTCTTTCTATTTTAGGTCAAAAGCTGTTCTCAAATTCGAATAGGTTTTTGTTGTTTGCATTGTTCCTTTTGTGCAGTCTTCTTGGTTAGAGCTGCTATAAAACATGTCTTTTCAAGTATATATGGAAGTGCCTAACAATTTGGAAAAATGTCTTAGCCTGAAATGAAAGATATATAGATATAAATGTACGGGCTTCCCAGATGGGACTAGTGATAAAGAATCCATCTGCCAATGCAGAAGAAGCAAGAGACACAGGTTCGATCCCTGAGTTGGGAAGATTTCCTGGAGTAGGAAATGGCATCCCACTCCAGTATTCTTGCCTGGAAAATTCCATGGATGGAGGAGCCTGGCAGGCTACAGCTCATGCATCGGCCTGCAGACAATCAGACATGATTAAATGTCTGAAAACTATCTATTTAAAGCCTGCTGAGACCCAGAAAGTGTTTTAATGTCTTCAGGATCATCCTTGAAGCTTCCCTCTTCTTCACCCAGCATTTTCAGCCAGTTACCAAAACCAGTCTTGTAACTCCTGCTGTTCCTGGCCAGTGCTATGGCCATGCCTTGCTCCCACCCCTCTTCAGTATTCTCTTACATGTCTTACTGCAATGTTTCACCTATCACCATTGTGATAGCTCTTTTTCTCTCTCTATATATGATGTATATATGTCTCACATATTCTTAAACATATATATATATATATATATATATATATATATATAAAACATATTCTTATTTCAGTCATCAGCTTATGGTCAGTTGGGTTGTTTCCATGTCTTGGCTGTTGTAAATAGTGCTGCTGTGAACATTGGGGTGTATTTATCTTCTCAAATTAGAATTTTCATTTTTTTCCCCTAGCTGTATGCCCAGGAGTTGGATTGCTGGAGCCTATGGCAACTCTTTTTAGTTTATGGAGTACCTCTGTACAGTTTTCCATGGTGGCTGCACAAATTCACATTCCCACCAACCATGAAGGAGGGTTCCCTTTTCTCCACACCCTCTCCAGCTTTTATTATTTGTAGACCTTTATATGATGATCATTCTGACCACTGTGAGGGGATACCTCACTGGAGTTTTGATTTGTATTTCTCTTCTAATTAGAGAAGTTGAGCATCTTTTCAGATGCATATTGGCTATATGTATGTTCTTTGGAGAAATATTTATTTAGGTCTTCTGCTCATTTTTTGATTGGGTTTTTGCTTTTTTGCTGTTGAGTTATATGAGATGTTTGTATATTTTGGAAATTAAGCCCCCATTGGTTGCATTGTTTGCAAATATTTTCTCCCAGTCTGTTGGTTGTCTTTTCATTTTATTTATGGTTTCCTTTACTGTGCAAAAGTTTTTAAGTTTGATTATTCCCATTTGTTCATTTTTGCCTCTATTTCCATTGCCTTGGGAGACTGACTTAAGAAAATATTGGTACAATTTATGTCAGAGAATGTTTTGCCTGTGTTTTCTTCTAGGAGTTCTATGATATCCTGTCTTATATTTAAGTCTTTAAGCCATTTTGACTTTTTTTTTCTTTTGGTGTGTGTAAAATGGGAGGGAATGTTATGACTTCTTTGATTTACAAGTGGCTGTCTAACTTTTCTAACACTACTTGCTAAAGAGACTATCTTTTCACCATTGTATATTCTTGTCTTCTTTGTCAAAGATTGACTGTAGGTGTGTGGGTTTACTTCCGGGCTCTCCATTCTGTTCCATTGATATGTCTGTTTTTGTGCTATTTTGATTAATGGAGCCTTGTAGTATTGTCTGAAGTCTGGGTGGGTATGCCTCCAGCTTTGTTCTTTTTCCTCAGGATTGCTTTGGCAATTCTGAGTCTTCTATGTTCAGTTACTAAGTCATGTCACACTCTTTGTGATATAAATTTTAGGATTTAGTTCTGTGGAAAATGTTATGAGTAATGTGATAGGGATCGCATTAAATTCATAGATTGCTTTGGGTAGTATGGAAAATAGGCATATTCTATATCTTCTGATGTCACAAAGTCAATAACATGATACATTGTGGCATCCAACTCTAAAGGCACAAGAAGAAGAAAATGCAAGTGAAACTGGGCTCAGTTCCAGTGACGGAGCCTGGCCTCTGTGACACAAGGCTGCTTTGCACGACAGAAGACAGAAGTAGGAGCTAAAGGACGTGTGAGCATCTGGGGAGATTTGAGGGAGTCTGGTGTTCCAGGTGAACAAGAAGTCAGGGGTTCATTGAGGGTTTTGTCCTACAGTCAGGAGGATTTGCAGATGCTAACACATTCTGATACATAGCTTTCCTCAGAGTAAGCAGTGTGAAACACTCCGTTAGTATAGAGAAAAAAAGTGAAATAGATCCTGAATCCTCCATTTCACTCAAGCAAAACCTAGCTCATTTCTGAACAGGTCGCAGCATTATGAAATCTATTTCTAATCTCTAAAGGAAGAAATGGTAACAAGTTACTGCTTGAGATTTTGTTGTTGTTCTTCCAAACATGTAGTTCTTTGAAAGCCTCCTCTAGGAAGTATTTATAATTCCTTATGTATTGCCCTTCTTCTTCCACCCTATAGGGCAGAGGCAGTAGAATAATTATTCTCAATCGTTTATTTCTGCTGAGGTAAACATGGAGGGTAATGCTAACACTGATTACATGTACTGGAATTTATTCAAGCTCTGGCAGTTTACCTGAATCTATACTTTCCCGTTCTTTTTTTTTTTTTTTACACACAAGAAAGTATGCCATGGGGTAAGCCAGAATCCAAATTAATTTTTAAAGCACTAAATTACCCTTTCATTTCATGCAAGGATGCTCATGATAAAGGACATAAATGGCAAGGACCTAACAGAAGCAGATGAGATTAAGAAGAGGTAGCAAGAATGCAAATAAGGAAAGCAAAAAATATCTTAATGACCACTATGGTTTGGTCACTTACTTAGAGCCGGACATCCTGGAGTGTGAGGTCAAGTAGACTTTAGGAAGCGTTATTATGAACAAAGCTAGTGGAGGTGATGGAATTCCAGCTGAGCTATTTCAAATCCTAAAAGATGATACTGTTAAAATGCTGCACTCAGTATGTCAGCAAATTTGGAATACTCAGCACTGGCCACAGGACTGGGGAAGGTGAGTTATCATTCTGGGACCAAAGAAGGACAATGCCAAAGAATGTTCAAACTACCATACAGTTGTGTTCATTTCACATGCAAGCAAGGTAATGCTCAAAATCCTTCAAGCTAGGCTTCAGCAAAACGTGAGCCGAGAACGTCCAGATGTACAAGCTGGGTTTACAAAAGGTGGAGGAACCAGAGATTAAATTGCCAGCATTGGTTGGGTCATGGAGAAAGCAAGAGAGTTCCAGAAAAACATCTGCTTCATTGGCTATGCTAAAGCCTTTGACTGTATAGATCACAACAAACTGTGGGAAATTCTTCAAGAAATGGGAATACCAGACCTCCTTACATGTCTCTTGAGAAACCTGTATGCAGGTCAAGAAGCAACAGTTAGAACCAGACACGGAACAATGGACTGGTTCAAAATTGGGAAAGGAATATGAGAAGGTTGTATATTGTCACCCTGCTTTTTTAACTTATATGTAGAGCACATCATGTGAAATACTGTGCTGGATGAAGCACAAGCTGGAATCAAGATTGCCGGGAGAAATACCAACAACCTCAGATATGTATCTCATGTCACTCTAATGGCAGAAAGTGAAGAGGAACTAAAGTCACTTGATGAGGGTGAAAGAGGAGAGTGAAAAAACGGATTTAAAACTCAACATTCAAAAAACTAAGATCATGGCATCCTGTCCCATCACTTCATGGCAAATAGAAGGAAAAGGTGGAAGCAATGACAAGTTTTATTTTCTTGGGCTCCAAAATGACTGTGGACGATGACTGTGCCATGAAATTAAAAGACGCCTACTTCTTGGGAGGAAAGTTATGACAAACCTCAGTTCAGTTCAGTTCAGTCGCTCAGTCGTGTCCAACTCTTTGTGACCCCATAGACTCCAGCACAACAGGCCTCCCTGTCCATCACCAACTCCTGGAGTTTACACAAACTCATGTCCATTGAGTCGGTGATGCCATCCAACCATCTCATCCTCTGTCATTCCCTTCTCCTGCCTTCAGTCTTTCCCAGCATCAGGGTCTTTTCTAATGAGTCAGTTCTTTGCATCAGATGGCCAAAGTATTGGAGTTTCAGCTTCAGTATCAGTCCTTCCAATGAGTATTCAGGACTGATCTCCTTTAGGATGGACTGATTGCATCTCCTTGCAGTCCAAGGGACTCTCAAGAGTCTTCTCCAACACCACAGTTCAAAAACATCAATTCTTTGGCACTCAACTTTCTATATAGTCCAACTTTCACATCCATACATGACTAGTAGAAAAACCATAGCTTTGACTAGATGGACCTTTCTTGGTAAAGTAATGTCTCTGCTTTTTAATATGCTGTATAGGAGAGTGAAAAAGTTGGCTTAAAACTCAACATTCAGAAAACTAAGATCATGGCATCTGGTCCCATCACTTCATGGCAAATAGACGGGGAAACAGTGGAAACAGTGACAGACTTTATTTTTTGGGGCTCCAACATCACTGCAGGTAGTGACGGCAGCCATGAAATTAAAAGAAACTTGCTCCTTGGAAGAAAAGTTATGACCAACCGAGACAGCATGACAAACCTAGACAGCTAATTAAAAGGCAGAGACACCACCTTGCTGACAAAGGCCCCCTATAGTCAAAGGTATGGTTTTTCCAGTAGTTATGTACGGATGTGAGAATTGAACCATTAAGAAGGCAGGGTGCCGAAGAATTAATCCTTTTTAAATATGGTGCTGGAGAAAACTCTTGAGAGTCCCTTGGACAGCAAGGAGATCAAACCAGTTAATACCAAAGGAAATCAACCCTGAATATTCATTGGAAGGACTCTTGCTGAAGCTCCAACCCTGATGCTGAGAAAGACTGAAGGCAAAAGGAGAAGGGGGAGGCAGTGGATGAGATGGTCAGATAGCATCACTGACTCAGTGGACATGAATTTGGTCCAAGTCTGGGAGATAGTGGAGGACAGGGAAGGCTGGCGTGCTACAGTCCATGCAATCACAAAAAATTGGACATGACTTAGTGACTGAATAAGATAAAAGAAAGTTTGTATCACCCTAACTTAGGCATTGACCAGCTAAATCACTAGTTCATTCATTCATTCTCTATTTTATTGATTAAAAAAAAGTTATTGAGAACCTACCTTTTAAAAGAGGTACCAACTTTATAGTAATTCTCTTGCATTCCCCACCCCCCCAGGTATGTAGTAGTTTTAAGCACGTGCTTAAACATCTCTGTTACAAATTATTTGTTCATGCTCTATACTTTTAATATTTTATTATTTCCTTTCTTGAATTCTAAACTTATTGATAAAATAGCAATGCTAAGACCTCTAGCTAGTAATTAATGTAATGCATTGGAAGGATCTTGCTTGATGCAAGTCTTTTCTTCTCAATTAAGTGTCATAACATATCACTAAGGCAAAATGTCCTTATTCTCAACCTGCCTTGTGTTTTCTGTAACTTAGCTAGTTCCCAAAAGGTATTTATAACCTGTCTGAATGTGACTGTAATTCCGTACAATTATTATTCATTATTTGAATATAATTGTAATTTTATGTAACACTGTTGTTCTCCTGCTTTAGTATAGGAAAACCATGTTTTCATGCTTGAGCTATTGAAATAAGTTCTGATTGTAACTCACCTTTTAAAGTTAAATTTTCTTATTCTTTCCAAATATATTTAGTTTTCTATTTGCCTTCCATCACACAACATTTGTCCCACAACATTTAAAATACCATGAGGAAAAATTATCTTAGAATTAGGAAAATGGATTTATCTCTAATAATAATCGTCCTATACTTGTTTTCAGCTTTTTTCCCTTTATTATGCTTGAACTGACATGGTGACTGAAGACTCAAAAAGGTTAAAAAATATCTCAAAATTCATCACTTATGTAACATACCCTTGTTATTAGGAGTTACCTTAATCAATTAGATATCTAGAGATCTTCACTTAGAGCACAGTCTCCTAATACCAGCCACTTTCTAACAGCTCCAATGAGAAACCCAACATCTTAGCAGAGTCTGATGCTTTTTCCCTGTAACATGTCACTTTCTACAAAGGAATAGAACATAATGGATACTTAATACTTAAGTAAGTTGATAATTCACCAAAGCCCCAGGTATGACAGAAATTTGAAGTGTTCTCAAAGCATAATTTCAGAAAAAATATTTGGATAAAAGTTAATGGTTTCTTCATTATATAACAATAATAAGAAGTCACATTTTAAAATGTTTTATCTATAGGATATGGATATTATAACAATATTATTACAAAAAAGCTATAACACTGTAGCATGCTATAAAGAGTTGAGCTATCTTCATGATGGCCTGTTTATAAAGCACCTTTTCTCCACTCCCATAGGCGCTCTTTCGGACAGTAGCAATGATGGTGCCTGACTACGCTATGATTGCTGAAATCGTCCTGTACTCCTGTGGCTTTGTCACAGCTCGGCCACTGTCAGTGAAGATTGTGGCTACATATCGCCTGTGTTCAGAGCAGTTGTCGTCACAGCATCACTATGACTATGGAATGAGAGCTGTGAAGTCAGTGCTTACCGCTGCCGGGAATCTAAAGGTAAAAAACTCGAGTAACTTCTTTATTTATTTATTTATTTTATTTTATTTTTTAACTTTACAATATTGTATTGGTTTTGCCACTTCTTAACTCATTCATTTCCTGTTTGTAAATCTCAGGACCATGTGTCTTTACAGAGCTCCAATAACTGATTGGTTCCATCAACTGGAAAAAAAGTTCCCTATTGTACTAAAATAGTTGATCATTTGCATACATGAAAAAGGAAATTTTATGATTTGTAAAACCTTAGCCATGTGATTTGGAGAAGGCAATGGCAACCCACTTCAGTACTCTTGCCTGGAAAATCCCATGGAGGGACGAGCCTGGTGGGCTGCTGTCCACGGGGTCGAGAAGAGTCGGCCATGACTGACTTCCCTTTCACTTTTCACTTTCATGCATTGGATAAGGAAATGGCAAACCACTCCAGTGTTCTTGCCTGTAGAATCCGAGGGACGGGGGAGCCTGGTGGGCTGCCATTTATGGGGTCGCACAGAATCGGACACGACTGAAGCGACTTAGCAGCAGCAGCAGCAGCAGCCATGTGATTAGTGATTTGAGTTCCATCCCACAGTTTTAATTATATGAAACTGAGTACTACTGAGGAATAAAATTCCTTGCTGCTGAGAAATACTTTGAAAGCATTTAGTCTATGTGAATATATGTAACTTTAAAAGCAACAATGTGTGTATAATTAATACAAACGTACAAAATTCCTAGACATTGTTATTTAATAACTATGGACTAGCAGTAATGGATTTGCAAGGTGCAATGGTAAAAAATCCACCTGCCAAGGCAGGAGACATAAGAGATGCAAGTTCTATCTCTGGGTCAGGAAGATCCCCTGGAGTAGGAAATGGCATTCTACTTCAGTATTCTTTCCTGGAAAATTCCATGGACGGAGGAAGGAGCCTGGTGGGCTAGAGTCCAGGGGGTTGCAAAGGGTCAGACATGACTGAGCATGCACACACTCATACCACCTGTAATGGATTTGCAGTATAATGTGTGCATTTTAAGATAGTATGAATCATAATTATATTGATAAAAAGGCCAAATATTTTAAGATTTGGGTAACTTTTCATTGGAAGTATTTTGTAGAAACATAAAGTATAACTGTTCTTTTTTCTTTATGAAAATAAGCAAGATAGGCCACGTGTGCTAAGTCGCTTCGGTCGTGTCCAACTCTTTGAGACCCTATGGACTGTAGGCTGCCAGGCTCATCTGTCCATGGGATTAATTAACAGCAAAAGGCAAACTTTGACCTTGTAGCTTATAAAAATTTTCATGTTCATGACTGGGAGATTTTAAAATATATCCTGTGTGATTAAAAACAATGGCATGCATTTTTGACTTCTAGATGATGTTACCAATAATTCTGATATATAGTAGTGATATTCTATTTCACATTCGTCTAACATGACTTCAAGTCATTATTTTTAGTAATAAACAAATGCAACTAGAAGCAACAGTTTGTATTAACCTGACGTGTCATGATTGCATTGTGGTCAGATAATGGGAAGGATAATGCTTTGTCCTACTGTATGTCATCACTGACATCTTGACTGTGGAATTGAACTATTAAAGTTATGCAGCAAATGAATTCTGCAAATGAATCCTATCATTCTTTGTCAAAAGCTAATTTAGAATTGTTGAATGTGTTGGCTTGAATAGTTTGAAGTTTGTTTCTATTTTATCAGGAAACAATTTAAATGTTTGTTTTAAGATGACAGCCTTTCGACAAAACAGAGTTCTGACACTTCATAATTGATGTGTGGTTGCTGCTGCTGCTGCTGCTAAGTCGCTTCAGTCGTGTCTGACTCTGTGCGACCCCATAGACGGCCGCTCACCAGGCGCCCCATCCCTGGGATTCTAGGTTGATGCAAAGACAAAGTCCATATTAGCAGAGCCAGCTTTAGGTTTGGGAGCTCTGGTAATTCAGAGACAGCAGGACTTAACTGCCAGGCATCATTGACTTTGTACAGTTAAAGCCAGTTAAGTAGAAGTATGGAATTTACTAGAAAGATTCCAGAGAACAGGATGAGGGTTCTGGAAACCTAAACTGATGATGGAGGGAATAGCTTTGGTGTGAAATTTTGAATAAAGTATAGAAGTTGAGAGAAACATTTCTGAGTTCAAATTTTTTTGTGAATTACATGAACCATCTTATGGGCATGAGCAACAAATTGAGTTCAGCCACGTTTTTAGTAAACCCTGGGTGTTTTGGAATTTAATATATATTTTCCAAAGCATCCTCCACTCAAGTGACAGTGCATTAACCAGCCCTCTCCACTCTGCTGGGGGAACACCCTCAAGCATGCTAGTACCAAGTGTGCAGTCAGAAGGTGGCATGCCACCCTGCCCTCCCACTTATGGTCAGGTGGCTTGTTCCCAAAACTTTCTGAAGCTAGTTGGTTATGTTATTATTGTTATGTCCTTTAATTAATTGTCATTGAAACTGATGGTATATGAGCATGAAAAGAAGAGGTTTGTATTTATGAAAACTGAGTTCCTTGTTTAAGAAAGACTGAGTAAAGATGAAATGCTAAAAAGTTTAGTTGGAGTTAGGTGTGGATAAGAAAAGAAAGACTGAAAAACAACAATTCATGAGGATGCTACATTTAGATTGTCTCCTAAGTATCTTTGAAGAGAATGATTATCTTTAAAAAATAGAAACAACAAAACACAAAAAACTAGAGTGATGACTCATTATTGATTGTTTTTGCTTTGTACAAGAAAAATTGTGCAGAACTCCACCCTCAGAGAAAAAGCCTTGGCACCAAAATATGGGCAAATAAGTGAATATTTACATGTTTTAACTTTAAATCTTTTAATGAGTCCCCATTTTTAATGATTATTTACACTTTATCAACTGACTGCTGGTTTTGAATGCATAGGACAAGCAAGGTCTTACCCAGGATAGAAGCAATGGCAACTCCCAAACTCTTTGAAAATCATGACCAATAGCTTTTTACCCAGAGCATCTGTGAGAAGGCAGTTAGTTAAACTTCAAATTTCATTATAAACTAGTATAAAATTCAACAAGTATAATCGTCAGTTTCTAAAATTAATAACAGCCCAGTGAAATGAAAATAAATAACATCTTTGCATGGGTTTGAATGCCCTCTGGGGCCTGGGGGCTTGTGTGTATGAACATGCATGGAGTGCGGTTAACAGATGCAGATGTCATCATGACTATATTTTCTTTCAGCTGAAATATCCAAATGAAAATGAAGAAATTCTGCTGCTTAGATCTATTATTGATGTAAATTTGCCGAAATTTTTATCCCACGATTTACCACTCTTTGAGGTAAGAACATTTCTTACTCTAATGTACTAAAACTCTTCTAATAATGTATTTATCAAGTGTCCAAGTTTTCAAGTCCCATTGAGAAACTTCCAGTGTAGAAAACAGAGAAATGTAGGTCACTCCATGTTTTATTTGAAATGTTTTTAGCTAGCTTTGTTGTTACAAGTAACTTTTAACAACTTGGGATTTTTTTAAGTAGTACTTTTTTTCTACTGCAGAATATAATAAGCATCCAAAAGTCACAGAAAGTTTGCTTATAAATCTCACTAGGAAATAGACTCCATGGAGGAAAGTAATTGGTGAAACACACCATTGAATCCTTTACACAGAGGGATACTTTGCAAATGTTTGTCAAAATTAATGATCGAAGAAGTGAAAAATAAGCTTAAGAGTGCAGTGTCTTTTATGAAATTGGTTTTTTTTTTTCAGGATAATTTAAGAACTAGGGTTAGTAATATTGTTATATTTTAAAAATTAGATTATAAGTAGTAGTAAAGAATTACAGAGTGATGCTTAAAGTTCCTGTATTGCCATGTGATGTCACTGTTTTTCCTTCCCCATTCCCAGTAGAAGTGCCTGGGGGTGGTGGGCAGTGGGCTGCTGACACATGGGAGAGTTACTCTGTCTTGCACTGCCTTGAGGTATGGACAGTTAGCTTCCGATGTGTAGAGACTGAGATCAGAAGACTCTCATAGGGAGGACAGAAGTGGCACTGCCACTGTGGTGTGCCCCAGTGCCCTTAGCTATCCATAGGAACAATGTTTCATCATTCTGAAAGAAGCTCCCGTTAGTATTTGGAATTGACAGTGCAAATATTTTATAGATCAAGTTTTCAGGGAATTGGTTCAAAATTTCTTGTTAAAAATTTCCCTCAGTTTCTTTGGTACTAGTACACTGTACAGATTTTCCAGGAATAAATATAAGTAAAGCTCTATTTATTTTTATGAAGTAGAGGTATATCTCATTTAGATGTGTCCTCCTATAGCTGTGTATTCATTCAGCAAATATTTCTCGAGCAATATTTCACAAATGGAGCATAGCTGGCATTTTCAAATAGGACAGTTCCCTGTTTTGAGAGACTGTCCCATATGCTACAAACTCTTGGCATCCCTGGTCCCCCCAGTGTCTCTGGACTTTCACAGTAATACAACCAGAAGGACAACTCCATGTATTCCCAACTCTCTACCTGGCAGAGAGGAACTGGTGAAAGGAACTGCTCTTGATTGAGACCCACTAGCTACCAGATATGATCTGGAATTGTCTGCTTCTTTAAGATTAACCATAAATAATTTGAACAATCTGAGAAGATACTTTTGTTTACTTGGCAAACAGTATGCATTTACAATGTACCTGACCCTGTTCTAAGAGTTTTATGAATAGTTACTCCTAAGCACTTGTGACTCAGATGATAAAGAATCTGCCTGTGATGTAGGAGATCTGGTTTTGATTCCTTGGTCAGTAAGATCCCCTGGAGAAGGGCATGGCTACCAAGCAAGGCTTTAGCAATACGTGAACCCTGAACTTCCAGATGTACAAGATGGTTTTAGAAAAGGCAGAGGAACCAGAGATCAAATTGCCAACATCTGCTGGATCATCAAAAAAGCCAGAGAATTCCAGAAAAACATCTATTTCTACTTTATTGACTTTGCCAAAGCCTTTGACTGTGTGGATCACAAGAAACTGTGGAAAATTCTGAAAGAGATGGGAATACCAGACCACCTGACCTGCCTCTTGAGAAATCTGTGTGCAGGTCAGGAAGCAACAGTTAGAATTGGACATGGAACAACAGACTGGTTCCAAACAGGAAAAGGAGTATGTCAAGGCTGTATATTGTCACCCTGTTTATTTAACTTCTATGCAGAGTACATCATGAGAAACACTGGGCTGGAGGAAGCACAAGCTGGAATCAAGATGGCTGGGAGAAATATCAATAACCTCAGATATTCAGATGACACCACCCTTATGGCAGAAAGCGAAGAAGAACTAAAGAGCCTGTTGATGAAAGTGAAAGAGGAGAGTGAAAAAGTTGGCTTAAAGCTCAACATTCAGAAAACTAAGATCATGGCATCTGGTTCCTTCAAAGTGAAGTGAAGTCACTCAGTCATGCCCAACTCTTTGAGACCCCATGGACTGTAGCCCACCAGGCTCCTCCATCCATGGAATTTTCTAGGCAAGAATACTGGATTGGGTTGCCATTTCCTTCTCCAGGGTATCTTCCCAACCCAGGGATCAAACCCGGGTCTCCTGCATTGCAGACAGATGCTTTACCACATAGGTTGCTGTGAAGTGAAATGAATGTCGCTCAGTTGTGTCTGACTCTCTGTGACCCCATGGACTGGGGTCTCCAGGCCAGACATGAATTCCGCAGACATGAATTTTCCAGGCCAGAATACTGGGGTGGGTTGCCATTCCCTTCTCCAGGGGAATCTTCCCAACCCAGGAATCGAACCCAGGTCTCCCACATTGCAGGCAGATTCTTTACCAACTGAGCCACCAGGGAAGCCCTAAGTTGCTATAATGCTTATGAAATAGCCTTAGTGGTTTATAAAGGAATGTTTCTTAGACCTTGAAAGTGACTTTATATTCTCATATAAACTATATGTGGAATTATAATTCTTTCCAATCCTATATTATGTGATTATATTATTTTTCTAAAGCTTCCATAACAGAGAACCACAAACTTGGTGGTTTAAAACAACAGAAATTTATTTTCTCACAGTTCTGGAGGAAAAAAGTCTGAAATAAGCTGTTGGTTACCTCTGAAAGAAGGTAAAGATTCTTTAGGAAAGAACCCTTCCTTGCTTTTTCTTAGCTTCTGATGGCTCCTGACGATCTTTGATGTTCCTTGGCTTGTCATTGGTGGTTCCCTGGTGGCTTCAGCTTCTGTCCCCATCACTAGGATGGCCTTGTTTCCCAGGTGTGCTTGAGTTTGCATCTTCCTCTCCTTTCTGTTGTATAGATACCAGTCACTGGAGTTAGGGTCCAGTAGGATCTCATCTGATCTAATTACATCTGCAAAGATCTTATTTCCAGACAAGGTGACATTCTAACATAAATTTTTGAGGAACACTAAAAGGATTAACATTACTACCCACTACACTGATTAAAATACTGTTAAACTTATTTTTATGTATGATATGAGGTATGGATTCAAGTTCATTATTTTGATAAATCCGGGTATCCTAGCATACTTTGTTCAAAGACTATTTGTTTAATCTTTACTGGATTGTTTTTGCTTGAGAATGAGTTTTCATATGTGTCTGGATCTATATCTGGTCTCTCTCTTCTATTCCATTGTTATATTTTGTCTATTTTTATGCTAGTATGATACTGTTTTTATAATAAGCCTTGAAATCAGATAATGTTCATCTTTTAACTTTTTAACTGGAAAATATGTAAAACCACAACATCTGAAGAAGAAAACAGGAAAAATCCCTTGTGAATTTGGGTTAGGCAAAAATTTCTTAAATACACCACCAAAAGCACAATGCATGAAACAGTAAATTGATAAAATAGGCTCATCAGAATTAAAAAGTTTGCTCTTTGAAATACACTGTAGGAGAATGAAAGACAAGTTAGAGGTATAAAAAACACTTGCCTATTAGATGTATGGTGAAGCACTTGTAAGTAGAATGCTTAACAAATGGTCAAAACTTACCATGAAGAAAATAAACCAATTACAATAGGCAAATGATTTGAGACTGAGCAAACTCCGGGGGATGGTGAAGGACAGGGTTGCCTGGTGTGCTGCAGTCCTTGGGGTCATGAAGAGTTGGACATGACTTGGTGACTAAAGAACAACAACAACAAAAAATTTGAACAAACATTTCACCAAAGAAGACATACATATGGCACAAAAGTAACGCCAAAGTGTTACTCTTTAGCAAATGCAAGTTGAAGCCATAGCAAGATACTGTTACACACTTATTAAAAATACTGATTATACCAGATATTGAAACTCACACTGCTGAGGGGAATTTAAAATAGGACAACCATTTTGGAAAGCAGACTGTTTCTTCAAATGTTAGACACGTACCTGCCATTGTTGTGTTGTATCAGTCATTCAGTAGTGACTGACTCTGCGACGCCATGAACTATAGCCCACCAGGCTCCTCTGTCCATGGAATTCTCCAGGCAAAAATAGTGGAGTGGGTTGCCATTCCCTTCTCTGGGGGATCTTCTTGGCCTAGGGATTACACCCAGGTCTCCTGCATTGCAGGCAGATTCTTTACCATCCAAGTGTACTATCCAAGTATTCCACTTCTCAGTATTCACTTGAGAGAAATGAAAGCATTTGTCCATGCAGAGACTTGTGTGTATGTGTTTATGGCATCTTTATTTATTTCCAAAACTAAAAACAATGAAAATGTCCATCAGCAGGAAAATGGGTTTAAAAACCGGCACCTCAGTATGGTGGACTTCAATGCAAAGAACTATAGATATATGCAGTGACGTGTTTGAGATTTCAAATCCTTATGCTGAGTGAAAGAAGCCAGATTGAAAAAAGTAGTACACATAATGTGTAATTTCATCCATATTAAAGTCTAGGCAATGAAAATAAAAATAGAAACAGAAAGCAAATTAGTGTGTGTGTTGATTGTCTGGGGATGGAGGTGGGTGTCAGGGAGAGGAGAGAGGAGGATTACAAAAGATCATAAGGAAACTTGTGGCAATGGTTGATACGTTGATTATCTTCATTGAGTTGGTGGTTTCACTTATCAGATTATGCCCTTTAAATATAAGCAGTTCATTGTATGTCAGTCATACCTCTATGAAGGTGTTAAAAATACTGAGCTATTATTTAATGGCTCTATTTTCATCAGTATTAAATATGAGGATGTGAGAAATTTTATCAAGTTTATAAACATATACATATGTGTATAGATGTACACATATACATGCAAACATATATAGAGAGATAATATGAGAGTTTATAGCTATGTAATGTTAATATAAACATCTGAATCATCTATCATCAGGGAATTACTTCAGATTTGTTTCCTGGGGTGAAATTACCAAAACCAGATTACAACGATTTGCTGGGAGCTATCAAAGACAACTGTGACTCCATGAATTTGCAAATGACCAGATTCTTTTCTGAGAAGATTCTTCAGATATATGAAATGATGATTGTGCGTCATGGCTTTATGATTGTTGGAGAACCATTTGGAGGAAAAACCAGTGCATATCGCGTCTTAGCTGGAGCATTAAATGACCTATGTGAAAAGGTAAGTGTGGTATTGATCCATTAATTTACCAATAATCAGCTTTGTGTAGGATAGAATGTATGGTCACTTAAAAGGATACTTTAATGCAGCAACTTAAAATTATCAAAATACAGAGAAAATAGAAAAGTAATATGATTCAAGTAGGAAGTTCAGCATATAAAGAATATGCCACATATTTGCCTCAAAGCCTTAGGTTCCTTTTTAAAAAGTTTAATTATAAAGGTAACATGTTCATTGTATAAAAAAGTCTGAAAATGTGAAAAAATCTTATACTTTCATAGAGTATTTTATAATTTCATAGGAGAGTGTATTTTATTTTCTTGGTGTTAAGATTCAAATTCAGATTCAATGCAAACTTCCTCTAGTGCTGTCTGTTAGTGGTATTGAATTGAAGTGTGTGTGTTGTGTGTATGCGTAATATAATATGTATATAAGCATAGTAAATAATGATAATTATATTATTCAAAATTACTGTCTTAGTTGACTCAGTTTGATCTACTTTGATATGCTAAAGGAGTGAGGCTATTTTAAATTCTCCAACTAATACTGCATTTGTGTCTACTTATCTTTGTATTTCAAATAATTTTTGCCACATATATGTCAATGTTTGTAGCCAAATGGGATTTGTATCATTATACCTTCATTGTGGAGCCTCCCCCTTCAGCCAGTATAATACTGTGTACTTGTATTATTTGCCATGGATCTCCTGTGTCTAATTTCAGTATTGCAACCCCCGCTTTTCCCCTGGATACATATTTGCCCATGCTTGTAATTGTGACTCTGACTGTCACTGTGATTTACTTTTTTATGGGGAGTAAATAGTTTGACTTTTATTTTCTCCATTTGATGGCCTTTATCTTCTCATTGGGGAATTTAGATTCATTTGTATTTATTATCAAACTGATGTGTACTTATTTCTGTCATCTCTCCCTCTATGCTTTTATCCTTACATGTGCTTTCCTCGCTTCGCCTCCCTTCCTTTCCCTTTATCTGTCTTGCCTTCTTTCGCTGAGTTTTTGTTTGCATTATTCCTCCTTTGTTGTTTTATTATTATATGAACTAATTATTTTGCTGTAAAAAATAAATCTCTAAAAGCCAAATGTGGTGCCACTAAAAGATTTAAAAAGGTGAAGGCTGTGACCATGTATTCTGGTACTATAAAGCCTCAAAGTGACTCATTACCAGGAAAGTCTAAGAGTGACATTGCGGTAAGGTAAATGGGGCTCCATAGTCACTGCCTACAACCTGCAGCTTCACACTGGCTTTGCTGCATTTGGGACAAAAGTCTTTGATGGCAGCAACTTTGTCCTGACTGAGATATTCTAATGGAGCTTTCCCATGCTTCTGAATTAAGGATGACATATTGTTATTCCCTTCCTGGGAACAAAGAAGAAAGCAATGACCTTGAGTTTATTTTACTGCTTCATATTATTATTCCCATATCTTTTCTTCAGTTTGGTATTTCATGCCCCAAGCTCCACTGCTGGTGGGCAGAAAGCAGTGTGGGAGAGTTGAACTTAGTATGTTGTTACATTCAGGTATGACCTAAATCAAATCCCTTATGATTATACAGTGGAAGTGACAGATAGATTCAAGGGATTAGATCTGATAGATAAAGAGCCTGAAGAACTATGGATGTGGGTTCATGACATTGTACAGGAGGCAATGGTCAAGACCATCCCCAAGAAAAAGAAGTGGAAAATGGCACAATGGTTGTCTGCGGAGGCCTTACAAATAGCTGAGAAAAGAATAGAAGCAAAAGGCAAAGGAGAAAAGGAAAGATAGGCCCATCTTAATGAAGAATTCCAAAGAATAGCAAGGGGAGATAAGAAAGCCTTCCTCAAATATCAATGCAAAGAAATAGAGGAAAACAATAAAATGGGAAAGATTAGAGATCTCTGGAAGAAAATCAGAGATACCAAGAGAACATTTCATGCAAAGATGACCACTATAAAGGACAGAAAAGGTATGGAAGCATAAGATATTAGTAAGAGGTGACAAGAATACACAGAAAAACTATATTAAAAAGATCTTCATGACCCAGATAACCACAGTGGTGTGATCACTCACCTAGAGCCAGGCATCCTGAAACGAGAAGTTGAGTGGGCCTTAGGAAGCATCACTAGGAGCAAAGCTAGTGGGGGTGATGGAATTCCAGTTGAGCTATTTCAAGTCCTAAAAGATGATGCTGTGAAAGTGCTGCCCTCAATATGCCAGCAAATTTGGAAAACTCAGCAGTGGCCACAGGACTGGAAAAGGTCAGTTTTCATTCCAATCCCAAAGAAAGGCAATGCCAAAGAATGCTCAAACTACTGCACAATTGCACTCATCTCACATGCTAGCAAAGTAATGCTCAAAATTCTCCGAGTCAAGCTTCAACAGTACATGAACCGTGAACTTCCAGAAGTTCAGGCTGGATTTAGAAAACGCAGAGGAATCAGAGATCAAATTGCCAACATCCATTGCATCACTGAGAGAGCAAGAGTTCCAGAAAAGCATCTACTTCTGCTTTATCGACTACACCAAAGTCTTTTACCATGTGGATCACAACAAACTGTGGAAAATTCTTCAAGAGATGGGAATACTGGACTACCTGACCTGCCTCCTGGGAAATCTATATGCAGCAGGTCAAGAAGCAACAGTTGGCACTGGACATGGAACAACAGATTGGTTCCAATCAGGAAAGTAGTAAGTCAAGGCTGTATATTGTAACCCTGCTTATTTAACTTCTTTTATTTTAATTTAAATTTATTTATTTTAATTAGAGGCTAATTACTTTACAATATTGTATTGGTTTTGCCATACATCAGCATGAATACGCCCCTATGCAGAGTACCTCATGCAAAATGCTGGGCTGGATGAAGCACAAGCTGAAATCAAGGTTGCTGGAAGAAATATCAATAACCTCAGATATGCAGATGACACTACCCTTATGGCAGAAAGCGAAGAACTAAAGAGCCTCTTGATGAAAGTGAAAGAGGAGAGTGAAAAAGTTGGCTTAAAACTCAACATTCAGAAAATTAAGATCATGGCATCCAGTCCCATCACTTCATGGCAAATAGATGGGGAAACAGTGGTTGACTTTATTTTCTTGGGCTTCCAAGTCACACAGATGGTGACTGCAGCCATGAAATTAAAAGACGCTTTCTTCTTGAAAGAAAAGCTATGTCCAACCTAGACAAAATATTTAAAAGCAGAGACATTACTTTGCCCACAAAGGTCAGTCTAGTCAAGGCTATGGTTTTTCAAGTAGTCATGTATGGATGTGAGAATTGGACTACAAAGAAAGCTGAGCGCTGAAGTATCAATGCTTTTGAACTGTGGTGTTGGAGAAGACTCTTGGGAGTCCCTTTTACTGCAAGGAGGTCCAACCAGTCCATCCTAAAGGAAATAAGTCCTGAATATTCATTAGAAGGACCGATGCTGAAGCTGAAACTCCAATACTTTGGCCACCTGATGTGAAGAACTGATTCATTTGAAAAGACCCTGATGCTGGGAAAGGCTGAAGGTGGGAGGAGAAGGGGACGACAGAGCATGAGATGGTTGGATGACTTCACTGGCTATAGACATGAGTTTGAGTAAACTTCGGGAGTTGGTGATGGACAGAGAGGCCTGACATGGTGTAGTCCATGAGGTCACAAAGAGTCGGACATGGCTGAGCAACTGAACTGAACCAAAATGAAAAAGAAAATGGTTGTGAATAAGTAGAGCACAGTGAAACTATTCTGTATATGTTGTAATGGTGGATACATGATATAATGTATTTGGCAAAATCCATTGAACTGTCCAATACAAAGAGTACAGCTTAGTAAGCCATGGGATTTGGTCAATAACAAGGTATCTGTATCAGTTCATCACTCATAATAATGCACCACACCAATGCCAGGCTTTAATAATAGGAGAAACTGTGCATGGGGTGGGAGGTGGAGGGAATATATATGAATATATATACAGTACTTTCTGTTCAATTTTTTTGTAAACCTAAAGCTCTTCTAAAAAATCTATCAGTTAGAAGCATAAAAAAGGTTATGCCCTAGGTCTATTAATATCTCTTATTAATTCCACATAACGGTTTTCAATGTTTTAGTGCAAACTGCCAACTTACCAATATAAACTTTTTCACAACATGAAAATGGTACATATTTCCATATCTTGTAATTATTTAATTTTCACTCAAAGAATGTTTTGCAGTGAGAATCATCCAAGTTCAGCCCATGGGGCAAATTCAGCCCCAGGCCTGTTTTTGTAATGCCAGTGAGTTTAGAATGGTGTTAACATTTTTAAGGTTTGTAAGGAAAAACAGAAAAGAATATCTAACCTGTAAAGCATATAATAACTACTGTTTATAGATCTCGACCAACATTTACTGATTTATTCCTAAGTATCTTACGAGTTTTTAAATCCTATTGTAAATTGTACTTATAAATTTTATTGTTAAGTTTTTCATTGACATTATTTAGAAAATACAATCGCTGTTTAGATAATGACCTTGTACTCTGGAACCTTGTTAAGTGAACTCTTGACTTCTGATAGTTTCCTTTAGAGTCTTTAGGATTATCTACATACACCATCATGTTTTCCATGAATAAAGACAGTATTCTTTTAAATAAATAAATAATTGTTTTCTATTAAGGGGTTAATGGACGAAAACAAGGTTCAGATTACTGTTTTAAATCCTAAGTCCGTCACCATGGGTCAGCTGTATGGACAGTTTGATTTAGTGTCCCATGAGTGGTCCGACGGGATCCTTGCTGTCAGTTTCAGAGCATTTGCTGCTTCATCGGTAAGTGCTAACACTTTGCATGTCTATTTGGAAAGGCTGTGAGAGCTCTGGTTTTTTCAGTTTCAAGTAAACTTTTGTATTTATAGTTCAAGGTACATGTTTAAAGTGCAGTACTGAATAGTCTGGCAGAGTTTCTATGAAGAGCACTTGTGAGTCTCTACAAATAGACGGCCAGAGACCATGGGGGCAGGCATGTCCTCCTCAGTATGCACAGAAGAAAGGGCACAAGGAAAGGAGACTGAGGAGAGCATTTCTGGTGCTCATTTTCCAGGCTAGGTGACCCAGCAAGGGGAGCATCTGAATAACAGGATCCTTTTGATCCATCAGCAACATTCTTTGCCCTGCTGCTCAGCTGGCTGTCACTGTCACACCTACTAATTGTTAGATAGACTCTAGTGCTGAAAGAGCAAATTGCAGACCAATTCCAGTACTTCCGTCTAGTGTGCTGGGAGAGCATGAGCTGTCTGTGGAAAGAAAAAGTGAGGGATGTGCCAGCTGCTGACCTCTGGGAAGGGGAGTGGGAACTTGCCCCTTCCTGGCATACCCTGCTGAGGGGCTGCTGCCCACTCTAAGAAAGGCCACAGACCAATAAATGCTAACTTGGTTGTTGTGTTAGCAGTCTCTCTATGGACTATGATCAGATAGAGACAGCTTTTTAAGGCTAGTCTTACAGGAAAAGGGGCCTAGGCTAGAGACATTTAATTGTTTTGTTAAATCATATATATATATATATATATATATATATATGTTAACCTTTATTCTGACTACCATACATCCTAAATTTGGTGCTGTCTACTCGTCTACTCATTTAAGGACAAGACAGTCATGAGTCATTGTAATGACAGAAAAGCATTAAATCGCAGCTGTACTTTTATTTTCCTAAAGGATCTTGAGCCATGAATAACATGAGGATCGGCTCTAATGGGGCAGAGATCTTGCGCAGTGTCAGGAGGCACAGGTGGGGCACACAGAGATCTGGGACCACTGATGAAACTTCTCAGATCCTTTCTTGTCACAGTAAATGTGCTCTGGCCCAGATTAATGTGTGAAGTCTCTAGATAACGTGTGCTATTGCATCATTTATACAGAAATAATCATGAGATACCTCTCATTTTATATTTAGCTACATAGTATGTGTTATATTTTCCAGGAAGCTACATCCCATAAATATTAGTCTCAGGAAGGTTAAGTAGCTGTCCCCAAGTCACACAGCTGGGAAATAGTAAAGCCAGACTAAAAGTGAGGTCACTCAATTGTTGCAGGGCCCACCTGCTCACCGCCAGGGGAGTGTTTCTCAGAGTGGAGCCTAACAGGCTTAAGAACCCAACAGCAGGAGGAAAAGTTGATCTGAAGGTTTTCTCTCCAAGACAACGCACTCTTCCATGCTTCCTGAGCATGGCCAGAGCTAGCTTCTGAGTGTGGGTATGATTAATGCTTTTGATCACAGGATGAAGTTGTTGAGGTGGATTCAAATCCCTCACTACTTCAATTCAAGTGTGCATTTGCTGAAGGTGAACCCGAGGCATCATCTGTGTCCACAGGATGGCTTCTTCATTAGGGTCTGGAAAAAAGAATCAGTTTTTCTCACTGTGGGACTGTGAGCATTATATTGATTTTTAATGCCAGATATTATACGGCCACAAGACAGTTCAGCCCAAGAAGGATGTGTATGTGGGTGAATTCATTCAGTGGAGGGAACAGAAAATTTGACTTAACACACAAGAATAATTGATCTGTATGAATACTAAATAGAATGTCTATACAGTCAGACAGTCTGAATGAAAATTGTTTTCCCTGCTGCATTTTTTTTTCACTTTTCTAAAATATGTTGTATATGATTTCAGAGACATTAGAAAACATGTTATAATTTGTTATAAGATGTTATAATTTGTCTCATCTATGGCACATATAGGCTTCTTTAGTGAATATGTATGTATATTCACACACATATGCACTCTTTTCCAAAGGTGCCTTTACATTTTGATGGTGAAATTAGTTTTAGGAGATACATTTTAAAATTGTAAAATAACATGAATGAACTGTTTCCTTCCATAACCGTTTTTGCCCTTTATTCACCATCTGAATGAACCAGACACCAGATAGAAAGTGGTTAATTTTTGATGGGCCAGTAGATGCAGTATGGATTGAGAATATGAACACTGTGCTGGACGACAACAAAAAGCTATGTCTGATGAGTGGGGAGATTATCCAAATGTCGCCACAAATGAATCTTATTTTTGAGCCGATGGATTTAGAAGTTGCTTCTCCTGCCACTGTAAGTTCTCAATTTTCACATCTGCTAATAAATTTGAAATGTTTTAAATGTGTTTATTGCTTAGTAATTTTGACTCTAGCTGAAAAAAAGTATTTATAGAATTCATTTTAACAGCCATCTGTGATTCTCCAAGGGCAGACATGTCTGTTGACATACTTTGACACTAATAAGAGTCAGGGATATTTCCCTCTTTGTCTAGGACCATTTGGTAAAGTCATACATGAAAATTTAGATGAGGAAATTTTATAAAAGTATGCCTTTTCCCCCACGAGTTTCCTGAAAACTGTAAGAAATAGATGTACCGAGTCATCCTTCTTTTATAAGCAGTACCTTGGTGGTAAACAGTGATTGTTTTTCCAGGTTTCCAGATGTGGGATGATATACATGGAGCCTCATATGCTAGGCTGGAGACCGCTGATGTTGTCTTGGATAAATCTTTTACCTGCTACAATCACTATTATTCAGAAGGAATTTATAATAGGCTTATTTGACAGAATGGTTCCTGTTTCTGTTGAATTTATTAGAAAACATACAAAGGTAAGAGGGATGAAAGTTTTAAGATTTAAGAAATAAATGGAAAATCCAAATTAGCCATATATATACATTTTAATGTCTACTTTATTGTCAACTACCAGATATTAAAATAATTTCTTAATTATTTTGATTAAAAACTCTTAACAAAGTTTAAAATTTTTAATTAATATAGTTTCTCAAAAAAGTATTTTAAACAAAGCATCTTATGGTTTGAGAAAATGTATGGATGATAATCTTTTCCCTTAAAAAAAACAAACTTGAAGTCCTACCTAATCACATCTAGGTGAAAATATTCTAAAAGATGATCTCTCATTTCTGATGAACTATCATTTTAAAAATAGTTTCCCTCTTATAAAACTAGAATTATAATACTAACACCTTTTCGTAGATGTTATGGCTGTTATAACTAAATGAGTTCAATAAAAATTAGTTGATACTGTTTCAATTAGTGCCTCATTTAAACTGCTTCATGGACTTTTTTCTCTGATTTTTCAGGAATTATCTCCTACTTCAGATACAAACTTAGTCCGATCCCTAATGAATCTGATAGACTGTTTTATGAGTGACTTTGCTGATGAAGTCAAAGTAAGAGAGAGAAATGATCGAGAAACTTACTCTTTACTTGAGGTAAGTCCATGTGCTCTTTACATGAGATAAGTCTTTGAATCTTGCAATAGAAAAGGATTGATTGCTTTCCCCAGTAAATTTTCCTAATTAATTAACCTCATTTTTCCTGGAACTGGAGGCTGGATAATGGGTGGAAGGTGAACAGTGAGAAAGAATCAGATCCCAAATACCAGGTGCTTATAGGAAACACCTTGCCTGGTGTTGTATTAAATCATGAAGTTTGGGTGGAGCCCAGTGACCCCCGCAGATCTGCTACTGATACCCTGAATCATTTGGCCCAGTCTCAAAGATGATGGCAGCTCTGTTGGTAAAGAATCTGCTTGCAGTGCAGGACCTGGATGCGATCCCTGGGTTGGGAAGATTCCTTGGAGGAAGGAATGGCAACCCACTCCAGTATTCCTGCCTGAAGAGTATCCATGGACAGAGAAGCCTGGTGGGGTGCAGTCCATGGAGTCACAAAGAGTTGGACAAGACTGAGCAACTGAGCACAGCACACGGCAAAGATGATCAGTCCCCAATATGTCAATGACCATTTGACAACAAGATTCACTTCCCTCTTCAACCTCCAAATTATAATTTATTTTTTTTCTTCCCTAATGTTTCTCCTTTCTCATGAGATATAAATATTTAAAATATATGTGTGTACATAAATATTAAGAATGAAGAAAGCAAGAAGATATATAATCTATATTGTTTTAAATATAGCAATAAAATTATCAACAGACCTTGAATCTTCTTTAATAAAAAACTGCATATTGCTAATGGTCACACTTCTAATGTAGTCAGTGTTACTTTTCTGCTTATTTTTTTTATGAAATGCATTTTAAATTTCATTTAAAATAGTTTTCAAAAAGAGTCTGAATAATCTAGGAGTAGATGAATGGTGTCAAGCTAGAGTTCACAACTTTTATGAGTATAGTCAGAACTGTTTTAGCTTTGGCATGGAAAAGGAGATTTGATTTTAAAACAAGCAAACAGACCTTCTTATTTAAGCGGTCTCTTGTTCTGTTCCCTCTGCCTGAGTTTGATAAGAAAGCTTGCAGGACTGTGGTTCTAATGATATAGTCAATGCTCGGGTAATTATTACAACAGGTAAATAAAAGTATATGAATTTGTTTTACTTTACAAAACATTGTATCAAAATTTAATAAACATATATTGTGAGTTGATTATTCTTTATTAAAATATGCTTTTTTACTTTAATAAAAAGTTATCTCAATATTCTTTTTAATATCAAAGTTCAGCTGTATACTTGAATTAGCACCTGATTTACCAGACTAATCATTCTAAGTCTTTACTATGCCTAGAATTTATGCTTTGCATTATATTGTCTTCTCTGATAGTCAGATTTTATGACATGTAACTTAATAGAAAAAACTAATTATTACAAAATCCCTAGATTACCTACTACCATATATCAGTTTATTCATTTCCATTCAAAGATATTAATCTGGCTGATCTGATTTAAGCTTTAAGGATGGATTAAAGTTATTCTTTAATGCATTCTATCTTCTCATCTCTCCAAATCAGGGCATTTTTCTGTTTTCTTTGATCTGGTCTGTCGGTGCTTCTTGTAAAGATGATGATCGGTTGAAATTTAATAAGGTTCTTCGAGAACTAATGGAAGGCCCGATTTCAGATATAACTCGAAATAGATTTAAATTACTGAGTGGAACTGAACAAACATCTTCAAAACGACTAACTGTTCCATTCCCTGAAAAAGGAACAATTTATGATTATCAGTTTATCACTGAGGTAAGAGTTTTGAAGCAAGATCTGCACCTGTCAATCAGGCAGGGTTTCCCTGGGAGACACATGGCACAGAATGGCTCTGTGGCCACCTTGTCACCACTGTCTGCCTAAGAGACAGCATGGAGTAGGAGACGGTGTGCTGGATGTGAAGTCAGGCACATCTGGGTCTGGTTTCTTTCTGTATAGCCTTGGACTGGTTTTTAATCTCCCTAAGTCTTGTTTTTCTCATTGATAAAATGGGATAAATAAAAGTGCTGATTGGGCCAGTTGTGCCACTGCATAAAATCACACATTAGGACATCCAGTCCAGCAGCAGGTGAGGACTGCTCAAGGACACACCTCTGGGAGGTTCATGGTGAAGGTTAGCACATGACAGGCTGAGTTCCTGCAGGACCACAGATGGATTGTTAGGAATTCAGCACTTCCCAAGCAGAATGGACAGTATACCCTGGGGTGGTGTTTGTTCACTTGTTTGTTTTTCTATAACAGCTCCCATAAGTACAGTAATTGAGGGCAAAGTTTAGGCATACGTGTTATTTAAATATGGGCTTCCTGGGTGGCACTAGTGGTAAATGACCTGCCTGCCAATGCGAATTCTGTCCCTCCTGGGTTGGGAAGATCCCCTGTAGGAGGGCATGGTAGGCCACTCCAGTATTCTTTCCTGGAGAAATTCATGGACAGAGGAGCCTGCTAGGCTACAGTTATAGGGTTGCAGAGTCAGACACGACTGAAGTGACTTAGCATGCATGTGTTATTTAAATATATGCAGATTTTAGTGAAATTGGAATCACTCTATATCCTCACCGGGCAGTTTCATATCCTTCTTCTTCTTCCCTTAATAAAGAGAACAACTCTATCTCACTGATGCTTCTTTAATAAAGCTTATTTTTCTAAAACTCCCTATATTCTACCATTTCAGTGGACCGTGATCAATTCAGTTTCCTAATCTTGCACATTGAACTGTTTTTGTTGTTTTAGGTTTAGTGCTTTGGTGAGTATTCTTGTATATAAGTCACCCAGGACTGATCTCCTTTAGGATGGACTGGTTGGATCTCCTTGCAGTCCAAGGGACTCTCAAGACTCTTCTCCAACACCACAGTTCAAAAGCATCAACTCTTCAGTGCTCAGCTTTCTTTATAGTCCAACTCTCACATCCATACATGACTACTGGAAAAACCATAGCCTTGACTAGACTGACCTTTGTTGACAAAGGAATGTCTCTGCTTTTTAATATGCTGTCCAGGTTGGTGATAACTTTCCTTCCAAGGAGTAAGCGTCTTTTAATTTCATGTCTGCAGTCACCATCTGCAGTGATTTTGGAGCCCAGAAAAATAAAGTCAGCCACTGTTTCCCCATCTATTTACCATGAAGTGATGGGACCAGATGCCATGATCTTCATTTTCTGAATGTTGAGCTTTAAGCCAACTTTTTCACTCTCCTCTTTCACTTTCATCAAGAGGCTTTTTAGTTCTTCACTTTCTGCCTTAAGGCTGGTGTCATCTGCATATCTGAGGTTATTGATATTTCTCTCAGCAATCTTGATTCCAGCTTGTGCTTCTTCCAGCCCAGCATTTCTCATGATGTATTCTGCATATAAGTTAAATAAGCAGGGTGACAATATACAGCCTTGACGTACTCCTTTTCCTATTTGGAACCAGTCTGTTGTTCCATGTCCAGTTCTAACTGTTGCCTCCTGACCTGCATACAGGTTTCTCAAGAGGCAGGTCAGGTGGTCTGGTATTCCCATCTCTTTCAGAATTTTCCCCAGTTTATTGTGATCCATACAGTCAAAGGCTTTGGCATAGTCAATAAAGCAGAAATAGATGTTTTTCTCGAACTCTCTTGCTTTTTCGATGATCCATACACTAGGATAAAAGAGTTCCATATGTCAAGATCCAGGGACCTGGGGCATTTTTGGAAACAGTAGACTCATCAGTGAGGCTGGGTTGTGGGACACTTGAAGATGTGAAGGAAGATGGGTCTTAATTTTAATATACTTTGAATGACCACGAGCTTAAACTGGATTTTGTAGAATGGAGAGGGCAGTGGTGTTTTTCTAAGGAGAGTTAACATATATTTGAAATTTTTTTTTATAGACACTGCCTTAACAAATGAAAACTTTAGTTCACAAAGCTAATAGGATACAGTATAATGTTACTCATAATAATAATAATCTCATATTAAGAAATCTTGTCTGTTCTGAATATCTCTTACACATCAACATGAATTTAGCTAATAATATTGAGCCATACACTTAAAAATGGTTGAAGGTAAATTTTAGGTGTTTTTTCTTTACTACAATTAAAAAAGGAGACATACTACCATAAATAAAATAGATAACCTATAAGGACCTATATTTAGCACCAGGAACTTTACTCAGTACTCTAATGATGTATATGGAAAAAGAATCTAAAAAAGAGTGGATATATGTATATGTGTAACTGATTCACTTTGCTGTACAGCAGATACAGAACAGTGTAAATCATCTATACTCCAATAAAATTTTTTTATTTTTTTTTATTTTTTTAAAGAAAATTTTTTTAAAAGAGAAAGAAATCTTGCTTGAAATAATAAGCTGATGTTGCAAGTACCATTGTAAAAGTCAAACAAATGCAGCTGGTGGTCTGTGTAGAAAAATATTCTGTATTGGTTAACATTTATTGAATAAAATTCTTTACACTTTAACACATTTATTAGATCAGTTTTCTCAATGCTGTTAAAGAATCTAATATTTGGCAAAAGTAACTGATCTTTGGGTTGATATAATCAGTGGTTCCAGGACATCAAATTATTACGTCATTGCCATTTCATTTTTATCCATACAAAACCCCAATTTCTCTTTAATTTAACACAAAACTTAAAAAATTAGAGTGAAGAGTTTTAAAGGATAAAAACAAATATGTACATATTAAGGATTGTTGGTCTTGATCTTTCATCTTTTCTGCAGTGATGCAGAAGTACAGAGCTTCTGAATGTATTTTACAACATGACATTCACTATTTGGTTATTTGTTATAAACAGGGAATAGGAAAATGGGAACCATGGGTAAAGAAGTTAGCCGAAGCTCCTCCAATTCCTAAGGATGTGATGTTTAATGAAATCATTGTGCCAACTCTGGACACAATTCGATACTCTGCACTAATGGAATTGTTGACCACCCATCAAAAGCCTTCAATATTTGTAGGACCAACTGGAACGGGAAAGAGTGTTTACATTATTGTAAGTATTGTAGAAATATACATATTAAAATGTGCATAATAGTCCAAAGAATATTATTTCTTTAATGACCTGAACTGGTAGGCAGTGTTTTTAAAATACTTATGTATTTCTACATTTCTATGTTGGAACCAGAATTTTTGAGTAATTATCAAATTATCAAAATTACCAAAATGTCTCTTTCCAAAGAGAATTTATCTTTGGAAATTTATTAAAGATATGCTACTTTATATCACTAAATTATTGTCCATTTAAAAGGTATTTTAATGAAAATAGCTTATATAAGACAAAGAATTTTATCTGCCTTAAAAAAACAGTGTTTTGGTTGATATTTAATTTTCTAAATTATTGAATATGTGAACATTGCTTTGTGGTAATAAGACTGATTTTCTTTAATAATTTCTGGGATCATACCCACTGTGTGTTAAGAAATTGTTACCTGTTATAAAAGATATGGCCCAAATCTCAGTACCTTTATGAAACCTGAGTTCTCTTGTGTTTAAGGGGTCATACTAATCAAAGACCAGTTCTTGCCTCTAGTTTTAGATTTCTGAAAGCAGAAGGCTGGCTGGAACTAAGAGTGAATAGCACCTCCAGCCTTTGGCATGGCAAGTAAGTGCAAGTTTCTCCCGGGTCAGTTGGACAATGTGAAATATAAGTGAACCTGATCATTCTTGGGCCTCCATTCCATATAATTGCCCACAGCAGGGAGGGAATGCCACTACTCCTCTTAGGTCAGCAAACTGTGCAATGTGAATGTTCCTTTGGAGTATCTAAGGAACCTTCCCATCTGCTCTTCTCAGAGAGTAAACATTTGGAAGCTTCCATGGGAGCAGGCAAGATAGCCTTAATCAGGAGGAATCACAATGACCCCAATGAATAGGACTTTTGCCTTCTCCCTCCAGCTGTGCTCACTACCCAGCTGTGGGATAAGAAGAAGATAGAGGAGGCAGGTGGAGGAGAGGGGAGTGCCTGTTAGTGGCCCCTCCCCCGTTGCAGGTTCCCAGTCAATTCTTATTTTTCCAATTGTGGTAGTACTTGTTTATAGTTCTTTATTGATTCTATGTTTAATACAGTCCCCCCTTTGGGTTATATAGTCAAATAATTGTTCTGGTATTATTTGTTGAATAATTTCTTCCCCAACAGATTGAAATGTTGCTTTTCTTGTGCTAAATGCTGTATGCATCAGGGAATATCCAAGAGTGGGGAGGGAAGAAGTTTGGACTGAGATTTTAAATCAAGATGTTGAGTTGGACTGAATTAAAAAAAAAAATAAGTGTACAGAAAGCTGAAGGATTTATCTAAGATACTATCAAGAGTTAGGAAATGAAGACATGATTCAAGGAGATGGGTGGGGAAAAATAAAGCCTTCTGTCATTTGTACTCCCATCAAATGGCAGTCCAGCTAATAAACTGCCCAGGCCAAAAAAAAATTACTTTTCACAACATTGGAAACATACTTCGCATATTATTTTGTAATCTGATTTTTTTCTTCTTAATGTACTGTAAATACTTTCCTGTTTTATTATTCTTCTACAAGATGATTTGTAGAACACAACATCTTGGTTAAGAATCATTGTAATTGTACCTGCTTTCCAGCAAATTCCATTTTGAAAGTACAAATTATATTATGTAAGCTTCCTAACTTATAGTCAGATAACTTGTAGAAAGATAATAAGCTGTATTACAGAGAACATTGATCTGCAGAGAGACAAGTGGCAGTCTAAATTCTTGTCTCATTTCTGAGACCTTAAGCCAAGTTTCTTAAGCTCTGAGTCCCTATGATTTTATGGAGAGTAGGAGTGTGTACTGGAAAAGGAACTGGCACCCCACTCCAGTACTCTTTCCTGGAAAATCCCATGGATGGAGGAGTCTGGTAGGCTGCAGTCTATGGGATTGCTAAGAGTTGGACACGGCTGAGCGACTTCACTTTCACTTTTCACTTTCATACATTGGAGAAGGAAATGGCAACCCACTCCAGTGTTCTTGCCTGGAGAATCCCAGGGACAGGGGAGCCTGGTGGGCTGCCGTCTATGGGGTCGCACAGAGTCGGACACGACTGAAGCGACTTAGCAGCAACAGCAGCAGCAGCAGCAGCAGGAGTGTGTACTCTGCATGGTGTTTTTAGAAATCAGAGAAGCCATGTGCCTAGGGCTTGGACAGATAAAGACATTCCATTGACTTGGTAACTGTTATGTCTATTGATTCCATCTCTTTTCACATTATGACCCTTGAAGATTAAATTTGAGTACGTCAACAATGATGCTTAGTGTTATTTTTAAGTGTCAAAACATAATGGCAACTATGGCTCATCTTATTATTTCTTGCTATTATACAGAATTTTCTTTTAAATCAACTCAATAAAGATATCTACAAGCCTTTGCTGATTAACTTCTCAGCACAAACTACAGCAGCTCAAACTCAAAATATTATCATGTCAAAACTGGACAAAAGAAGAAAGGGAGTTTTTGGTCCTCCTTTGGGCAAGAAAATGGTAATTACTCTCTGTTTTTATACATATAATATGGCACTTTCGCTATTCCTGGGCATTATTACATTCAGAACAAGGAAACCAGATATACTAGGACTTGACATCTTTCTGTAGTACAGTTTTTATTAATGTATCACAAATGTTGGTTAAGAAGTCTTCTTAAAAGTGTTTTTATATTGTATGTGCATTTGGCAACTTGACATTAAAAACAAGCAGTTGCCTTTTGAATTCAAAGTAGAATATTCACCTGGGAAATTATCTACCTTCCTAATTCTCTCATTAACATTTTTACTCAGCAGAGTCTTTGCTGCTTGCTCTCTAGGCCTTTAAATAACCAAGCTATCAATTGACTTTTCTGTGTTCCTCTGCCAAGAATACCCTTCTCAGCCTTACTCTTATCACTCAGAGTTTATAATCATTTGAAGATCACACCTTTCTCATTTATTTAATGTATCGAAGTTGTACAAGGAAAAAGAGAAGGCATATTGAGAAACAAGTTATATGAGAGGATTAATAAGTTCTAAACTGTTAACTATAAATGTGAGTAATAAGACTGTCTCCCTGTCATCCATGTTCCTTGGTAACATGGATGCTAAGAGATAGTCCTGATGTGCAAAGAAATCATCACTTCTCACTTATGCACTTCACAAAAAGGAAACTTATTCTTTGCCTGAACATTGTTTGCACCACAGGACACTATATCAAGATGCTAATGTTTTCTAATACCTTTTCTCCTTTCATTCTCAGGTTGTCTTTGTAGATGATGTCAATATGCCTGCTCGAGAGGTGTATGGCGCCCAGCCTCCCATCGAGTTACTTAGACAATGGTTAGATCACTGGAATTGGTATGACCTAAAAGACTGTTCTATGATTAAACTAGTGGACATTCAAATTATGTGTGCTATGGGACCTCCAGGTACGTGTTCAGAGTTTGTGATCACTCTGGGTATATATAAAGATCAGGAGAAAGAGAAATCCTGTCAGACAACCTGAGTTACAGTGTTTTGTGTACATATTTTCTATGTCTCTTTGTTTGTTGTGACCTAACAGTGACCGCAATGATCAGCGCTGCACAGTGGATTGCCTTCTTTGTGGTCTGTGCTGTGTACGCTGTGTTTGGTCGCTCAATTGTGTCCAACTCTTTGCAATCCACTGGACTGTAGCCTGCCAGGCTCCTGTGTCCATCCAGTTATTCAGGGAAGAACACTGAAGTGAGTTGTCCTTTCCTTCTCCAGGGGATCTTCCTGACCCAGGGATCAAACTCATGTCTCCTGCATTGCGGGCAGATTCTTTACCTGCTGAGCCATCAGAGAAGCCCTGTTTGGGGCGATTCTCTCCAAATCATATGGCTCTCCCAAATCTTTTTCTTCCATGTTCTCTTCCATGTTTGCTCCCCATTTCCTCTTCCTGCATTCTGAGGTCTCAGATCCCCTGAAAATCCAGATTCTCCTGCAGAAGCTCATTTTCCTCTGTTTCATTCCTTAAAGTTTCAGCTGTATGAAACATCCCTGCTTTCCCCTGTCCCAATCACTTCCCATTTTAGTGAGTCTCTGGATTTAGACAGACTGTTGAGGGAATTTAAGTAGGAAATGATGAAAAGAATGAATTATTAGATATTCTTTATACTTTTCAAGGGAAGTTTATAAACTCAGAGATCTCTATGTAGGAAAAAAATTTCTTTTATTCTAGAGTATCTGAAATAGCTTGATTTAACTAACTGGACATCTTTAACTGTTCTTTTCCTGAACTCAAGCTGTTGTTCTATATTTTTGATAACTCCCTTTTTTCAATGTGCCATGTCTTAGGGAATTTCTCCACTAGTTGCTTCTGAACTCTTGACCTTTATCTGACCTGTAATGCATACAGTTTGCTCTGAGTAATTGCTCTCAGCACCCTCTCGGGGCCACTTTGAATGCTATTCCCCCTTCTTTTTTTTTCTAATTCTGTTACTCCTGGGTCCCAGGCTCCAGTTCTGCTCTGCCTCTTCCCATCCCCCAGTAGTCATTTGTAGTAAGTGTCTACTTTCCCTGCCTCTTCGGGGACTGGACAGGGGAGCAGAATGAATCCATGAGATATCTTTTCCTCTTGGACCTCATTTTCTAAGAAAAGACCACCATTTCTGAGTGTTCTCTGGGAGGAAAGGCTGAAGACACAGCTGGGTATATGATCTTACACCTTTCCTTCTGTAGCCCTTTCTCCATCTCCTTAAACTTGCCCAGGTAAATCAGTGTTTATTATGAGCCTCTAAATACATAGCAATACCTAACTGTTTTGATCTATAACTGTAGACTACTAGTTATATGCTTTCACACATTATGTTTTTAGAATCAGCACAGTATAATGCAGTGATAAAAGCAAAGTACAGATTTACTTGGTTTAAAACAAACATAAAACCTGAACCTATAGGTTTTTAAGCAAAATATATATTAAAGATATTATTCATTTTTAAAACCACTCTTTACTGGAGATTTCATGTTAGAATCCCTTTAAAGAGACAGTGCATTTTATTGATACATGTGAGGATGATAATATAAACCAATTTTATAAAATGGTTTTACATTCTAAATCTGTTTTTAAAATTTCATATTTGAAATCATAATAATTATTTTGTGAAAATGAGATATTCCTCCAGTTTTTAAAATCGAAAGCAGCCAGTGAAGTGGCCATGTGAACCACAAAGACTAGTCTTAGGGAAATTTATTTCAAGATGTGAGGGAAGAATGAGGCTGTATGTCAAGGTCATGCTGAATTTCAGCCATGTGAAAATGACCTTACAGTGTGGTCAATCACAACCATCAGGATTATATTAACATTGCATACAATATTATATTAATATTATATAGTATTGTCCTAATATTGTATTGTAATGAGAATGTTTGACAGTTTACTACCTTGGGCTGTGTATGAATCATGGAGAAGGTGGACACTGGGTCTTTCTGTCTGGTTGGATTTCCTTTGGTAAATAGACCTGACCAAGATTATATCTGATTGAACTTATACAGATCATTTTCAACTAGAAAACAGTACTTTGAGGTTGAGGGGGAAAACTGTTTTAAGATCAATTTTATCCAAATAATTGATTTCTTCTCTCTTTGTGCCATAAATTTGTCCATCTTTCACTCTGTTTTATGCTGCAAAGTGTAGAGAAAATACTCTGTTATATACGAGTAGCAGCGTTAAGGATTGTCCTTTTTGATATTTAGGTGGTGGTCGAAATCCAGTAACTCCTCGATACATGCGGCATTTCAATATTATAACAATCAATGAGTTTAGTGATAAATCTATGTTTACAATATTTTCTAGAATCTTAACCTGGCATTTAAAAACCTGGTAAGTAATTGAAAGTGTGTTTGTTTTTTGCTTAGTGGGTATAAAATCTTTGGGGAACATGTCAGTATAAGTAGTGCTTCTCAAACTTCCACAAAAGCACCTCTAGACAAGGAAGAAGGTAATAGGCAGCAGTTGCTTTCCTCTGCTCCCATCTCCAGGAATGGGAACAGAACACAAAAAGCCTGCAGGATCTTTCTCTTTTTCCTTTATTTGTCCGAAGTCTTAGATTTTAACCTAAAAATTCATACACATTTTGCATCCCGTTTTATAATATGTCCATATTGGAAGGATCAATATTTTGAATTTTTGCCATTTAGTTCAGTTAATGCTGGAAAGATTGCCAGGTTTATCCTGTGACTTTGACAGCCTCTAGTAAAACTCTTGAGTTCCCCAGGGGTGTCCATGTCTAGGTTTGAGTGTAGCCTTGGAGCCTGTGCCCTGGGAAAATGTTGCTCCCTAAATCTGGACACTCAGCACTTCTCCATAAGATTCTTGGGGGTAGGGAGCCAAGTGGCCCTGAGCAGTACAAGTGTTGGCTCCCCGACGTGGACACCATTCTTAGGAAATTGTCATTCCTTGTCTTATGCAATGGTGATGGAAGGGAAAGCTGACTGCTCATCAAGCCAGAAGTGAAATAAAGCCAATTTTTTCAAATGGATATTCTCTCCCCAGGTTCTTCTACCTTAATCATTCCTTTGCCCTTTAAAAGAAATCTTGGTTCACTATTTCACTTTGTTTTAACTCTCTTTTTTCTTTTTCCCCTTTCTTTACTTTTTTCTGATTTTTTTTCTCCCTTCCCTTTCTCTGAAAATACCCATTTCACCAGTGTTCTTCATGGATCCTATCTATATGCAGCTAAGAATGCCAGGTAGTGGAAGAGGTTAGGAAGCATCATCTAGTAGATCCTGGGTTTAAGTTACATAATATGGGTTCCTTGGCTGGCTCTTCTGCCCATTTATTTAAGCAGTTTTAAGCTCATTAAACTGGTCCTGCTTACTCATGGAGTTCCTTTGAACATAAAATAATGAATGGAAAGTAGCTTTAAAAGAAGCAAACACTCTATTATTATTATTATAGCAAGAAAGGGTAATTTTGTAAACTAAATCAATTGATGTAATATAAGAAAAATTCATGTTAGTTGTACTAAATAGCACTATGTATCATAAGTCTATGTTTGCTAACATATTCTTTCTCTTCACTTAAAAAAATTTTAAGTTATAAATTTCCAGATGACTTTCTAGATTTGACAACACAAATTGTAAATGGTACAATGACTCTGTATAAAGAAGCAATGAAGAATCTCTTGCCTACTCCAGCTAAATCTCACTACCTGTTCAACCTCCGAGATTTCTCCCGTGTCATTCAGGGTGTATGTTTGTCAAGACCAGAAACAGCAGAGACCAAAGAAGTGATTAAACGTCTTTGGGTTCATGAGGTAAATCTCTGTGCTACTAAAACATGATTATGCAAGAAACAAAGATTTTACCATGCCAAAAACTGGGTGAAGAAATATCCAGCAATTGTTGAAATGCATTCCACTATTTGGCATTATGAAGGTCAATGGTCAGGATAATTTTTTAAAATACTTCACACTAACATATTCTATGACACTTAAGATGCTTTATCTCTGATTTTCAGGACTTTCTATTGATTTATAGGCTGTTTCAAAGGAGCTATCATTTTAAGTCTCCTTTAAGTGACTTTAATCCTTTCAGTTTGACTTCAAATAATTTTGAGACAGAAATACTTTTGTTTTTTGTTAGTTCATGAGTGTTAGCAGACTTATTCATAATAGCCAAAAAATGGAAACAATTCAACTATACATTGGCTGATGAACAGACAAACGAATGTGGGCTCTGTGTGTGTGTGTGTGTGTATACATACACACAATGGAGCTCTTTTCAGCCCTAAAAAGAAATACTGATATATGTTACAACATGAACAAACCTAGAAAACATTACACTAAGTGAAAGAAGCAAGACACAAAAGGCCAATACAATATAATATTTTTCCATTTATATGAAATGTCTGGAATAAGCAAATGCATAGTGATAGAAAGTAGATTAATGGTTGCCAGAGGCTGTGGGGACATGGAGTAGGAAATAGTAAGGAGTGACTGCTAATGGGTATAGGGTTTCTTTGGGAGGTGTTGAAAAAGATCTAGAATTAGATGGTGGTAATGGTTGCACAACATTGTGAATATTCTAAAAGCTGTTGAATTATATGCTTTAAAAGTGAATTTTATGATATGTAAATTATACATAATTAAAAGAATTTGTAATCAAGACTTTAAGATAAATAAGTTCAAAGCACAAATACAGGATAAATTCTTCCCTGCAAAGGTTTAGATTTATAATGGAAACTTTTAAAAACATAAAGGATGGCAATAGAATAAAAGTTCCCTGTGGGGGAGGCAGGAGGGCAGCTATCCACAGAAGTGAGAGTGAGAGAGTCTGCTGAGGTACTGAGGATGTTCTATATCTTGATCTTGGTGGCAGTTATGTGGGTGTATAATGTGTGAACGTTCCTGGAGGTGTACACTGAAGATTTTTGTACCTTATGGTAAGGAAATTTTAAAAAAGAAAAGGAATCTTCCTAGTCATCATCCTCAAAATTTGTAAGTCAGCAGATACAGAAGGGGGCCCTAGATGCAGGTGTGATGACTTTGAGAAACACTGTCTTGGGTTCTCGCTTAATTGCAGTTAGATAATATTATCCTTGATTCATGCTTAAACACCGATGCCCAATATATGTGGTTGGCTTAATTTAGCTTCCTTTCCTCATTAAAAGAAAGGGGGCTTCAGTGTCTCAAGCTGAGGAAGTGACTGTTGTCATATTTTGGGAAACCCAGTCGTCCAGGAGAATAATAGCTTTTGGACTACTTGGTCAGAGTAAGTGGGAAGCTTCAATCATATCATTTATGCAGCCACTGGTGTTATGAAAAGGGATGACACTAGTATGTCAACTTGACAGCAGTGAAAATACTAAAATCATTATTCTTAAACATAATCAGGCTGATTCCAAGGCAGTTTGTAATAATTATTTCTCAGTTCTTAGTGTTTTCAGACCTGTTGTCATTTCATTTTTGCCATGCATCTATGAGATTTGCAAGGCAAGTATTACCACTTCTATTTTATAAGGTGAAGAAGCTGATGCAGACAGGATTAATGTTAGAAATTTTGCTGACAGAAACATGCATTGCTTGTATCATATGAGTATTAGTCTGCTAGTGTTGTCATAATAAAAATACCACAGACTGAGTATCTTAAACAACAGAATTTTACTTTCCCATACCTCTGGAGGCCAAAAGTAAAACAGTGAAGGTGCTGTCTGTGTGGGTTTCTGGTGAGGCTTTCTTCCTGGCTCACAGAGGGTTTCCTTCTCAGTGTCCTCACAAGGTCTTTCTTCTGTGTTCCTGCCATGAGAGAATGAGGGCTCTAGTGTCCCTTCCTTTTCCTACAAGAACACCAATCCTGTAGGATTAGGGCCCCACCCACCTGACCTTTTCAAACTTAATTACCTTCTTAATGGACCTCTCTTCAAATACAATGACATTAAGGGATAAGGCTTCAATGTACAGATGTGGGCACAGGGGAAACAGTTCTGTCCAAAACAGACTGTAAAGTGAAAGTAAAAGTCTCTCAGTTGTGTCATACTGTTTGCAATTCTACGGACTATATAGTCCATGGAATTCTCCAAGCCAGAATACTGGAGTGGGTAGCCTTTCCCTTCTCCAGGGGATCTTCCCAACCCGGGGATCGAACCCAGGTCTCCCACATTGCAGGGGGATTCTTTACCAGCTGAGCCCCAAGGGAAGCCCAAGAATACTCGAGTGGGTAGCCTATCCCTTTTCCAGGGGATCTTCCTGACCCAGGAATTGAACCCAGGTCTCCTGCATTGCAGGGGGATTCTTTACTGACTGAGCTATAGAGATATTCATACCACTTTAAGGAAGTATTAATAATTATGTAGCAAACTTGATTAACTATTTTTGCAGTCTCTCAACATGTGCATGTAAGTGGAGATCTATTTTAGTACATTGCATCTGCAGTTACTTACAAAAAAAAATAATTAACATGTCCAAAACAAAGTTTTATCCATCTAAGACATTCTTACGTTTTCTATAAAATATGCTTTTATAAAGACAGTAATATCTATAGATTTGCCAATAAATTCAAAATATTATATGGCTGGGAAAAGGAAACAATCACTGCAAGGGAGTTGCAAAACCCTAGACACCGGGGCCCAGTTCTGTTACCTCTATCTGTATGACCAGCAAAGGCAGTCACCTCCCTTCTCTAGTCTTTTTTCCCCTTCTCTAGTCCTTAGCACCTTAGTCCTTAACACCTCTGTAATCTGCTGCAGTTTCCCTAATCTACCTTCATTTATCAGTAACAATGTAACTATGTTTTATTCCAAATATATGATCAAATTTAATATTTAAAATAAATATTATGCCATTCCTTGTTTAGATGTGCTTTTAATAAAACCCATGGAAATCTCTTGAGAGTACTTTTTATATTTATTTCAGATTAGCACAGAAATAGCACTTTAAAATAGGAAAATCACTTCTTAAAGCTGCTTTTTAATTATTGTACAGGTCCTGAGAGTGTATTATGATCGCCTTCTGGATAATGCAGACAGAAGTTGGCTTATCAGCTACATTCAAGAAATCTTAAAAACATATATGGAAGAAAATTTTCATGAGCTTTTTCAAAGTTTGGATTTTGATAATGATGGGATAGTGGAAGAAGATGATTTACGCAGCTTAATGTTCTGTGATTTCCACGATCCCAAGAGAGAGGATACCAACTACAGAGAAATTGCAGATGTGGATGCTCTCCGGGTGATAGCAGAAGCTCACCTAGAAGAGTACAACAACATGAGCAAGAAAACAATGAACCTTGTCTTGTTCCGGTTTGCCATCGAGCACATCAGCAGAATTTCCAGGATCCTGAAACAGCCTCGCAGCCATGCTCTTCTGGTTGGTGTTGGAGGGAGTGGAAGGCAGTCCGTCACCAGATTAGCTGCCCACATGGCTGATTCTTCAGTATTCCAGGTTGAAATTTCCAAGGGCTATGGTAACTCTGAGTGGCATGAAGATTTAAAAGTGATCTTAAGAAAATGTGCTGAAGGGGAGATGCAGGGTGTTTTCCTATTTACAGATACTCAGATTAAAAAGGAGTCATTTCTAGAAGATGTCAACAATCTGCTAAATGCTGGGGAGGTTCCAAATCTCTTTGCATTGGATGAGAAACAGGAGATATGTGATAAGATGCGTCAGATAGATCGCCAACGGGATAAAACCAAACAAACAGACGGAAGCCCCATAGCTCTTTTCAACATGTTTGTTGACCGCTGCCGCAACCAACTGCACGTTGTCCTTGCCATGAGTCCCATTGGAGATGCCTTTCGGATTCGTCTTAGAAAGTTCCCTGCTCTAGTAAACTGCTGTACCATTGACTGGTTTCAGGTATTGTCATGTAAATTTTAGATAGACTTCTAGAAATATTGATTCTCCATCATCAGCATGACTTATTTTAAAGTCCACCCCACCCCCCACAATTGTAGCTCAGCAGAACTTTCTGATCAATAATAATATATTTTATGAAATTAAAATTCAAAAATCATTATAACAGAAAAACCTTTTATTACTAGTGTATACAGTCATTGACATCAACTTATTGTAGAAAGTTTTAGGATAAAGTTGTATATCTGTCAGGTTCCTGACAGGGAAGAAAGAATACCTGGGAAGGCCTCACTGAGGAAAGTTGAATGAAGGAACTGTTCATGAAGGTGTAGGCAGGATTAAAGGAACTTGAGAGGGATGGTGAGGCAGGAAATGGTAGAGCATAGCAAGAAGATGTTACTACAGCTGGGTTTAAAGGGGCATAGGGAGGAAAATGTGTTACTGGAACTTGAAGCTGTGGAAGTAGGAAAGTCTGACGGGATCAGGAACCCCAAACCTAGAGTTCAGCTTCTGCTAGAAAGCAAGAGGGATAGAAATGCCTCTACCTCTCTCTTCTCCCACCCTCCAGTCTCTTTCCATTAGAAAACCTGGCAGAAAGTCAAAAGGAAGAAACTCCCAGTGACCACTTTTTCTAATAAATTTGAGTATCAGAAGTACAGAACATACAAGGGCATAGGGTAGGAAGTTTGTGAGCTGTGGCAGAGATCCTGTGAGGGAGATCTAACACATAGGAATTTTTGACCTTGGGGAATTTACATAACCCCTTTGTCCCTCCAATTTCTGCTAAGATTTCATGAAAAAACATATTTATTGAACCCTTGCTTTGTAGCAGATCTTATTCTAAAGCTGGAGATGAGTCAGAAAATGAAATAGACTAGGCTTCTGCTTTTCTTGAGTTTACTTACATGCTTGCAAAGTAGTGAAAAATAATTCCATCATACAGGGTAGCATAAATGGAGTGAAAGGTTTTCTGAATCAGTGACCTTTAGGAGGAAACATAAAGGACAAAAAGTGCCAGTACTGAGAGGATCTGGTCAGAGACAAGAAATTAGTGAAGACAAGGAGCTTCATAGGAAGATTGAATAGAGTGAGAAAAACTCAGGACAAGGGCATAGTACCTGAGGGGGAAATTACATAGAGTGGGGTTGGAAAGGTGGAAAGGGCCAGATCAAGTAGAGATTTACAGATTAGTTTTGGATTTCGTTTTGAATATGTTGCGAAGTCTTCAAACAGTTGTAAATTGAGAGTGTGAGTATGCCAATGACTTTTCCCCAGATTTATTGAGGTATAATTGGTGTACAAAAAACTACATCTAATTAATGTATGCAATTTGGTGAGTTTGGACATATGTATACTCTTGTATTACCATTACCACGATCAAGGTAATAAACATATCCATCATCTCCAAAAAAAAAAAAAGAGAGTGTGAAATTAGCTGTTAATAATCTGCATTTGATGAGATCACTCTGGCAACTCCACAGAGCACACAAGCAGGGTGGACAGTTAGGACACTGTTGAAATATTCCAGAAAAACGATAACAGTTGAACTGCGATGGTGATTATAGGTGTAGAAGGAAAAGAGTTGGAAGCTATTTTAGGGATGGTGCCCATAGAACTGGATTTTGAGATGGATATAGAATTGAGGTGTTTACTAAGTTGGGAAGATCACAACCATTTGGGGGGAGATATGACCATGATTCAGACTTGTTGAGTTTGAGGCAATTATGAAAGAAATCAAGGAGGCAGTTATTCATCAACTTCTGGAGTTTAGGGTAGAGGATAGTAACATTTACCTCGGAAATTTGGGGAGAAATAAATGAGATAATAGTAGAATGTGCAAAAATATACACATTCTATAAATTTGGTTCCTTTTTTCTTCCTTTCTCCTGCAATACTCATGTACAATTTCTCTAACTCCTGAACAAACCAGAAAGAGTTAACAACATTACATGCATTAGCTACTGGCTCCCTGTCCTAAGCAGTCAAGTACTTGGGGGAAGTTTCTCCTGAGATTCTGTCCCACCCCATTCCTCATCCTTTCCCCTGCATTTCCACCATCTGTGAAGGACCTCAGTAGTAACAGACTCCTGTCAGTAACTTCGATGATATACTAAAGCGTTTATCTTACATTCAGTCCTGGCCTGAAGACGCACTACAGGCAGTTGCCTCCCGCTTCCTGGAAGACATTGAAATGTCAGAGGAAATACGAGATGGCTGCATTGAGATGTGTAAAAGCTTCCACACTTCTACTATAGATTTATCCACATCCTTCTATGTTGAACTTCAAAGATACAATTATGTGACACCTACCTCTTATCTTGAATTAATCTCTACCTTCAAACTGTTGTTGGAAAAGAAAAGGAGGTAAAAATGAAATTTCTTATTCCTAAGTAAGCTATGGTGGTTTTAAAACATTTATGTGGACAAAAATGACATAGCAAAAATGAATATTTTTATTTCATATATGTGTATACTGTGAGTTTTGTTGAATCATTTAATGATTTACTCCACAAACATTTTTAGGTTAGGGAGCAAGGCTTATTCTTTTGTGCACATGATTGCCTAGCACGTCATAAATGTATAATCATATTTAAGGAATGAAGATGTGCCACTCAGAGCTGCAGTAAGGCCCCAGGGTACTTTGGCAGTGTATTGGGTAAACATCACTAGTGAGTAATTTTTCTTCAATAAGTAATTAGATAATAAATAAACCTTCTCTTTAGGTACTGAACAGCTGGAACCTAGAGACAGTCACTCAATATACATAGCTAGCTTTCCTTCTTTAAGTAAACTCTTATTTGAGAACATCAATACAAACATCAGTAAACTTATATACTATAGAATGTGTCAATGTGAGCTTTTTTGATGTTGTTGACGTTAACCTATACATGCAGAAAAGTTGATTCAACAGTTTCTTTGATTCTAAAAACTAATACTCCGTCTCCTTGGGTCAGGAAGATCCCCTGGAGGAGGAAATGACAACCCATTCTGGTATTCTTGCCTAGAAAGTTCCATGGACAGAGGAGCCTGGTGGGCTACAGTCCGTGGGGTCACAGAGTCAGACATGACTGAGCACATAACACACTTTCCACACAGACACACATATATATTATAAGATGTAAAAGTAAATTACTTATAAAGTTAGGTGTTTAGAAGTTTTACTAACCACCTTTAAGGAGGTCTTTTACTAGTGAAATTTATTTAAGCAATTTATATATTACATTTATAAATTTTAATATTATTATTACCCTGATTTAACAAACTGAACTTTCCTAGGTACTTAATTTATATAAAATCTGGTAAGTTAAACTTACACATATGGTAAGCCTTAAGTTTTTTTAAGTGTTTGACTATTACCTATAGACTTGATGGGATTTTTTTTTTTTTACTTAAAAATACAAATTAACTCTGTTGCTCAATTATGCTCAATTATCAGGGCTTCCCTGGTGGCTCAAACAGTAAAATATCTCCCTGCAGTGCAGGAGACTCATTAGGAAAGTCTCCTGGCGAAAAGAATGGCTATCCACTTGAGTATTCTTGCCTGGAGAATTCCATAGAGAGAGGAGCCTGGAGGGCTACAGTCCATGGGGTTGCAGAGTTGAACACATCTGAGCAACACACACACATATATATATATATATTGAGGTACAAGTTCAGTTCAGCTCAGTTCAGTTGCTCAGTTGTGTCCGACTCTTTGCCACCCCATGAACCGCAGCACGCCAGGCCTCCCTGTCCATCAACAACCCCCAGAGCTCACCTAAACTCATGTCCATCAAGTTGGTGATACCATCCAACCATCTCATCCTCTGTCACCCCCATCTCCTCCTGCCCTCAATCTTTTCCAGCATCAGGGTTTTTTCAAATGAGTCAGCTCTTCACATCAGGTGGCCAAAGCATTGGAGTTTCAGCTTCAACATCAGTCCTTCCAATGAACACCTAGGACTGATGTCCTTTAAATATTAAATATACTTGAAACACCAAATGTGCACAGAGTCCTTGACAAAAAAAAAAATAAGTTAATTTTTGCATATTAACTGTAAATCTTTCTAAATTTTCCTATGGCTATCTCATTATCTCAGGCATTTTGAAGTACTTTTTCTTGTATTATCTAAGATGCTATCTAGACTGGTGGGAAACTTTTCAGCAATATTTACAGTGACTTTGGTAATGCCTTCTACAGCAGAGGTGTCATAGCTTCCTATGCATCATGGTCCACACCCCATATTGAATCATACCAATAGCATTCTTTCCATCTCCTAGTGAAATCTGCAAGTTCCACCCAAGGCTACTACATAACTTGACTGAATTTTATTATTTCTTTGACTGTCAAGATATTATCTTTCCATTTAGATCTTAGGATTTTAACCTAATGGAATCTTGCTTTTCTCCCCCAGTATTTTCCTATCCAGGAGGATCAAAACCTCTTGGAGAGTCTGATTAATTGGGAGGTATCACTTATATCTCTCTTTGACTATATGCTCACAGTATTTCAGGCCACCCTAACTGGAAGAAAGATTGTAAAAATGAGATACAAACAGAGAAAAGTTGAAAATAATACTTTTCTAGGCATTTTTATATATTCTTGATGACATTGCAAATTTCCTCTTCTTAAAAATGTTCTCCTTTGCCTCTACTAGAGTTCCCCACCATATAGTTCAGTTAAGTCACTCAGTCGTGTCCAACTCTTTACAACCCATGGACTGCAGCGTGCCAGGCCTCCCTGTCCATCACCAACTCCCAGAGTTTATTCAAACTCATGTCCATTGATCTGGTCATGCCATCCAACCATCTCATCCTCTGTCATCCCCTTCTCCTCCTGCCTTCAATCTTTCCCAGCATCAGGGTCTTTTCCAATGAGTCCGATCTTTGCATCAGGTGGCAAAAGTATTAGAGTTTCACCTTCAGTCCTTCCAATGAATATTCAGGACTGATCTCCTTTAGGATGGACTGGTTGGATCTCCTGGCTGTCCAAGAGCCTCTCAAGAGTCTTCTCCAAAACCACAGTTCAAAAGCATCAATTCTCGGCTCTCAGCTTTCTTTATAGTCCAACTCTCACATCCATACATGACTACTGGAAAAACCATAGCCTTGACTAGACGGACCTTTGTTGGAAAAGTAATGTCTCTGCTTTTTAATATGCTGTCTAGGTTGGTCATAGCTTTTCTTCCAAGGAGCAAGGATCTTTTAATTTCATGGCTACAATCACCATCTGCAGTGATTTTGGAGCCCCCCAAAATAAAGTCTGTCATTGTTTCCATTGTTTCCCCATCTATTTGCCATGAAGTGATGGGACCAGATGCCATGATCTTAGTTTTCTGAATGTTGAGTTTTAAACCAACTTTTTCACTCTCCTTTCCACTTTCATTATGAGGCTCTTTAGTTCTTTGCTTTCTGCCATAAGAGTGGTGTTATCTGCATGTTTGAGATTATTGATACTTCTGCTGGCAATCTTGATTTCAGCTTGTGCTTCATCCAGCCCAGCATTTCTCATGATGTATTCTGCATAGAAGTTAAATAAGCAGGGTGACAATATACAGCCTTGACACAATCCTTTCCCAATTTGGAACCAGTCTGTTGTTACATGTCCAGTTCTAATTGTTGCTTCCTGATCTGCATACAGATTTCCCAAGAGGCAGGTCAGATGGTCTGGTATTCCCATCTCTTTCAGAATTTTCCACAGTTTCTTGTGATCCACACAGTCAAAGGGGTGGCATAATCAATAAAGCAGAAGTAGATGTTTTTCTGGAACTCAGTTGCTTTTTCGATCATCCAGCAGATGTTGGCAATTTGATCTCTAGTTCCTCTACCTTTTCTAAATCCAGCTTGAACATCTGTAAGTTCACGGTTCATGTATTGCTGAAGCCTGGCTTGGAGAATGTTGAGCATTACTTTACTAGCGTGTGAGATGAGCGCAATTGTGCGATAGTTTGAGCATTCTTTGGCATTGCCTTTCTTTGGGATTGGAGTGAAAACTGACCTTTTCCAATTACAGTAACCCTGTAGTTACTCTTCCCTTAATAGCTGAAGTCTTCAGATATCTTTATAGCCAAGTAGTATTGTAACCTTCGGAGAAGGCAATGGCAACCCACTCCAGTACTCTTGCCTGGAAAGTCCCATGGATGGAGGAGCCTGGTGGGCTGCAGTCCATGGGGTCGCGAAGAGTCAGAAACGACTGAGAGACTTCACTTTCACTTTTCACTTTCATGCACTGGAGAAGGAAATGGGAACCCACTCCAGTGTTCTTGCCTGGAGAATCCCAGGGATGGGGGAGCCTGGTGGGCTGCCTTCTATGGGGTCACACAGAGTCAGACACGACTGAAGTGACTTAGCAGCAGCAGCAGCAGTATTGTAACCTAGAAGCAAGCGCTCAGATTCCCTCCCAGGAAACCAGTGTTTTAGCCAACAAGGGGTCCCGTGGGTTGAGCCACCACACTGAAACTGCTTCATGGTGGCCGGGGGCCAGACCTTTCCTGTGCTTGCTCCACAAGGGTTCCACTGAAACCAAACTCACAGATTATATGGTATCCTCTCTCGAGTCTCCTCAGTTCACATTGCTGTAACATATTTTGCTCAGAGGAATCAACTTATCACAGAAGTGTAACAGGTCCTAACTTGCAATGTTTTCTTTTTTTTTCAGTGACAGCCTTTTCAGTTTTCTGGCTCAAACCAGTTAATCACTCAGTTGAAGAGTATGCTTCCATCTTTAGACAATTATCGGGTTGGTTAGTTACCAATGCCAACCTACTTTTTGAAGAGAATTTCTAAAATGCATCACTTTTTACTTTGAGACATTATGGCATCTCAGATATTTAAAATGAAACAAATTATAAAGAAGCATTTTTTCTACTCATGATGTGTAATTATCTCTGTAACATATATGAATGCAAATTAAAAATTTAAAGTATATTAAAATATTATATTATTTTGAAATCAATTATTATTACTTTATAAGAATTTTGTACCAAAAAAGAGTTGAACTTTATTCTTTGGCCACTTGTATTTTAAATGAAAAATTCCTATTTCAAGATACTTAACACATATTAAAATTATGTGCCACATTTGGCAATGTTCAAACAATATATTTTGGGTACTGAAGTTTATTTAAAATAATTGATTATAAAAAGATCTTAAGGAAAATATTGTTGTTGGAATAAACTTCCCAAGATGACTAATTACAGAGGCACATCATTCATCTTGATGGAGGAGGTTCCTTGCTTTATACTTAGTATATTTTTCTTTTGAATTTGTTATATGCCTGGATACTGTGATAATATTGGCAGTACACAAAACCCCAAGACATACTGTCTGCTTTTAATTGTACACAATCTAAAATTCTAGAGTTCATATTTTTTACCAACTGTTGATTTATGCAAAAATCTTTCAAACCACTTTTTTAAAGTTGAAGTATGCTTGATTTACAATGTTGTGTCAGTTTCAGGGGTTAAGCAAAGGGATTAAGTTATATATATGTGTGTGTGTGTGTGTGATTTTTCAGATTCTTTTCCATTATAGTTTATTACAAGATATTGATTATAGTTCCCTGTGCTATACAGTAGGTCCACTTCTTTAGTTATGCCTTGAAAAAAATCTGAAAAGCTAAAGAATACTTATTTTTTTCCTTGAAGAAGAAGCCTAGAGCCTGACAGCTAGCCTTGTTTTATCTCTTTGCTTTCAGTGAAGTCATGAAAATGAAAAAGAGGTATGAAGTGGGTTTGGATAAACTGGATTCTGCTGCATCTCAAGTAGCCACAATGCAATTCGAGTTAGAGGCTCTACATCCTCAGTTAAAAGTTGCTAGCAAAGAGGTTGATGAAATGATGTTGATCATTGAGAGGGAATCGGTAGAAGTTTCCAAAACTGAAAAAATCGTGAAAGCTGATGAAACAATAGCAAACGAACAAGCTATGGCTGCCAAAGCCATTAAAGATGAATGTGATGCTGACCTGGCGGGGGCTTTGCCCATATTAGAGTCAGCACTGACAGCCCTTGACACCCTCACTGCGCAGGTAAGAGCACAGCTGTGGGCTTGCTGGGAGACCTGTTGGCATAACTTAAGGAAGTGCTTACCATTGTGTGCTGCAGTTTGGTCTGTCTTTCCAAAGTCTCCACGTTGAATGTGATTAAAATCATTTTCAAATTGGCCAAAAGATTCCCTAATTGACCTGGAAAAAGAAATGGACATGCAAGACTAAGACAGTTTTGAAAAGAAAGTTTCCAAATGTTCTAAACAACCATACAACAATCATTATTTCAGGAACTTTGCAGAGCAACTTTAATTGACAGGGGCATGAATATACACTTTTATTTTATGTACACTTTTTCATATTTAGAAACTTGTAGCTAGATATGCCTTACAGTATATATGGTAAGGTGGGGTGTCAGTGTTTGTCAGTGGGTTTTTTGTGTGTGTGATACATATGACAAGTTATGTATGATTTTTAATAATTTATAATAATTGTTAGTATAAAATTTATAATGTTATAAAATAAAACAAAATGTTTTGTTTTATAATATAGCTTTGACAGTATTAAAAATTAAAACATGAAAGGGAACATTTCATTTAAGAAAGATTAAGATGAATTTTGAAAAATAGCGTTGGCAATCTCAGCTAAACTTTTGCGTAAATTACTAGAAGATGGGACATCCCTTGTGGCTCAGCTGGTAAAGAATCCACCTGCAATTCAGGAGACCTGGGTTCAATCCTTGGGTTGGGAAGATTCCCTGGAGAAGGGAAAGCCTACCCACTCCAGTATTCTGGCCTGGAGAATTCCATGGACTTTATAGTCCATGGGGTGGTAAAGAGTTGGACACGACTGAATGACTTTCACATGCACACACGGGAGAGGATGTGTTAGATCTTTTCTTCACACCTTCCTCCAAAATAGGTTTCAGATAGAAATTTAAATATAAATAGTTATATTATATTATAAAATAGTATCAAATGTAGGTCAGATGTTAATAATTGTGGAATATAAACTAGGACTGAAGATTTCTTTGGTATAAGAGAAATCAGAGAAGAAAACACTAAGCAATATTGTTTGTAATATATGTGCTCTGGATACTCTCTTGTATTTTTCAAAAATAAGAGAATTTTTGTACCTAAAAATGTAATGGTACATTTTTGTACCTAAAAAAAGTAATGAATTTTAGTACCTAAAAATCAACACATTTTATTTCATATAAACACCACGGATAGAAGTTTAGAAACACTAAGGGAAAAAATCTTTCAACTGCATGGCAAATAAAATATTAATATACTTCTGTGTGTAAAGCTCTTACAAATCACTAAGGGGAAAAAGTAGCTCTAACATAATATAGTAAATGATATAAAGAAGTACCAATTCAAAAAGGAGGAAACACAAATAATTAATAAGGGTATGAAAATACATCATATCTCACTTGTATTTAAAGTCTATACAGTTCATGGAATTCTCCAGGACAGAATACTGGAGTGGGTAGCCACTCCAGTAAAACCACTGGTGGTTTCTTTACCAGTTGAAACACCAGGGAAGCCTAAGGAATACTGGAGTAGGTAGCATGTCCCTTCTCCATCGGATCTTCCCAACCCAGGAATTGAACCAGGGTATCCTGAATTGCAGGTGGATTCTTTACCAGCTGAGCTACCAGGGAAGCCCCCAAAGAAATACAAATCAAAATAAAATTTCTTTTGCCTGATAGAATGCTTACCTGTGTTGTTAAGGGTATATGTAATAAAACAGGCACCCTTATATATTTTCTGCAGATCAGTTTGTCAATATTTGTCAAAAGCTTTAAAAAAAAATTAAGATTTTAATTGTAATAGTAAAAAAGAAAAAGGCATGGAGTGTTAGAATTATGGTTCATATCTATACATCAGAAAGCTATGCAGCATTAAAAATGATGTAAATGTTTACTAGCACAAGAGTATGTTTATTATATATTATTAAAATAGAACAGTTTAAAACAGCATGTATATTAGATATACTATGATTCCACCGGTTAAAATAGGGCAGATACACTGGTTTATAGCATATACACATGAAAAAGATGTAGAGAAATATAAAGTAAGATGTTTGCAGGAGTTAACTATATGTGATTGGTTTTACAGGAGACATATGTACAGTTTCTCTATATTTCTCTGTTTGCATCTATAACTTGTATAGTTTTTAAGAAGCAGCAAAGCTCTTACTTTGGGACAGTCAATAAAAAGCTCTTTCATGTGTTCTTGAAGTGGATTTCATGTCGTGAGTGATCTCAGGGTATTTTCCCATTACTCTTTTTTATTTTTAACTTTGCCTTTGAGATAAACTTCTCAGCACTTCCTGATACAATTCTATCACTGTCAGCAGTTTCTGACACTTCACTGTCAGTGAGTAGCGAGTTTCTATCTTATGGCTTAGTTTGAAAATAGGAACCACACAAGTCAATGTAAACAATTCTTGCATGTTGTTATTTCAAGGACATTACAGTGGTAAAATCCATGAAGAGTCCTCCCGCTGGTGTCAAGCTTGTTATGGAAGCTATATGCATCTTGAAAGGCATCAAAGCCGACAAAATCCCTGACCCAACAGGTACAGGGAAAAAGATTGAGGATTTCTGGGGTCCTGCCAAAAGACTTCTGGGTGACATTCGATTTCTGCAGTCACTTCATGAATATGACAAGGACAATATTCCTCCAGCTTACATGAACATCATAAGAAAAAATTATATTCCAAATCCAGATTTTGTTCCAGAAAAGATAAGAAATGCTTCCACAGCAGCCGAAGGTCTGTGCAAATGGGTCATAGCAATGGATTCATATGATAAGTAAGTAGTGAGAAAAAAAAAAACAAGCTTTTTTTTTCAGGTTGGTTCTTCAGGTATTATAAAACCTATGAACTACATAGGTGAGAGACTCCTCAGAAAGTCAGGTCTAATGCCTGCTCTGACATGTTTACTGGAGGCAAGATTATACCAACTACATAGTATAACACAATGATACTTAAACTTTTTGGACTCAGGAACATTTTGTTGTTTTTGTTCAGTGGCTAAGTCATGTCTGACTCTTTGCGACTCCATGGACTGAGGAGCACCAGGCTTCCCTGTCTTTCATTATCTCCCAGGGTTTGCTCAAACTCATGTCCATTGATTTGGTGGTGATGACATCTAACCATCTCAACCTTTTACACTCTAAAAAATGATTATAGACCCCCAACCTTTTTATCATTAGAAATTAAAAGTGAGAATTTTAAAAAAATTATTTACTGATTCATTTCTAAAAAGCAACAAATACTTTACATAAATACTTCTTTTTTAAAGTCCACATTTTCAAAAAGTTTTGGAAGAAAAGTGGTGGCATTTTATACTTTTGCAAATCTCTTTACTATGTTCTTTAAGAGAAGACAGCTGGATTCTCAGATCTGCTTCTTCATTCAATCTGTGGTGGGCTGTTGTTTTGACTAAAGTATATGAAGAAAATACAGCCTCACACAGATGTTTAGTTGACAGGGAGAGCCTCATTGGAGTCCCGAGGGGGAGGGGACATGTCTTGGACCACATTTTGAAAACAACACCTAACGTACACTCTTTGATGAAACAAACAGCCTATATGGATGATTATATGAGAAATATTTATATCATATACAAAACAGTAAAAACTGTTGGTTATTCCTTTGAAAAGCAACTATTACAGGATATCTTTAAATCTCACAATTCTATTTGTATGTGAGATGTGTACATCTATATTACATGCTATATATGTTTTGGACAATGATGTATTCTGTTAATGATAAATTTTAATTTAATGTTTTATCATTTATTTGGATTTCCCTGATGGCTCAGCTGTAAAGAATCTGCCTGCAATGCAGGAGATGCGGGAGACACAGGTTAGATCCTTGGGTTAAGAAGATCCCCGGGAAGAGGAAATGGCAATTCACTCCAGTATTCTTGCCTGAAAAATCCCATGGACAGAGGAGCCTGGTGGGCTATAGTCCAAAGGGTTGCAACGAGTCAGACACAGTTGAGCAACTGAGCACACATGCACACATACATTTACTTAGAATGGTAACACCGCTGATTCCATTTTCTAGAAGAGAATTTAGATCTGTAATTTCCCCTACATAGTCCCTTTTATTACTGACATACATATTTATAAGATATCTGGTTTTAGTTAAGGGTATATTCTGATATTTGAAAAAAAGTAAAATATAAAGACAGGAGCATAATTGTTATATGTATATAATAAGCCTAGAAGAGAAAAAACAAAAGAGTTGGGGAACTGAAGAAGTGGGTGTATACAATATCATTTTAACTATTTTGAGATGAAAATAAAATAATAAGATTAATCTACAAAATAATAAAAATTAAAATGAAAGAACAAAATGACATAAAATACCCTTCCTTTCTTCATTGTTATTAAGCCTTAATGAGTTAGACTGGTTTACATAAACACTGTAATATTTAACATGTATGTGCTTATTCTCCTTTTCCAAAATCACCAAAATTGACACTGGCAACAATTTAATATTTATCAATGGTTTAAAAAAAATCACTTATTTAGGGGTTTTCCTGCTGACTCAAACAGTAAAGAATCTACCTGCAATGCAGGAGACCCGGGTTCGATCTCTGGGTCGGGAAGATACCCTGCCTGGAGAATTCCATGGGACAGAAGAGCCTGGCGGGCCATAGTCCATGGGGTTGCAAAGAGTCAGACGTGACTGAGCGACTAACACACATATGCAATCACTTATTTGAAAATATTATATATATTTGATATCTATTTTGAGAATCATTTTATTGCTGGTATTAACTTTGTTAAATGTAAGATATAGAAATCAGTATAGGTTTTATGTGAAGATGTGTCTTGAGTTACAATAAGGATTTTAGAAAAGTAATTCATGTATTCTACTATTGTGTGAAAATTGTGTAAATCTTAATTATGTTGAATTGGTTCACAGTGCTCTTCAGGTCTACTATATCTTTCTACCTTTCTGTATGTTGTACTAATTTGGGGATTTTGATATTGAAACTCCACCTAAAAATCTTAATGTATTTACTTAAAATAATTGTAATATATAGTAGAGCTATACATAATCTTGTTCTGTATTTTCCAAGTCTCCTGTAAATGTGTTATCATTCTTTCATAATTTAAAAAAATTAAAAAGTAAATTCAGTGATGGAAAGTACACTAGAATATTAAACATGTATTTAATTTTCCAATTTTACTTTTGGCAGAGTGGCAAAAATTGTAGCTCCCAAAAAGATAAAACTGGCTGCAGCTGAAGGGGAGCTTAAAATTGCTATGGATGGTCTCAAAAAGAAGCAGGCAGCACTTCGGGACGTTCAGGACAAGCTGGCCAGGCTTCAGGACACACTCGAACTAAATAAACAAAAGAAAGCTGACTTAGAAAACCAGGTATAGTATAATACAGACAGACATAGGCAAATCTTCAGTTACTCTAAATAAGAATAATGTTCACGCAGCTACAAAAACAGCAATACTGTTTTCTTCCTGGTCAGGAGTTGGCAAACAGTGGACCACAGGATAAACCCACCTTTGTATGGCCCACAAGCTAATAATAACTTTGACATTTTTAAATGATTATACAAGTTTCTATATAATATCCTCAGTTTTGCCTCTTGGTCCATGAAGCCTATAATATTTATCTTCTGGCTCTTTATCCCACAAAAAGAAAAAAATCGCCAACCATCTCTACTATAGATTACTAGAATATTGAGCTAAATTATTTAAATCATTCTTCATTATGAGTGAGAGAATGGAAAACCAAACTGTTAAGTAACAGTTATGTGAAAGTTAATGGCAGAGCTGAGATTAGAACTCAACACCCAGAACCATACTGTGTCCACTGGAAATGTTTTTAAGACTAAAATCATTACTCCAACTTAGTGATACCTTTTGTAAAAAGTAATTGCTAGGATCTGATTATGTTCCCCAGAAAAGTCCAAGTATCTTGATATACAGTCAACATTTATTGAGTGCTTATCATGTGCAAGGCACTGTTGTTCTGAGAGCAATGTATATTATGTCACTGATTCTCACAAAAGCTTTCTGAGGGAGGTAATCTTTTTAGATTATTTTCTAGAAACTAAAGCACAGAAAAGTTAAGCAACTTGCTCATGGTCAACCCAGTTTCTAAGTTTAGATCCAAGTCCAGGCAATCTGACTCTAATACTTTTCTCTTTCCCATCCTACTAGGCTGCTTCTTTCTGTACAATATGTGCACAAATTCTGTATTTGTACAATCTGTGATATTGTGCTAATCTTAAAAATGTGTCCTATTATTTGACATGGTCTTCAAGTGATCAATTTTTGTTTAAATAATATAACTAACAGATAGATATGTGGTTGCTCACTGTAAACATTTTTCAACTGTGCTGTATGTTTGAAATTATTTGTTTTTCATAATAAAATGTTATAAAATTATGGTAATGTAAAATGAATATGTGTACTAAAAGCTTGCTTTTGGAAGAGAAATTTTGGTTAAAATTTTTTACATAGTAGTTTCTGATGACAACTTTATTATGGTCCAAGACCTGATTTAACATTTTAGTTGAGAGAAGAATGTGTGAAGAAAGAAACCAGGATGCAAAAGGTAATAAAAAGAGGGAAAATTTAAAAAAAAAAAAGAGGGAAAATTAACAGGAAAGGTTTTTAAAGAAGTGTCAAAAATCTTACTAATTACATACCTTCTGCTTTTTTTAAACCCATCTTTATATAAACTCTTATGGTATTCTATATGTTTAACACTAAAGGCATTTGTTATTATTAATATAAATATTAATAGCATAGGAAAAAGTACAAGCCAAATTCTCATTCTAAAATAATCTAAATGTCTCTATTTTTATCAATAATTTACTTCTTTTCATGTAAATTATTTTATTTTGAACTTTAAGATAACCTTTACTTAATCTTGTCATCCTCTAAAAATAATGATAAGTCACTTATAATTAATGAAAATAATTCAGATATTCCACTGGAACATTGCTATTGCATGGTTTAAAATGACTTTTGCCCAAGTTTTCCACATTTGTAATTATCCTTCCTCTTTTTTGAAAATAACATTGCTTAATTATGTATAATCAAACTTGGTTGACAGCCTTATGCACAAAGTAGGCTCTCAGCTATTGACTGATGTCCTAATTTAAGGTTAATTGCAAGTGTCTGAGTAGGCTGACACAATTTAGCAGCTTGGAAACTGTGCTTTGTAAGTAAGCATAAATTATTAAAACCTTTAAACATTTAACCTTTAAATTTATCATTAAATCAACTGTAAGTTAAATTAGGGGGAAACGTTCATAGAATATTTAAAATAAAATGCACTTTGATTATTAAAATGGAGGGTAAAACTTTCAGTGTCTCATAACTGTAGCTCATTTCCTTAAATAGAGCAGTTGTTTGTGTTATATGATAAATACCTCTTATGAGTTTCACAAATTAGATTAAAACACTCTCTTTACTATGAAAAAAGTCTAAAAGATCATGGACTCTCCAGTCTTCACAGTGAACTACTACTGTACGTTTTTCTTCCACAGAGAGCTAAAAAAGGAAAACTCGAGGTGTGACTTTGTAATTTAAAAATGTATCCCTGGGGTTAAAATCTGGCAGAATTTTTAACTTACTCTACTTGTAGGTGTTGATAAAAGTTTACTTCTATTTTTGAGGTTGACCTGTGCAGCAAAAAGCTAGAACGAGCTGAACAATTGATCGGAGGCCTTGGGGGTGAGAAAACACGATGGAGCCAGACAGCTCTGGAGTTGGGGCAGCTGTACATCAACCTGACGGGGGACATCCTTGTTTCTTCAGGGGTCGTGGCTTACCTTGGAGCCTTCACATCTAACTATCGACAGGTAGGGAATACTTGTCCACCTCTAGGGTCTCCTCTTGATCCTCCTGGTACATCCAACGTTAATCTTGGATTTTTTTGTTGTTGTTGTTTGGATTTCTTGCTAAGTATGAGGGAGAAAAATGTTCGCAAGTGATTTTTAGTTGTGTATTTTAATTATTCAGTAAGTTAGCTTGGTGACAAAAAAATACTATATTAAATACTCTTATAATTGTTTTAGAATTGTTTTTGAAACAAAAAGATCTACTTTAGCACATCATGTGAAATGGTAGGCCCTAGTAATAAAATTTTAGTTCTTATAAACAAGTATAAAGGTATCAGGATTTTTTTTGATGTTTTTAATCAACTACTCTCAATGAGTCTCAATAATAAATCATTTTCAAATGATTTCAGAAGCTAAAGCATCTTAAACCTTCAGTTTTAGTTTAGGAAAAGATGAGCCTGCCTAAAAACAATTGATCAGGGGCATCTTTCCTAAGAAAATAAATACCAAGTTCCCTGCTTCAAATTCCTACCCCTCTGATGAATTCTGCCTCAGTCTTATCCTTGACCCCACTCCTAACCCTACTTCTTCTCCCGGCTTTTTTCTTCCACTTTTCAGTTTCTTTCTCAATGAGACCCAGCATATTCTTCAGCTCTCTTTAGGAATACAACCCAGGACATGGCCCTTCCAAAGCAGAAGAAGGCAATGAGAATAAAGAGAAATTTGAAGCATTTGGCAATAGCTTCTGGTGTCAAGGGAGGAGAGAAAAATGAAAACCCACTTCTAAAGTGGGGCTTTGTCACTTTACAAAGCATTTGTTTTGTTCATGGTCTCAGTTGAGATTCACTTGATTTCAAGGTTTCTCTTAAGTAGGGTTGATTCTTGGAGGCCACTATTTTGGTTTGTTTGCTTGCTTTTAACCAAACTGGTTTAAATTCCTCATATTGATCATGCTTCTGTCTTCAGGCTTCTGAGTTCTTGAAGCCCTTGTCCTGGCACATGAGTTTCATATTCTTCTTAGCTTTCTGTCTTCATTTGTGTCTGAACAACTATCTACGATTATAGCCTCTACATGAAAGTGAAAGAGGAGAGTGAAGAAGTTTGCTTAAAACTCAACATTCAGAAAACTAAGATCATGGCATCTGTTCCCATCACTTTATGGCAAATAGATGGGGAAACAATGGAAACAGTGACAGACTTTATTTTGGGGGGCCCCCAAATCAGTGCAGATGGTGAGTGCAGCCACAAAATTAAAAGATGCTTGCTCCTTGGAAAAAAAGCTATGACCAACCTAGACAGCATATTAAAAAGCAGAGGCATTACTTTACCAACAAAGGTTCGTCTAGTCAAAGCTATGGTTTTTCCAGTAGTCATGTATGGATGTGAGAGTTGGACCATAAAGAAAGCTGAGCACTGAAGAATTGATGCTTTTGAACTGTGGTGTTGGAGAAGACTCTTGAGAGTCCCATGGACTGCAAGGAGATCCAACCAGTCCATTCTAAAGGAGATCAGTCCTGGGTGTTCATTGGAGGGACTGATGCTGAAGCTGAAACTTCAATACTTTGGCCACCTGGTGAGAATAACCAGCTCATTGGAAAAGACCCTAATGCTGGAAAAGATTGAAGACCGGAGGAGAAGGGGATGACAGAGGATGAGATGGTTGGATGGCATCATCAACGCAATGGATGTGAGTTTGAGTAGGCTCTGGGAGTTGGTGATGGACAGGGAGGCCTGGTGTGCTGCAGTCCATGGGGTTGCAAAGAATTGAATATGACTGAGCAACCGAACTGAACTGATAGCATTGACATCTTGTAGTTCAAATAATTAACATTTAATATGACACTATTTACCTAGTCTTAGACTTGTTTGCTTGACAGTTTTAGAGCCTGAGGCTTATAATGATTAAGAAAATTGCTCATAACCACACAGCTGGTTAATGACAGAGCAGAAATGAGACTTGTCATCACCCGAATCCTCACTGAGCCCTCTTTCTACTCTTCTACGTCAACTTGGACTAATGGAAGAAGTAGCTGCAGAGCTTCCTACACTTCTCTGTTAGTCCCCACTGTACCCTGAGTGTCTGCACTGCCTCCAGTGCCATGCTGAAAGTCAGCATTCTGGGGCACCCCTCCAAATCCAGCCCTCTCCAATGACTCCTTCCAAAACACAGCATCTTGTTCTCACTCCCTAGTCACCTGCTTCCACTAGAATGAGGGCTACCAGTTGGACCACCCACACAAATGCTTCTGAAAAGCATTGAGACCAGAACTGAGACCTTGAAATTTACTGACAGAAGCAAAGCAACACTTCAGCTAGACAAAAGATCTAAGCTCATAGCTTCTTCCATGAACTCACATCCACTGTCCCCACCTCTGATTCAAGTAGACACATCATCCCATCCCATCTAAGAAGACTTGAAGGCAATTTTATCTCTTCCTTGTTTTACTGTAGCAACCTAGGCTTTTACTTATCTAGTCTCTACTGTCACTGTTCCTTCCTTTGAATTTATTCTCCACGTCCTACACTGTAATCATTTATCTCTTTCTCCTGGGTCAGGGCAGCTGGCAATTTATGCTGCATCAAAAGTTTCCCATTTGATTCTAAACACAAGGGTAATAGTAGCAACTTCAGTTCTCTACCCAGATCCCCACCTGGCTTCCTGTGCTTTCACATCAAACAACCAGTGCCTGTTGTTTACTTTGGCTGACTTCCCTTGGGTTCTTAGAACCCACTTTGCCCAGCATCCAGTCCCATCACTTCATGGGAGATAGATGGGGAAACAGTGGAAACAGTGTCAGACTTTTTTTGGGGGGGGTTCAAAAATCACTGCAGATAGGGACTGCAGCCATGAAATTAAAAGACGCTTACTCCTTGGAAGGAAAGTTATGACCAACCTAGATAACATATTAAAAAGCAGAGACATTACTTTGCCAACAAAGGTTCGTCTAGTCAAGGCTATGGTTTTTCCTGTGGTCATGTATGGATATGAGAGTTGGACTGTGAAGAAGGCTGAGCGCCGAAGAATTGATGCTTTTGAACTGTGGTGTTGGAGAAGACTCTTGAGAGTCCCTTGGACTGCAAGGAGATCCAACCAGTCCATTCTGAAGGAGATCAGCCCTGGGATTTCTTTGGAAGGAATGATGCTAAAGCTGAAACTCCAGTACTTTGGCCACCTCATGCGAAGAGTTGACTCATTGGAAAAGACTCTGATGCTGGGAGGGATTGGGGGCAGGAGGATAAGGGGACGACAGAGGATGAGATGGCTGGATGGCATCACTGACTCGATGGACGTGAGTCTAGGTGAACTCCGGGAGTTGGTGATGGACAGGGAGGCCTGGCATGCTGCAATTCATGGGGTCGCAAAGAGTCGGACATGACTGAGCGACTGAACTGAACTGGAGAGCTAAAATTGCCTGGGAATTTACTTCCCTTTGAGATGGGCCTTAATGAAAGACAGATGTGAGAGCCTGAAGGTCTGTCTCCCTTCCTTCTGGTTGACACAAATCCATGGAATAACTTACACCCACTATAGGATAAAGCTGAAACTACCTGTGCAGAACTTTGGCCAATCCACCACCTTTTATTGGCTTCTTCCCCATCCTTATACTGACTCTCTTAATATCTCTTCCTTAATAAATCACTGCGGGGAGCCAGCAGGAGGCTTTCCGCCCGTGGCAAAGGTCGTGAGGAAGGAGGCTCGACATACGCAAAGGCGGGATTGAGCCTCAGGAGTCCCCCTGGAAATCCTCGAGCATCTACCCCCATAACCAGAGCCTGCCTACTTTACTACTTTGTGCTCTCACCTACACCTCTGACTTTACGGGGGGTTGTCCCCCACCACCTCTTTCGGAGAAGGAGTTAACTTAGAGCTCCAGTTAATAATAATTCCTGGGCATGACAGGAGTGTTCCAAACTTACAAACTCCTCTGAAGGTTCTCTAGCCTGCCTGACAGGCTTGTCCAGCCACATGTGATTGCTCACAGCCTCCCAACCGTGAGAGGCACGAGATGCTTTAAACCTTCTAAAAACAGGTTCCTTAGAAAAGTTAGAAAACCATTAGTATAAGTATAGTGGGCTGATTAGAAATTGTATTGGTGAAGGGTTTTTCATTTGTTGAGCCAATGTTTGTTGCTAAGACTCCACATCCCCTGCCCTTATACACATTAATGAATATATAGAAGAAATAAGTATTAACCTTTGATATAAATCACGTTAGACCTTAGGCTAAGTAAATTATTTCCTTAACTAAAACCCACTACACCCTCACCCTATAGGAATGTAACTTTATTTGGGTGGCGTCTGTTTTAAGAATAATCACCCCTGGAGAAATAAGTGTTGACTGACTGCTGTCACAAGGAGAGGGTCATAAATTGTCAGCAGGCCCCCCTGGCCAGAAGATGATGTAACACCCCTAATACCTCTGTATACATTTGTATGAAGCACCTGACTTTGATAAAAGTCAGTACTGCTGACCCTGTGTGACTTTTGTATAACATCTCAGTGTATAAAAACAGACTCTGGAAAATAAAGAATTGGGATCAGTTCCTCGAAAGACTGGTCTCCCCATGTCTCTCTCTCTCTCAAACTCTGGCTGAGTCTCCATCTGGAGTGCAGAGCTCGCCATGCTTACTAACTTTGCCTGGGCTTCTAAGATCCAACCAGGGAGGCCTCAGTGTCTCCTCTCCTTCGGGAGAATGGAAGGACACCTGCGGCCTACGTAAGTGGTGCAAGCTTCTTGTCTTGAAGTTTTATTGGTTTCCCGCGTAAACCGAGCTACTCAGCCTCTTTTCTCCACTGAATTTTCCTGCTGAGCTATCCTCATTCTATTACTCTTTATATCTCTAATTAATATTTAAATAAGTCGCCGACACCGTCCCCGCTTCGAATACCCTGGATCAGCTGGGGCTGGACCCCGACAAATCACTTCACGTAAATCTTCATGTCAGAGTCTGCTACTAGGAAACCCAAGTGAGGCAAAAGGCTTTAAAACAATCTTGGTTTTTTTATTTTTTCACTCTAACATCAAAGGTTTTGGATACCAAGAGCCCATAGTAAGTAGCTACAGCCCCTCTGTCCAGTCTTGAACCTGAGTAGTTGTCAATTATTCATCCACCCTTTTAGATTTTCTAGTACTCCTCATGATAAAATGTAGAAAATTCCAATTCTCCTGACATTACTGGGGCCACATGTTTGATTGTAATGCCCATGCCAGTCTCAAAGACAAAATTCTACGTTGCTGTAAGGACATACAGGCCCTGGAGTTGAATTAATTTGAACTTTTCTTTTTTTTTGGGGGGGGGGGACGTTTAAAATTGATTTTTAATGTTAATTTTTCTTTTTCTTAAATTAATTAATTTATTTATTTTACTTTACAATATTGAATTGGTTTTGCCATTCATCAACATGCATCCGCCATGGGTGTACACGTGTTCCCCATCCTGAACCCCCCTCCCACGTCCCTTTCCATACCATCCCTCTGGGTCATCCCAGTGCACCAGCCCCAAGCTTCGTGTATCCTGCATCGAACCTGGACTGGCGATTCGTTTCTTATATGATATTATACATGTTTTAATTTGAAATTTTAAAGAGATCTTTCCCTACCGATAATCAAAGTCAAAACTGCTCTGGTGGTGGTACATACTTTCACCAAATTGTTGTTCAGTCACTCAGTCACATCTGACTTTTTGTGACCCCATGGACTGCAGCACACCAGTTTCCCTGTCCTTCACCATCTCCTGGAGCTTGCTCAAACTCATGTCCATTGAGTTGGTGATGCCATTCAACCATCTTGTCCTCTGTTGTCCCCTTCTCCTCTTTCCTTCAATCTTTCCCAGCATCAGGGGCTTTTCTAAGGAGTTGGCTCTTCACATTAGGTGGCCAAAACATTGGAACTTCAGCTTCAGCATCAGTCCTTCCAATGAATATTCAGGGTTGATTTCCTTTAGGATTGACTGGTTTGATCTCCTTGCTGTACAAGAGACTCTCAAGAGTCTTCCCCAACACCACGGTTCAAAAGCATCAATTCTTCAGTGTTCAGCCATCTTTATGGTCTGACTCTCACATCCATACATGACTATTGGAAAAGCCATAGCTTTGACTATATGGACCTTTGTCAGGAAAGTAATGTCTGCTTTTTAATACACCATCTAGGTTTGTGATAGCTTTTCTTCCAAACAAGATATCACCCTGAATGGTCAGTTTTCCATTTCCACCATCTATTTTGCCACCTGATTATTAGCCAGGGTTCTTGGCTTGTATTTTTATGTGCTCGTTCAGAGGCCCTCATGTTAATTTAACTTATTCTCTGCTGCTACATTCCTATAGATGTTGAATTGAGCCACTTAAATTTCTAACCAGAGTTCATCTGTGATGACATACTATACCTGTCAACTGTGGCTCAGACCATGAACTCCTTATTGCCAAATTCAGACTGAAATTGAAGAAAGTAGGGAAAACCACTAGACCATTCAGGTATGACCTAAATCAAATCCCTTATGATTATACAGTGGAATTGAGAAATAGATTTAAGGGCCTAGATCTGATAGATAGAGTGCCTGATGAACTATGGAATGAGGTTCATGACATTGTACAGGAGACAGGGATCAAGACCATTCCCATGGAAAAGAAATGCAAAAAAGCCAAATGGCTGTCTGGGGAGGCCTTACAAATAGCTGTGAAAAGAAGAGAAGCAAAAAGCAAAGGAGAAAAGGAAAGATATAAACATCTGAAAGCAGAGTTCCAAAGAATAGCAAGAAGAGATAAGAAAGCCTTCTTCAGCGATCAATGCAAAGAAATAGAGGAAAACAACAGAATGGGAAAGACTAGGGATCTCTTCAAGAAAATCAGAGATACCAAAGGAACATTTCATGCAAAGATGAGCTCAATAAAGGACAGAAATGGTATGGACCTAACAGAAGCAGAAGATATTAAGAAGAGATGGCAAGAATACACAGAAGAACTGTACAAAAAAGATCTTCATGACCCAGATAATCACGATGGTGTGATCACTGACCTAGAGCCAGACATCCTGGAATGTGAAGTCAAGCGGGCCTTAGAAAGCAGCACTACGAACAAAGCTAGTGGAGGTGATGGAATTCCAGTTGAGCTTATTCCAAATCCTGAAAGATGATGCTGTGAAAGTGCTGCATTCAATATGCCAGCAAATTTGGAAAACTCAGCAGTGGCCACAGGACTGGAAAAGGTCAGTTTTCATTCCAATCCCAAAGAAAGGCAATGCCAAAGAATGCTCAAACTACCACACAATTGCACTCATCTCACACGCTAGTAAAGTAATGCTCAAAATTCTCCAAGCCAGGCTTCAGCAATACGTGAACCATGAACTTCCTGATGTTCAAGCTGGTTTTAGAAAAGGCCGAGGAACCAGAGATCAAATTGCCAACATTCGCTGGATCATAGAAAAGCAAGGGAGTTCCAGAAAAACATCTATTTCTGCTTTATTGACTATGCCAAAGCCTTTGACTGTGTGGATCACAATAAACTGTGGAAAATTCTGAAAGAGATGGGAATACCAGACCACGTGATCTGCCTCTTGAGAAATTTGTCTGCAGGTCAGGAAGCAACAGTTAGAACTGGACATGGAACAACAGACTGGTTCCAAATAGGAAAAGGAGTTCGTCAAGGCTGTATATTGTCACCCTGTTTATTTAACTTATATGCAGAGTACATCATGAGAACGCTGGACTGGAAGAAGCACAAGCTGGAATCAAGATTGCCGGGAGAAATATCAATAACCTCAGATATGCAGATGACAACCACTCTTATGGCAGAAAGTGAAGAGGAACTAAAAACCCTCTTGATGAAAGTGAAAGAGGAGAGTGAAAAAGTTGGCTTAAGGCTCAACATTCCAAAAATGAAGATCATGGCATCCGGTCCCATCACTTCATGGGAAATAAAAAACGCAGACGATACTTAGTAAGTATTCAATAGTGTGCTGTCTTAACTCAATCTTGAATCATGATTAACAACTCTGAATTCCCCTTTATAGGCAGTTTGCTAAGCCCTCACCTCAACCATTTGCCTTATCAGGCTATGATAATCCTGGGTTACAATAGGCACATACCCAACTTCCAGAGGGCTTCCCTTGTGGCTCAGCTGGTAAAGAATACACCTGCAATGTGGGAGACCTGGGTTCAATTCCTGGGTTGGGAAGATTCCCTGGAGAAGGGAAAGGCTACCCCCTCTAGTATTCTGGCCTGGAGAATTCCATGGACTATATCGTCCATGGACTCACAAGAAGTCGGACACGACTGAGTGACTTTCACTTTCACAACTTCCAGAGACCCCCCAGATACCTAGTCCCTTCTTCCCAGTGCCTGTGGAACTACTCCAGAGACCAGTCCTCAGGAAGCCCAGGAAACCTAGCCAACTCCACACCACTCTGCTTGACATTTGTAAACTGCCCCCTGCAGTTCAAGCTCACTATTACCCTGTGTCAGGTATAGCCTCCTGTTGGGGAGGTTTCTCTATTTGGAGCTTTGAGTAATGGAGTTCTGCCTCTCATCTAATGAGTGACTTTATGTTGTGTCCCACCATCCAAGAAAGCCTTAATCATACCTAAGATCATATAATTATGACAGAAAAGCCTGGTAGGAAACACTTTAATCAAAACAAAAGTATCATCTATAAATGGACAGTGTGAAAATTCTGTGCCATGGATGGGGCTGCAGTGAGAAGAACACAGTATCATTTTGTCGATATTCCTGACAAAGGTTCATAATCTGAATTGACTCTTGAGAGAACATCACACAGACGCAGCTGTGGGCCATTCTAGGGAATAACCAGGTAATCAAGGTCATGAAAGGCATCAATTGTCCCCAAACCATCATAGCGTTTTCATGTACCAAAGGAATATTGGTCCAGTCTACTCAGTAGGAACCTGAGGGAGATGGTAGTACCTACCATGCCCTCTTGGCTAGGCACACACTTGGCACACACAGCATCTTTATTTGCCCATGGACTGGTATCAATACCACATATATATGCCCCTTCCTAACCTATTTTCTCTCCAGTCATATTTTTCACTATTTCTGAACCCTTTGGTCTGTAACCTCATATTGGACCTTGATTTCTGATTTTCTGAGTATGAACCTAAGCTTGATGCACCATTTTGTATTCTTGAGCATCCTAGCACACTGTGCCCCAGGTAGGGTAAGCAAAACTCCAGTGTGTGGCCTGATTCTTATTTGTGCCTAAGAGCCCAGCTATAGTCCCACCCCCAGAATAAGTGAGAGTCTGATACAGATGTTTTCTGTGTCCCCTACTGGTTCAAATTGGATTTACTTTCGTACCACAATATTATAGTAATATTGACTTTCATAACTTAAAGAAAAATATATAGAAAACATGGTAACCTCCATCTACTTTGTCAAATGAAGCTTTAGAATCATAATTGGCAATTATTTTTCCATATATGAAGTTCTGAATTCACTAGTAAGTGATCTATCTAATTTTACCTTAAACAGTAGATATAATTTTCATTTGAATACATAGTAGAGCTTCTGAATTATAATTTTACTTAAAAATATGATGAACACAAATCAACTTTAAGGTAGTTTCAACCATGATTTGTTGGCTCAAAGTATAATTGAGGATTTACAAAACAGCCTCATTTTTATATCTCTTTGTGTATGTCTCAAAGAACCAAATCAAGGAGTGGACAAATTTGTGCAAAAGAAGAGATATCCCCTGCTCTGAAGATTATTCCCTTATGAATATCCTGGGAGAAGCAGTGACAATTCGACCTGGAATATTGCTGGATTACCTTCTGACTCATTTTCTATTGATAATGGGATTATCATAATGTAAGGAAATATTTTTTTCTCACAAATGTTCTCTGTCAATCAGTAGATTGTTTATCTGTATACCTTTTTTTAATGCAGCTAGGTAAACTTTTATAGTATTGAAAAAAATTGCTTAATAGTTAAATTAAATATGGATGAGCACATCCTTCTCCAATTAATGTTGGAAGCATGTTGAGTATTGGAGACAGTAGTAATTAAACTAAAAACCACAGATGACTTTTGCTTAATTTTTAATCAATTTTAGCAAATAGCGCAAAACCTGCCATAAGTGAATGAAGTCCAAATTTTTATTCTCATAGAACACAGGGTTGGTTATTGTAGGTTAATGAAACATCCAGGGGTAAGTTTGTGGTGATGATGTCTTAGTCCCTGCTGGGTGTGGGACCACCTTAAGTGGTAATGGATATATTTCTGGGTCCTGGACTGACTGGGGCTTTTCAAAAGTGGTGCTATTCCTAGAATCTCCTGGTTAGTAAATAAAACCCATGGAGATGAGGTTGGGAGAATACTGGAGGCTCATCCATCCTTACCTTTCCTTGGGGTCTTTGCCTTTCAGTAGCCAAGAACTTCACTCTGCCCTACTGTAAGGACAACTATTAATTGTGTTATGTTCAAGGTCACATTATGAAGGGTCTTCTGTCACTGGGCCAGTCTTCTTGGAGGTTTTAGCATGTTAGGAATAGCACAAGTAAACCATCAGTAGCAAACATTCGGTTTTGTCTTACATGTTTTGATTAGTTGTTAGTTTACTACTGATAAAACTTGATATGATATTACTTAAAGTAAAAATGGTTGAGGCATGTAAATGTTTAAAACAGAATTAGCCACCATGGGTAAAAACCAGTTATTACTGTTTTATGAGTAATATTTATGAAAATTATTCTACAAATTAAAATTATAGTGAACAAATTTCTTAACTGTTCAGCAAATGATCCTGACGTATGGATTTTTATAGCATTTTATTTACTGGATTATTGTAAAGGACTAAACTTTCCCAGGAAATACTACTCAGCCACAAAAAAGATGAATCCTGCCACTTGTAACAAACATGGATGGACCTTGAGGGTATTATGCTAAGTGAAATAAGTCAGATGGAAAAAGACAAATACTGTATGTTTTCACTCCTATGTGAAATATTAAATAAGTAAGTAGATCAATAATAAACAAAACAAGCAAACACATGGATACAGAGAGCAAAGTGGTTACCAGAGAGGAAGGGGTGTGAGGGGAAGGTGAGATAGGTAAAGGGAATCAAAGGTTTGGTAGTGAATGGAAACTAATCCTTTGGTGGTGAGCATCCTGCAGAAGTCAAAATGTAATATTATACAAGTAACAATGATAATAAAATTTTATTTTAAAATTTCGGTAGAAATATAAAGAAGTCTCCTTTTACCTTGTCCAGCTGGACCGATTATCTTCAGCCTCAATAATAGTCCAGTTGTTGTTGCTGCTGCTGCTGCTGTTTCCCTCTCAGAAAAAACCTTTGCTCTTCTCAAACGGTTGTGAAATAATTGATAATGTCCATGTAGTAGTAGTTATGCATTTATTATTTTGGTTTGTGATTTATATTCCTTTGTTCTACTAGTAGGACATCTAAACCTATTCCTATAACTGTTATCTATTCAGTGGGAGAATAATACACTTGTTAGTTTCCAGCAATAACTACCCTTTCTTTTAGGTCCAGTCATATTTCAATAATACTGGAACTGTTGATGAGTATTTCCACTTTTAAGATTCCCAAATCTTTCAGTGATTATTTTTCAAGATGAACTCCCATTTCAGGAAGTAGAAAATAGTTTACTGAGCCATAACCCCTACGTGTTTGCTATTTGTTTGTAAAAGTGTTGTATTCTTAGCAAGAAGTAATGGTAGAAAACCTTACTAAAGAAGGAAATAGTAACATTTTTCATTCTTGGTTTTTTTTGTCAATGATTTGGTAATCTTTTACTGAGAGGTTTCAGGAATAGGTTAAGGGTGATCATTTTGAGGGTCTCCCAAGTGACTCAACGGTAAGAATCCATCTGCCAGTGTAGGAGATACAGGTTTTATCCCTGACTGGGAAGATTTCCTGTAGTAGGAATGACAATAGGCTCCAGGATTCTTGCCTGGAAAATTTCTTGGACAAAAAGAGCTGGCGGGCTACAGCCCAAAAAGGGTCACAAAGATTCGGACACAACTGAGGGAGTGAGTGCGCATGCTTGATCATTTTGAAGTGTCAGATAAGTGTTCCTTGTCAGTGTCTTCTTCCTTCCCCAGAGATACTTACTTGATAATAGTATCTAATTACAGAGCACTTACTAAAGACCTGATTTGTGTTAGATACTTTTTCACATACTATCTCAGCTGAAGGGAGGAGTCAATAATTTAGGAAACTGGAAGAATATATAAAATTTGACAAGTTAGAACATACTTAACTTTTAGAGCTACTGATCACTTGAAGGTCCTTGGCTGATCAGAATTTAAAGGACTAGTGATAACACTGAATGTAATTGGATATATCTGAAATGTTTCACAGGGAAAAGTATTGGGATTATTTAGCAGTTTGGTGAGTAGGTCATACTATATCCAATATAACTCTGCTTCTAAATAAATGTCTTTAAGTTTTAATTCTACAGGAGTCAGATAAATTAGGTTTATTCAGCAGCAATAATAACTGAGAGAGAACACCCACTTTATTTGTCTGTTTTGATCAATTTTGTGTATGTATGTGTGTGTGTGTAAGAGGAAACAGCAAATCTTTGAAATGCACCACTGCTATATATCTAAATTCCTTCCTTCCCATGCAGACTGCATATATCATCATGTTGTTCAGTCACTAAGTCGTGTCTGACTGTTTGTGACCCATGGACTGCAGCATGCCAGGCTTCCCTGTCCTTCACTATCTCTCTCAGAGTTTTCTCAAACTCATGTCCATTGAGTGATGATGCCATCCAACCATGGTGTGGTTGATATCATTGAAATTTAGATGTAACAGATTATTATTTTTCTGTTTTACATCTGATTTTTGTTGCCCTCTTCCCCATTTCTTGTTATTTTAGAATATTTGAATGGATCCACCATTTTTAGTACCCATTTTAATTAATCAATTTTTAACTATAATACTTTTGCCTTATTTTTCAGTACAAATTTTCACAATCTATCTAGAGATTTATACCATTTCAGTTAAAACGTAGAAGCCTTGTAACTGTACAAGTCCCCTCCACCCTCCCCCTGATTATGCTATTGTAGTCATAAGTATTGGAGAAGGCAATGGCACCCCACTCCAGTACTTTTGCCTGGAAAATCCCATGGATGGAGGAGCCTGGTAGGCTGCAGTCCACGGGGTCGCTAGAGTCGGACACGACTGAGCGACTTCACTTTCACTTTTCACTTTCATGCATTGGAGAAGGAAATGGCAACCACTCTAGTGTTCTTGCCTGGAGATCCCAGGGACAGGGAAGCCTGGTGTGCTGTCGTCTCTGGGTCGCACAGAATCAGACACGACTGAAGCAACTTAGTAGCAGTCATATGTGTTACATGCATTGAAACTCTGCCCGTCCACACACACTCAGTGTTTTGCCTCAGTATTCATATACATTGAAAGAACTTAAGAGGGGGAAATAGCCTGTTGTATTTACCATTTTTGGGTCCTCATTTATTTCTAAAGTTCACTGTAGCATCATTTCCCCTAAGGGTGAAGAACTTTAGCATTAGCATCTGTTTAGAGTAGATCTGCTGGCCCATATTTTGAGAACATCTTCATTTTGCCTTTATTCTTAAAGGATATTTTCGGTGGACATGGAATGCTGGGTTGACCGTTCTTTTCTTTCAACACTTTAAATATGTTTTACTGTGTTTTGTTCATGATTTCTGATATAATCTGCAGTCTTTTGAATAATTGACATCTAAATGTAATATATCATTACTCTCTGATGCTTTAAAAATATATTTTTTTCAAATCTTTGGTTCTCAGCAGTTTGATTATAATGAGGCTGGGTGTGGGTGGGGGTTTTTTGGTTTTTTAGTTTTCCTTTTTCAGAATTGAGTTTTGTGAAGCTGTGAATTTACGTGTTTCACTGAATTTAGGCAAGTTTCAACAGTTTTTTAAAATATGTTTTCACACACCAATCTGTTTCTTCTTTCTAGCCCAAATGACATGAACATTAAACCTTTTAATATTTTCTCACAAGTCTTTGAGACTCTATTTCTTTTTTTACTATCCTTTTTATTATTCAAATAGGATAATTTTTATTCATAAGTCATCAAGTTCACTGATTGTCTACTATTGAGTTCTTACAGTGAATTTTTATTTCAGATATTTTCCTTTTCAGTTCTAAAATTTTTCATATGATCTTGTCATATTTCTATTTTATATGCTAGAATACCTCTTTCCATTTGTTTTTTAAAAGTTACTCACCTTTACCAAATGAAGTGTTGTTATAAATAACTGCTTAAAGGGTTCTTTTTTTGAAGTCAAATTTATCGTTGCTTTCCTTTATTCTTTTTTTTTAATATAAATTTATTTATTTTAACTGGAGGCTAGTTACTTTTACAATATTGTATTGGTTTTGCCATACATCAACATGAATCTGCACGGGTGTTTGAGAATTAGTCAATTCTGGTGCTTTGTATATTGAGTAATTTTGGATTGAATCCTGTAATAGCAGCATGAACAGGTTATGAACACCTCAGACTCTAGGCACAAGAGGTCCCCTTTTCCAGCTTTCTATCCAGAGAGAGAGATTTTCACTCAGTGTTTTGGGTGACCGCATCACCAGCGCTCTGCTGTGGTAATGCTGTAATGTGGGAGGGCTGACCTGCGGGCAGGGGAGAGAGAACAGAGAGATCCCCTCAGTGCTCTCTGGCTCACGCGTGATTATTTTCTCAGTCTTCTGTTTTGAGTTTCTGCTACCTGTGCCTGCTGCACGGATCCCTGCATTAGGCCTATTCTCAGATCAAAACAGAAGACAGAAAACACACACATGCACGCACACATGTACAAGAAGGTCACCATCCCTTATCCGTCATTCCTCAAGCTTTAACTTTTCTTCCGTTCACTTTATTACTTACTTTTTAGAATCTGCAAATAGTTGATTTTTGTATTTTGTCCTACTGTCTTCAGTTGTAATCAGTGCAGATACAGGCTTTAATGAACTTCACAGGTTTGGTCAACACCAGAAGTCCTTTCTTCTGAATTTGAGATGGTGTTCTTTGGACAGTATTCTTCATTCAGGTGTAATCTCTTATA